>NC_137541.1:65890500-66515500 GCF_963082525.1 Nesoenas mayeri | reverse complement strand
CTGTCTGAATAGAAGGTGGGCCAATTGCCAATTTCATACTGGGCATTTCCCCAAGCAGAGTGTCCCATCTGCCCGCACAATGATTTGTTTACACGAGCTTTCCAAAACTTCTCTTGCTGAGCTTGAGTAGTTCTTTTAGGGATGAGTGAAAATGCAGATAAGTAGGTTTTTGTTTGCTTGTTTTGAACGGTGGAATATTGTGTCCCTGTGGAAGACTGCTGTAATAGAGAATGTATCCTGATAGAAGCTGGCTGAAATACTATTCTGTTGTGTTTAGAATGAGGGACTTGAGCCTGATCTTGTGTGGAATCATTAAAAAAAATGGTTTTCTGACTCAGCTGTGCTTAGTGCCTATAATCGTTAAGAACTTGCTCTATCTTCTGCTTCCAGCTGTACTACATGTTGAGCACAGAGTAATGTGGAGATGTGCTAGAATTAAACTATTATTTCCCCGATGTTTATACTTAGCTGCCATTTACCTGAAGAACATGGTGACGCAGTACTGGCCGGACCGTGAACCACCTCCTGGAGAAGCTGTATTTCCATTCAACATTCATGAAAATGATCGTCAGCAGATTCGTGATAACATTGTAGAAGGAATAATTCGTTCTCCTGACTTAGTGAGGTACATTACATTGTGTAGAGATACTTCTGTAGCTCAGGTTTTCAGATCTACCAGTCTGGATGTAGTTAATTTGAGGATCTCAGTTTATTGGGAGATGAAGCAAATACTTGTTCTGAAAATGTAATAACAATAAATTTTAACATATTTATGTGCACCTGTTCTTCAGAAATGTAGTAACCCAGCTAAGAGGATTGTAATGCAATTTATCCTCTTATGGTGTTGTTTAAAGTGTCTTATAACATTTGCTGTAGTGACAACCTGTCTATTTGGCTGACTCAGAGTAAATATATTAGAGGGCTATCTGCAATACAAACTTAAGCATTTGGAGAAATGCTGCCCAAGATATATTTTCTTTTTTTTTTCTGGTAGGCCTTTTCTCAATTACCTTTGCAATTTTATGTGTAATCCTGGTATTTAAATGTGTATTAGCATTCTTGGGTTTAAGATGTTAAAAGAATGAAAAAATGCTGTCCACTTTTTGCTAGAATAATAGTTTAGATTCACAAACATACTGCAGTGTATGATTGTTCACCACTAATGAAAGTGAGGCTGATAGGATGTGATTAGACTGTGATGTGTAGATGTTGAAGAAGAAAATCTTCCTCTTCTGTCTTCCTGCTCTCCACCAGCAAGATTTCAAAATATGTCTTTTTTTGTCAGTACTCATATCCAGAAGAGGGGTGCTTGGCTACAGATTGAAATTGGGATTAGAGAAAAACACTTTACAGAAATAATAAAATACGAGAATGTGTTAGACTTATAGCATCGCTGTCACTGGACGTCTTTATGAATAGATCAGAAAAACACCTGCCAGGAATGCTTACGGTATAAATGGGCCTGTTCTGAGATATCATTTCCAGTTCAGCTTTTCTAACATGCTCTGATGCAGATGATTAGTGTTTCCACTGAAAGAGAAAGGTTCTCCTTACCATGGTTGTGCTACAAGGTGAGGCAGCTTGTGTTGTTTCTGTGATAATGTATTAAAGGCATGCAGTTCCCATCATGTCGAAAAATACAAAGGCTACGTTTATACAAAAGAACGTAAAGTAATGAAAGTTCAAGGAGTTTTTTGCAAATTTGTTCAGGTATTGTTTCATAGTGTGGTATTCAAAATGTCCTGATGTTACTGTGACAATCTACATATTAAAGGATCGTTAAATCCCTGAGACAATCACCTGGAATAAAGTACAGGGTTTTTAAATACTGGATAAAATTGTAGATTTGTTGGAGGTTAAAGAAGTCAAAGAAACTTCACTGGAACTAGTCTGATGCTGTAATACTGATGGGTTTCACTGTTTGCTTGTGAGAATAAGTGGCGAGGGGGAACCAAATGAGCAACAAGCACAAACTCCAGAGGCTTGGGGGGGAAGTTTGTACAAAGCTAAAAGGATCAGTAGGTGGAGGATCCCTTATTGAACTGCTTTGTAATAGTGGCTCCTTCGGTAATGCACTGCAAGAGAATACCCAAGGAAAGCTAAAGAGAGAAGAACTGATATTTTATGCAGACTTTAAAAAAAATTATTCTTCCCTAGTGGAGCAAGGAGTATTTATTTACAGCTTCTAGCTCAGTGCCGCCCAGGTTTTTTTGTTACATCACACTTCAGTCAATTAACAATCATGTCTTACCTCACCATTGTGAGTGTCATGTAATAGTGTGTGGAAGGAAGGGGAAGTTAAGATGTTTTTACCCAATTGGCTCTGCTATGTACCTCAGAGGTTGAGAAGTGCTGTTTGAGAAGATCCCAGGAAAAATGTAATTTCATGAGGAACCTCTGGCTTGGATCATAACACAGGCCAATATTGTTCAATACAAATGTACAAATTTGTGTTTTTGTGGTTGCTTTCAGTATTAACATTCATTTTAAAAGTACAAAGCTGGCTAGTTTTGTGAGCAATTAATTGTTTTCAAATATTGCTTGAATGGGTGTGAAGAGAGAGGAAGAAGGGAGAGAACTAGTTCAAATGGTCTGATATTTGTTTTTTCCTTAAGGTTAAATCCCCTGGGATTTTTTTTTTATTGCTTTTCCTCTTCCACTTCACAGAACTCTTTCAGTGTTGTCAAAATATGTATGATACTTATGATGTAATACGTCTGTTGTGGCAAATAAACCAAGATTTGGTATCTGTCCTTTAATATTAAACACTCTGCCATGATCTTCTTTACTTACAATGTATTTCTCTTTCCCTCCTGCCATAGAGCACAGCTGACAATGTGCCTCCGTGCTATCATCAAACATGACTTTCCCGGCCACTGGACGGCTGTGGTGGACAAGATCGGCTACTACTTGCAGTCTCAGAACAGTGGGAGTTGGCTTGGGAGCCTCCTGTGCCTGTATCAGCTGGTGAAGACCTACGAGTAAGTTGATGTCCATCAGTAGGTGAGAAGTCAGTACTTGTAGGCTCAGCTGATTACCGAGAATAACGTTCTTGACAGCACTGGCAGTTCTCCAAGGAATTCAGATAGAAAAGGGGAATTAATAATTATCCTATGCTTCCTTTCCTGCAAATAAATGAAAACTCTTCATCATATTTATATCATCAGTGAAAGCAGAGAAGCTAGCAATAATCTGTATACATTTACTGACATTTTTCTTGAGGCTTTGTGCTTTTCATCTGATTTAACCCATTAGTGAAAATTTTCTTAAATGTTTATAACTTCTTTTGTGTGAAGATTTCCCAAATGCTGAATATATGAATGCAAATGATTTTCTACTTTTGTGTCATGAAGACGGTACTGTCATTGTCATATACTTCTATTGCATATTGTTACCTGCACCATCCTCCTGATTGTCTAAATCCACAAAGCGTAAAATAGGAGAAGTGTAGTGACCTCTCTCTTATTTAAAAAAAAAATATATATATCTATTGTTAGAAACAAATGTGTAAACTGCACAGAAGAAATGTAAATGAAGAAAGAGAGAATGTTGGCAAAACAAAGGAATTTTCTTTCCCTTTCAATGGCTGTTCACTCCTCTTTGTTCAGCACCCAACTTGGGTTTGGCATTGATATGAATGACAGAGAAACTCATGTCCCTACTCCTGTGAGCTGACAGTTCAGTAGTAAAGAACATTAATTCTTCCTCCTAATAGCTGCGTTTATATAAGGTAACATTTGTTGGTTTTCATTTCTCTATTTATACCTTAGAGAATTTGCACAAATTGTTGATATGGGGGCTAGAAGAGAGGAAAGTGAATGAGTGAGTGCTGGATTTATTTATTTTTTTATGGTACAGAAATTAAACTGCTGATAGGAAATAGGCATTAGAATCTCTAGTGTGTAGATCCTGGACCAACGTTTTTGTTTCCTTTGCAGATACAAAAAAGCAGAGGAGCGAGATCCTCTCATAGCAGCAATGCAAATATTTTTGCCTCGGATTCAGCAGCAGATGATCCAGCTTCTGCCTGATAACTCCCATTACTCTGTACTGCTTCAGAAACAAATCTTAAAAATCTTCTATGCTCTTGTTCAGGTTGGCATCTATGTAGAGGAAAACCAGAACTTTTACTTTACTGGGCACAGCGACCGCCTTCAGTACTCTCATGGGTGTGATTGACTAAAAATACCAATGTGGATGGGAAAAGTCATGTACAGTTAACAGCTTTTATAAAAATAGGATCTTTACAGATTTTTCTGGTCACGTGATCCGCCAGATTAAATTTTTAATGAACCTAGGTACTTCTGTACATCCTGTCTATAAGCTTACCAGAGAAATGTTCCTATTTTTGTAAAGTCACCCTTAACCTGATACAAACTATATGAGTATCTAGACTGTGCTGCTTAGCCTCTGGAAGTAGCAGTAGTGCTTATTGTAGTATAATCGTAAAATAGTGCACTTCAGTAGATGGCATTTCTCATTATCTTCTCAAGATTTGGCAGAAATTATTTATTGAGGTACAAGCATTTACAGGGATGAGTTCAGCTTTTACAGGGCTGAGTTTGGTGAGGATGTACTTTTAGAGAATGGGAAACAAAACAAGATCCTATGTAAGGGGCAGCCTGAAAATTCTTAATAGACGTTAAAAAGCCAGAGTAGTTTGTTATGAAATGGGGGGAGGATTAAAAAGACCCCTAGATCCTATTTTACCTTCCAATAGCTTACCAGAATATTGTCACTTTGCTTTGGATTTTGTAGAGAAATAAGATTTACTAGATATGGGATAGGTAATAATTAGGAGTACGTTTCACTTACTAAAATGCTATTGGTTTCCCCGAGCCCTGTGATATAGCTACTACCATTATCCCTAAAAGTCAACTGGGCTATTGTGAAGAAGAGGAAGAACCAAAAAGAATTAGCAAGTTCTTATACCAAGGAACCTTCCTCAAAGAGTGTCTGCTGAGAAATTCCTCTGTAAAATGTACCAAGAAGGCTGCAATTAGAATAGTGTTGATATCTAACCCATTACTTTTAATTTTACTTAAAACCTCACCTTCCTGGGAATGTAGCTACTGTATAAAGATTTATCTTTTTTCGCAGAGACTTGGTCTTTTGTTACAGTGTGTATTTTCTTATTTCAGTATGCATTACCACTCCAGTTGGTGAATAACCAGACTATGACTCAGTGGATGGAGATCTTCCGTACTATAATTGACAGAAATGTACCTCCCGTAAGTTTTAGTTTTGTAAAGACCTCTGAGACTTGTGTGTTGGTGTTTGAGGAACAGGCAGTGTGATGATTTTGTAAGTGTTTATTTTTCTAAGATGCCATCTCTTTAAGACTTTTATCCTTGGAATAAGTGATATTTCTGACAGAAATGCAGGAAGATCACGTAAGGTGTCAGAATTTCTTTGGCTGACGTAGTGATACATTGTAAACTCTAATCTGAGATATTTTCGAGTTTCTCAATGCTTTAGCCAGTTTATCTTGTACAAGAAGTGAAAGCTCATCACAAACCCATCATTTGTCTCTGTTCCTCTTTTTCTTTCGTGTCTTCCTTGTTTGTTGAATAACAAATTAAAAATACTACTTAAATTCTTGTTTGTGTGTGTACAACTTTAACTGCCATTTCCTAAGTTATTAGAAATTTATTTAATAGCCTTAACATTGGTCTCAGTTTCAGTTTTTTAAATGTGCATATTTTTGAAATTTAAAGTACGGACATTGTAGAGGTATTGATATATACAATTATGTTGACTAATTAAGATATCTGAAACTTCATGAATGTTATATAACTGTTAACAGATCTGAAGCTGAAGTCAGTGCTGTGCATTTGCTCAGCAAACAATGTTTACAACATCATTTGTCTCAACAAAACACACAGTTAATTGTTAATGTATTTATTTATAGGAGACTTTGCAAATTGATGAAGATGATAGACCAGAACTGGTGTGGTGGAAATGCAAGAAGTGGGCATTGCATATTGTAGCTCGTCTTTTTGAACGGTAACGAACTAACAGAATGATTAAAAATTAAGTTGGGGTTACAAGTCTGTAACGTTACTTGTGGTATAGTTAAGGGAGACAGTTTATTTTTCCTGCTCCTGTCTTCTGCCTTGAACTCTTTCACTGGCTCAGCTACTGGTCTGAGCTCATAGTGAAACGATTTGACTGTTATGCCTCTTAAGCTGACATGAAACTTGCCTTTTTTGTTTTTTTTCTACATTCAGCTACAAGTGCTTGAATATAAAGGCAGGGGAAGATTTGAAAACACATAAAAAACCAGTGAAGTTATAGAGCATGACAAAAAGGCAGCTGTGTTTACTTGACTAATCTAAGAAAAGAAAAGGGAAACAGAGTATTATTTAGGAAATTAAGGCTTAGAAGGAATCTGTGGAAAAGGATTCCTTGCAAATGGAAGGCTACTCAGAGTCCTTCATGTTTTGTAATGTGTTTTCCTGACATAGTAGACTTACCACAATGTAAATATCGGTGTTTCTTCTTTCCAAAGGTATGGTAGTCCTGGAAATGTAACTAAAGAATACTTTGAATTCTCAGAGTTTTTCTTAAAAACATATGCTGTGGGCATACAACAGGTAAGTACAGTTCAGTTGTTTCTGAATTAGATTATTTTGGCTATTCAGCAGTGTGCTGGTATTGAAGTTTATGAAACAAAACTGAACAGTCAGGCAGGTGTTCCTTGTAGTGACTGAGAAGTTCTTTAGAACTCAGTGGCATAGGCAACTAAGATATAGTAACACTAATTTTTCAGCAATTCAAAAGAACCCTGCAGGAAAATTCTCAGAAAACGCAAGTGCTGATGAAATGCTGTTATCATCATGTATAAATATTCTAGATATAGCTGAGAGAAACAACTGGTGATGCAGAGGCCTCACATCGTATAAAGGTGTATTTTCAGGCCAGTCTTTAGTAAGTGCTTTGGCTGCAAACAACTGAGGTACAGCAATCCAGTGATACTGTTTTATTTCAGCGGGTGGAGGCAAGGACAGGTAGCCTGGGAGGAATGCAGAGAAATTGTCCGAGCAGACAGGGATCAGGTTAGGAAAGCTAAAGCCCTGATAGAATGAAATAGGAGCAGGGATGTTAAGGGCAACAAGAAGAGCTTATGTAGGTATGTTGACAGTAAAAGGAAAACTAGAGAAAATGTGGGCCCTCTCCAGAAGGAAATGGGAGACCTGGTTACCTGGGAGAAGGCTGAGGTACACAGTGACTTTCTTGCCTCTGTCTTCACTGGCACATGCTCCAGCCACACCGCCCAAGTCACTGAAGGCAAAGGCAGGGACTGGGAGAATGAAGAACTGCCCACTTGTAGAAGATCAGGTTCAAGACCATCTAAGGAACCTGAAGGTTCACAAGTCCATGGGACCGAATGAGTTGCATGCACAGGTCCTGAGGGAACTGACAGATTAAGTTGCGAAGCCACTACCCATCATATGTGACAAGTTGTGGCAGTCAGGTGAAGTTTCCACTGTCTGGAAGAGCAGAAACGTAACGTGAATTTTTAAAAAGGGAAAAAAGGAAGACCTAGGGAACTACAAGCCAGTCAGTCTCACCTCTGTGTCTGGCCAGATCAAGGAGTAGATCCTTCTGGAAACTTTGCTAAAGCACATGGAAAATAAGGAGAAGATTGATGACAGCCAACATGGCTTCACTAAGGGCAAATCATGCCTGACAAATCTGGTGGTCTTCTGCAATGGGGTTACAGTGTTGGTGAAAGAACAACTGACATCATGTACCTGGACTTGTGCAAAGCATTTGACACTGTCCCACACAACATCTGTGTCTCTAAATTGGAGAGACATGGGTTTGACCTTGGACCACTTGGTGGATAAGGAATTGGGTGGATGGTTGCAGTCAAAGAGTGGGACTGTGTGCCCCCTCAGCAAGTTTGCTGATTACACCAAGCCACCTTGACAAGCTTGAGAGATGGGCCTGTGTGAACCTCATGATGTTCAACAAGGCCAAGTGCAAGGTCCTGCACATAGGTCAAGCCAATCCCAAGCACAAATACAGGCCGCATGGATAATGGATTGAGAACAGCCCTGAGAAGAAGGACTTAGGTGTCTTGGTTGATGAGAAGCTCAACATGAGCCAGCAATGTGCACTTGCAGCCCAGGAAGCCAGCTGTATCCTGGACTGCATCAAAAGGAGCATGACAAGTAGGTCAAGGGAGATTATTTTCTTCTTCTGCTCTGGTGAGACCCCACCTGGAGTACTGTGTTCAGCTCTGGGGCCCCCAACATAAGAAGGACATGGACCTGTTAGAGTTAGTCCAGAGGAGGGTCATGATGATTATCAGAGGGCTGGAGCACCTCTCCTGTGAGGACAACCTGAGAGAGATGGGGTTGTTCAGCCTGGGGAAGAGAAGGCTCCAAGGACAATTTACAGCAGCCTTCCAGTACCTAAAGGGGACCTACAAGAAAGCTGGAGAGGGACTTTTTACAAAGGCATGTAGTGATAGGGTGATGGCTTTAAACCAAAAGAGGGTAGATTTAGATTATAAATAAGGAATAAAGTCTTCACCGTGAGGGTGGTGTGGCACTGGAACAGGCTGCCCAGAGAAGCTGTGGATTCTCCATCCCTAGAAGTGTTCAACATCAGATTGGCTGGGGCTTTGAGCAACCTGGTCTAGTGGAAGGTGTTCCTGCCCGTAGCAGGAGACTTGGAACTAGATGATCTTTAAGGTCCCTTCCAACCCAAACCATTCTATGATTTCAAGATACAAGCAGATTAGAAGGTGTCTGGAGAAAAGCAGTAAAAGTTATTTTATACCTGAATAACATATTTTATGAAAATATAGAATAAGTTTGCAAGGCAATTATTTCTCTTAGGGATTGCTAATGCTTTGTGATTAACACGGTGTTGTGGAGACAATTCAGTTTTGATAAAGTTGCATAGAAAGAGAGGCAGTTTCTGTCAGATTCTCCTGTGTTTTTCTGCCGGCTCAACGGTGCGCCCCCAGGAAACCTGGGTTTCCACATCTCCAGCATCTCCGTGGTTTGGTGGAATGGCTAGAACAACTGGGTGCCTGGAAGCCTTGAGAGTGCTGGCTCCCAAGCTTAGATATTTTTGGCACAGCTTCTCCCATTTTGCATTCAGTATGCCATATATTAGGTGACTTGGAGTGGTAGTTCCCAGGCTTCTGGCTCAGCTAAAGCTCTTCGGTGTCCAGGCTTTTGGGTTACTTATTCCAAACAGGCTCCTAAGAAGCAGGGGGCTCTCTGCTCGTGATTCTGGGCTCTTGATTCCCTTTGGCCTGTAAACCTAGGAAAACACCTGGGAATGCTGTTTTTCAAGTGACAAGCGTTTAGATAATGTTTATTTCTGGAGTGTGTGGCTCCTCAGCACATTGCCAGGTGAAATATCCCTGAGGTGGCATCTGCAGGCTTCTTACTGTTTAAATTTCCAGTGTCTTTGATGCAGGGTGCCAGGCTGTTGTTGTCACTTCCAAGTCAAATTTAAACTGGATTTCAAAATATTAGGGTTGTCTGCAAAACAAAATTACTTTTCTCCATCCAGTTTGACAACAGAATAATTTATCCCTCAGCATATTAATTCAGTGTAAATAAGTAAATGTTAAGAACTGAAGAGAGGAATGGTTGTGGTAAGGCTGTAAACATTAAGTGAAATTAGAATGAGAACATATCTATTCTAAACTCCTTGCAGTGTTTAACTCCTGAGTGGAAAAATAGTCTCCCATGAGTGGTTGTCATTTGAGATACTTAAAGTTTGTCTGTTAAGAAATTAGGCTATGTAGTAGAGGGAGCAGTTTCACTTTCAAGATTAAATTAACTGGACAATGTGCATATTTCTTCCATTTCTGGCTCTTAAATGCTGATCTGTCACGTTTCCTTGCAGAGTTAGTAAGAATTCTAATGTGAATATTACATTACTGAGCCTTCATTACTTATTCATCAGTTGTTAAGTGCTGACATCGTGCTAAAGTCTATATGAGATATAGACAATTCTTGCTGAAGGAGCATGTTGTATAAAAGACTTAAGATCAGACTTAGTACTCCTAAGGAAGGAGTTACATTCACAATAACATTTATTATAGTCTTGCGAAGAATTACGAAGCAGAATTGTCCTTCTGAAAATAGGTGACTCAATATTTTGTTATGCATTGCCCTTGATTTTTATTGTTATTTATGTACATGCCAGTTCTTTACACTTACTAAGACTTTAATAGTTCACCAGCCATTAGTGCAGATTAGTGGCTTTGTACTCTAGGGTTTTTTTTTAGTAGGATGAGCCTTTATAGTAAGGAAGCTTTGTGTGATAGAGTTTGTAATCGCAAGTGGTGATAATATCTAGTAGTTACAACAGGTAATTGAAGTTAAGGGGTTTACATCTCTTCTGATTTACAAATTTAGGTGCTAACCTATTTTTCATGTCTAGTTTAGTATTTCTATTCTTGTCACTGTTCTTCTGAAGTAATTTGTCTTTTTTAGTGGCCTGTCCTTAAAAAATGAACACAGACACCACTAACAGACTTAGAAGCCAACCGATTTGAAAATCTCACTGTGCTTTTTCCTTATCTATTCCAAAATGTTCTGTGAGCCTGTGAATATTGAAGTATATCTTTGGTTTACAATCACAAGTGATCACATGGTGGGGCTAGTAGTAGACATATAAATATACATATGCATAAATGCTTGCAAGATTAGATCCTTAGTATTTAAATGATTTTTGATTTTTGGATCAAATGCATTACAGTGATTACTAACACTAGAACCTCTGCTGTAAAACTAATTAATCTGTCCATGTACATTCACTGAAGAGGTACACTGCATGTCTGCACATGAGGGACAAGACTCAATCTTCGTTTTAAAATATCAGTTTGTTATTTCTTTAGGTTCTCTTAAGAATCTTAGACCAATACAGGCAAAAGGAGTATATTGCACCGCGTGTTCTTCAGCAAGCGTTAAATTATCTGAACCAAGGGGTTATTCACTCTGTAACATGGAAGCAAATGAAGCCACACATACAGGTCAGTGCATAAAGCCCAGTTGTAAACACTACATGTCATCAGAGTGATTAAAAAAAAAACAAAACAAAACCAAACACAAACCCTACCAGTTTTGTAGTTTAAAGGTGGTTTCATGAATCTTGCATGCAGCAATGAATCTGGGCAAAACCCAGCATTTCTACATGAATGTGGTTGGTTTTTTTTCAGTATTGTAACTACCTTTTATTGCAGATACTGTTACCTCAACTAAAGATTTGGTTCCATAAATTCTTAATTTTTATTTTTGAAGTCTGCCAGAAAATCATAATGTTCTGGGTTTCATTGCTTGCCAGTCTTCAGAATTGTCTGTAGATTTGGAAATTCATAATTGATGAATAAAAGCTAAAAGCCATAAAAGATAGTAGGCAAAGAGAACATGAACTATGAGGAACTGAGCTCTGTTGTAAGGACATGTTCTAAAAGTGAACTACAAACAAGTGAGAAGTGATTTGGATGCTTTTATTTTTTCATATCATAAGCTCCCTTGTAGTTAGTTAATCTCACGAGTGTTAAGAGGAAGGACTCTGAAATCCATTCTCATAGTAAGTGTTGAATTGGTGAGATTCTTCTGCAGAATGTGATGTTCTCCTGTTTATAGCCTATATACTGAAGTATATTTTGTGTGTGGTAATGTATTGTTATAAAGTTAGATTATATAATTACTGATGTCTGGGACTGTTGCAAAAGAAAAGTATTTATATTGCAAATTTATTTCTGTTAGCCAAAATAAAAGAGCACTGGTTAAAATAACTTTGCTTTCCTGAAAATTAGATCTAGTAAATCAGTGCATAGTGGAGGGAAGCTGTACTGGAGTTTGGTTTTATGTACTTACGTGTATTTGACTTCTCTATTATTAGAATATAACAGAAGAAGTGATATTCTCTCTAATGTGCTACAAAGATGAGGATGAAGAGCTCTGGCAGGAGGATCCATATGAATATATCCGCATGAAATTTGGTAAATGCTTGTGTTTAGGATTTATCTTCTGCTTTCATCATAACTGTACACCACAATCCAAGTTAACAGCATGGCCACTGTAGTGTCTTTACCAGTGTCCTGAACAATAGGAATAAGAAAATCTGTTTCTAAAATCTCACCAATTTGGATTTAAAAGAAGAAGGCAGATCAAGTGGGTTTTGACCATTTGACTGTTAGCTTTAAAATAAATTATTTTCTTAAAGCTTTTCTGTACTTTACATGTAGTCAGTGCAGCCGAAATAAACTGTTGTGCTCACTTCTTAATGCCAGTTTCAGAATCGTGAATTACAGATGTGCCAGCTGTTTGCAAGTTCTTGCAGCTCTCACTTTGACCAGAAGAGGCCTGACTTGCTCTTTCCCTATTGAAAATCATGTCTTCAGCATATTTTCCCAATTATTATAGCTAAATTGTAAGATAAATAAATATATTTATTCTTTCAAAAGATGTAGGGCAAAATCTTGGGAATATCACATCGGACCATATTATGAATAATTACTTTTATTAAGAGAGTCATCTCTTTGAACAAGAGAAGGATACTTTACAGCAAATTTAGCTGGAAAACTCCAGTAAGCCGGGCACCACGGAGATACTTAACATTTGGGAATTTGATTTGGGATTAGCATAAGTGAAAACAGAATTTAAATGTTCGTAGAATAGTTGAAAAAAACTTGGAGAGTTGTTGTGGAAAAAATTAATCACAATATAGTGTTGATCACTGGGGTGCAAATATATTGCTGAGTTTTGGTATATGAATTCAGCTCTTTCTGTGTAAGTAGTAAATAAAATTTTTATGCTTAGCTGAGACAGTTAAATACAGATTTAAATTGTGTTGTGGAAGGTAAATATAAAAAGGCGTGAAAGAACATTTAACTGAAGTTTAGTGAAGGCACATTTGGGCTTGGAACAAGAATTCCAGTAGTCTGGTAGTATTTCTCCATCATGTTTTATCTTCAAGTTCTCAGGAAAAGTTAGCATGTAACTTTAAGATTGCATTTTTAGATCTTTTTATTTAATTCAGTTTGTCTAGGGACGTTTGGATTAGAACATGTTTGACAGCACAGATTTTTTTTCAAGATAGAAGTGATATTTTCAATATGATTAAAGGAGGCTTACTTTGATGAGTGAAGCTAAAAAACTTCAGCTTTCAACAGATATAAAACTACCCCAGATCCAAGTAGTTTTTACATACAAAAGGTTTCCCATGAGGTTTTAATAAAATCAAGCCAAAATTCTGTACATATGGTATACAGATGGTACTGGAATGTATTGTTGTTCTTCCTATAGTGTTTTTAATTAAAAAAAAAAAAAGCCAGCATTTTTCATCCCTTAAATACATAGTCTCAAAAGAATTAATGAATAAATAATGCATTCCTACTAAAGGGAATGATGAATAGGCAGTAAATTTGGAAGGTAAGAAGTAAATGCTTTCATAAGATACGTGGCGTAAGTTTGTATCAGACTCTTTAGCCTTGAAGTGAAGACAACCATGTCAATAGTTTTGAAGTTACATATTCACCTTGATTTTGTGATATCTCACAAACAAGATGGTTTATAAAACATTTATTATTATGTCATTCAGGAAAGGAATTAATTTATTTATTAATTTATTTAATTTGTTAGATGTATTTGAGGACTATGCATCCACTACAACAGCAGCGCAGAATCTCCTTTATACTGCTGCGAAGAAGAGGAAAGAGGTACGGAACCGGTGGTTTTTAATTATTTCAATTTTCCTCAATGGTGTCATTTTCACTTAAATTTGAAGGTGCTACAGGAATCTGGTCTTGAAAAACCTTCTTGCTAATATTAATACATGGTCAAACTCCTCAAGGAGTGCTGTCAGTTGTGGGAGAACTAAAATACATGCATATATAAAAATAAATTAATTAATAAATAAGTAAATAGGTTCCTCTTGCAGCTGTAAAATGAATCTGCTAGATACGAACTGAGTTGGAATAGATGTGGTGGTATTTTCCCAAGTTTACAAACAGCTTCTGTCACAGCTGTTCTGAGCTTCCTAAAGTAGCAGGGGGAAAAGTGAACCTGATCCTTATTAATTTTCAATGATGCTATTTAAAATCCTGTTGACAGCAATGAAATTAGCCAGAATGAAACCAATTTTATGCAGCTGCTCTTGAAACGAGGACATGACTTTCCTGTAGATCTTTCTATATTTAACGTGATCTGTGCAAAAGTAGTGGGCCTGGCCCTGGAAAGCATACATCCGTTTGCTAAAACTGCTCACTTTTTCTGGTTATCATTTTAACACCCCCAGAAGTGAACTGGTTTTGCCAGGAAACCTTTCTAAATCTTGTCAGCTTTACAAGCTATTGCCCACACCAACAGAAGAGAATAAGTTTATTAGGTTGTAGTTCAAGCTGTTCTTGAATATGTATATGTTTCATACATATGTGTACACACATGTATGTATTTATATATGTGTGGGACAAACCAGAAGAGAAGTTAAGGGAAAAAAAGAATCAGTGAGGTACTGCTTGACCCTCTTGTCTTTCCGTCACCTTTTTGATTTGCCTCAAAGCAACAGGATTCCTTATTTATTATTACTAATGTGAAATTTTGAGGAGATTAATTATGACAAGTTTGGGTGAAAGGCTGAAAAGGGAACCTTCTACATTTTCACTGTGGAAAGATGGTACATATGCAGTTACTTTGGCCAAGATAAAATTTTTACTTAGAAGAATCCTACTAATGTTTTAATGGAAACAATGCTATTAAAGTAATTTCACAAAAGGAGATTGTGTATTTTCTATCTTATGTAGGTATTACCAAAAATGATGGCATATTGCTACCAGATTCTGACAGAACCAACCATTGATCCAAGAAAAAAAGATGGGGCTTTGCATGTCATAGGATCCTTAGCAGATATTTTACTGAAGGTAGGTGGGTAAAGAAGAGAAAAAGGTATATGTTTGTAATTCTTATTATCAACTGCTATTTCCAGTAAAAAAATCCTAACTTAGGAAGTGCAACTAGCCCTTAGGTATGCTTATGAAGTCTGTAGAGATTGCACTGTGCAATAAGAATCTCAGAGTTTGTTTCTTTAAAACTATTAACGTCTTTCCTGTTTTTTATATTCCCATTTTGTACGCAGTTTCTTCTTCTCGTGTTTCTCCAAAGTTCTGTTTGTTTGCTACAGAACAGTTCCTTGGTCCTCTCTTGCTTTTACTAATCACAGTATCACAGTATGTTTGGGATTGGAAGGGACCTCAAAAGATCATCTAGTCGAATCCCCCTGCTGGAGCAGGAACGCCTAGGTGAGGTCGCACAGGAACATGTCCAGGCGGGTTTTGAATGTCTCCAGAGAAGGAGACTCCACAACCCCCCTGGGCAGCCTGTTCCAGTGCTCTGGCACCCTCACTGAGAAGAAGTTTTTTCTCAAATTTAAGTGGAACCTCTTGTGTTCCAGCTTGATCCCATTACCCCTTGTCCTATAATTGTTTGCCACTGAGAAGAGCCTGGCTCCATCCTCATGGCACTCACCCTTTATATATTTATAAACACTAATAAGGTCACTCCTCAGTCTCCTCTTCTCCAAACTAAAGAGACCCAGCTCCCTCAGCCTTTCTTCATAAGGGAGATGCTCCACTCCCTTAATCATCTTCGTTGCCCTACCCTGGACCCTCTCCAGCAGTTCCCTGTCCTTCTTGAACTGAGGGGCCCAGAACTGGACACAATATTCCAGATGTGATCTCACCAGGGCAGAGTAGAGGGGAAGGAGGACCTCTCTCGATCTGCTAACCACCCCCCTTGTAATACACCCCAGGATGCCATTGGCCTTCCTGGCCACAAGGGCACAGTGCTGGCTCATGGTCATGGTGTTAAATGGATGTTAAAATAGCAAACGTGCATTCCATCAGTAGCACTGCCTGTGATTCCTCAGCAAACCCCCCAACAGCCTGCACTCTTGTGGGCTGCTTCTGATTCTAGAAAAATGTTTACTTAGCATGTCGCGGGAATGTTTTGTGTAGCTTTCCAGCTTTCGTAGCCTACAATGTGTGGCTTTAAGTCTTATTTCATCAGCCAGTTGGGAGTTTTGAAAATAGCTGGAAAGAGCACAGAGTTTCTATCCTTTCTCCACCTTTATAGACAGTATCTTCACAATTTTGTGTATTTTTGAATACACATTCAAGCCACACTGTTGGTCTCTATCGTAACATTGGTTACAATTTTCCGTAAACTTTTGTAGATGCTGGAGTCCAAAGTGTGCCCTTGCTCCTCGTCAAAAGTTACTGGCAAAACATTATCCCTTTTAGCATGAGAATGATGGTCTTGTGCTCAAGGCTTCCTTTGTTAAGTATGCACAAATTTATTCTTTGTGAGTGCAGGATGTGTCTTCATGTTACAAGGCACATCTTACCAACATTACCATCCTTTTTTTTAACCAATGTACCCATCCATGATCTGATCTGAAATTCCAAAACATCAGTAACTTTTACAGGCTTTTTGTAGATTATGTTGGATTGTAAATGCCCTCCCTTGTGCTGGAGTGTAACAGTGAAAGAAGATTATGTTGTTCATGTTGTGAGAAGTCTTTCATATTGACTGGAGGTTTCTAAATCCGTTGACCTGTCCTAAGCAGAAGAAAAAACAAGATTTATTCCAGTATACTGCTCCTATTTGACATTTTCAGTCTTGAAACATGAGGTTCTAAGATAATTCATCAAAGAGTAATAAGCGCCAAACACTTCAGACTCCTCTTTACTCTGAATTTATTTGTTTTGGGATTTGGCAGATAGAAGAGTTCCATGAACTGTTTCTGCACAGAATACTTGATTTGTAAGTGTTTTCTGACTGGTCAGTTGAGAGATTGATTGATTGGTTGTAAGGAGCTCATAGACACAGTGACCCTCCCTTAGCCACCTGGCTCTCCACAATGGCTCCAGTTTAATGTGTGCATACTTCTGATCTCTGTGCACAAGAGAAAATTCTTTTCCCTTCTTCGTGTTTTTTCTCTGCTCAGTTTCTCATCTGCCTCTCAGTGTGGGGAAAAAATGGTGTATGCATTGGTGAAGTGTGATCACTTAAGATACATTTTGTATTGAATGTGCCCTTTTACCTTCTTCCTCTCTAAGCTACTGAATCATTCCTTTGGATGCTACCAGTGTCCCCAGCATATATCTTTTCTAGTATGCCGGGCTTATAGGTGCTAGGAAAGTCCAAAATCTCCGTGCTGGTGGTCCTGGCTTCCTGTCAGTATCTTGGGATTTGCCAAGGTTGGAATAATGAGGAATAATTTTCATCTAATATCCTTCTCTAGCCAAGGAGATTTCTGTCACAAACGAATTATCTAAGTCCATTAATAAACGTGTAAAAAGATGTGAGTTATTGTTGCAGCATATAAAAATAAGTTGTTTTAATGCTTATAGTAACAGCAGGTCATTTGATACTCAGATCTGTTTCATGCTAAAATTATATTTATCTTCAGCTATTCATGTACTCTGGTATATGAAGAATGGAGGTACTAGATTATCTATCCTAATTAATTTTTAAGTAAAATCAACTAGAATTGGTTGCTTTAAAGCAAGTGAAAAATTCCAGTTTGGAGTATTTCAGTCAGTGAAGTTGATTGTTATATATACAGTTCTTTCACCTCTCTGTCTTTGAACTTGCTATGCTCATGAGATACAAGATCCAGATCTCTTCATGAGACAATACCTTTATTATGTAGACAAAGCACTGTATTTCCTGTGGTTGAGAGCTGAAATGGATTATTTGCTATAATGAAGTATGTAAAAAGAATGGTTTCCAAAACTGATTTTTATTTACACCAACAGAAGAGTGTCTTCAAGGATCAAATGGAGCTGATGTTACAGAATCATGTATTTCCGTTGTTCATGTCTAACTTGGGGTACCTCAGAGCTAGAGTAAGTTCACCAGTTATATCAACTTCAATATTTGCCATGATTCTTTCCTTTGCAGTTTGACTTCATTCTGGATGTCAATGAAAGAAATAAAGCAGATACAAAGTAAAATTTTGACTAACTACCCCATATGGTAATTTTCCAGGATTTTAAATTAAAAAATTATTTGTCAGTTAAATGACTTGATCAAAAGTCTGTGTCATGTTGTTGTTTACCTCTTAGATCAGGCTGGAGAATTTGAGCAGCGGTTATGGCCCTTTTGTGACCATTTCTTGTTAGCAGACCTCAGTAACTTAGGGTGGTTGAATGGCTGTGAAGAATAGGTAGGATTTCCACAGAATAGATAATGTCAGTTTGAGTGTAACTTGAAGAAGATCACCAAGTGCCCATGTCAGTCATAAACAAGCAGTAAATTTCATTTAATTTCTGTTCTGATTTTTTTCCTCAAGAAGGACCAAAACTATGAATGTCATTTGTATGTATACTGAATTTATTGGAATTTGGGAAAGGAAAACAAGGAACTGCTTGGTTGCAAGAACTATGTTACATGTTACTTTATGAGCACACCATAATTAAGAAAAAAAAGCAATGTGTGTAAACAGAGATAGTTAGCATTATTTTTTAATCAGTTAAAGAAATGCTAAAAATTGCAGTTGTCCCTATCTTGCTTCTCTTTTTGCTATGCAGTCCTGTTGGGTACTTCATTCATTCAGTGCTTTGAAATTTCACAATGAGCTAAACTTGAGGAATGCAGTAGAGTTGGCAAAGAAGAGCCTGATTGATGATAAGGAAATGCCTGTCAAAGTAGAAGCAGCCATCGCTCTTCAGACGTTAATAAGCAACCAAGAGCAAGGTATGCTACACTGATTCATTAGTTGTATATGCTGATTATTTTTTTTTTTTGTTATTTAAAAATGGGAAGGTTGGTGCAGATTTATCTAAACGTTTCTGCCATTCATTTCATCATGTTTAGACAGCTTCACTTACTCGTTAGTTACTGTATACATCCTAGAATTCTGACTTCAAGTTTTACAGCAGGTCTTTGCACAGAAGTTAGAATCAACAAATTTCTTTTCATAAATGAAATAGCACCTGACTTTGTTTCTCTTTAGCAAAGTGAAGCAGTGTGTATGTCTAAGAACGAATGCCGCCTATGTCTAAGGGCATGTATTACCCCAAAACAGTGGATTTTTGTTGTAGATGGCATTTCAGTATTGGTTGTGTTAAATGTACAATTTATTTACTTTGCTGGTCTGCTGGTTATAGGCTGTAAAAGTGCCTTGAGTAGGTTTTAAAAATTATTTTGGTCAAGACTAATCAGGTATGTAGTAGTTTTAAGTGCTGTATATTTGTGTTTATGGGTAGTTGATTTCACTTCAGTTTCTTCTTTTAGCCAAGGAATATGTGAAGCCTTATGTAAGGCCGGTTATGCAAGAGCTCTTACACATTGTTAGAGAGACGGAAAATGATGATCTTACTAATGTCATCCAGAAGATGATCTGTGAGTACAGTCAGGAAGTCGCTACCATCGCCGTCGACATGACTCAGCACCTGGTAAGAGACAATAGCAAAGTAACAGTCCAGTCAGAAGCATGTGCCTAGTTTGGTAAACATTTAATGAACTTTGTTAGAAGTGCACACTGTTTAAAGGAATCTTTGTAAAGGTCAACCTATAGCATTCACAGTATTATTTTTTTTTTTATGAAGCATCTTTAAAATGTATACATTTTTCAAAGATCCTGAATTTTGTCACTGGTTTTAATGAGCCAGGCTCTAACTATCTAACATTTCAAATGACTTAACATAGCCAGCCTTCTCAAGAGGAGTTTTTAATTTGCTATATTCCCCTTTCAAAAGTAAGGAGCATATTTTTCAGTACTGACGTCTCTTACAGATAAGGTGTTGCTGCTGTTGAATTAGGTGTCTTGGCTTTGCATGACAAATTAGAAATGTGAATTTGTGAGTTTGCTCTTGGATGTCAAGTTAGTTGTTTTTTTCCATAGGCTGAAATATTTGGTAAAGTTCTTCAGAGTGAGGAATATGAAGAAGTAGAGGACAAAACAGTTATGGCCATGGGCATCTTGCACACAATTGACACTATCCTGACAGTTGTGGAAGATCACAAGGAGGTGAGATTTTATTTTATACGTCTTTTATCCTGCTGTTCCCTCATGCCTTTCATTTGTGACAACAAGCGCTTTAATGTATGTTGCATCACTCGAGTTGACATGAACGTGCATTTACTATAGCAGGTTGGTGAATTAGTACCAAGTGATCTCTGACAAATTTGAATTTAAATCCTGGTTTACTTTTGTGATTTTTTTTTTTTTTTTTTTTTTAAATTGTTTACCCCTCAACTTCAAGGGGAATTTGTATTCTGAGGGTAAAGTCCTTAGCTGTTTTTCTGGTAAATACTTGATTGGATAATTGTATTACAGATTGTTAAAATAGATTTCACAGAATCATAGAATGGTTAGGACTGGAAGGAACCCCTGAAGATCATCTAGTCCAACCCAATTTTAGGGAGTATTATTTTGCATAAGGCTAATTTTTTACAATGGTAACTCATATTTTGTTATTTACCCAGAAATTCTTGTGTAGAATTCCTGGGAATTGGTCTCCCAGTTGTGGTGCAATGTAAGTCTACATTTCACATATTCAGAGAAGAGGTTCTTTCTGCTCATACCACCTGGGCTGACTGAGGTAGGAAGGAGTTCAGTGACTGACCAGAGAGGCAAAGTCAATCAGTAACTTTAAGCTGAGTTGGCATAAAATGCTTTGTCCTAGACTGTTTTGCTTCCTTGATTTACAATGAGAAAGTTTCATTTCATGTGTGACATCTTTTTATGAAGCTCATAATTTTAAAAATACATAATTTAAAATACTAATTATTTTCTTGGAAGATATCGCTGTTTACTGCAGGGTGACAATAAACTGTGGCAGATGCTCTGTTAACCCCCTCCCCCCTGCCCTTCCCACTAAGGAAAGAGAATAAGAGGAAAAGGTAGAGAGACTTGCAAGTTGTAAAAAGTTAAAAATGCTTTACTAATGCTACTAATAAAATAGAGAAAATAATACAAAATATACAAAACCAATCTTGAATTTCCCAGTGCTGTGCAGCCATGGAGCTGGCACCGGTAGCTGCAGGGCAGGCACCTGCAAGTCCTGGGCTGGACTATGCAGCAAACTGGAACTGGATTCAGGGATGCAAGGTCTGGAACCAGGCCTCGGATGCCAGGCACGACAGGCAGGGTCCTCTTCAGATGCCAGCCGTGGTCAAAGAGCAAGACCCACGTAATCTCCCACTTTTGTAGGGTGTATGACGTTTATGGGATGGAATACTTAGCTGGTCAATTTTTAGTCACCTGTTCTGCTCGCCCCTCCCTGCAAATACTCCCCCTCTCACTTATGGGACATGCAAAATTTATCAGTAACCTTAGCTACCATAGCAATAAGTCTAAACCTGGGTCTTTTCTGCATACCATTGCTACCATTATTAGCTCCTGTCTGGAAAAACGTGCAGCCAAATTTAGAAAAGTGCAGTTATTTAGAAGAACTTAGCTGAAAGGAAAATTCACTGAAGGAGAGACTGGTCTTGTTTTTAACAAAACCAGGACAGAAGACCATTGTGTTCCTTCTGTATTCAAAACATCTTTTATTTCTTTACAAGAACCCCTTGTATTTTTTGAAAGCTAAAATGAAATCTGGTAAGTAAGCTGAGCATCAGGATTGATAGTCTGAAGTATATCTTCAAGTTTTAGCCTAGGAGAACCTTTGGGGTTGGGACATATTTGGTATAAACTTAGCAGCTTGTTTTTCTGTTGTATGAAGCACAAACTAAAATACTGTGCTGAGTGCCTTTCATCTCAGGATCTTATTTCAGAAGTGATATAAATGGTATAGAAATTATATATGGGGCTGAAAGCTCCTCAGAAATTCCTTTCCCTTTCACCATTAAGTATTAAGAGATTTTAGGGGACGATCATTTCTGAGTCAAGTGTCTGAAGGAAAGTGGATGAATCCGTGGTAACATACTTAATCCCTTTGCTAGAACAAGTCCAGAAAGCCTCACATCCTGCAAGGTTCTGTCTGTAATGAATAACCTGTGGTAATATCATGAAATGTCTGTATTTGCTGGTTTTAATTAGACTTACAATGTGGCCGTATAGATCTCCTTGCAATTTAGTTTAATTCATAAGTGAAGTCTCTCTGCCCAACAGGGCAAAGCTGAATCCTGATTTCAACACAGTTGTACACTCCCAGTTTCTGCACATGTTCCTCTTGCTGAGCCCACTCTGGGAAGTTCTGCACAGAACTTTGGCAAAAGCATCTCTTCCTTTCTGCCTTTAAACCCATTCTACTTCCAAGATTTTGGACAGAGGCTTCTTCACAAACATTTTGAGGACGGTGTTACTTTGTCTCTTGTGCTCTCTGGATATACAGGTTTTGATAGGACGTGTAGAATAACCAAAAAGTATTTTTTTCTTTAAATAAAGCAAAATGCTGTAAGTCACAAATTTTAAAGCAATATTGTTTATTGAAAATCTGAGTAATTAGATCAGTGAGACCTTATTTCGTAATATTGCGATTGCTAATACAGTATTTAAAGAGTCATTTAAAGCCTTTTTGCTTCAATGAACTTCTCAAACTGAATTAGTGAAATCCATTTATTAAACTACTGTATTTCTAAGTTTTTTAAAAAACTGCTTTATGTTTTTATTTCAGATAACTCAACAGCTTGAGAGCATTTGTTTACAGATCATTGGCCTCGTTTTGCAGAAACATGTTATAGGTATGTTTTAGAGATAATTTTTAGAAAAATATTAGATGTTTTTACATAAAAAAATTCTCGACTTAATTATTACAACCTATACTGTCTTCCTGAACAGAACTTCATGTTTTTTGGGTGTGCTTCACTGAAGAAAAAAAAGATGTGAATTTTCAGTTGTGATTTGTTTCTCCTGATCTCTTGTACATTAGTCAGGCTGGTTATTGTGTTCTGGAGGTCAGACTCAAAAGCAGTAGATGCAGTTCTGATTACAGTTCTAGCTGTGTTAAAGGACAACATCTACAATTACATTAGTGTTTTTATGGACACGGTCTGTGATTAAATTACTGCTTTATCAATACCCTGTACTAAAGAGCTACACAGTTTTGTGATAAGGCCTTTAAATACAACAGAAGTTGGGGAAATAAAAATATTTTGTAGGAAATTGTTTAGAAACAATGTCTTTGTGCTGGTAATATGTTTCTCTACTGTGTATTTATAAAGAAAAACTGTATATGTTGTTGTAACTATAGCCAATGTAAGGCCCATCTAAAAGAGTCTTTTCCAATTTGTATTATTTTTCTACCTATTGATTTAGTTCCTAATTACTGTCTTCTACATGTTATATGACTCGTGGCTTGGTTTCAGATTTCAAGGTGTTTGCAATTTAAATTTATTTTTTAAAGCACCTTGCTTCAAATGGTTTATCTTTTCCAGAGTTTTATGAAGAAATTCTCTCCTTGGCCTACAGCTTGACATGCCAGATGATTTCACCTCAAATGTGGCAGCTTTTAGGTGTTCTGTATGAGGTTTTCCAGCAGGATTGCTTCGAGTACTTTGCAGGTATGATCACTTCTATTCTGTTTATGTTTCTGCTATTTGGGAATTTATCTCAAAAACCCACCTTGTGAGGGTCACATCCATTTAATGTGAGGGTTTAGAACGATCATGTGTTTGAGTCGTACCGTGAACGTCTGTTTAGTGTGGGAGTGTAACAGGAGCATATTTAAGTAGGAGAAGCATGTTCAAATCTCTCAGTGTGATCAGTTATTGTAGGAGGTCCAGAACTCAAAGCAAATTAATTAATTAAGATGTAGTCCTGTGTTATTTCTTCTGAGAATGTACCATGCTTGGTGCACTTTGTAGAATAATTCTGCTAGAATAGGCTTTGCAGGGCTTGAGTTTCCACCCATGTCCAAGAATCTGAGCTAATGAATCCCATTATAGGATTACAGCCTCACTGGTTAGCACTTCATGGATTAGTTTGTAATTTTTTTCTCCTTTGCTCTCCCTGTTTTGCAGATATGATGCCCCTGTTGCATAATTATGTGACCATTGACACTGATACTTTACTGTCTAACCCAAAGCATTTAGAAATCATTTATGCTATGTGTAAAAAGGTAAGGCTTCTGATTCTTACTCTTGCGCTTATCACTGGTACTTAACAATCAGATTAGCAGGGTGACCTGAACATGCCAGGTGGTGGCCGGTCGTTTCAGAATGAAACGAAATCTGGTCTCGACTCAGTTCTGAGTACACATAGCACCTTCACACTTTTTAAGTGACATGCTTTTAAAAAAATTGCATGCACAAAATCTGTGTGGGAGAAAGTTGCTGTTCATCTCGACTCTCTTCTATGAACAGCTATTTTGGTAAGTAGAGGAATTAATGAAGCCTGATTTCCTTGGGTTGTACATCCTGTGATTAGATTCTTTAGTTGTCAGCTAAGCTGTGAACTCATTTGAAGTTCTTCCGACATTTATAATGTTTCTCTTTTATGCCGATTCTCTCATGTATAATTAAGAGATCATGCTGCAGCCTTTCTCTGATATTGGGCATTATAGAGTGTTTAGCTACCTGCTTATTTCTAAGAAACTTATATAGATATAATGTGTTCAAGAATTCTGTTTCTTTGTCAGGTTTGATTGACACTGACCATAGGGTTGAAATGTACTGAGAAGCAGCAGTCGTTTTCATGTATATGTGAATATACAGAGGGATTGCACACATCTTGTTTTTAATCAGAAAGTAGCCTAGAGAGAGGACTTCACTTTGCCAGGCTGTTAATCTGCCAGTGCCTATATTAGCATTGAAGTAAAAAATTGGAAACAGAACGTGGAAAACATCAATAAATATTCTAAGTAACATTTCCTTTAAAAAAGGGAAAACAATGACATATAAAGAATACTAACATTCATAAAGAACTATGGTGATTTCTTCTAAATTTTTGAATTCATCTTTAGCAGCCACTTATCCTTTTTTATGTCCTGTATAGATGATTTTTTATGTGTCTTAATTCCTCACAAAATATAGCATGAATAGATATGTATATGTCATATAGAGAGTGTTTGATGAGTGCAGGTACAGGAGCACTTGCTTTCAAAGTTGTCAGTGATTAATATTGATAACCTGAGTTGTCATTTTGGTTGTTAGGTATTAACAGGAGATGCAGGAGAAGACGCAGAGTGCCATGCAGCCAAACTCTTAGAAGTAATTGTTCTTCAATGCAAAGGACGGGGTATTGACCAGGTGATATATATTGAATAGATTTTCTCTTTTACTGGCTTCCAGTGACGTGTATGATTCCTGGGAAGAGCAGTTGGAATAGGAGAATTTGAGGGAAAGGTAAAGTGTGGGAATGGGGAGAAGTACAGAAAGGAACAAATGAGCTCAAGAGAGTTTGTAAGGTTTGGTTAATTTGGGGTTTTTTTTTGAGATCAGAGATTCATGGGCATGAATGGAAAATGAATATAGACTGTAAGGTAAAGATATAGTATGATGTGCAGGATTGTCTTTTGTTTTGTTTTGTTTTGTTTTGTTGCTTTTTCCTGATAGGACTTCCCTTTTAATGCAAAACACACGCTGTTAAAACTATTGTGGCTGAAATGTTAACTATACATATCCAGCTACTGAAGTTGTTTCTTTTTAATTTTTGTAATTGCTCGATGCATTTGGAAATGAAGAATTTTTGGTGCGGCTGGATTGTGGTTGCTGGGAAAAATATTATCACAGTTTTCCTGTTTGTTAAAATACGCTTTTAGATAGTAGTCTTTTTCTTATTAAGGGCTAAATTCTGGTCTTATATTTTACATAACGCTCCAGCCTAAATTACTTTAACACGTCGTGTTTGATGTTGCAATCTGTGGACTGCAGTGATAAATTTTCAGTTAATGTCACTGAAACCAGTATAAATTTACTAATGTAATTATGAAGTAATTGAAGATAAAACTGTTCCCTGGAAGATTTTATTTTTAAAAGAAATCTGGAAGAGATTGAAGTGAATTGCATGCATTTGCATTGAAATAAGTATGTGGTGGAAGGCTTAACTGAGCTCCACAACTCTGTCAATTAAAATGGTTGCACACTGAACTGAAACTCATGAACTAAAACATTCATAATGCTTCCAAAATTATTGTCAAGCATAAACCTGCACATTGAAGTATATGTAGATGTTTATGTCATTGGGTAGAAATTTGTGCATACTTGCTTTTATCTGAATAAGCTCACTCATTTCGAACTTTTATCATAAATTTAACATCACTTACATTTGTTAGGAAAAACTTCTTTTTCTTTCAGATTTAGGTAATTCCATTTTTAATGCCTGTTGGTTTTGAAATTGTTGGATATCTTTATTTAAATATGAGAATGCCTTTGAGTTATTTTCTAAACCTTTTATACATGCTAGAACAAATTCCACCAAATGGCCCCAAATATTCCTTTCCATGCTGAGAATAATAACATTGGCAGTTCTTAGCTCAGATTATGGTTATTTTGCGAAAGATTTATAAGCATGCCAGGAGAGGCTTAAAATGCTCTTATACTAGGAAGTGAATAGAATGTGTTCCTAGGTCATACTTGGACTTCATTTAACTCTGCAGAACAGTTCTGATAAAAGTATTTTAAACTGTTATATAATCTGGCAACATGTATAACGTCTGTTTTTCTTTGTTTTTCTCCTTTCCCTTCATACTTGTATGCCCAGTGTATTCCACTCTTTGTGGAGGCTGTTCTGGAGCGGTTAACTAGAGGAGTTAAAACAAGCGAGCTTCGTACCATGTGTCTTCAGGTTGCCATAGCTGCGCTCTACTACAATCCTGACCTACTTCTGCACACCTTGGAGAACATCAGATTTCCACACAATCCTGAGCCCATTACTGCACAGTTCATAAACCAGTGGATGAATGACACAGACTGTTTTCTTGGGCAAGTATTGTGTGTGGGGTTTTTTTAAGAGTCCATGGGTTTGATGGTTTTTTTCACTTCTGTTTGCATCCCTAGTCGTGTTGATGAAAGAGTTCTCATTCCTTCGCTAGTCTAAATAACAATAGTCCACACCAGCTCTAATTGCTGTGATGCCAGTAAATATGATCTATGTCCATGTAACTTTTCTTGGTTTGTTGAGCTACGTGCTGAATTTTCTGTGCTGTGAGGATGCAAGGCTATGATACATATCATATTTCAGAATTATTTTATGTTTCTTAATCAGAAACTATCTGCTCCTTCAGTAGATGTCCAGCATGCAGCTGACCAGCTGTTTTTCAGCAAGATGTTAACTTTTTTCCTGAAACACAGTGTGTCCATCTTTTCTATATTTTGTAAAGTATTTTTAATGAATTCATTTAATGTTAAAAAACCATTATTCTTTCCAATGAATCCCACACTCTGATTTTAATCCCTATGAGTTGTTCATGATCATCTTTGCATCTTTATCATTATGCCATGGGTATACTGGATGTTTAGCATAACCCCTGAACTTAAAATTCAATCCGACCTCCCTTGAACGTGTGTGTTTGCTGCACTAGTGTGCACTTGGGCAGGAGCTGAACATTTTTAAAGTAAATGAAGGTGGACAAAGCCTGTCATCGCATAGTTAAGCACACACTTGATGCTGGGCAGACGTGAAGTCCCATGCTCGGCAGCTGGTGCTTGCCTCTTGGCTGAAGATGTGGCGTCCAACTGTGAGATTCAAATCCACTCAAGGGCAATCAGACAGTCAGATGTAGTTAACAGCTTCCTCTCACCTTCCCGCTGTGAGGTACGTTTTGTCATTGGGGCTGACATCTGACTGCAGGCGTACGGGTAGGCTTAGAACGCGTCTTCTCTGTGTATAGTCTATGCCAACAGATTAAGTGAAGTGTCAGCGTGTCAGGAGTCATCGCAAGAATGAGCATGGGCCCAGGCAGCAGCTCCTGACCCACAGATGCACACCTTATTGTAGGTTGTCTTTCTTTTCCTACCTGTTTTTTATTGATACAGTCTTGTCTTTCCAATTCTAAGCAAGTCTCTTGGGGGTTTCTTACAATTAGGTTTCTCCACTCCCCAGTCATCCAAGTAAGCTTTTCTCTGTACCAGTTCTTACTTGAGTTAATATTTCTTGAACAGAATTATACACCATCTTGGTATAGCTGCATTATTGTCCCAGTTGTCCATCTTGCATTTAGAACTGTGTGGTGCTTTATAGCACTGCATTACCTTTACTGTAACTGTAATAAAATAATGACTACCAGTCAATCAATGGCCAACTGATATAAGCAGGTTTTGCCCTGAGCATGCCCTTTGTAATATTTTTAAAACACATACCAAATGTACACAGTAAAATTTGTTTTCCTCCCTCCTCTGCCCTAAGTACACATTTTAGTGGGATGAGGGTGAAGGCACAGTAGTTTGAAGAACTGCAACATAGACTACTTTATTTCAGGTCTGCACATTAATTCTGTCTGTTTTACTAGAATGAAAACCATTTGGAGATACCAGAGAAATTGCCTACTTGAGTGTATACAGGCTTTGTGCAGATTCCCCATTGATGTCTGTATTCCAAGGTGTTACCATAGCACTCATTCCTTGAAGAAAAAAAAAAATAAAAAGTACAAAATTAAACAGATAAAAAGTGAGGAAAAAAAATATTTTAGTCATTATAACAAAACCAGACAGCTCATATTATCACAAACATTCTGACTTCTTCTGCCCACTGTGTATACAAGATGGCTACGGTACGTCCTGTATCTTAACAGAAATACACATCTTATCAATTAGAGGGGTTACTTGAGTGGGTGACAAAGCATAAAGGACCCAGTGTACCTCATTTCTTTTGGAGTGCCTGTGGTTGGAAAAGGGCACATTTAATTCTATAACTTCTACACCTTGTGGAGATGTTATTGTTAATTACTGAATTATTTTTACATCTACTGACTTTAAAAAAGACCAAGAATTTTTAGGATTTCCATGTACTGATTTTTTTTTCTTATGGCTGAAGCAAAGTTCTTGAGATTCAGCTCTGTGTTGTCATTTTTTCTACTGCATATCAAATGCTGAATGCATACAGAGACAGTATGAAAGAAGATATTCCCTATAGGAGGTAAATGTGTCATTCCTTTTTTTCAAAGAAATAAAAAATGAAAGAGATTTATAGCCTTAAACTGTTCATCCTGGAGCATTTGGTGAGAAACTAGTCAGATTCAGAAGGGAAAAATGCTGAGATCTGACTAGATGCCAACCTCAAGTACTCCTGTAGGCTACAGCTTAACATTCCGTTCTTTTTTGTCGCTTTTCAAAAAGCATCAGCTACTGCAACTAGTGTTCAACTAAATTCTTCAGAGCTGAGGCAAAAATTGACAAAGCTTATGACACTGAAAATGGAGATCATCTTGCAAGATTCTGCTCAGACTCTGCGCTTGAACAGCAGCAGATCAAAATGTATCTCTTTGATCTGCTGCTACCAGCAGTGAAATAAATATCTGTAATATTGCTTAAATCTAAAAGTTGCTCTTCCTTCAGTGGTGTCTCCTCAGTCTGTGGCTTCCAGGTATAGGGCTTTTGCTGTAGTCTCGCTTGTCAGGCACGGTGATGCTATGTGATGTAAGGGTCTTCCTCCCTTTTCCTCTGGACAGCACGGCTTCTAGAAGACAATTTGTTTCAGTAAGGGTAGTAAGGGTCATAATCTGAACAACAGCCAGATACTCAGAGGCCTAACCAAGCAGGAAAAGACAGAAATACGGACAAAACCTGACTTTCTTGAAACCCTTCTTGGGTCTGCCTCTGTAGATTTCATGTCTTCGTCAGTGCGGACATCAGTGGGCACCTTGAACCATACAGTCCTTTTTCCCACCACCCATCATTCACTGCTGCTTTGGGTTGCAGTTATTATAGATTGCTTTCCAGCAAGAGGCAGTTTTAGGCTCAAATTCAAACCAGTTGGAAGACTCAGAGATCCTAGAGAAACTGGAGAAGAACAAAGTAGATTCCCTTCCACGTGTGAAGGACCAGGTGAATCTTCCTGCCATTTCTTTCTCATCTGTGCAGAAAATCTGTGACTTACTGGTAGCAGTGGCTCTCCATAAATCTCACACCCCTCTGTCTGTCTTCTGCTCATGTGAGGTCCTACTACCCATAGATTCTGCTCTGCCAGCGGCAGGGTTGTGCATGTCCACATGCTCTCAGGCTGAAGCCAACAGTGTTTGCCAAGAGAATGCAGGATTTCTCGAGCAGCACTTGTGAATGCATGAGACGAAATCCATGCGAATAATACCTCTTGTAGGGGGAAGGCAGTTATGGTAGGATAAGTAGCTGTTTTTCCATTAAAAGTATAGAAACTATTTAAAGCCGATTAGAAATTTGGAGTATTAAAAATGGCCCAGGCAAGGAGAGCTGAGAACTCATTGTAAGGCTCTGCATAAATCCAGTATGTCATTGTGGATCTTACGTATCTGTGGACGTGTGCCCGTAATACCCATTTACCACAGTGTATTGTGTTTATTTATTTCTAAATATTTTCTATAATAACCTCAAACTGAAAAGCCATTTGTAGAAACATTTGTTCCTTAACTGCTTTCCATGTTTTCCCTGGCAGCTGAAATTTGGGTGAGACTTCTGCAAGACCGATACTAATTCTCATACTAAAAATTCTTCTGTGGAAAGTAGGGTGAAAGGAAAATCTAATTTGCTTTAAAAAAAAAGTGATTTTATTTTTTTAGAAGTTGAATATGGGGATTTATTTGATAGGAGTTTAAATAGTTAGAAATCCTAGTTTTCTCAGAGTTATATATAAAATTTAGGTTTTATATAGGAAAAGAGGGTTGGTTCCAACTCTGCAGCTAGAAGGAAATGGCTAATTATTTGCAGTTTGTCAAGGAACTGGACTGATGTAATAGAAAGCAACTTGATCCTCACATAAAGGAGCAAAGCAAACCAGTAAAGGAAAAGCTTAGTGATTATTTTTTTTTTCCTTTGAAACACTTTCAGCTTGGTTTTAAATACAAAAGATTCTTGGATCTTTTTGTCCTGTGTTTGAAGGAAGTGTATTAGCAAGAAAAAGTCCTGTGGATTATGAAGACCACACGCAGCTTCTTAAGAACAGACTTGCCCAGGAGTTGTGCATTGCACTGATATGCGTTGCATGTTTAGCACTCTGGGCTTCATATACCATTGGGGGAGCAAGTAAAGTCTGTGATTGTTAGGGAGGACTATTGTGTTCTGGTGAGCAAATAAGTACGGATCTTGAAGCACAAAGCGCTAAGGAGAATTGTATCCAGGCTCCCTCATGCAGATGGAAGGCTGCTGAGATATTGAGCCTTTGGAGCCAAAGGAATGGTCCTGAGACCGTTCTATACCATTATGAAAATATGTAAATGACATTAAATTCTGTTTTGCTTGTTCAGTCCCGTGGGTAGTTGGTACAGCTGGGGCGCAGCAGAACGCTGAACTTCAGGCAAGGTGGATGCTTATCCTGCTGTTTGTCTCTGCTGGCAGGTGGAAGAAACAAGTCTCCTTCTGGCTCAGCTTCACTAAGGATGGCTTCATGCCTGGATTTTTGCTGTCCTGGTGGGCCTTCTAATAACCTGCATGTTCTGAAGACACATGTTCATTCTTACAACTTCTCTGTTTAGCAGCTCGAAAATGGAGCATGACAAATAGGCTGTATTTTTCTGGCCATTTGGGCTCCTTCCTAATGATGACTCCCTTTTAAGCAGCAATGCTTGATTCTTGCGCTTTCATTTGTTGTCCAGAAAGATAGTTTAGTATGAAGCTAAGCCACTAACTACTAAGTTGTTGTTTTGGTTTTGTTTTTTTTACAATGTTGCATTTTACAATTGGCATTGTGTAATGGTTGTAACAGTTAGAGCCAAATGTCATTAACTACTCTAGAGCATGTACACTGAAATTACTTCTTTATATATTTGGGGACTGAAGAAATTTCATTGCTTCCCAGTTTCAAGATGCAGAATAGAAGTCTTGTGCATAGATTACAGAGCTTGGGTCAAACTTGCATGAAGGTGCAGGCAGAGAGAAGGGGTGGAGGAAGTTCTTTTGGTTTGTACTTGCTGTAAGGACAACTGTGCTCAAAAAGCTATGCTTCATTCATAGGCAACATCATCTTTAGCTTGGATTTTGGTCTTCACAGTGTTGGCAGGAGAGCAAATGGTGCTGAGCTTGTTTTCAAGATAGATAAACTCACAATAGTGTTTTGTGTTTGTTGTTGTTATTTTTTAATTATTATTTTTTATGGTGAAAGCAGACCCTGTTTCCCTGCTTGGTCTGTATGCCCTCTTTTGTGCCCTGTTCCTTCTGAAAATAAAGTATTGCAGTTAGCAGTGATGGAAGGACACTCTTTGCCTACTTGCATTTTGGTACATTTTTCAACATGTGTAATGGAGCAGCCAAACCCAACATGACAAAGCGCGTAATTTGATACGCTGGTTGACTTTGTTTTTCTTGGAAGGTCTTCTGTGAGCATAATGTTACGCATGGTCATATATAATTTATTGTAGTTGTCAGCTACTCTGAGAATGGAATCACTTCGCTAAGCCCTAACAGGACTAACAACGTGGGGGGTGTAATGAAATCCCTCTTAATCCCCAGCCTTGTTTAAGCACATGCAAAGTTCAGAAAGTTGTAATACATAGTCACTTTTATTACTTAAAGAATATTGTAATTCAGTAGCATGTTGTGTGGGACCTTTGGTAACTAAATTGTAAGCACTTTTAAAATTGTATTTCTGTAGCAATTTTTGAAGTGGTGGATTGAGCTGGCACTTCCCTGTAAGCTTTATTACACTGCGGCACACAACTTGATAATTTCTTCTCTCTCAACTTCTATCCTCTTCATTCCAAAGTAGAACTCATTCAGTAGGGAAATATCTACTGAGAGTCTGGAGGACTGCCATCTTCTGCCAGCTCTGGGGGTTTGCTTGGCTTCTGTAGGTCTTGCTGTAGCTTTTTGCTGGAGCTACTTGTCCTGCAGAAGGCTGGCACAGAAGCTGTCAGCATCAAATTGAATAGTTCAAACAAAACAAGTTTGTCTCAAGCCCTTAATATTAAAAATAACATAATGGTAGAGAGGAATTGAATACTGCTGGTGTTTCCAGTAAAGGGAGAACCAAAGAGTATCTGCAGAAGAAGTTAGAGAATTTTTCCTTGTCTTGTTTGCAGATGACTTCTGTTTCTGGAAGTGAATATCAGTTCTTATTTTTAAGAGCATAGTCTTTTACTTAGTAGTCTGGCTATGGTCACATAAAAGTCTTTCTGCTACTAATTTCAAGACTTTCTTTCCCTTCAGTTATCATTTGTTTGTTTTACTGGAAGTCTATCCATTTGCAAGTTCCCTATTTGAGTGTACTGCCAACTATTCTTGATATGGTAGAATTACTTCCATGCTTTCACTGGAGTTAGCAATGTGTCTCAAGTTAGTGTTGGAAATGGACTCTTTAATAAACACATTTAAATACAGCTAGCCCTGTGGCACTCTGTAAAAGTGCCCTGCAATTCAGTGCATTCCCACTTATCATTACTCTCCACTAATAGTCTTTTTGCTAATTTCAATCCCTGCAACAGTACTGTTATCGAAGCCAAGGCAAATTAATTTTCCATCCTATTTAATGATGATAGTCTGTATCAAATGCTTTATTAAAGACAAGATATTCTGCATAATTATTTAACAGTATTTATTTAGCATTACAGATTTCGTATTTGGTAATGCGAAACAGTTGTTCCAGGAATTTGGCCAGTGCTTGAAAGGTATTTAATTGTTATTGGGAACGGACTTTCCAGTGGGGAACTTGCATTCAGAACGAAGGAAATAATGTGTTTAGGAGCTTTGATCACAGACTTTGAACACAGTCTATATGGCATTGTCTCTGTCTTCTGCCATATCAGGCACCAGGACTGTAATGCTCTCTCTACATGTCCTTGCAGTGAAAATCTGTTTTTTGTCTAACAAGTGTGTGTTGTTTCAGACTCCATGACAGAAAGATGTGTATAATAGGACTGAGCATCCTCATGGAATTACAGAACCGACCGCCTGCAGTGGATGCTGTGGCTGCCCAGATTGTCCCTTCAATCCTCCTGCTCTTCCTGGGCTTAAAACAAGTTTGCGCCTCACGAGAACTCACAGAACATGAGGATCATGCTAAAGATGAAAAACACGTTGCAGAAGATAATGGTAAAATCTCCCCTTTTCACATTGTGGATTTTGTCTGGATTTAATTTAAAGGGGGCAAGAAATTGCAGTTCATTTTTAAGACTCATTAGTCTGCTGAAAATAGCTAGGCTTAGTGGGTCCTTGAAAGATCATCTTAGGAATTGATTTTTCCTCCCAAAATGAAACCAAAATGTTTCAATGTGTAACACCTAACACTTTGTGAAAGGGTGGTATCGGTTAAGAGTAACAACAAAACTCGCAAATCCGCTCTTGTGGGTTGTGAATGTGCTTTGTCTTCTCACACAGGCAGCAGGGCTTTGCCAGGATAGCACTGGTTATATTCTTGATTCCTGGAAAGAAGCTGTTCCTAGTAGCCAACTATTTGAAAGACCTGTTGTGGTCAACTTTGAAGGAAATCTTAGCAAGTCTTCTTTGTTCAAATGGAAGGTGATTTGTAAAGTGAGGTTTGAGACAACTGAAGGTTCCTGGAGCAGACAGGCCTCTTATTGCTGAGTCTGCCAGAAGAGAAAAAACATCAAAGAATACCTTGTGGAGGGAATTGCAGGGAGAGAATTTTACACAGTATTGCAGGCAGATATGCGTAGCTGTATTTGACTTAGAATAGTAGATAGATGGTTTGAGGCCTGAAAATTAGATTGCATGTAAGCAGATTATGTAATCCACTCAAATTTCACACGTGATTGTTCTGTAATGGAATTACAGAATTCTTCTCAATGCATAGGAATACAGTATGGAAACAGCACAGTAATTTTCAAATTTCTGTCCTGTGATTCAGTGCTTCTGTTTGTTGCAGATACAGTCATCTTTATTCTTTCTAAACTGTTGACACAGGAAGATCTGAAGGTTTGGAATTAGAAGTGTTTGGGTTTTTTTTTTTTTTAATCTTGGTTATTACAAACAAGTCTCAAATATTTTTCCTTCAGTGAGAAAGAGCAGTCTTTAGAATTGCATGTTGGGGTTGCATTTAATTCAGGATGAAATACTTCTTTCATAAGGAGAATGGAAGGTAAAGCTAAGCAAAAGACGTGATTTTAACTTTGTTCAAATAAAGGAGCACTCTGAAGAATAGCAGGCAGACATTTGCCCCACATCTGGTTTTCTCTTTGTTTTGTGTCAATTTGTGAAGTCCAGGCAAGTCTCTGTTCATAATTTTAAAAGCACAGTGATGGAACACTTTGTCAAAGACACATTTCCTCAACATTTTTGGATCCTATAAATGCACAATGAGTACATAAATGGAAGAAGAAAAAAGATGGCAGTTTCACATTCCCCAGGTGTGCTTGAAAACAAAAGTTTAATGGATCTTGAATGTAGGAAACATCCTAACAGCTTCATTTTTCCAGTTCTTCTAAGGTTTTGGGGAAAGGGTGTTAACAGAGGGTCCCCTTTCCAGCTGAAACCTAGATTTATTAATTGTTCTTCATTTGTAAGCCATTGTTTCCCTATACTTTCTAATCTTTGTTTTACAAAACACATCATTGCTTCTGCAGAGGAGATACCGAGTGATGAGGAGGAGACAAACGAAGTGAGCCAGGCGATGCAAGAGAACCATGGTGGAGGAGGAGGTGGAGAGGAGGAGGATGAAGATGATGACGATGATGACTGGGATGAAGATGCCTTGGAAGAGACTGCTCTTGAAGGGTTCAGCACACCTCTTGACCTTGAAAATGGTGTTGATGAATACCAGTTTTTTACTCAAGCACTTTTAGGTATGTGTTTGCAAGCTGGCAGAATGATATAACATGATGAAATAGTTTGGAGACGTTCACGGTCATCACTTAGAAAACTGTTTTCTGTGTTAAGAGTAATAATTTAGATCATTGAAACTGGAACATGTGATTTTGCTTTCTAATGCTAGACGTAAGATTTTTTTGGCTTACAAGTACTGCAAAACACAAATGGTACCAAATACATCCAGAGATTAATTCTCTTTCGAAACTTTTTAATCACAACCTGAATAAGTGGGACTTGATCACTAGAGGGACTCCTACATATAGAAATATTTGTTTCTTTCTAGATGTTGCAATCATAATGGAGAAATAATTTCTCCCTTTCCTGTTTGACTAATCCTGTTGGTTTTAGTTTTGATCTAAGTTTTAAATTAAAAGATTCACTTCATAATTGTCCGTGAGTAACAGCCACATGGTTAACTTTGTTTCAGAAAGCAGAGAATGTAATCAAATTCCCCAAAATGGATTGCCTCTACTGCAGTGAGGATTCTGTCAGGAATACTAAACCTGTTTTGCAGTGCAAATTCTCTGTTAAAACCAAGCAGAGATTCCATGGGTTTCGTTTTGTTGTTGTGAAATGAACTTGCAATATAACCTGATAATCACTTTTCATCCCTTCCTATTCTGACAGCTGTGCAGAGCCGAGATGCAGCGTGGTACCACTCGCTGACAGCACCGCTGAGTGAGGATCAGAAGAAACAGCTGCAGGAAATTTATACATTAGCAGAACACCGGCGAAATGCTGCAGGTGAGTCGCTTCTCTTGGGCCATTTTATCTGTTGCAAGGATGTTGGAATTGCATCTAATTCGCAACAATATGAGAATAAATCTCTGTGCTAATTAGCATTTTCTGAGAGGCCTGAGTAGGATATTGTGCATATATTATCCCTTGCCTGGAAGTGTGTGTTATTCAGATAGATTACTGTTACTTTCAATTAATTGCCTTCTCACTGATATGTGCTGCTGTTTGAACAGGGTACGAACTAGTTTTGCACAATCTGACATTTGAAATGAAGAGCAAATTAAGGCAACACCTAGCTGTCAGCCAGGCATTTGATGAAGATTGCTATAGATTATCATGTGTTTAACAGTTCTGTAACTTTTTAACCGCTAACATTGCCTTCACAGTCAGTGTAAGATTTCAGGTGTTTAGAAAGCTTGCATCAGGGAAAGTAAATTCAGATTTAATAAAAAAGAATAGTGTAATGTACCCTGATTCTGTAGAGGCTTCATTTCTCAGTTTTGTTGTAGAGGTGTTTGCGATTATGCATTTAGAGAAAATCTTGAGTGTAATTTATTACTGTCACTACATTTAGGGAACAAAATTTTGACTCAGCCAAGAGGTTTTTCCATAACTTTGAATTCTTAATGGTATTGTTTCTGGCAAAAGCATTCTCTGTAGACTATTTTTCATATCCTTTCCCTTCTTTGAATTCTAGAGACTAAGACAATAGAACAACAAAGTGGCTACACGTTTGACAACAAAGGACTGATCACAGCATTTAACTTTGCTGGAAGTACTCCTGGTGGCAACTGAAGGATCAGCTACAAAGGTCAATGGGAAGGGTCTCATCACTACATTTTCTTGAAATCATCGCAAGTTCTGAGTGATAGGGGAGGGTAATTTAATGCTGCTGAAGGTTTTCTGGAAAAATAGCAGTGTGCTTTCCCCACCAGAATGCTCTTTCTAACCAGCTACTGTAATGTACAAATTCTTGTGGTGTGTCTATAATTTGGTGGACTGAAAGGAAACATTTGTCCTCGAGGAACCTGAACGACTGGGAGGAGCCAGGCTGCATCTAATTGAGTTGCACTTCTCAGGTTTTTGCTGTGCAGAATTGATAGATTCATATGGATAACAGTGCCTTCTGTTGTACATGGATTGCCTGAACAAATGGATTTTGGAGTGCATTATAATTTTTTTAAGTGTAAGGACATTTCTTGATACACTGTAAGCCTCGGTTCCATGTTTTCCAGTCACTTGCTTTTTACTGCTCGGTTTGATTGTTTGTTGGTTGAGTACACATTGCTGGATTCGGAATATTATCTCATCTTCCCTACTTGGTGCAGACCAAGCGTGTAGAGGGAGGTGTCTGTTGGAGTTGCAAAACATACACTGGTAACGGCAAAGGGTCTCAACAATACTGCAGATTTTCCCTTGATGCAGTAGTCTTAAATTATTTCTCTTAGCAATGGAATCAACTCACTTGAGTTACGATGACACACATGGCAGGTGGCTCCCCTAAATCTACCTATTGATGTTACCTCCTGCCTGGATAAGTGGTGTGGCCCTCGCATGTAGATGTTCTACATGACAACTTTTAATTTCCACTGTTTTTGCTGAATATTGAATTTTACTTGGGATTTTAGAAACCTCTTTTCTGTTTTTATTCATTCATTACCATTCCAGTGGTAGTACTGAATGATGTGGTACAAAATATTTACAGTATTTTATTTACCTTAATAGAAGTAAAACAACTTCTAACTTATTTCTTCTTACTCTTACACTTCTGTGGTTGAGTTTCTGGTCTGCATTCCATTTGGCTGTTCTTGTGTCATGCTGAAATTTCATTATCTGCCAGATTTTTCCTAAATTTCAAAGACTGATTTCTTATAAATTGCAACACATATAATAAGATGTTTGTGAATATGGTCATTTAGTGAGAACCTGGTAGCAGCACTAATTTGGATAGGTACCCCTCCTTTAGATCTATTGGGATCGCAGTGGTTTAGTCAAAATAAATAGGGGTGCTTTAGAATGTGAAGTTTGGATTAGAGATAAGATGTTGAGACCAGATTTTGTCTCTAGGTGTTAATTTCTTTATGACTTAAAAATATTTACCAAGCAATTTTAAGGGCATACTGACAATGTATGTCTTTAGAGCAGTGCTCCAGCTGAAAAGTCAAAGTCTTTCCCATACCCCATTAAATTTTCGATGACTGACATGAAGTACAGATTGCTGGCCCTGCACTGTGCTGATACTTTTTATTTTTCTTTTTTCTTTTTTTAATATGTCAGAGTGATTGGAATTCAGTCTGATAAATCTGAAGCTCTCTGCACCTTGGCTTCTGGAAAAGGCCAAAGCATCTTTGCCTGTTCCTTGTTCCATCCCCTGGAATTTTCTCAGCCTGGCAGCTGTGGGGCAGAAGGTTCTCCACTGCTTTTCTTTTACCTGCACCTTTGTGTCAGACTCTCTCTGTTGCTGCTTTTTTGTGTTTGTTTTTCTTCCCTTCTGCTGCAAAGTAAAGTTGGCCTGGATTGTGTAGGTTTTTCACTGCTGGTACTCACTTAATAGCAACCATGAAAATTTTCTCACTTTTAGCTCTTTTGTTTGTGTAGAAAACTATGAGCATTCCAGGGTCTGCATTTCCAACGGTGAACAATACATTGAGCTGCCTTGGACAGGCTCTTTAAGCTCAAGCAGCAGAGGGCCGGGACATCCTTTATATTGAATACCACGCCATGAAAATCGTAGGTCACTTTTGCTAATTTAGGCCTGGGGTTGTATTGACTGAGAAGGCAGGAAAGTGGTACATCCAGTTTGTTGGTGAGTTTCTCAGAAACCATAGTTTTGAAATTGTTCACAGATCTAATAAATGTTTTTCTGGAAGTTAAGGACACGGCCAACTTCTCTCTTACCTGATAATTGAAGTAATAGGCAGGTAAACTATTTAAGCCTGCTATTATTTTATTTTAAAAAAATATATTGTGGATGGGTTTCTTTCAGAGCCCATTTTCCTTCTCTACACTAATGCAGAGTGGAAGAGGGGCTTATTTGTGTTCTGTGCTAATGAGGTTGTTCACACAGTCACAAGCCAATATTCAGGAGTTGATGCGTTCAAGGAGAACTCTGCTTTTGCATAGGATCATCTTTGTGTCACTCAGCTGAACTGTGGCTGCTCCCTAGTTCTGCTTCTTGTATACTTCTCAGATCAACTGCCAAGAAAATTTCATCCAGATGTTTCTTACAAGGGGTTTAATAAGCAGCATGGAGTCGGGAATCTTTGTTGTCTGTTTTGCAGCAGGGGTCAGAGATGTCTGAGGGGATGGCATGGAAAAAGGTTAAATGCCCTTCCCTTCCCAGGAGATTCATGAGCAAATGTTTCTACTCGCAAAAGCAAATGTTAATTATTTTATTCCTTTTTTTGAAAAGGGATCTCATCCAAAAAGATTTATTGGGCTCTAGCCTCCACTTTAACATATGGTTCTCTTTTAACATGATAAATATCCGTTTGTACATGATCATAAATAGGTAATGGATTTTAGGGATTTCTTTATGAGTTGTGTCCAGCTTTGTACTACATTAAAGGGAGAGTAACACAAATGTGCATTACTGTCTCACTTTGAAGCCAAGGTAATCATGGAATATCAGATACCAGCACTGGCCAACCAAGCATGATGTATTTGCTGTTGGAAGTACAGAGAATCATGAATGTGTTGTAAAATAAAACAGAGGCTGATAACCAGTGACCTATGTTGCCCCATGCCCGTGTTCCCAAAGTGTGAAGGTGACTTGTATGGGCACCATGGGGGCTTTACATAGGAAATTAGGATTACATATTATAATCATAGCAAATATTCTATGATAAGCTGCTTTTTTCAGCTAAAATTAACTGGTCTTTGGTATTGAATTGCATATGCTGTTTTGTCACTCTTAAAAGAAAAACAAGAATCACCACATGTTTTGGCTGCTTCTTTTTGCTCTCTGTCTTTCAAAGTTAAAGTACTTGGTTTGCTTTCATCACAAAGCAAAATCTTTAATCAAAATGTTGAGCTTCAGAAAGTGCAGAATATCAAGCTGAAGAAAAAGCTAAAAAAAAACTCCAACAAAGCCCCCTACCCCAAACCCACATGTGCACACGGATTGAAATAGATGTGCTTTGGGAGTGTAAGTGAAAACATGGAAAGAATGTTACACATAATGATATTGCAAGATTCTGTGCTTTTGGGAGAAAGGCTGCCTGCGGGGTGTCAGGGAGACATAAAAGGGGCTGCTGTAGGACATGCCCTTTGCTTGTGAAGCCCAGGCAGTTTGTGGCTCTGGATTCCATCAGACATTGTACTGGAGAGAAGGTTGGGCTATAAAGCAAGAGAGACTTTTGTGAGCCAAGGGAACTGAAGACATGAACTATTAACTGTCTTTTGTTTCCAGAATACTTTTCAGCCTTTTTTGATTCCCTCCTTTCCATCCCTTTACCAACTACTATGCTAAAAGGTGTGTCAAGGGGTACTCAAAATATCTGAAAAGGTAAAGCTTAAACAAAATTCTTTAAAATCCTGTTGTTCTTGAAACAGTGCAGCCTATCCATTGCATTTTTATCAATAGAACAACATCTTTAGTTTGACTTATGCAGATGATACAGACCTGCAAAAACACCACCTATGTGCCTGTGGTTTGAGAGGAGCCAGTGATTTACTCCTTAACGTGGGTACTTTGAAATCCCCACACCTTGTACTGAAATCTGCTCAAAGGACAGGCAAAATTGCACTATGTAATGGAGTACCCAGTCCCAGTTCTGAAATACACCCTGGTCAGTCTTCTGATAATGTTTGACAGTCTGGCGGTCAGACCCTCAAGGATCTCCACCTCTGATTGAGGACATTCAAGTCGAAGAGACTCTGTATTTTTGCAGGTGGACACAGAATCATGTTTCCCTCATCGCAGCAGGTATGGCTCACGCATACAGGTATACCTCATGCAGCAGGTATAGCTAATGACTTGTTGTTATGAGTGAACATAACTTGGATGTCAAATCTTACCCCAAACAGATGGGGTACAGTAGAGATGGATCTTCCCAATGTGTTAAAGGAAGCCAGACATTATTCTAGATATCAGAAAGTTGTAGCATAAAGCCATATCATAAAGAGGATATACAAACAGGCCAAGCCGCTTGCTTTTGACACCTCTTCCACTACTATTACAGCCAAACAAAACCAATGTGAACCAAAAGAGAACTAGAGCAGTGCTTGTGCACTAGACGGGTAGAAACTTCCTTGGCCTGTGTATCTGATCCCAATACTCACTGCAAATGCACTTGGATACCTTTAAAATAGGATATACAACACCTGAATGGGTATCAGTACCCTGAATCTGATGGTAGTTAATGAGAGGTAAAGACTTGGTGTGATTTTTCTCTGGCAGAGAACAGATGCAAAAGTCTGGCAACCTCTTGCCCTGTCTGATGTGTAGTCACCAACGTGAGGCACGAGGTGAGATTACAGCCTTTCCTAAAGATTGTCATCATACCTCCCACCAAAGTGCTACCTGAAGTGCTCCATGTCCGGGGAGCTCACTGATGAACCTCTGCTCAACTAAAGAGTTTTGGGGAACAGCAGCTCAAAAAAAATCTGCAGGCATATGTAATTGCGACAAGTTGGGAAAGCATCCATGTAAATTGAGGTGATATGTTTGATATGATCTCAGATCTGCAGCCTTCCTGGTTTTTGCCTGGATCTTGTAGAGGATTGTCCAAGAACTTCGTCCCGTTCCTTCCTCCAGGAAAAGAATGAGCCCGACTTGTTGAGCAACCCCAGATTTGGTGCAGTGCTTTGAACTTGGGATCAGAAGAAGATTATGTATAAGCAGGTTATTTTTAGAAAACAGAAGAACTATGGCAATATGAGACAATAAATATTTATACAAAATGCATGAGGCAAAGAAATGAATATAAGATAATATAAGTGAGACTGTTCTTTGATCACACCTGTAATGGTTCTTTTCATTGCCAAACAATGTGTGAAAATTGCTTTTGATTGCATGTGTTGTTAGTATGCTTGATGTAAATCACCTGAAATGTTTTTGGGCTCAAAAAGAGACCAAAGAGGCCATGCAGATTTCTTTTGGTATTAAAAGCAGTGACTAGAGAGAGACCACTATGTGCTACATTAGCAAATTGAATTGCAGGATCATCACCTTTGTAAGAAGCCTGGAATACTAAACTGTGGGTTGGCTTTGAGGGCAAGAATTGACAAATGCAAAACATGCATCGATGACAAGAAGAACCTCTTCCTAGCTTAAAGAATTCTGTGCAGTGTTCTCTTAAGCTATGCTGAATTTGCTTTAAAAATAGTAATAAATCTTACTGCTTAGGTCGAATGTTACATCTGTTGTGCATTTATAGGGGAGGAATAATATTTCTTCAAAAAATGTAACATGCCACCTACCAAGGAGCACAATCTCATTTTATAGCCTCTCTTCATACAGCCATAAAACTTATTTGCAAGAACACTCCAGAATTAATTTTAAACAAATGTGTGTGGTACCCAGAGTTAATATGTGCATTTGTGTAGCAGTGTGTCTTTGTTAATCTCAGGCTTGTGACAACAACTATTCACAAGCACACTTTGCCTGTGAAAGAACGTAACTGATATTTGATGTAGATCATTACGGATCATTACGGATCATCCAAATACAGTTCTCAAAATATTAAAATAGTGAGGATAGTCACCTTGCAGTCCTGAGAGGGGATCGCACCAGGGCTTGGGCCAGTCTTCCGTGCATGGAATTCATGAAGAAGATAGTTTTACCAAGCCTCCCCAGGACAAGAGGTTAATCCTTCTGAAACTATAAACTTGGTATTTGTATCAGTGGATATTTCCCTGACGGTGAGTTGCTGAAGTAGCCCATTTGCTAAATTGCACCATTGGATAATGCTTGCCCTTTTCTGTACGGGGCACTTCTCTGAATCCTCCACAGTGTCAACAAGAGTAGTGGTTAGTGGCCCATTTTTATAACTGGGGAGGTTGAGTTAGTGTAGTTTGCCCAAAGCTGTAGCAGTGTGTCGCAGCTGGCACGGGGAATTAAAATTCGGGCTCTGTAGATGTGCCTGGGAGTTTTGCCATTAGCTCTAGCAGAGCCAAGATTTCACCCAAGAAATTTCCTGGGTCCTAGTGTTTGGATCACTGCTAATACCTTCCAGAGAAGCTCTGCCAGAAAATATTTTATGAAATTGCTTAGTAACAGTGAGTTCTTCTATTGAGCTGCAATTTTAATGTGTCTAGCAGTGACATTGTTTCATTGTATCTTGTGTGGGTTGCTTGGTATGACAAGCTCTCCTATGGAAAAATGGTTCTTAGCAAGGTGATCCCTGATGATGTGGGAGCAGAACTGCAGGTAACCCATAGAATCAGGGTCGTCTCTGCCAGGGGTGTCAAACTCATTTTCACTGGGGGCCACATCAGCCTCGCGGTTGCCTTCAAAGGGACAAATGTAATTTTAGGACTGTAGAAATAGGAGTAGTTACATTTATACAGTCCTAAAATTACATTCGGACCTTTAAAGGCAACCGCGAGGTTGATGTGGCCACCAGTGAAAATGAGTTTGACACCCCAATCTATACGATGTATCAGGGTGTTGGGAAGCTTGTAGCCTCTCCGCAGGTATTAACAAAGATGCTGAATGGATTGTGAAGTTGTTGCAGGTTACTGCTTTTAACATGCTCTGAAGAGTATATTTTTTCCAAAGTAAATATATGTCTCCTACGCCTCCTTCTGCCCTCTGATAGAGTGTTGATCTTCTTTTAGCCAGAGGCGCATTCGTAAGCGGAGTTCTAACTCTAAATCCCCTGAAATGGTTGTTTCTTTTGGTCAGTCCCCAGCAAGGATGAAAAAATGATCACAATTTGCTTTCTCTGGGTATCAGGTGTGTTAAATAAATAGTTTAAGAAATTTAATTACCTGTTTGATTAAACCACTGGGACATCAGCCACTCCCATGCAGTTTTCTGCTGCATTTATGGTTTTTCTGGCAGAGCTCAAGCTACATGGATTTGTGTGCACATCAGGAAAACTCTCCATAGCCTTATAAATGAAATTCAGAGTAAAATATAGAGAGCATCTGGCAAGGTCATATCCATATATGAGTAATGGATGTTTTCTTTGTTGTTAAAGATATTGGCCTGTCTCTCAACACCTTGTAGAGCAGGGTATCCAACTGCAACAAATAAGGATGCCTTATGCAGCTTCAAAATCTCCCCACTCTTTTAAATGCAAATAATCCGTGCTGTCCTTTTTAGCACAACACAAATCATTGTGTACACCCGGCTGTCTCAACAGGCTGTTGCGCAAAGTGCGATGATGGAGCGAAATGGCTTTGTCACCTTTGTGTAGAGGTTTGACCACGGCTGTGGGGCTGGCCCTCTGACCTCAACAGCAGCTCTGGGCGTCCTCTGAAAGAGCTGCATCTGCGTGGAGACGGCAAACCCTGTGTCATGTTTTCCTCCTGCCGTAAGTATCTTTCTGGAGGATGCAGCGGGTTAAACAAAACCGCAACAAGAGTCATTGGAGAACACCGCGATGCATCGGAGCGTGCACTGAACAGAACCAGCTCTTGCCATCCGTTTCTATGTGTAGAAATGTGTCAGTGTGAAGTGAGATTAAACAGATATGTGGAGTCTAGTTCCTTAATACAACAAGGATCACAGTTGTTGAATTCTGCCAAACAAGAATCAACTCAGGGTGAACAGCATGATTAGCTCAATTTGTGTTATCGTTCTGAAGAAAGACTAACAGGATCTGTCTGCATCGCTGTGAGGGGGAAAGAAAAACAACCTGGCCAAGAGAGAGTCTAGGCACAAGAAGTACACCGAGCACTGACTTTACTGGGAGAGTAAACATGGAAATTGCTCCAAAGAAGAATTACTACTACTGATGTTCAGTTACGGAATAGTTATCCCACTGTATTGTTAATCAAAAGTTTACTGATCTCCTGAAGCAAGGACTAAGGTAAGGAGGTTGCTAATACTTCCCTATTGTGCTCCTCTGATTTGTAAGTACGGCTGATTTCAGAACCCAGGGCTGGAGGATCTAAAGGACTTTCCTGGCTGCCAAAGGTCACTCTGTCAAGAAGGGAGAATTCTGCACAGTTTCAGGCTGCCTCAGTCCTTCTGGTTGCTTCTTCCTATCTGTTGCAAAGGCGAATTTGATTGTTTAATGGGATTTTCTAATACCGACTGATTGCTGTTCTAATAAAATACACATACTGAAAAACCACTGCCACTGTGTGGCTGAAGTAGCAGCTGTTTGTGGTTGCGAATCATTCCTGGCTGATTGTCGCAGAAGGGTTGTTGGGAAGTGCTTGTGTTCGTCTCTTGCCAGCTCTGATTAGGCTTTTTGTTACCCTCTTGCTTTGTGGCCTGGGCTGGAGCTTTAGGGTGCACTGGTCTTCCAGCCTGTCAGCACCTTGCCTTAGATATTCAGCTTCTGCTTTTTGTAAACAAAGAAATCCTCTCACTTAATTGTGATTCTGGATTCCTCAGTCTTCCTCTCACATGTACAGCTCTTGGGGGTTTGGGGCTGTGATCTGCTGAATTAGGAAGAACTGTACAGTCATGCCAGATTTTTCTGTCAATAAATATTCCCACAAAGCACGGACTATGAATCACAAGATTCTTTTGCTATTCTGTGTCTTTCTTTAGATTAGGTATTGTAGAAAATGTTTTCAAATAGATTTTGAGCAATTTTTTTTTTCAGCATTTCAGGGCTCAGTTACTGAATCGGGGCCCAAATCCTGATTGAGTGAAATTCTATGACTGTACAGCAGGTTGGGGAAGATACAGAAAACATGAGGCAAACAAACCTGAGGTTAACTATGACAAGAAAAAGAATGTTGCTTTGTTTATAAACTGTAAATAGTCAGTTTATATTATAGCTTTGTTTTCTTGCCTGTTCCTGATTTGGGTGGGGGGAAGGAGGGAGGAAGAGGAAAGGAGGAAGATTTAATTTACTTTTCATTTGGGGATGGAGTTGTAGTTGACTTTTAATTCCAGAATGAACTTTATGACAGTACTGCTGCAGGAAAAAAAATAAAGAAAACACAAACAAACAGCAGCTACTTAAAGATAATGTCAAAGCACATGTGCTGGTTTATTTTGTTGCCGTCTTTGTGCCTTTGATCCAAGGTCACTTACGTTATGGGATGCCTGAGTCCAAGATTTATTCTGCTGCAGGAGATCGCCTAACAGGGCACTAACAGTTCATAGTCTAATGACTTTCCAAAGTCATGTTAAAGCCCTGGGAAGCTTTTCATCCTTTCCTGAACAGTTTCTGTTTCACAATGTAATTTTGTACAATCTCTCTCTCTTTTTTTTTTTTTTTTTTAATATATATAATATCTTTCTGTGGGTTGAAGACAAACAGGGGGAAAAAAAAATCACCAACTGTGGATATGACCTTTAAAGATACACAAGTGAGCAGTAGTATGTGTAGTGCTAACAGGGAGATAAGGAAAAAGGTAAGCACACCACCTGATTTTTAAGCACCCAATTTAGGTTAGGTGGCTTATCTTGTTAGGCTTTCATAGGAGAATGGGGGACAGCCAGAGCAGTGCTTCTAACCCATCAGATGCTCTGAATCACTCTCTGGCCAAGCCTTCTTCTAAAGAGAGCTCAGGGAAGTGAACCATCCAGTGCTGGGTGGGTAATTCTTCAAATGTGACCAGATTCCTGGTTGGTTTATTTGGAGAGGAAAGAGAAACACTCAAGAGAATTATAACCAGAAGTAATTAGAGAAGAAAAGTCTCCACTTCTTGTTTGTTGATTGCACGCAAGTGCACAGTCATTTTTGCTGTTGCTCGTACATAAGAGAGATTGTGGAGCATGGCAGTGTTGATGCATATATAATACTTTGTCTTGTTGCAGTAAATTACAGCTGTTCCTTGCCCAGGAGCTGAACTATCGCTTTTCTTATGTTTTACAGTGCGTTAAGTTGCCTTAATGGTACCATCAATCATGAAATTTTTGTGCTTTTTGTTTTTGTCTTTTACTGTGGATGTTCCAACCCAAGTAAACGATACTACAGCATTCAGAGAACTTGTGAGGCTGCATTCAGGTCAGCACTGAAAGATAATCTATGAATGTCAAAGTTGTAGGACCTCGGAAAAAAGGCAATCAGCAGGAATAGCTTGGAAATCTGCTGAACAGAAGCACATAAAGGTAGGTGAGGTTCTGTTTATGAGTTACTGAATGTGACAAGCCCCTGCGCATGTGGTGTCCAGAGCTTGGGCATTCTGTTGACCATTTGCTAATTCTTTAGAATTAAGGGAAAACCCTAGAGAAGGAAAACATAACCCATGTGGTGGAGCATGTTACAGAGCTGGATTTTCTATCCATTTCTATTGCTATCCCTTTAGAACCACCGAATAATTCACATTGGAAGGGAGCTTAGCATGTTTCTAGTCAACCTGCTGCCAAAAGTAGGATCAGCTTGGAGATCAGACAAGGTTGCTCAGGATTTTATCCAGTCAGTCTTGCTGCTCTGTCTGTAGGATGGGCAGGGAGAATTCAGGGTCAGCAGTGGCAGAGTAACTTGACTGGGCTGCGTGGGCAGAGATGATGAGGAGGGCAGGTGTTGGACTTGGTCAAAATGTGATAATGACAATAATCTTGGATGGAGTGGCTCCACTTCAGACAGCGAGAGGATAATTAGACTTTGCATTTGGAAGGAAACAAGCAGGAAAAGCAATAAGCATTAGGCAGGAGTCCCACTGCGGTGCAATTTCTAACCCTGGAAAGTACAGCTTGTTTAAAGTAGCATTGTCTTCAGTTGCAAGGGTGTGTCATTTCCTCAGAGCAGTCCACAAAGAGCTGGATTCTGTGTTATCATAAACCTATAGAGTTTTGTGGGAGAGGGAGGTATAAAGGCATAAACTCTATAACATGAACTATTGAGTTGTGTGGGAGGGGGAGATATCAAAGGAGGACCTACCTGAGAAATCAGTGTCTGCTTGGATTGCAAAGTGTCAGCAGGTGTCTGGTAGGTTTTGGCTGCTGAGGGAAGCAGATGGCTCATTATTCACGAGAGAAGAAGGAGCATCTTACTGACAAAGGATCTAAGCATGGGCGAACCAGATGAATGGAGGGATCTCTGGAGGTTTCAAGGAGATGGGTTGTGACCTTGATGTTCTTAGCCTTTTCCAAGATGACAAAGCATATTGGTGAAGGAAAAAAGGCTAGACAGGGAAATGGTGGCTTTTGAAAGTTGAGAAAGGCACCTGCAGTCATTTACTTTGTGTTACTGCAGAGGAAAGCAGAGGCATATTGCTGACCCTGAAAGCATTTGCTCAACTGCAGTACAGAGATACACAGCCAGCACAACTTTGCTTTCCAGTCTCAAGATTTGCCATCAGGCTTTAGCTTCTTCACAACGATCCACCAATGAGGGTTGCAGATGTGTTGTCTCTGTATGGATGTGCTGGAAGTTCAGATAGGAAAGACCTGGCTGTGGAAAGGTCTGGATACAAATGTGGTGGTGTGGAAGAGGGGATGCGCAGGTACGCACGAGTTTAGGGAGAAGATACAGAGCTATTAGTACAGTTACGGACCATGTTTTCTCTACAGCAATTTAGAACACAGAATAGTGTGGGTTGGAAGGGACTTTCAAAAGTCATCTAGTCCAACCCCCTGCCATAAGCAGAGACATCTTCAACCAGATCAGGTTGCTCAGAACCCTATCCAGCCCAACCTTGAATGTCTCCAGGGATGGGGCATCTATCACCTCTCTGGGCAACCTGGGCCAGTGTTTCACCACCCTCATTGTAAAAAATTTCTTCCTCATGTCTAGCCTGAATCTCTTTCAGTTTAAAACCATTATCCCTTGTCTTGTCATAATACACAATTCGAAAAAGTCTGTCCCCATCTTTCTTATATGCCCCTTTTAAGCACTGAAAGGCCGCAGTGAGGTCTTCTTGGAGCCTTCCCTTCTCTAGGCTGAACAACCCCAACTCTCTCAGCCTGTCCTCACAGCAGAGCTGCTCCAGCTCTCTCATCATCTTGGTGGCCTCCTCCGGCCACTCTCCAACAAGTCCATGTCTTTCCTGCACTGAGGGCTCCAGAGCTGGACGCAGGTCTCCATCTGTAACTCTCTCCTAGATTCCCACTGTCATTTGCAGGGAAAACATTTTAGCTGCGGTACCAACCCCAGGTCGCTGCCACGGATCCGCCGCCGGCCACGTCCGGGGAAAGCAGCTCCCGGGACACGCGTGTGCGGGGCGGGAGCGGCCGTGCCGCTGTCCGCGGTGCTGACCGCCGCGGCGCCGCCACCCAGCGCGAAGTGGGGCGGGGGGATCCGGCTGCTCTGAAAAGCCGCGGGCAAAGGGGAAGGGGGTGTCTGGCCTCCTCCGGCTGGGGAAGGCTCCCTCGGCTGGGCAGGAATGACAGGTTATCTGTTGCCTTCCTGCTTGGTCTTGAAAGGATTGCCTGGTCTGTGAGCTGTCTGTAATCTCTCTGTGTCATTTCTTAAATAACGTGGCTTGGTGGCTGGCCGGAACCCAGAGATTTTCTCCATGGCAGATAACTCTGAATATCTCCAATCACAGCTACTCTTCCTGTTTCATTGCAGAAAGCTACTATTACTGAAATAACTATCCCCTAAGCTGAGCGCAGTGGGGAGTTCTCCGGAAGATAGTTCTTCTGAAAATGGCTGTGCTACACCAAAGCAGGGAGCAACTCTTCTCTTATCATCCCAGCACATTAACTGATAGAGCTGCAAAACCCAATTCCTTAAAATCCTGAACTGCTATAGCTGTGTGCTCTTGATTGCAACACTTGATTGCCTAGAACTGCTTACAGTAGCTAAAAATATCTGATATATTCAAACTATCAATGACACATCCAGCATATAATACTGGATGCCACCCACTGGCTTGAAACATTTTTTTTCACCATGTGACTGACTTGCTACAGGAGCCAGAAGGGAGGGAGAGATAGAGGTGACAAGGAAAGAAAGAGGCTCCCTTATTACTTATCTAACTTGTTGGGTCAGTTTGTCGTTCAGGGTTTTGTAGTACTAAAAGCTCTTTATGAGATGTGGTTATCTAAACTGATGGAATCTCTCTGATGGTGTTGGAGAGCTGCTTCAAGTCCAACATTTTCTAGGAAAGCTGATAGCAAAAAACATTTCTATATCTTTGTATCCCAGGCTCGTTTCTCTGCCTGCCACCATGGATGTGGCTGGGTGACCACTGGCTACCTCTTAGCAGCACTTGCACTGAAGAGGAATCCCTGCAGCCAGCTCCCTTTGGGGAGCTCTGGTGCTTTGTAAAAGGCTCAGGTATCTCTAGGTGTGAAAACCTAAGGCCACCTGGCGATCCATTGCTCTCCTCTGTGGATGGGTCATTCTCTGTTTCTCACAGGATTTTTGGGTGCGCAAGCCAAGACACATTTATTCTGCAGGCAGTCTTGCATCTTTACTGGAATGCAAATTTCACATGCCTCTTTCTACTACTTCCAGACAAGATAAATCACTCAAGACCTTAACTTTTATTTTCTACAAATTGTCTTTTTCAGTGCTGTGTGCCATGAAACCTCCACGTAAATAGGCAAGAACTGAAAGAACAGGAGTTCCTTCAAGTTATATATAAACCAAGTCTGAGCCTAGATAGTGACATTTATAGAGGCAGGTGGCTTGTTGAATAGTATGCTCAACTGCAAGCCATGATACTAAATGTCAGTCTGGGAATGCTATAAATCCTGTCTAAAAAGTGCTCAGATTGTTTTAGGTTTCAACACACTAGCCCAAAGCTCCACACATAAGAAAATAATAAACAGTGTGGGTGGCATAATTGTTACTTCTTTATATCCCAAACATATGCTTTTAGCAATCAAGACCTCATAAATTTTCCATCAATGCTTGTCAGCATTGCTTTGGTTTCCAACCAGGGGCTTTGAAGTCTGCTGGCCATTCTCCAGAGCTGTGATCTTGCCTGCACTGATGTCTGCAGTTTTGGGGGTCTAGTAAAATGCTCCTGAGAACAAAAGTGTAGCTTCTATCAGTGAAAGACAGAACTTGACAGATAGGAATAAGACTTGTTCCCATTTTAAATGGGCCCCCCTTTGCTAATCACCGTCTGCTTTGTACTCCCATCCCCACCTCAAGCTGTGGCTGTCCTGCAGCTCAGTCCTTTTAGGTTTTGCCTTTTGCAGCCTGTGCTGCTCCCATACACATTTCCTCTACAAGTTTCCCACCTGACTGGCATTTCAAAATCCTGCTCAACTCCTCAGCAGGACCTATGTGAATAACACTGCCAGATTTCCAGACCATTCCCTTCAGTTGCCCATTCTGACCTGTGGATAAGTCTCTGCAAAGCCTGCGACTGTAGCTGCAGGAGACAGGCTGCTGCAGGGCTTGTGATGCACAGGAGTTCTTCTCAGAGAAAAGGGGTTTTAATTTATTTTGATTTCTTGTTCATTTTGCCGTATTTACTTATTTGATTTGGGGTTTTTTTTGTCTCCCTGGTATTGCCTAGTAATCAAAGGTTTTTGATTAGTGTTTCTTGTAGTCTGGTGGCCAGCAGGTCCTCAGCACTGTCTCTGAAGAATTCTCCTAGTGTGACTTCTGCCTTCCCGCGTTCAGGCCTTCATCGCTGTTCTCACAACAGGACCTCGAGCACTACTCTGCTCCAAATGCATCCGAGGAGCAGGAGTCGCCACGTCCCGCCTCTCCTCTGGCGTGAGCTGATTTGACGCTTCAGCCAGGGATGCGAGTGCCAACCTGTGAACATCTGCTGCCCATGTGGACTTTTCTGTCAACAGCAGGTGAGCGCTGGGCTGGTGCTTCGGTAGCACATGGTGGGGTTGGCATGGCTGGTCAGCCTTCCTCAGCCATTGCAGCCTACCTGGCTCGCCGATTACTGGCTGCTGTCCTCCAAAACAGATGCAGCTTGGCCTGGGCAGGTTTCTGTTTACCTCGCAGCAAGCATCCTTCCTTGGGTTTATGGCAAATGGTTTTCCCTTATGGAAACTTAACAGATGCAGCACTTATTTGGGATGTCTCTAATAACAGAAAAGTTGCGAGGGGGGACATTTGGGGTTGTTTGCGCAACCCTAGACACACTCGTTCTAATATCTTTTTTCCTCCTTTTGCTGAAAGCGGATTTCACCTTCGTAAGTCTAAGCCTTAGCTATAGCAGACCCATTACAGGAAGAATTATGTAGTGCTGCAGCTCTTCATTGTGGTAAATTTAAGATACTCAATTTATGCCATTGTAACTCTTCAAAATGATCTAAGAAACTCACCTCTGAAGCCCAAAATTTGCTTACTTCTCAAGAGCAAAGATGAACCTTCTTAAAAATCTTCATGTTAAACCTTGCTGCAATTTGGTAGGAGTTTAGGGAGGAGAGAAGGAAATGGTCTGGAAAGACAATCATGATTTAAGAAGCTGTTCTCAAACAAAGTGGCCTCATTCTTTTATTTCTGTTTATCTAGCCTGTCTTTCAGAGAGCATTTTTTAGCTATCAAACCACATTTATTTAGATCTCTCTCTCATGTGACTAAGATCTTGTCAGACAGTTCCTGACTTGCAACTGCTTTATTCTGCAACCTTGATGTTCTCTTAACATTGGTTTGTATATAATTTCCTACACTTGGTCTTAGGAGCAAATTGAAAAAAACAGTTTTCTCACCATATGGGACCATATGTACCCTCACAGGAATCAGCAAAATGGCTGAGCTGCTTAGGCTGAGATTTAGCAGGGACCTCCACTTGAGTTAGGACTGTGCAGCGAGAGCACTGAAGAGCTGTTCTCTCTGGCAGGGTGGTCCGCAGGCTGCGACTGTCAGCGGATGTGGCAAGCGGTCAGCAGCTGGTCTGCAGAGTTGTGTTAAACATCAGAATAAATGTAGGTTAAAGGTGGAATTCCCTGTTTGAAAAGCATAGGATGTGCTGTGGATTTTCTGTGAACCACTGGGATGCAGGATTTGGGAACTGCTGGGGTGTGGGGCCAACCACTAGAACGTGTGCCACCCTTCTTTGACAGAGGGCTGCCCAGAGAGGTTGTGGAGTCTCTTTCTCCAGAGACATTCAGAACCCACCTGGACACATTCCTGTGTCATCTGCTCTGGGTGAACCTGCTTTAGCAGGTGGGTTGAACTAGATCATCTCCAGAGGTCCCTTCCAACTCCACCCATTCTTTGATTCTGTGATTCTTCAGATGGTTGAAGAACCCGGAGTTTGATTTGAGTTGCTGTGGAAGAGTGCATCCACAGACATCCCTCCTGTCTCAGCTCCTCCATCTAACTCTGTCACTTGTGAAGGTGGTTGCTTCATTCTACCTGCACAATCTGGGTGTCATCACCGAGAGCAAGGTGACAGAAGGAGAGCTGCCATCTGTGCGTGCTACTGCTCTGTCTGATGCCATGGTGATTCCCAGAAGCAGAGAATTACACAAAAGCTTGCTTGGTCCTTGACCCTACTTTAAATTGTTGATGGGGTGGGGGAGTGTTTAACTCCAGAGGTCTGGTTCACCTAGGTTTTTCTGTTCCTACATTGTCTAAAGACTGCTCATGCACCAAGAAAAGCACATTGTTCTGCAGTATTTTCTATAAGCAGCTGAAATGAATATAGACCTGCCTAAGCAAAGACAATCACAGGGGTTTCTTGGCAATGCTAACTAGGACATGGTCAGCAGTAAACAGCTTATTTATTTAACAGTTTTTACAGGTTCCAGTATAGGTTGGGAAATTACATATTAGTGTAGGGGAAAGAGACCTGGGGGTCCTGGTGGACAACAGGATGACCATGAGCCAGCACTGTGCCCTTGTGGCCAGGAAGGCCAATGGCATCCTGGGGTGTATTACAAAGGGGGTGGTTAGTAGGTCGAGAGAGGTTCTCCTTCCCCTCTACTATGCCCTGGTGAGACCACACCTGGAATATTGTGTCCAGTTCTGGGCCCCTCAGTTCAGGAAGGACAGGGAACTGCTGGAGAGGGTCCAGCGCAGGGCAACAAAGATGATTAAGGGAGTGGAGCATCTCCCTTATGAGGAAAGGCTGAAGGAGATGGGTCTCTTTAGTTTGGAGGAGACTGAGGGGTGACCTTATTAATGCTTATGAATATATAAAGAGTGAGTGCCATGAGGATGGAGCCAGGCTCTTCTCGGTGGCAAACAATGATAGGACAAGGGGTAATGGGATCAAGCTGGAACACAAGAGGTTCCACTTAAATTTGAGAAGAAACTTCTTCTCAGTGAGAGTGCCAGAGCACTGGAACAGGCTGCCCAGGGGGGTTGTGGAGTCTCCTTCTCTGGAGACATTCAAAACCCGCCTGGACATGTTCCTGTGCGACCTCACCTAGGCGTTCCTGCTCCAGCAGGGGGATTCGACTAGATGATCTTTTGAGGTCCCTTCCAATCCCAAACATACTGTGATACTGTGATTATTTAACAGTATTATTTAACAGTTCGTTAAAAAAACTAAAAAGTCCAAACCAACCAAAAAAAATGAAAAAAACCCCCAAACAAACAAACCACAACCAAAAAAACTCCCTAAACCAAACAGAACCCTAACTTTGGGCAGCTTTCTCATTCTTCCTTTCCGATCTTCTCTAAAGCCTCCTGTATGTTGCCCAGCTGCTGCCTCTGTAGCCCTCTGAACTCAGCCAGCCTCCGTTTGCTGAAGCCTGCAGAGCAAATGCGACGTGGTCATGTAGCAGAAGACTCACAGCATTGATCAGCTCCCCGCGAGTGATTCCATACCCAGCTGCTGTGGGTTCGCTGCGTGCCTTGTGCGAGCGCAGAGGCCTCCCGTTGCGGCAGAGCAAGCACACGTGGGCAGCTCGCGGCTCGGTGCACAGTCAACAGCTGAGTGCGAACCGCTGCTTTTGGGCACGTCTCTCTTGGATTGTGGATGGATTTCTGAGGCAGCAGCACATCCACTTCTGGGATACAGCACGCTGCTTCCTCTCAGTGTTTTGGAGACTTGCTTCAAAGCTTCAAGAGCTTCTAAATAAAGCTGTTGGAGCCTTTCTTAATATTGGTGAAGCACTGTGTTTTTTCGCTAAACTCATCCTCAAAATGGCTGGGCTAGTTTTGCTGGAACTGTCTGAAAATACTTAGCCAGAGGCAAGAACATTAGAGGGAAGATTTTTGCATGGACACTGAATGTTTGCAGTTGCAAACAACTGAAATCAGGGTCCTATAAAGGGAATATGGCGCAAATTTAACTGTTGTCATCTGTGCCAGGTGTCTGTGTATGTTAATGTTTCTGGGTGGATGCACAAGTAATATGTGCAAGTTCATAACATATCCTTTCTCTTTAGGAACCAGCCGTATTCTGGTAAAACTCATTAAAGTCCATGGAATTACAAGATAATAAATCTAATGTAACACTGGAATATTGGGCCCTATAGATGTGTTCTGTGTGTGGTATCAATCTATTTGCAGTGTATATATAAATAAGACTTGTGGTGAAATGAGAAAAACAAGCTGCTTGTACATCATCTAGGAATGAGCTCTATGTTGTGCTTAATATTTTCCAGAGACAAATGCAGTGACAGACTTATCAGAAACACCGGCTGAAACAGAGCTGTTGATCCAAACGGCCTCATCATCCTTTATCCTAAAGCCAAAGCAAAAATGAGATGTCCCAGTGGATGTGGGCTATGGTAACATTACTTTTTATCATTATTATTATTATATTCAGATGTTGGTTGTGTTTACAATTACAGTGCTGGCAGACAGACTCTATTAGAACTGCCAAAGCTGATCATCTCGCCCCAAATCTGATCATATTACTGAGAACACAGTCTGGGAGTTTACAGGGGCCAGAGACAAATTGACTCTTTCTTCCTTGCCAGCTCATCTTGCCGTATCTGTTTCAGAGTGAGGCACAACATCTATTTTATTGAGCCTTCTCCACTTGCTTTGCATCCTTCTGGGTGGCTGTTGGGCAGAGACCAAGCGAAGTTTGTGGCTTTGCACTAACGGAGGGAACAACACGCAGGTATTCTTGTGGGTTCAGTGGGTAAGTGAGCTCATGTTCGCTGCGCATGAAAGATAAACAAGGGCTTTTTTGCCTATTTTAGCACTTTTTCTTCTTTTTTGTTGGGGGGTGGGTAACAAAAGGAGTTGTGGAGGAGAGGAAATGCTTGACTAGCCTATATGTGTCATTTCTCTGTGGTTAGGCTGATTATTTTTCTGTCCCAGAGGTAAAAAGCCAACAGCGCTTGCATGGTGTACATTGCATCCAAAGGATAAAGTGGGCCTAGCAGATGAACTGGGACAAAAGGTATCCTTCAGGCAGGTCCAGCAGTCAGTGCTTCAATGAGTTTCCACTACACAGACTCCATTCCCTGGATTTAATGGCTCATGGAATGAAAATTAAGGAATGAGCAGGTTAGCTTGCCTTCTGGAGAGAAACAGAGATGCTCTTTGGAAAGTAAGGCAGATATTCAGATTATTTACAAGCAGAGCCAAGGTAACAAGAACCGATGGGAAATGACCATGTACAACAGGATTATTCTGAGGAAATGGTCTAGGGTAAACAGTGGAGCAAAACTACTTGAGCTTTTGTGTTGACTCCCGCAGGAGGGCTGTTTTCTACCGTAGGAATGACTCCTTGCAGCTGAATATTAAAGACTGTCTCAAAAGACAGCACAAACCTTCCAGCTCCTGCTCATGGAATCTCAGGACAGGAGCTCATGGGGCTTTGTGACAGCAGCATTCTCCTGTCCCACAAAATAAAGAGATTCAAAAACCTCTCCATTTAACTTACAGGGCACAGCAAGCACACAAGATTCTGTGCATCCAGCTCTAATTCAGGGAAGGGGATTTCCCATATTGCAGCTGAATCTGCCAAGCACTTGGTCACTGGAGTGGTCTGTGGCAGCATCTCCTTTGTTTACTCCTGGCAAGAGCTGTTGAAAATGGAAATCCTCTACGAGAAAGAGTTTGTTTTGATGAAGCTGAAATTTATGTTTTTTTTTTTTCCTTTGGTGGAAACTGCTCGCAGATGTCCTGGGGTTTCAAGGAAACAGAAATTGCCTTTTTAGTGGCAAAATGATTAATTCTGTCCTACCCTGCATTGTATGATGTTGTTGACATAAGGTACCTTGAAGAGGGTCTGTAGCTTCAGGCTCAGCAGGGAACAATTTCAGGAGCAGGCAGCCAAAAGTAGTTTCTTCTCACAGCAGAGAGGTACCATGGGAGACAGCAATCTGCTGGATCCTGAAGTCAGTAGGAGACAGGTGTCAGGAATCTGCTTTTTGCAGAGACAAGGTCTGCCTCGGGTGAGCGCAAAGGTCTTCTGACATGTAGCTTGTTGGCTTTCCCAGGTGCCTGAGCACCGTAGCTGGTGGCATCTGCTATTTGTGGAGGCAAGGTTGCCCAGTGGAGCTGATGCAAGTCTGTCACTGCTCTCAGAGCAGCAAGATTGTGGACCCAGAGTGCCTGCTCTGTTTTGAGCTCAGGAAAAATTCTGATCTTTCTTGGAAAGGGGCAGGACAGCTTGATCGCCATGGGAGAGAGAAGGCTGAGGAGGGAGAAGATAGGAGGGTGATCCAGCATGGTTGCCCCCCAAGGCAATATCTGGCTGCCTCAGTAAGGTGCTACAGCAGCCAGGGGCAACGAGTTCTGAGCCACTACTCCACTTTCAGAGCCTTCAGCCTCTGACCAAGAGCAAGTGCTGTGTTCCTGCAATTGTCCCCAGGTGGGGAGTCCATCCCTCAGCTCTGCATCCTGTGGGAGAGAACAAGAGAGAAAATGAAAGGGCAGAGTGGAGTAATGGTGCACATGTCCCGCTTCAGACTGGCTGGGCATTCACCAAGTTAAGAAACAGAATTCCATCCACATACCATTCCCCTTTCTAGTTGGTACAATATTTCCCTATGCCCTTTGCTTTATGCAACAACTGTTCTTGGAATTACTGGGTGCTTTCCTTCTGCGCCCTGCCACCTTTCTCTTTCTCCCTCTCTCTCCTAACTGTGTAGATACCACCCTTGGCTTTCTCCGTTTCCTATCTGTTCCTTACCCCGCGCTGTCAGTGGATTGAAAAACATCTTCCCATAGAGCAGGAGCCTTCATAAGAAAGTCATAAGCCCCCCCAGCAGTGAGGTGTTCAGAGCTGGTCAGGAAGGGGTTGGTGGTGTGCTCTGGGCTCTAAGCCCACTAAAGGTTTCTGAGCCCTTTAGGTTTGTGTGAGGGAGGGAGGAAGCATCCTTGAGGTCCCTTTCTCTGAATTCTTATTTTCTAGTTTATTTATTCTTCCTAAATTCAATTTTTAGCACCTCTTTTTGTGGGTAAGTAGGAAATAAGTATAGCCTAACTCAGCTAGTGTTTTTCCAACAGCCCTTTGTTGTGGCAAATTCAGGCACATCTGTGTTGGACCTCAATCCGCAAAACTTCTGAAATCAAAAGAAACGGTGTCCTGGCTTAGAGAAGCTCAGCACAGAGGTGAGCCCTTCTCAGGAGAGGACCGTCTATTGAAAAGACAGTGCCAGCAGGAATCTCCATCCTTAGGACAGGCTGTCCATCTGCTCCTTCAGGTGGGTGAATCCTCACAGTTACTCTTCCTGCCAACCAGATCTTAACACTGGAAACTGCCCCATGGTTCTCTTTGAGCTGCTAAGTTTCTCCTATTTCCTTTGGATTTTTCTCAGCAGACACTTGGCTTTTCCTAATGGATTTAATAAGTGATTTGCATTGATTTAGTGCATGGTGTTTCAATGTGCTGTGACAGACAATTGAAACGGGACGAGTAGAAGCCATTGTGTGTGTGCAGGAATGAAAACAGCAGGAGGAAGGTGCAGATATTGCTGTCAGCACAGCTGTTTGTGGAAAGGAGACATTTTCCCCTTCACTCTGAGCAGTAGGTGTTTAGGTTTTACATAACTAAGAACACAGCATTATCTTCACTTTAACTCTTGCTTGTTGCTACTTAGCTGTTGTTGTTTTATTTGAATGAATAAGCAGCTCTGAAGAGGAAATAGAGCTGGTTTTTCCTGTGGACAAATGCCTATGTAGAGGAGCAGTCAAGCTCAGCTTGGATGTTATTTTAAGCAGCTCATTTTTGCTACCTGACCTGTATGACTGAGTTAAGGTCATAGGAAAGTGCATCTTTTTTTCCCAGATTAGATGATGTGCTTCCTGCTTTGGGCTGATGCTAATTATTTTGATTTCTGGGACTGTAGGTAGAGATAAAAAAGGCACCTTAATTCTACCAGTCCTTGCTAAATCTTCTCAGAGGAATTCTGTAAGCTGCCTCTGTAAATGGCATCATCCTTTGGTTTCATCTTCAAAAGTAAGGGCATCAGCTACCCTGTGAAGGACAGCATCACAGAGTGTTTTCCAGTAGAAGAATAAACACGGCATAACTGTCAGTCCTGCTCCATTCTGAGTTTATACAGTACCGTTAAGCTGACTATCATCTCTTTCATGATGTTCCTTTGAGTTATTTTGTATATTGGGAGTAGTTGATGTGCTAGAGGGCGAGGCTGCCATCATTCAGGGGGACATGAACAAGCTGGAGAAACTGGATGACAGAAGCACCATGAAATGCAAGAATGCAAAGTCCTACACCTGGGGAAAAATAGCCCCATGCAAGTATGCAAGCTGGGGACTAAGCTAGAAATCAGCTTAATGTAAAGGACTTGAAGGTCCTGATGGACATAAAGTTGAACATGAGTCAAGGATGTGCCTTTGCAACAATTAGAGCCAACCACACAAGGCATGAAGCGCATTAATACCAGCAGACCCGGCAGGCTGAGGGAAGTGATTGCTCTCCTCTGTTCAGCACTTGTGAGGTGACATCTGGTGTAATGTGTCTCGTTCTGGTGCCCCCAAAAGTATGGGAAAGATAATGATAAACTGGAGCAATGTTGGTGGACACCCAATAATGTGGTCAAGGGGCAGGAGTTTGTAATGTAGAAGGAAAGGCTGGGACAGCTGGATTTCTTCATCCTTAAGGAGTCTCAGGTGGAACCTTATTGCTGCCTTAAACTACCTAATGTGGGTTACAGAGATAACAGAACCATTGTAGGTGCCCAGAGAGAAATGACAAGAGGCACCAGGCACAACTTATACCAGAGGAAATTCCTACTGTGCCTGAGGAAAAAGTTTTACCCTCAGGGAGAGATGCAAAGCTGAAGAAGTGCTCAGAGAGGCTGGAGGCCCTGAATATGGTCAAAACATAGCTGTGCAAGACCCTATGCAACCTGAGCAAATTTTGAAGGTAGCTCTGCTTTGAGCAGAGGGCTTGGACTAAATAATCTCCCTGTTACTCCATGCTTCACTTTTATTTGGTGACCCTGTACTTAATCTTTCTCTAGCTCATCAGATTTCTCTAACAGACTATTAAATATTCAAGTTATAGCTGTTCATTGTACCTCCCAAAGGAACTATTTGTGGCCTACAGCTTTTGATGTGTGTTGAACTGAGCCGGTGAACACCTAGGTATGTCTTGGCACTATACATTGTATGTCTAGTCCTGTCCCCACTGAATGGAATAGCTTGGTATTTGGTGGTGTCAGAGAGGCTGGGACTATACCCTTTAATATTTATTTTTATTGATGTCATTGAGGCTTTCTTATAGAATAAAAAGTTAATTCTTTACAGAAGTGGGAGCTTTCAGGCATGATCTTTTGCCTTACTGCGTCGTATGGCTGCTCCTTCAATGTACATCTCATATGAGGTGTGTTCATTTTGCCTTGTAACCATGATTGCCATTTGATTCTCACAACTCATTTGGGGGAAAAAAATACCCCCGTTACCATTCCTGTCCCTTCAGTAGTGGTTTCCACTCCTTCATTCATCTTCCAGTCCCTGGAGTAGTAGACACAACTGTGGTACATGTCCACAGAGAGGATCAGGGTAATGATTTTAAACTAAAAGAGGGGAGATCCAGGCTAGACATGAGGAAGAAATTTTTCACATTGAGAGTGGTGAAACCCTGGCCCAGGTTGCCCAGAGAGGTGGCAGATGCCCCATCCCTGGAGACATTCAAGGCTGGGTGGGATGGGGCTCTGAGCAACCTGATCTGGTTGAAGATGTCCCTGCTCATGGCAGAGGGTTGGACTAGATGACTTTTGAAAGTCCCTTCCAACCCAAACTATTTTATGATTCTATAATTCTATGAGTCTATGATCAGAAGTAGCTGAAAAGGAGCGGGGCTGTGGAGCTGTTCTGGCAGGTTCCCAGTGAGCCACTGTACCCCACCGCGTGCCCCTGCTTCCCTGAAAAACCTTTTCATCACCTCACCCATGCCAAATGTCAGATAAACTGCTTGTGTGGTCCTGATCCAACCAAAAAAGGCAAAGCCCTGTGGTGAGGGCCAGATGCAGATGGCTGGAGGAGAGGTGGGAACACCTTCACACAACCGTGAAAGGAGAAGCCGATGAATGCTTTCCTACAAGGGCATCAGAAGGCAGGTTACTGGTTCACAGCTCTTGTCTGTATCAGACTATCTGTCATGTACGAAGGCAATTAAAAAGCAGAGTGCAGAAGCCTGCTTTGCTGAGCAAAGGGAGGAGTGCACAAGCTCTTTGAGATGAATGTGACCGGGAGCCGTCGGGAGGTGTTGGCATTAGTCCCCTAATGCTGTCAGAGGCAGAGCTGCAGCAGAGCTGCCTGGAGAACATCAGGCTGCTTATCTCAGCCACAGCTCATCCTTGCTGTGATGCAGGAAAGGTCACACTTGTGACTACTGCACTGGGCTTCCTTCAAACCCTGCTCAGCAGCCACAAATGAATATGGAAGAAACTAAAAAAGAAATGAAACCTGGAGGCAGTAATGAAAAGAAGGGGAATGCATCCGTGACGCATTATTGCATTGAGACGTGTGCGTTTGCCAAATACGTCCTGCTCCTTTCCCTCTAGGAGATAATCCACGGGGAAAACAAGCTTTTGCTGTTGCTGTCAGCTAATGAGGTTATTCTTTTGGTTCCCATTGACAAGTCTGAGGCTGGAGTTCCTGGTGTCCCACTTCTCCCGTGCTTCCCTGCCAGGGGTGTTATGGTGGCTGTAAGCTTTCCTCGTTCCTGCGCTTTCCCTTAAAAATTGCATGGCTGTTCACAAGGAGACAGAAGGGAAAGATGACATTTTTGTCAGTTTTGCTTCCTTGGTAATGATCTGTGAATTTTCTTGGAGAGAATCAAGCAACTCAGGGATCTTGAGAGCGAAGTTTCATGAGGTCATTCACACTGATTGTGTGCTCTGCTACCCTTTTGCAGGGCAAGGACACTCTGCTTTCATACTAACACAGCACTATAATGCTTTAGATTAGCTCACTCTATTGCTTGGTGTATTTGGAATATGTCTTTTCTTATAAATAGGGGAAAAAAGGAATTAATTTTCTTTCTTAGAATTTAGATGATACTTTCACCAATGCCTCTTTCAACAAAGCCATTTTCATGTAATAGAAAATACCAAGATTTTATTTCTTTTTTATCTGATATAATACATTTTGACTTCATAATAATGTGGCACAGCAGTTGCATTTTCAATGCCAGCATAAATAGTACCTACATCACATTATCAATGATCATACGATACCTTGAGACATCTCTGTAAAGCTCACTTGCAATCTCAAGTATTTTCCTGTTTCCTCATAAGAAAACCTGAGGTAGATCACAACCTAATGGAAATGCATTCAAGGAAAAAGTATTCTGGGCATAGATTTGTTTCTTTGGACAACATTAGAGTACAAAAGTAGAGCCAAGCTGGGCATAGGGTAGACCCTCCACATCCTTGAGTCTCTGAAGCACTTAAGACCAAATTGCAGTGCTGATTTGTATGTTTTAACTGGGTCACTGAATGAGAGCCATTTGAATGCTTCATGCTCTGCATCTTCCAAGTAATTGCAGTTTAAGGATTCATTTTAATGTTAATTTTCCCACTTACACGTTTGAAGCTGAGCTTTGAGTTATGCAGAAATGAAGCACATCTCACTCTGGATTCTGGGTTGAGTCTGAAACCAGCTAAGTGTCAGTATAAAACCGACCCTACATTATAACTTCACACATTTAAAACTTTTTACATTGTGCTTTTGAGACAGTGAAAGACAAAGGACTCTTTGTTGATAACGAGTTTTCTGAAGAAGCACAAACCACGATGCTGCTTCATGCATTTGTGTATTTGAAACACTAGGATTGACAATCTTTTATGAAAATGGAAACTAAGAGAAGTTTTGTGAGGACATAATGAGATTTAAAGCTGAGGGTTGTAGCTCCCGAGTTCTTCTCCCAGCTGTACACGTAACCTTTGCTATGGTCAGTGGGCAAATTGCTTAAAACATCTACACTTCAGTTTGCTGAGGTGCCTCAACGTCTTTGCTGCCATAACCAGTCAGAAAATACTTTTATCTCCATGGAAAAATCTGACTTTGATGGTTAAAAAAAACAAAACAAAATGAATTACTGTCCAGAATCTCAGATTTGTAGCAAAGAGTTGTAGCAGGCTGGAGACCATCACTATGATGTCCTCAAGAGCTATGACTTCAGTGACTTGTGGCACAACCTCCAGTGAAGGGTGGAGTCCCATAATGAATGAGTCTCCCCTTGTTCACCGGTGTCCTGCCCCTTCCTCAGCTGGTGTGGGGTGCAGCTCGTGTGGTGTGTCCTGGCACGTGTAATCCAGTGGGAACCCTTGGCCATCTGAGGCTTCAAAACTGCAGCTCCCACCGAGAAATATGAAAGAATTGCCAAATGCATGGATTTTTTGGCCTCTGACCAGACAAATTAGCAAAACTAATGATGAGAACTGTTGCTTAATCAGAGCAGTACCTGTCCATCGTGACTGACATTGCTGGCCCTTTATTGAGAGGGTTGCATTTGCCCTGTGATAGCTCTGGCCTACAGCTAGTTAGCTGGTTGCCAGCCTAGCTGGTAAGGCACTTCCAAGCCTTGTCCCTTCCCCAACTCCAAAAGAAGCATGAGCATCCAGCTTAGGGCTTCCTCCCCATGTTCTTCCTGTACAAAAAGGAAACTCCAGCTATGAGGAACTTTGGCAAACCCAACCTCTTGACTTTTTCCTCACAGCAACCAGCACGAGCATTTCAGGGTCTCCATGTCCCCTCACTACAAGGCTTGGGGGCCTTCAGGGTCTGACAGCCCTGAGGACATTGCGGTTCCAGGTTGGGCTTTCCTGTAGAGAGTCAGGGAATGTTCTAGGGCAAAGCCTTTTGCTTGGGTGAAGATGATTCTTCTGTTTGCTTTGCAGTAGTCCTTGCAATGTGTTAAACCCTGTGGAAGTCCATAAGGGAGCACAGACGCTGCCCCAAAAGAACAAAAGAGGAACAAATGTCATCAAGAAGGGGATTTTGTTATGTAAATAAGCGCTTTTGGCGTCTAGGCGCTGCTGAGGGGCAGCCTCAGATGTACTTGTTGGCACGCTGGTGGAAGTGGTTCTTGAGGCCATGGGACAGATTTATTGAGTAGGACTGTCGAGACTGAGTTGAAGTGATCACTGACGGCAGGGACAGTGGCTGGAGGCTCCAGCAGGGCTATTAAGGTGGACACAAAGACGATCTGAAGGTAAGGATAAGGAAAAAAGCAGCTGAATTAGATTAGGGATTCGAAGTTAATGGCATTCTTCAAATGACCAAGTAGGAAACACAGCTTCAGAAGCAAGACAAAATGCTAGCTGGACAGCAAAGAAGGCTAATAAGTGAATGATACAGATTTTATTGCAGAAATATTCAGCAAAAGAATTTAATTACAGTCATGATTTATTAAAATGAGCTGGGAAGCGTCCCAGTTCAGAGTAGCTTTTTATAGAGGAAGCAGCCCACATATTGCCTATCCAATTAGCAAGAGAGATTTGTGGACATAGGATGTGGAAACTGGCAGCCACAGGGTGAATGAAAGTGTTTCTGTAAATCACATTTTGACAAATGAGGGAGAAGACTGTCTTGGCTCATCACAACCACTCCTCTGTCTGTCTCTTTTTTTCCAAACCCAGAATGGAAGTGTTTGTCCCCTCAAACAGCTGTCTTGCCTTTGCTTCTTTTGATGCTGTGAAGTTCATCAATATTCATAAGAGCTGGAAAGAGAGAGAGAGAGACTAATTTTCAGCAGAGTCAGCTGGGTGACTCACTGTCAACACTAACACTGGCAACGAGGCCAGATCCTTTGCCTTTTGGTGTCTCCCACCACCTTGCAGCAGGAAATCTACCGTGCCACTGCAGCACTGCTGGCTGGGGAGGTCTGCCCAGGACAGCAGGGATTCAGACATGACACCCACACTAATTCTAGCAACTCCAAATGAGAGCACGGGGAAACCTAAGCAAGCTTGCAAAGTGATGGGCAGAAGCTTTGAAGGGTGAGTTGTTGTGTCTAGCTGATTGGCAAGGGTAAGCCTCCATGATTCTTTTGAGAATTTTTCTCTCAGCTGATTGAATTGTCTTTTTTTTTTAAAAAAAAATACTATTTAGTCTTTACCTAGAAATGAAGCCTTTAACCTGTGCACTGCTTTTCCAAAGCGCTGGTCTGAGCAGACCAATTCACCTTTTTCTTGCTCTATGAAGTGGCTTCCTAGGTAGTATAAATTACAAAGCATTTGCACTTGTTTTAGGATTTGCTAATGTTGTTTACATGTTATGTGCATGGAGGGGAACACAGCATAACTGTATTGCGATGAGAGTCTAAAAGGAGCTTAAAGCCTGTTTCAAAAGTACCACTGTCACTTAGGGCAAAGGCAGATGTTATGGATCTACAAACACTTGCCACTCTGGGAAGAGAAGCCATGGGAAGTGTTGGGTAGAGGTACCTTGTAAGGCTCTGCAAGACAACAGTCTCAGCAGCAGAGACCAAACCAGCTCTGTGGTGGCACTGTGTGCCTGCACCGAGTAGCCCCAGTGAGCTGGGATGGTGAGTTCAGGGTCAGCATGGCTCTGCTGGTCTTCTACAGCTGATACCCAGGCCATGCCAGCCTCCTTGGAGGTGTCACGACATCCCTGTGCCTGTGACAGCACAGATGGCACCCAGTATGACTTCTGCATTTCTGGAAAAGACACTTGTGGTGTTGCATTTAGCTATGTCACCCCATGTCCACAAGTCTGTTGTTGACGGTGATGCTTGCAGGAATAGGCAGCAGTTAGTGTGCCTTGGAGTGATACTTGCAGCAGTTCCCTTCCAATTTGAGACCTATCACCCTGCTAGACCCTGGTGGTGTCTGTATAGATGGTGGCAGGTGCTGCAGGTAGGTTTTAATCCCTGGGGGTGACAACTTGGCTTTTGCCAGGTCTGGTGGATCCATGCTGGCTGTGGCACATCACAAGTGATTCCATACTTACCACCTCTTTTCCACCATCAGATGGCCACCACGGAAGTAATTATTGCACTAGACAATGCCCTCAGACACATGGTGTCAACAGTGGGGTTGGCATGTGCAGGGACAGGAGTTGGACTTGATAATCCTTGTGGGTCCCTTCCAACTCAGGACACGCTATGATTCTATGATTCTAACCCCACGGAGGAGAGTAAAATGTTGCAGCTGAGGTGAGGGCAAGATTTCTGTACTAAAAGTAATTTTCTTTTTTTCAGGGGCCCTTCACACCAAGCAAATTAAGACATTTCTTCTGTACAGTCAGTGGCACTGCAAAAATTCTGTTCTGCTCTCAGGAGTTGCCACTGAATTTGTGATGACTCTCAGGCTGTAACTCAGTGATCTCAGGTGGATGCTGTGAGTACCCCAGAGACTTAAGTTTTACATTAGCTATGTACTTACCCTACTGGATTGAAACTATTCATGGAACAACAATATTATTCTCCATTTGCAAATCTTCATCTAACGGAGATTTCCATAACACTGCATCCATAAATGCAGAGAAAGAAAAACAGAAATGAAAAACCAAAGGGTTAGGTATGTCCTTTTTTGCAACTGTCTGATATTTAGGAATCTCATGCTGTGAAAGACATGCAAAGCTTCTGCGCTTTTTCCTTTTTTTCGTCACACACATTTGCCACCAATCCAGAGTTTTTGTCTGTTTGGCATGTAAATGTGAAACTGACCCAGCATTGCTGAGATTTGCCTGATTTCCTGTTGGAGTTGGACTTGCTTTTGGCAAATGGGCACTTGCAGCTGATCCAAACCCATTCAGAAGCTCAGCAGATGCTTCTCTGAGCTTCTTCTATGCTTAAAAATGGAAATGAAGCATAAAACCAGATGTTTTCTGTGCTGTCCTGAATTACGGATTTTATTCTTCTTGTTAAAACACAGTTTACACATCTTCTAGTTTATCATTTTTGAAGATGATACAGTGTAAAATATGAGTTTCTACCTGACAAATTTTGATGGGACTCAAGGAACTGTTTTCTTTCCTAAGGCTCCGCTCCAGTTCACTTGAATTCAGCAACAACCCCCTCAGCAGGGGAGAGCAATTGCTCTGTGCATTGCAAGGACCAACACTGCAAATAAATCTGAAATTAGTCGTGGACTTTGCTGAAATTCTGTGGCCTGTGTTATGCAGGAATTCAAACAAGATCTTAACAGTCCCTTCTAGCCTAAATCTCAATGAAAGGGGGATCCATGTTTTCAAGATTAAGCATTGGAGGACTTTATTATGCAAAGAGTTTTCTGAGGAGCCAAGAAACACTTCGCTTCAGTTTTCTAGTCTGAAAATACCAGCAGTTTGTTTTGTTTTGGAAAAAAAAAATAAAAGCCATGAGAATGATGAAGCCATTGCCAGCAGTTCTGCAGGTTTGCAAAGATAAAGGGAAAATGGACTGCTGTATCTTAGTTATTCCATAGGGTGCTTAGACGTAATAGGTTTTGTGTTAATCAAGGGTGATCACCTTAATACTGAGCTGAAATGCTAAGTGGAGAAAGAACTATTATTGTCATGGCTGACCTGAATCTGGCAGGATTCTTTGTTGTTTGTGGCTTATATTTTTGAAATTAGTTTTCACCTACTAAAACTATAGCTTCTCTATAAGCTGAACTCAGAAAATGACGGTCAATAACAGAAGAAAAGACTGCTGCAATCCCACCTAAAGGCAAAAGGTTTGAACTTCTGGCTCGCAGTAATTTGCATGAAATTCGCTGTTATTTTGTTTGCAGTGATTAAAGGTGAGCAACTTAGCCCTGTGTGGGATTTCATGACTTTGAAACACATTTAGTTAATTATTACATCTTAATTTATTTGCTACTCTAGAATAAACCTTGCTGTGGGAAGCAGAGCATAGGAAACACAAGATGGTGCTTTTCAGTGGTAAAGCTTCAGCTATGGTACTGTTTTTCACACTTGCAATATTAAACCACAGTATCCACAAGGGAGGTACCATAATAGCAAAATGCTATTAAAATGATGGTGTATTTTATAAGAGCTTACAGTGTCTCTTATAATATTTGCAGATAATCTCAGTTTGTCAATTTGTTAAGTCATTATTCTCCATCTGTGATATCCAGTGATAACCAAATAGACTTTTATATTCCTTCTTATCAACATTAGTGAGCTCATCACTAACATATTGAAAAAAAACAAATGCAGGCATTAAAAAGCGGTGTAAAGACAAAATATTTTTATTCTAGCATGTGCTCAAGCATGCATAATAACCACTAATTAAAGTGTTAAGATCTTCATTTTAGAAAGACAGAAAGCCTTTGTACCCTACTAGCACATCTTTTTTGTGATTTGCTTTCTAGAATTAGTGACCAAAGGCTTGTTTTGCCTGGCACGAGACAATTGCAATTTATCAGATGCATGCACTAAAAGCAGCAGCTACCATTAGGCATTCACTTGCATCAAATCTACTACCTCTAGCCAGTATGTGCACATGACCATAGATACCCAACTGGCAGGTACTTTGCCACCTTTGGAGAGGAACACGGGAAAATTTTCAACCTTTTCTTTATGGCCTGGGTGCTGGCAGACATACACACACACCCTTGCCCCACAGACCAAGTAGGAGCCACTTCATCAGTGCAGAAGTTATTTTAAAAAACAGATGGAGAAATACTGGTGGGAATGGGGCACTGGATTGTGTAGCTGGGAGAAAAGGAGATCTTATCGCTGTCTACAACTACCTGAAAGGACGTTGTAGCATGGAGAGTGTTGGTCTCTTCTCCCAAGTAACAAGTGATAGGACAAGAGAAAATGGCCTCAAGTTGAGCCAGGGGAGGTTCAGATTGGATATTAGGAAAAAACTCTTCACAGAAAGGTTTGTCAGGCATTGGAACAGGCTGCCTGGGGAAGTGGTGGAGTCACCATCCATGGAGGGGTTTAAAAGTTGCCTAGATGAGGTTCTTTGGGACATGGTTTCAGGCTAGACATGAGGAAGAAAATTTTTACAATGAAGGTGGTGAAACAGTGGCCCAGGTTGCCCAGAGAGGTGATAGATGCCCCATCCCTGGAGACATTCAAGGCCGGGCTGGACGGGGCTCTGAGCAACCTGATCTAGTTGAAGATGTCCCTGCTCATGGCAGGGGGTTGGACTAGGTGAGCTTTGAAGGTCCCTTCCAACTCAAACTATTCTATGATTCTGTGGTTTAGTGGCAGTGTTGGGTTAAAGGTTGGACTTGATGATCTTGAAGGTCTCTTCCAACCAAAAGAATTCTATGATTCCATGAATGAGTGAGACCTCTGTGCTGTGCCTTAGAACTTTTGAGTCGGGTATTGGTTTGAGTGATAGCGATATTTAAGAAGCACTTTGCACACTACACATTAGCACTAAGTTCCTAAAAGAAGAGATCCAGGCCTCCTGTTTGCACATCCATGTGATAATGTTGTGTTCTCATAGCTTCTCCCTGAACTGCAGTATCACAGCTGGACACTAGAGAGCTCCTTTTACCAAAGACAGCTTAGCAACATGAGGGCGCCCGAGAGAGGCACCTTCCAAGTATTAATACCCCCCCCCCCTTTTAGGGGAATTTTACTAATTTTTCATTTTTCTGTTAAAAATTAATGTTCTCAAGGGAAAGCTATCTTTGCCAGAGTGATAGCTGCAGCTGTAACTCCACATCTCCGACCCCCAACAAGACGGAGATTTTGCAGGACATGTAACTTGGGAACTAATTATACAATTTCAGAGATAGCAAAAAGTAAATCAAATGCTGCTGGCTTGGAAATTATAATTAAGTTTTCCTCGGAATAACAAACACACTCAATATGTGATTTATTATGACTATTACTGTATTAATGATAGCGATAGTCTATGTCAGGCACCTATGCAGAGTACATGTTTTCGTCTAAATTGCTGTATTACAGTCACAGATGTGGGATGAATTCTAACTAGCTCTCTGCAGTCACTCTGCTGATAACCTTAAGCCTTACAACACACAAGCTATTGCTAAACACTACTCTATTAGCAAGTGATATAACAGGATGGTGACTGGGTCTGCTTCTTTCATTAGCTGTGTTTGACCTGTTTCCACAGTTGCCTTTACCCTATCAGTCATTTATTCAAAACCAAAACAAAATCTCCTATGCTGTCACTGTAAGGGCATATGCATTCCTGCTTCTCAGACACAAGCACCAGCTGCTGCAAGATGCTACAGCGATGTGACATCCTGTCATATTCCCCGTTAGAGATTTTGCCCTGGGATTGATTTACGGATACCCGTGTCCTGAGATCAGCAGTGAGAGGGCACAAGATTTTGCATCCCCGGCAAGTCCTCTCTCACTCCCACCTCCATCTCCTGAAGTGCAAAGGCTGAAAGAAGTCTATATGAAAACTTCAGAAAGGTTGGGGAATGCCTTGTTCCAGCTTCTCCTGGGCACTGAAGTGGTGCTTGGCCAGGGCACAGAGATAGCTGGCTCTGTTGAGACCTGTGGCAACAGCTGCTGCTGAAGCTCTTCCCAAAAGCACTGGTACACTGGTGCCCGCTTTCCTCGCTCCTGCCTCCTCATCCCAGTGTGAACCAGAATACGAAAGTCAGTGAAATCCAGAGCAGAGAGCCTTAGTGCTGCACACTGATCTTTCTCTTCCCAGTCCCAGTGTGCCCTCAGGGGGAGATTGCCACAGCAGGAGACACGTTTTCAGCTCCTGTCTCTGTTGCTTGCAGAGCTCCTTTGTAGCTTTGGGCACATCTCTTTACCCTTCCTATGCCCTGTTGCTTCAGATTTGTTCAGTGATGAAGCTGAGGCCTGTTTTTTTCCACCATTTATTTGCCTTGTTCCCCTACCCAAACTGGGACCAGGAGGCTTCTACTGGGCAGGGGTGAGGGACTGTATCTCGGTGAGTGCTTGTAATAAGGGCCAGGCCTGGGTGTAGGTGCCCCTTGTGTCCTGGCAGGAGGTCAGTGTCTGTGCAGCTGCTTGCACAGCTGGAGACCAGGCTGGCACAGCTGGCAGGGTGGTGAAAACAGGTGGAGACTCACTATTGCAGTTGCTCGATGACACTTTCAGCTGGATGGACCAATTCATTATGAATTAAAATGTTCCACATCTGATTAGATTACTTGCAGGCAGCCTGACAAGGCAAAAATGATTATCATTGTTTCTGCCTGGATGTTGAGGAGGATATTCTGCAGGAGAGAGTCAGACCTGATCAGGTTCACCTAGAAAGCGAAAGAAACAGTACTGAGTTTTGAGGAAGCTTCTCTTCCAAGACAGCCCGGCTGCGTTAATGACAGTGAGCTGACACGTGGCATTAACTTCTCATCACTTGGTTTCCAAAACTAGCATGCAGCAATGATAGCCAAGAGCCAAACTCCAGTGTTTTTTCTTTTTTTCAACCTACTGTCCTCTGAAAATATATAGATGTGAAGATAGAGAGGATTTTCAGCATAGGGCTGCTCCGAAGAAGGTCAGTGTGGGAGGAGAGAGGCTGCCTTTTGGTTCATTTGAAATTCTTCTCTTTTCCAAACTGCTCTGTATGAGCCTTGGCTGTGTTGTTCTGCAGCCCGTACACTGGCTCACATACACACAGAATGAGTCTCTGACATGGCACTCCTCATCTCTCTTCCTAAATGACCTTGAACCATGCAGAGGTTCCGCCTCTACCTTTGGGAACAGAGGGCACATAATGACAGAAAATTTAACAAAATGCAGCCCGAAGTTGCTGAACTGCAGCTAGCAAAATGAAAGGGTGTGGTGAAGTCAAGGCTAGCACATCCCTCGCAAAACCTCATTTCTCAGAAAATTGTGGTTTATTGTTTCCAGCCCTGGGAGCTCACATTACACCCCAGCCAAACCTAGCAGGGCCCTGTCATTCATCAGTCAGTTTTATGGCATGACAGGAGTCTGCAAAGTTAGAGGCCAGTTAAACAAATTAAAAAATTTAATGGGATCCTCTGACTGCATCTTGCAAAAGAAAAAAAAGGAAATGCCTTGGGATAGCTTTTCTTCATAGGGAGGATCATATGGGGCCCCAAAAGATGAGAATAGCAAGGTGGCCATTGGAGAGAAAAGCTTGCAAAATTTTACAAAGGAAATTAAAATGTGACTCCTGTCAAGTCACCCCTCATGGGCCTGTCTTTTCTCATCAACATTTCAGACCCTGTGATATTAAGAAAAAGTGAAAATGCTAGCTGTCACTGTGAACTACTTCTCCCCTCTAATTTTGTTTTGCTTTGACTGTCCAGAGAGCAAAGCTTTTGGGAGGTATCCAAGACCTCAGTGTCTGAGGAACTCTTTCTAGAAACTAAATATAACAGCCCTGCCAATTTAGCTGACAGATGTGGTTATTTCAGTGAAAAAGTGCCCTGGGAACTTCTAATCCCCCTCCTAATAAATAAATAAATAAATCCCCCACCATCACTTTATTCATCTCCCCAAAACATTTTGGTACGTGGGCTTAGGAAAAATGCCTCATTTAATATCATTTTTATAAACGGCTATTGAGTGGATCGTGATCTGTAGGCTATTCTTTTCATCAAGATGTCACCTATTGTCAAGTCTGACTAATAAGAGTTTATAGACCAGCAGTGAGTAGAAGCGATCTCGGCGACACAAACACAAACTCAGCAGTTCAGCTTACTGCAGCTTAGCACGGATTACTTTCCCATGGCAGACGCCAGCCTCATGCCAAAAAAGACTAACCCCGTCTTTATGATTTTTCTCTTCTTCATAATTGTCGATCGATGTAAATACACAGATAACTAGAAATAGACCTAAGCTGCAAAGTGTGGATCTCTGCAGCACTTCTTTGATGTTGGGCTGTGCTTGAATTTTCCTTCAGGCTCCTTTTCAGTCCTTTCCCTTATAAAACTACTCCAAGCAAGCTTGGTGTGTTTTTACCATTTTTATCAACAGATCTGTTTAAGCAGTAGTGTTATAAATGATATTGACTCTCAGGTAATTCATTTTTTTTCTCTCCATCTTTTCCCGAGGCAGGATTGAGAGTACCGAGGAGCACTGTGGTTTGACATAGTGGTTTGTTTGCTACTGTTATTATTTTTGTTTTTACTGGAGAGTATTGGCCTTTTGCACTGAGAAGGTGATGATGAGGGTCATTAAAATCCTTGAGTCTTGCGGGGAATCACTCATTATTCTTGAAGCAGCTCCCAGGGAAGGTCTGTCTCAGCATATGTGACCTCTAATTTACAAAGCAAAAGGTTGCCTTGTGCCTGAGGGACAGAGTTATGGAATGACCTCGATAATAGTTAAGATATGCTGGTTCTTGGAGCATCTCTGAAAGCCTCTAGACAGCCTGCAAGAAAAATGAAGGACCTAGGACGTGGCAGTAAGGTCAGATGGAACTTCAGCCAGGTCACTGAATCTGATGTGATGTCCCAGGGATGGAAGAAAAGAGGAGGTGTAATGTGCTAGGACTGGCCTACTAGAGGTGACAGAAAACCCTCCAGAGAGGCATTGCTGAGCGGGTTTGGTAACAGCAAGCACGTTAGATTTGCTCTCAAACTGTGGCTTGTTTTGATTTCTACACCTTCCAGGCTCCAAATGCTGTCCAGAAAGCCTCCAGACCCCCATTGCAGGAATCCTAGGAGTGTTTCAGCTGAACTGCAGATGACTTTTGGCTTTGGGCTGAAGCCATGGGAAATTTTTTAAGCTCCAAACTAGGCAAAGCTGAGCACTTTGTTTTAAAAATTGTTTAACAATAGAAATTCAAAGGTTACAATTTCCTACTGATTGAGAAAAAAAGCTGGAGTGGAATCATACAGGAGAGATCAGCTGAAGCACATGAAGTGAGTGTGGGTGGGCATAATAAAACAAGCGAGACTCATCCCCTTGGAGAAAGGTTCTGAAAGGAGGGAGTCCTGTGGTCTCCACTAGCAGGAGGAGGTGAAAATCCTGCGCTCATACATGTGTGCTCATCTTGGGGAACATGAAGAAAAAACACATCTCCCCAGAGCATTTCAGGCAAGCGAAGAGTTTGCATTCACATGGATAAAAGGTGTGTAAGTATTGTTAGCACATATGGCTCATAACTCTAACATTGCCAGCTTTGTAGCCACAAAACTAATTTTGAAACGTTGCAGTAACAATGTAACAAAGCTCAATGCCAGCAAATACAGGGGAGAAAGTGATTTTAGCCAAAACTAAACAGGATTTGCACATGCTCTCACACCCTCATGTGTTCTTCATCCTGTTGCATCCCTGGATTAGGGTTTATTTTTCTCTCCTTATCTGGGTGTTTGATGGCTCTAAGCCTGTTATTTTCTTCCTTGCATCACTTCTTTAGGGCTTTGGTTTATAGTCTGTCCTCTGATCCATTCTTCGTGTAGTCTGTCTTCAGTTTAGGGAGGTCCTGGTAAGCTGCACATAGATGTGATGGCATCTTGATGACTTTGGTGCCACCTGTACCTGCCATTCTCACAGCACTTCTTCCACTGGTGCTTCCACAGCCAGATAATCACTTTTGTTCAGAATTGCCTTAATATTTTAATTACAAATTCCTTGAGTGTTGCGACATATTTTACCTGTCCACAACAGATGTACGAGGGTGCAGGTGAGCACTGAAGAGCAAGGATCACTGGGGAGGGTCCAATTTATCCTACCTCAGCTTCAAGGGTCACTTAGGTGCACGGTCTATGGAACAAATGGAGAGCGAGAAGGGAGCACTGAAAAGCCACCCCAAATATCCCCAGCTGCCGCTTCCTCCATCCTGCTTCCTCCTCACACCGCCCTTCTCCACTAGCCACTAAACTGGATTTTCAAATTAATTCCCTTGAGAAGCTGTACAGGTTTTTATTGCTTTGGTTTTAACTGATCTGTGAATTTCTCAGACATTTTGGGAAAACAGTAGCCGACGCTCGATGATATTTGCAGGTGAGCAGCAGATCTGTGTGACAGGTTTCCAGCATCGGTATTGGGTTAGGTTGTTCTAATGGCACTTGAAAACTTACTTTTGCTTTAACACAGCCAGAGCTCCTCAGTACACCTTGGTGTAAGAAGACTAGTGAGAAGAAGCAGTGTCCAGAGTGGCTCATGGATGCGTTGTTCTATCTGGAGTGTTTGTTCAACATAAACACTAGAAAGTTAAGCACTATAAAACAAAACTGTAGCTACTTGCAAGAATAAAATCCAAAGAAGTCACCTGAAAAAAAAGAAGTTGTGTCCCTTTCCCAGTAGCTTTTATGGAAACTTTCACCCTCCTCAAGTTACAGAGACTCCATGTGGCTTATTTTGCAATACAGATTTTAATATTTTTGCTAAAATTTATTCCAGCTGTTGCTAATTATAAAAGTATGTATAATATTATTATACAGAGTCTTGACTGGACTTGGTGCAGATTTATTCATTTGTAATTTTTCCACCTTAAATCCAAATATTAAAAAATAGATGAAAGGAAAGAAAGGTAATTGTAACCACTGGCTTCTAGTTCACCATGATGAAATTGAGCTCGCTCACTAATCAGAGAATAAATGTAGAGATTTCCTGATTTTATCCAACTGTCTGGTTTTATCAGACCACTTGCAGTGACTGCAATTCAATTGAAACTCGGGATGCCAGAAGATCTTATTTATGAATCAGTTACTTTAGGAGCGAACTGATACTGAATTCTGGCTCAAAGATGCCCAGGAAACAAAACTGACTGAATCTGGATAGGGAACAGGCTCGGGGTCTTTAATCTCTGTTCTTATTTTGACATATAAACTTCCAAGAGACAACTACATTGAGGAATTCAGCCAACTCCGAAGGCTGAATTGAACTGACTCAGATCAGTCCAAACTGAAAATGCCTCCTTTGCCTTGCCAAAATCAGATTCTTCTTCCAAATCCAATGCCTCCCTGCAGGAGCAGTATGAATCCCAACCACTAAATATTGATCAGAGTACTGTGCTCAAATCTGTTTCTTATGCTGCATTTGACTTTGGTGCCCTGTGCAGTTCAGTATGCAACTTTACAGCTGTGTGACAATTTGCATGTGCCCTTGCATGGCCTTGTAGGGAGCATATGGTGGCAGAGTTACTGTCTGTCAGCAAAGTTGTACTTTTAAAACAGCTTCTATTTAGCAAGATCCCAACTTCAAACAGCCTCACACCCATTCTGACCTGCTTGTGCTCAGAAACAATGTTCCAGGCAGAGAAAAAATGCAGAGCAGTGCTATACACTGTAAGTGAAATGAATGTTGGGTCATCTAAGTGTCCCTCATTCGCTCATGCAGAAATGGGCCTATCTTGAGTTGGGTTTTCCCTTTTTAATTTCTGTGGTTCTGAGTCATTAGCTGATTTCCATGAAGTACATAAAAATTCAACTTAAACTGTCTTGTGCTTAATCAGCATTAAATAGATGAATGTTAGAAGTGATAATTCTTATGGCTCAAGCCCTATAGGCTACACTTTTCCCTTGATCTGATGCCATAAAAAAAGATGTTTCAGGCAAGGGCAAGGCTGAGAACTCTCTTTGGCTTTGGAACATTTCTGCAGTGCTTCTAGAGAAGGAAAAGTGCAGATCCATGCTCAATACGGTCAGGAAAATTTCTTTCTCTCCTTCTCTCCTCAACACAGGGTTCTACACACCCAAATCAAGTGCATAAAAATGGAAAGTACCAATCTCCTCAGCTGATGAATGAATCCACTGGAGTGGGCAACTTCAGCAGCGTATGTCATAGTCTGTCTCTGCTCTGTAGGTGATGAATCCCATTATTCTCATTACTGGGATTTGTCCCACCTCTGTTTTGTCCTTGACCTTCAATCTGCGATGACCAAACTCAAGTCATTCTGCACCATTTGCTGGATGCCTCTCCCCTGTCAAATCAAGGACGTTCCACCCACCACGGTCATTCAAAGACCCTGTACAATCCTGCCCATAGACTGAGGCTTAACCTGAGTCTCTTCAAAGGCAGAAAATGCATTTGTTGTATGAGCTGAAAAAGAGATTCCCTCTAATCCAGTAACAACTATGGCAAGCTTTTTCTCAGCTTGAAATCTCTCATTTTACACAAGCATATGAAACAGGTGACAAATGGATGTGAAAATGGGTCATGGAGGATTCTGTGTTACTTGCCATCTGTGTCAGGGATGGGAAATGTGCGTCCATGGGGATCCACCAGGCAGCGCTTTCCATGTGTTATCTTCTTGTTGATATTGCTTTGTAAAGACTGAGGGGTTTGAATTTTCAGGGCTAATATTTGGCACATTCTGTGACTGCCACAGGGAGAAAGCTTATTAGGGGGTTGTGGGCTGAACTTTGAAATACTATGTCCCTATTGAAAAAGAGACGCCATCCTGAGGATATTTGATTTCTTTATCTCCTAAAGATCACAGGACCAGGGCAAGAACTTTTCCTCTCCTGCTTGTATTAATAATAGTACTTCTGGCTCTTGGCCACGGTTGAAAACGGAAGGAAAAACAAACTTTCACGGGGCTGTAGGAAGGATTCACCAAACATTAACTTTTTGTAGCCTGTATAGATCTAGAAGCAAACTGATAACAAGCAAAAAGGATCATAATTAGGATTTCTCCAGCCCAGTCTGGCACAGCGTTTCACTCCACCGTTGTAGTGCTCTTGGTATCTCCCAAGTCCAAATCCTACTTGGTTAAACAGAACGATGCCCCTGCACCGAACTCCTTGGAGGTGCTCTGAACCACACGGATTGCTGCCATCTGTCCAAAGCTCTTCCAACACAGATGGCGCATTCAATTCAAGATGCCAAACTCGGTTCCAGGTTTTGCAACACTCCTTTATTTAAGATGGCAATTTCCTTTAATAGCTGGCAGAACCTGGTAGCTGGCTGGCTCATTCTTTTTTTAAATTTAATTTAATTTTATTTTATTTTTTCTTTTAACCATAGGAACATAATCTGTATCAACTGAAGATTATATGCATGGCAGATACAGAGTTTCATCCTGGGGCTACTGAAATGAATTGCAAAACCATTCAGTGACTGACTACAAGCAGAAATCAATTATACCAGTTACCAAATGACTTGGTTTAAACATAAAATTATTTGTTCAGACAGCAAGAAACTATTTACATGTGCTACTTTTGAAATTTACCTCTAGCTATGACCATATGGTAATTTAACTTTTAAATTGTATTTACCGCATTCTTATAATTTAATCAGTCAATGCAAAGCCAAACTCTTCAGAACTCCATGTTTAAGCTTGAAACTCAAAACTTTTGCAGTTTCTCTCTGCCTTTGAGCAGTCACTATCTTCAGATAATAACAGATCAATCAGTGCTCAGCCCTTTGAAGTTTAACAGTTCAAATGTGTCTACTGCCTTGTATACCCTGCCGTATGTTTTACTCCGAGTGGAGGCTAAACTTTCCTACTTCAGAAGTAATGAGCTCTGCTCAATTAGCAGAGCAAGTTCTTTTGAGCATCGTGTGTAATTAGTTTCAAGGTCTCTAGTTTTAACAGCCATTTGTTAACAATCTTTTTATATAGCTGGCATGGAACTTGTGATTCAAATACAAGTAGGCAGTCAAATAGCTGGAGTGCTTCAGCTACACACATGATTCCAGAACCCAGCTAGGCTTTTCTGAGAAGCAATTTGGCTTTACATTTCAGAAGCAATGACATGGCTACTTTAGGTAGAGAAAGAATCAAGGCTTGCACGAGCAGGAAATGCTTCTTATTAGACCAGATATTTCTGGAGGTGGCAAAGCAGCTTTGGAACAAACCATCCCATCACTGGATTCTCTTCTTTGTCTCTCTCTTTCCTCTCTTTCTCTATGTCTGTGCCTGCCTATGTGTGTACAGACTTAAGACTCCATATACAGTGGTGTTCAATGTGTATTCTCCTGCTCTCTGAATTCTGGCTTTTTGCAGTTAGTTTTTATAGGTGGACAGGACTTCTGGCAATAGACAACATCTTGAATTCAGTCAGTGACAGTGACTGCTGCATGACTAGGTAATGTTTCCCTTTATGGATCAAAAGGAGAAGACTATGTGCTTGTATTTCAGCAGGTCTTGGTGTGGAGAACAGGTCTTCCTCCACAGCTGACTTGAGCACTGCTTTCTCTCTTTCACTTGTTTGCTTGAGGGAGGAAAGGAATCATCTGGTTTATCTTGGAGAAGTGAGAATAGATTTTCCTATCACAAGAGAAACTTGACAAATAATTGTTAACTACGCTTTGTGCATAACATTGTGATAAGTGCATTAAAAAAAAAAAAAAGGAGAAAAAGAGAAAACAAATAGGATTTTTCTCCCTTGCAAACTCTACGTTTCCATGCCAATAGCCACCATTGGTGCCCTCCTAAGGAGCATGAGGACAGAAGTAGTCCTGAATGCACCAGGACTGCCATCGCTTTCCGCGCTTTTTGATGTTGTCAAGCATGGTGAGTTATGAAAACGAATGGGAAATCGTAAATCTGTATAGGAAGTGATGTTATTTATTTTGGAGAGTATGTCTGTTGCAATCTGGCTGTACGTGACTGTCATAAGATATTGTCTGCAAATCCCTTGATTAGAAAAATGGTCTTTTATCACTTCTTCAATATTTGCCGGTTTAGACCTCTGTATTTTTGTGAGCTTTATGTGGCAAACTATTTAAGCTCGAAGGGTGGACAGTGGGACTTGTGACAAAGCAGGGACGTGTACCACAGTTTTGGATAATGAATGGAGAGACCCGTCCCCTGATGGCAGCCCTGGGCCCCGTTTCATGGCAGGAGTGGGCTATCGGTGGGTTGCCCCCAACCTGGGACAAGAAGTACAGAAGGTTGGAAGACATCAGTGAGAAAGGCTATGTGGACATTGATCCACACTGAAAATGAAGTATGGGGATTCTGTTGGGAGGGACAGCCTGCCGAAGCCCAGCTGGGCTGCTGGGTGCACTGGGTTTGTTTGGGTCACATTAGCAGTGCTGCTGACCCCCCTTTAGGCTGCCTAGCTTACCTGTGTGTGGTACCTCTGCCCCAGAGAATAGTTAGACCCTCAGCTGCCCATTTTAGAACTACAGGGGATTGCAGATTTTGTTTGGTACAGTAATTTAGGATGTCAAACATTACCTAGAGGTCATTTCAACCTTTAAATCTTACGTGTTGGTTTTGCTTTCATCTACATTACAGTCCGTCTTTCCCTTCAACCCCCCTGCCAGTACCTGACATTTTAATTTATGTCAATAACAAGTCCCAGTTCCACCTTTTAGGTATGGCTTCAGTAGTGACTTTTTTGTTTTTTCCCAGGGCTGCTGGGAACTTGTGGGCTTTGGTACTTCGGTGCCTCTGAATACCAGGCTGTTTCTGTGCCCATGCACAGATGTTGGAGTCTAGCTTTACCTGTCCAAGCCACGCAACTTTGGTGAAAATGAATAGCCATGCATCACCACAAATGGTTTCCCATGCTGGGGAAAACTCCAGGGAGCCGAATGCCAAAATCTCATCAGCTGCTTAAAGGGAAAGTTTGAGCGATGGCCCTGCTTCTGGTGGAGTTTCCTTCTGTTCCGGATGTAAACACGCTGTCCTAGTCGGACTTAACTGTTATTTTTAGCTATGACAAAAGTGCATCTGAAAAGCCTGTTCTGTTGCACTTGGAAAATACCAGATCACTCCAAGTGCCAAATATGCTGGGGGAAAAAGCATTCCTGGAGAGGGCTTGCCCCGGACGGTCTGCATGAACTCTTCACAGCTTCCGCTCCCCTCTTCTTCCCACACACGCACACACGCACGGAACAGCTTGGAACTGCACAGGCTGGTGCTGAACCATGCTCAGCAGATCTTTTTTCAGGAATAACTTCAAAGTATGTCCAGTATCTTCATTCACCTAACTGAACCTAAGCTTCTTTGCTAAGCAGTTTTATTTCTTTGGTTATAAGCAGGAGGTTTTATTTAAACAGGAAAAAAGCATTAAAGGAGTGTTCGTTTTTCTGTTTTCTGAAAAAGCCATGGCTGCCTACCTCTTATACGTGGCTGAGTAGCTGATCAGAACACAGCCTTTCCTTAAGCGAAAGTTGTTGGGAATTGTCACTAACACAAGAAAGGTCACATTTGGGAGGAGACGGACATAGTGCAGGCACTGAAGTAATGCTTTGGAGAAGGCAGCCCTCTGGTGTTTTCGGAAGGACAAGTAATGGACCAGAGTAGAGAAAACAAGTCCCATGGCACTAAACCGTCTTTCCCACCAGCAAGACACAGGGAGGACTGTTTGACACAGACGATGCTGCAGCCTGGATGGCGTGGACGAGCACCCACGCTGTGGAGCAGTGTGGATGCAGTGGAGCAGCACTGATACTGTGTATCAGCACGCGTGCTGTGGATGCTGTGGAGCAGCGCGGATGCTGTGGAGCCGGCTGGGACGTTCCCAGTCCCTAGATAAGCACGGACCGCAGGGAGGCTAGTCTTGCCGCGACCGGCCGTGGAGGGGGATGCCCGTGAAGGGATGGGGGAGGCCCTGGCACCAGAGAGGGCAGCCTTGCACTTGTCTTCCGCGGGTGACAGGGGCGACTCGCCGCACCAGGGCTCCGCTCCCAGCCCCGCAGCACACCTCGCCCGCGGGCGGCACGGCCTCGCGTGGGTGCTGCCGTGCCGGGAGAGCCTCCCTCTCTGCTGTGCGGGGGCCACCCCGGGCAGAGCCCACCCCGCCGGCGGGCCGAGGTGGCGGCGGGGGTGACAGCGCGGCAAGGAGCATGCGTGCGGGGGGAGGAGGAGGAGGTAGAGGAGGAGGAGGAGGGATGGCGCGGGGAGGCGGCCGCTGTTTATTTGCAGCCGGGCAGGCTGCGCCTCGGCAGAGCGCGAGTGGCCGGCGGCGGTCCCGCTGCCCGCCCCGCACCATGCGGGCGCCGCTGCCTTCCCGCGCCGCGGCGGCAGCGGAGCCGGGGCAGCCAGCGCGGCGCCCCGCACCCGCGCCATGGTGACGGGCCCGGCGCTGGGCTCCCGCTGCCGGGACCGAGCCGCGCCGCCCTCCCCCGACCCGTCCCCGCCGTCGGCGGGCGGGCGGCGCGGCGGAGCGGTGGCAGCGGCGGTGCTGGCGGGGCTGTGCGCCCTGTGCTACGGCAACTCTCTGCGGGGCGAGTTCGTGCACGACGACGTCTGGGCCATCGTGAACAACCCCGACGTGAGGGCGGCCGCTCCCGTGGCCGCCGCTTTCTCCAACGACTTCTGGGGCAAGCGGATGGCCGAGAACACCAGCCACAAGTCTTACCGACCCCTCTGCGTTCTCACCTTCAAGTAAGTGCCCTCCGCCGGGTCGGGGGCAAGGGGTGTCCCCGGGCACCGCCGCCTCCCGTCCCGTGGCTTCGTGATTCAGCATTTCTGCCCGGAGCTGTACGGGACGGGCTGCGCCCCGGGGGAAGGACGGCGGGGCTGCTGCCGCCGGGGCGGTCCGGTGGAAGTTAACTGCAGCAGAGGAATGATGAGGAGCCGCTCCTGGGGGAGGCTGCCGCTCTCCCGGCAAGTGCCCCGCTTCCCTCGCCGTTCGGGAACAGGTGGCGCCTCTTCCCCAGGCTGCCGGGGGATAAAAGTGAAAACGGAGCATTTCTGAAAGCTCTTTCGACTGAGAAGGGTGTTTAAATAGAATTCCTCGTGAGTTGCTCCTCTTACTCATCCCCTCTGCTTTATCTCCAGTACTTTTCTCTGCAATTGAATGATCGTGCCAGAAACTTACCCGGTGCTGTTTTGAAGCAGCCCGATAATCATCCTGACCTTTCTTTTTAACGCGAAGGGAAAAGGTACCGCGCCGTTTCTCGCAGCCAGCCTGGCAGCCTCTCACGGCAGTCACGGAGTTCCCCGCCAGCCTCGTCTGCTTCAGATGTTCCCTGTGTACCGGGCAGAGTTGTTGAGGAGTTTCGGTTTTACTGGAATAAAGAGTAGCCGGGTAGCGGCAAAGTGACAGTTACCATTGCTCATCCTAGAAAGAAAATCCAGATACCTCTCTCTCTCTCTCTCTGCGAGGAGAATAATTTGCGGCAGATCAGCTTAGTTACAATTCATGTAGTTTGTCATCCTTTCCATTAGCTTGTTCTTTTTTATTTTTTACTCTGCTGAAACATAAATGATGGTGAACGTTTGCCATGTTTTAGTATTTAAAATGATGAACTCGTGTATCTGGGTGATGTTTAGCTCTAGGGTTCTGTTTGTGGGTGATCGGTAGATGCTGATTACAAACCCATAGCAGGCATGAAGCACACACCGTATAGAAACTGGAAAGTAAGTCAGGAGCAGGTGTTACTGGAACCTTGTCACTCTGCTAATTGAGTAACTAGCCATTAAAATACCTGATTTATAAATAACAGTTCATGAACTGCATGAAAAATTGCATGTTTCTGTGAGGCACAAGCAGTGTTTCGGGGAAGGCAGCGTCCCTTCAGCATTCCCATGGAGCACTTGCTGCCCTTTGGTTGTAAGGGTGGGTTTGGAGCCGAGAGCAGTTCGTGTTGGCTGTTGGGGGAAGCGGGGCTGGATGGGAACGGGGTGGAGTATCCCTGATAGAGCAAAACTGTGAACAGCACAGACCCTTGTAAACTGGCTTGTTTAGGTTTTGTACCTTCTCCTGGAAGGGGGGGATCTCAGCAGTTTTCCATAGAGAGTGAAGGCAGCCACAGGCAGAGCTGGCTTTGTGCACACACGGTGCCTTCTCCATCGGGTGTCCAGCCAAACTGTTGCACTTTGGGGAGCCATCTCATTAGTCTGTTCCCTCCAGCAATATATCTGGGGGTAATCTGAGAGGTGAGTGAACCTTCATGTATCACCACTGACCGCGTTGCATGCGATATTGGTGCCTATCCGCTTCCTAGATCAGGTTGCAGGATTGAGGTTATGTTATGCTAATTAACAAAGAATCTTAAACTTTAATAATGGAATGGAAACTAAATGCTTCATTTCCCGTTTATATGTCTTGACTCTGAGCTGGTTTTGCCTTTGCTATTTAAAGGGAGGGAGGGTGTTTAAAAAAAAAGGATGAAGTGCTGTCTCCGTCTAGTCCTTTTTGGAAATTAGTGAGACTAATTTTGTGAGCAAGATTTCACCCTCAAGTGCTCATAATAGCCGTACAGCTAAGACATAGGGTCAAAGGCAGAGTCATTTGTTCACTGCTTGGCATTGCATTTGGAATGGGGAAGGAATCGTTTATCTTCCTTGGCTGCAGAGGAAGATTATTTCCACCGGGTCCCTTCTAGCCCTCCAGTTTCCACGTTCTTCCCATTTCGTTTCTACCAGTTGTGTGTCAGAGGAAGATGTTAAGATGTGGGTGGAGTGGATCCTCCAAACTCAACGCTTCCAAAGAGGCTGCAGGGAGCTTTTGCCAAGTGACACTGAGCCTGTGGTAGAGCTGTGCTCTGCCTGCCTGAGCCACCCACCCCTGCCTTGCCCAGCCAGAGGTTGCTGGTTGCTCTCTGTCCACCCGCAGAAGGAAAAGAGTTTACCCTGGTGCTTGTCAAACACTCAACAGGAACAATAGGCTTTTAAAAGAATGGAAATGAATGTTGTTTGTTAATTACTTCTGTTAGAATTTACTGTATCTACTTAGCATACTTGAGGAAACTCTGTGATGTGTGCGTCGGAGGATCTTGCTGAGGAAAGGAAGGGGGGACCAAAGTATTCTCGTCTATTTTTATTTTATTTGCTTGTTTTATTTTATTTCTTGTGCTAATTTGGCCAAATCCAAGGCATTTTAATAGTAGTGTGCTTCTTTGTACCTGCCTGTTGGCTGTGCTTCTGTTGCATGAAACTTTCATCTGGAAGGGCTTATTTTGAGTCTAGCTGTACTAAGATTAAAAATCTGGGAGATCTCCAAACTGCATGTACAGAACAGATGTGAAGGGTGGGCTGAAATTTATATCTACAGCTCCACTGGTCTAGAGAAACTTAGTCTCTTTTCTGTCTTTTGTGGCTGTGAAAGGAAGGACTCAGGATGCCCTATGGACTTTTCATTAAGCTGAATATATCCTACATATATGATACATATTCCTGAAATGGTCTCAATTTAAAAAATTTTATCACCCATCTGTCAGAAAAATGTTAATGAGACATTGCTGGAATTTTGTAACACTAGTTCAGTGTCCCTGATGAACTGGAAATCTTAAGTGACAGTCCTCTTTCCTGTAGACTAATACTCTGGAGCCAAACAGTAAAAAGTGCTCCAGTATTTGATGCTATTCACACCGGATCTGTCAGTATGAATGATCAGAGGAAAATGAGAGTGGCCTGTGTTACTGGAACCATTAAGAAGAACTTCAATTATTCACAGAACTGCTGCATTGTTTTGCACTGATTAACGTCAGAAGGGAAAAAAAAACCCGCACTTGGACTGTTGAATTAAATAATGTTTGCTTTGCATCTTTGAACTCCTCTCACCTTTTCTCTTGGCTTCAGTAAAGTAAAGGAGTGTTAAAACTAGTGGGTTCAGAAGCATTCCTGTTACATATGGGTAACTGTTGGGTGACAGGTCTAGCACAACTCCTCATCTGCATAGGAGCTGACATGGTAGGCAGTGGTTTTGCCTAGCCTTTAGGAAAAACTTACTTCATACTCTCTTCTCCAGTTGCTCGCAGATGTTTACCTGCAGCTATTTTCTTTTCCAATAAGTGATTCAATATACTTCTTTCTAAAGAAGGTGACTTTTCGGATAGGATATACTATTTATTGGTGTCTTCCCTATAAAATGTTAAGATGAAGGATGGGAAAAAAAAAAAACCAACCTGTCAGTTCTCTAATTCACTCAAGATTTTATATTTAAACTGGGTGCTTTCTGTCTTACACCTTGTCTCCACTAACAGAACTTCAGTGAATCATTTATTCCCTCAGTAGCACTTGAGTTATTCCTTGGTTCCAGTGGTTTTGCAAAAATGTTTCTCAACTGTTGAAGCAGAAGGTGCAATCCTCAGTGCTGTTTCCCTCCCTCTTTCTCTTATTCTCTGCCAAATCCCTATTTAGATAGATTTTCAGCCCAGAAACAAGTAGGTGATGGAGGTTTGATGTAGTCAGCAGCACAGCCGACTTAGCCTGAAGGTGTGCAGTAGTAGGAAATGGTGAGAATGAAGCCTTTTGAAAAACCCCAATGCCAAGATTTAAATACTCTTAATCACCGATCAGCCTCCTGTTTTTGCAGGTGGCCCAGAAGTGAAGGCCCTGCCTGCTCAGCCTCTTTGGCAGCAGGATGGGGGGCACTGCCAAGGCAGATGCTGCTGAGGGAGGTGTCTCAAGTGACAGGTCACCAGGGACAAAAGGAAAAGGTGGTCACAGGTCTAGGCCATGTAGCTATGACAGAGACTCAGGAGGATGACCCTAGGCAGAGAAGCACAGGAGATACCTGGTCTTCTTCGAAAGAGGTGGAAGTGACTGTTCACTGTGAATCTTCTTGGCTCCATGGGAAGGGTGTAGGGGTGCCCACTCCAGCTGCTGCTGGGGGGCTCTGGTGGCCCAGGAGGAGAGGAGCTGGTGGGGACAAGCTGTAAAGCGGAACACAACTCTCCCACCAGAAAAGACATAGACAAAATTTGTACACACACTCATCTTACTAGTACTTTGGCTGGAAAAAAACTGGGTAAAAGATACATTAAAAAGGTCAGGCTGTGCTCAGCTGCTGACTATAGAATGGATGACCCTTCAGATTTGCTCACTGAGACTGATGGGCACTGATGGCTTGGGTACATACATGTCTAGGAAGTAAATGGGACTCTTCAGCAATGCTTCAGTATTCTGTGTGGGCACCTAGAGCCTCACCTAAGACTACCAGTGGCTTTGGATCAAAAACTTAAGTGGCTGTGAGCTTGGGTTAGATGTAAATACTTAGCCAAAGAGAAAAATAATCCAATAATTCAGTGCTGACCTTCTGATCTATCCAGTTGCTTATAGCTGATCCTTCTGTTTTTTCAGCTGTATCAGTGGCATGGGTTTCAAGGACCAGGAGCTTAAGAAAACTAAAATAACCTGGAGAAGAAAAAAAAGACTTTAGATTTTATTTGTTCTTGATTTAATACTATATTACAGTTTGACATCACAAGGTAATATAGTGCAGCTATAAAGTGCCAGGTTCAATACACACTGAACAAGTATTTTCTTTGCTCTGTACATCTCTATTAGGGCAACATCACAATGTTTAAGATTGTGTTAGTATTTCTCCTCTACAGCTTAGTCTAATATTTCTACCTTAGCTATAGCGATCACTCTCCACACTGATGCTGTGATACCTGCCATGAAATTGATGTCGGACTGGTGTAGCCACACCGGGCGACGTGGAATTTGTGAACAGAGGTGCAGTTGCTTTTATTAGGCTGGTTGGGTTATAGCTGGAACATACAGACACATTTCTAGGCATATCAGCTTTTCTTCTGACCCAGAGCAGAATGCCTTGTTGCCATTTCAGGCCTGGGACAGGGTGCGTGTGCCTCAGAGCTTGTTTTTCCTTCCCCAGTTCCAGGTGCACAGAAGTCCTCCCCCCCTCACACCACCTTGAATGTAATTTTCGCAGCAGGTGTCTGATGTTTTTGGCTGTAGGTTTGGGCTGCGTTTCTCTAGGGGGACCAGCAGGGTTGCTTTTGGTCCCTGGAAGTGGGCCAGGACTCCTGGAGAGGGTCAGAGGGAAGGTCCATGCCCGGGAGGGAAGGTGCAGGCCTGGCTGGGGATCCCTGTTGCCATGCAAAACCACGTTGGACTTCTGCCTAGCCGCAATGTTTTCTCAGTCCTTAATACCCAATAAAATTTGTCTGTCTCCTGAATTAAAAGCCTTTTGTTTTGAGGGGAAGAGCTCACTAAAAGATCCAGGTGGATATTCCTGAAAGACTTGGCTGATGTGAATCCAGTCACGCCTGTGTTTGCTGCTTGCTTCAGTGGTGTTTTGTCTCTGTTTAATACCTACCAATTCCTGGGGGGTTTCTCTCATCTGGCATCCTATTCCTCTTGCACCAATGTCACCCTTAATTTCCTTTAGTCTTCTTCTACCTGAAAGGCTCAGCTTTGGACCAACCTTCTTCCCCACAGGAGCATCCCTGTCAATACTCTTTACAGTCCATGAAAATAAAGTGCTCTGGCTGCTGCTGGTTAGCTAAAGGCATTTCTCTGCATTTACTCGCTGTGTTTCTGACTGCTTTCCTGGGCTTCCTCATTTATTCTCTCTCAGATTTAAAAGGAGAGGGGGAAAAAAAGTGCTGTTCTCTTTTCACTCACTATACCTTTTTTTTTTTCCCTTTGCTTCTGTATAAATTAAAATGGCACTTTCTCCATCATCTGCAGCTTGAGCTGAAAGATTACCAAATGTATTTTAAATTTGGTGGAAAAGCTCTTTTACCTAGTTTGAAATGTTCTCTTCTTTAAGCCTAATAACTTTAGATTTCTTGTAACGTTTTATCTTTTTGATGAACGAATGTCCTGGCTTGGTTCTTGATCACGTTCATCTCTTACTCTCTCAGTGCTTGCAAGAGGACTGCTTGATGGCTGCTAAAGAGTTTCACAAGAAGTTAATTTCCTTCAGTGCATTCCTCCTGCCAAACCAATGCTCATGAATAATTTGGAAGACAGCCTCTCTCTTGTTCAAAATCTGGGTAAAATGATGCCTGGTTTGTCAATTCATAAATTGCCATTTTCTAGCTTTTAAAAAAATTTTGCAAGGCTGTTTACAGAGACAAATCTAAAGCTATGTGAATGATGCTTTCAGTATGCTTAACACAGGAATGATCATCAAACCATGCTTTCCAGAGTTTCCCTAGAAATTTCTGCCCTGGCATATTTGCCACTTCCAAGGTGTTGCTGCTTCCCAGTCTAATTGTGATTTCTATTTTATTTTCTTAACTGTACTGGAAAGCAATAACCTGCTTTGAATGCCAACACTTAACTAGTGCTCTTGTAAAAGTGATCACTCTTGTGCTCTAAGGGAATTGCTATAGCCTGGGAATTGATATGGCCTCTGTCTTCTCACCCATCCCCGTTATAGCAAATCAGGTAACAAACCATTTAAACCTTATTGTCCGTTTAATTCTGAGGCATTGTACTGTACTATAAAAAGATTATCAGCACAAAGTGATGCTGCACCGCACTGGAAACTCTGCTCCGCTTGTCCTGGCCATTGCACGAACACTGCTGCAAAGGGGGCTTATCTTCTTTTTATTGCTACAGGTTTTTCGTTAATCTTTGAGCTGTTTCCACATAGAGCTTCAGGCATTATTGCCACTGATGCAGCTGCACCATTTTTGGAGTGCAAATGCTCATTTTCCTGGCACACAGTGGATGCATCTGTGGAGTTTATAAGGAGATTCCGCTGTGCACTAAAATTGGGCATTAGTTTGCATAAAGTTTGTCATTTATATCACACAATTCCAAAAGAAAGGGAAGATCACAGGAAGCTTAATCTGTCCTTGTATGTTAGATTAATTTATATAAATTTGCATGTGAGCCTTCCTCTATAAAAACTGAGGGGTGGTTTATGAGATGTGGGATGCTCTGAGACTTTCCATTAAGTGTTACTCGCTAATATAACAAATTACCATCGTTATCGTGTGCGTTTCTATTTCATAAGATGTTGTGGTTTTGTTAGCCTTTTGAAAATAATAAACCAGATTAAACTAAACAGGAGCTGCCCAGGGATAATAACAAAGTCTATAAAAAAGAAACTCTCCAATTATGGTTTACAATATTATTAAATCATAAGAGGTCTTAAAAAAGGTTGAATGAGTCTTCATGTGTACAAGTGGATAAAAAGCACTATATTAGAGGCTGGGGGTGCTGGTGATCATATACCGTAATTGGATATGTATGGGATTTATCTGTGAGCCTGTACTCTTGTGGCATAGACCCCTCTGGTGCTGGGCCTGCTAGGATGAAGTCACCAAATCCCACTTGATTTCCAGCCCCTCTGTACAGGGAATTGCTCACCCAAGGAGATATGTCCCTGCCCCATGACTTATCTAGAGGAGGAGTAAGTGCCTGTGGCTTGAGGGTAACATGCAGCATGGTCCCTGCTCTACAAATGCCGTTCTTCAAATGAGTCAGTGGTGCTGGGGCAAGGGAGGGCAAGTGGTTAACTGGTGCTGGTAGATGTTGCTTATTCTTTTAAGAGCAAGAGTGAGTTGCTTTATTCTGGAGAGCTCTTTTACAAGCTCTAGTCAGTGGACCTTCAACAACTGGTGCCTGTGAGAGTCTCCCTCTGAGAGCAGAGCCATGTAATTCCTTTTCCTAGAGAGGAATGGAGAAGCTGCTGTAGGTGGGAAGGCAAACTACACCGCTGTTCCCAGGAGACATTGATCAGCCTTAACAAAATCAAGGGATTTATGTGTTAGGGCATATGCCTCTTATTTTGATATACTTCCTGCTTGGGCATGCAGTTTTGGCAGTGATGTGCCTTGGGTGTGACACTCTAAACCACACACACTGCAACACTTGGATGTTGGGACAAGATTCTTCGCTTGAATACATGTTACAGTGCAGCTTTCTCTGCCCTGATGGAGCATATGATCAATGCTGGGATGTCTATAATTTTTATTTTGCTGGTGGCTTGGGTGATGCCCAGCACCTCTGTTGGAAGGTAACTCACAATCATAGAATTGTATAATCATTTAGGTTGGAAAAGACCTTTAAGATCAAGTCCAACCGTTAATGTAACACTGCCAAGTCTACCTCTAAACCATGTCCCTTAGAACCTCATCTATGCATCTTTTAAACACCTCCAGGGATGGTGACTCCACCACTTCCCTGGGCAGCCTGTTCCAATGCCTGACAACCCTTTCTGTGAAGAAATTTTTCCTAATATCCAATCTAAACCTCCCCTGGTGCAACTTGAGGCCATTTCCTCTCATCCTAAATGTCACCTAGTATCAAGAGACTGTTCCTTCTTCTCCTCCTGTCTCCTGGGCTTTTGCATTTGAACTGCCATTCACCACTTCTCAGGAGGCTTAGCACACACTTTGCCTCCAAGGTCTCCCCCAGCAGAAGTGTTGAAACAATGCAAAACTCTTCTCCAAGTGTTTCACAGGTGGTACCTTGAGGGAAGACCTCCTTGTCTGAGATGATGGTGTCTCTTCTTTCAAGTAACTCGATTTCTAGGAGCTTGGGCACTTGCTTTATTCAGTCCTGAATCTTTAGAATACTATTTGCCAACATCTTTCCGGTTTGACAAGAAGCCATTTCAAAAAGCCTGGCCAGCCTGAAGTATCTGCTCTTCTATCTGTGTGCTCTACTGAGCCTGTAATATGTGTCTTACAGGTTGTGCTTTAGCTCAGGCAGATGTTGCGATCTTCATGCAGAAGCGACTAGGGTCTTCTAGCCCACACGATGGTGGAAATTAGAAATGACGGTAGCATTGGTGTCTTTTGAGCTTGCAACTTAAACGGCGAAAAAACTTTCCATTTTTATGAGGCAGTTTAAATATGGAAACATAGGGACAAACCTCTCTTCCCATAGCAGAGTACAGTTACTGCCTCAGAGCTCTTGTTCATGGACATCATGTTGGAGAAACACCACTTCTTTCTTAATTTTGACATTCCTATCTCTGTATTACTCTCTTTGTTTGCTGAGCTGTATGCTGTGTATAATTACTACACAAGTCCATGGTAATACTGCTGCCAATAGACAAGACTGTATCTCTGTAAGGGTATTAAAGTTTAAGGAGGGAGGAGTTATTTTTGTTGATTTACCCTTCCCCTCCCACTGCCTTGCCCAGAATTTGCTCTGTAGTTGCTCTGCAGTGGAACAAATTTGGCTTTCCACAATAGGCTGCTTTTCCCCCTCCATGGGTAGATGAGTGTGCTGGGGAGCTTTGCAAATTTCTTGTGATTTGGACTAGAGCTGTTTGGAGCCCCAGATCTGCTCACCTGTTTGACGTACAATAAACTCAACCACTGCTAACATTTTAAAATTGTTATGCTGGGATAGTTTCAGGACAAAAGAATGTTTCCTTCATTGCCATGTGGCCTAATTTCTTATGACAAAGAGCTTTAGCAGCAAAAAACACTGGTGTGAATATAGCACCTGCGCACATTCACATTGAGCGTTCATGGACCACCAAAGATGGTGTTTAAAATATACACTAAGGCATGCTTGCAGTCATATTTTGCTGTTTAATGGAAGGCTTATCTGAATACCACGGTGTTGTTATGCTTGTGTTTTGTTCTGATTTTTTTTTTTTAAGAAAAAGGATACTCAGGAGAATAGCCAAGCTGTGAGGCTGATGCTTTTACATAACTGTTTTCAATAACTTACATCAAGTAATTCATAGTTTACTAGCTTTTTTGACTTGATGTTTGCCTCAAGAAGGGGTGTGACAAGCCTACCCTGCCTTTGGGATGGGTGACATGATGGGGTCAGGAAGATCCCTCCCCTAAAAGGTTCTGCTTCTCCTGCCAATAGACTCATTTTGCAGGATGGGAAGTGATCAGATGTGATCCATGGAGACTAATGCAAGAATTTTTTTTCAATAATGTTGTTGGATGTCATGTTTTTAGTGATTGCTCCTCACAACCTGGCCAAATAAATAAATTAGAATCTCTCACATCTTGGTGCGTGGGTTTGTGTTTCGTGATGGCCTGAGCACTTGTCCTCACGTGCACACATCTGCTTTCTCCAGAAATGAGGTGGCCAGAGCACACTTTGGCTTTTGGGGTGGGATGATTATGAGCACGGTGCTCCATCTGGCTGATTTACAGCCAGACATGATTCATTTGTATGAAGAATGGCTCCTGCAGATGGTCCCTGCCATTGCGCACATCTGCAGGTGCCTCTGATGGGACCTTTGTCTGCACTGGGGCAGGGTGGCCCTGTGTGGCCCCTTGTTCCCTGCAGTGCCCGTGAAAACAAGGTTTAGGCTTGAAAGTTCCTGCTGCCGCAGTGTATTTACAGCTGAAACTCTGCCTGGGTGTCTGTTATTGACATTTGTTGTGGTTCGTCATTCTGTGCTGGGAGAAATGAGGGAAAGTGATGTATACTGCTACCCTGAAGTGGCTTGCAGGAGAAATGGGGAAGGAAAACAAACAAACAAACAAAAATTAGAAAGCCCTGACTCTTCACATATTCTTGAGTCACTCAGACTGATGTCTTGTCAAAATGTAGCTGCATCAACCTATACTTCAAAGGGAAAGGTCAAGTCATGCAAAAAAGTCGCTTTTCCCAAACTCTCTGAGTTTCAGCTATTACCTCCATTGCGAGCAGAGCAGGAATGCACAAGTAAGTCTCCTGGTCTGGTGAAGTTAGACTGGCCTGGAAAATGCAGCCCAGGACAGATAGCACTCTGTTGCTTCTGAGTAAGGAATGTAGAGAGCATTTATAAAAAGCATATGTTGACTGGCCCTCACAGACACAGCACACCTCCTCTGTCTTACCAAAAAATCCGAGGTGCCTGCATAGTAGCAACAGCTTGGTGGCTTTGCTGTTGCATTGTGTATGTCATGGGAGACCTGGAGTCTGCTAGTAACAACAGGAAGGATTATTGGCCCTTTAGCATGTTTACAACTACATGCAAAATATTTAGATTGAGTCTTTTTCCCCACTGGGTTTCTTGCGTATTTTTTAAAAATTTCTTTTAATGTTAGTACTTTTGAATTCCTTGTTCATATATGGAGTCTTCCCTAGATAAAGACACCATGTGTATGTGTGTATAAATATATATATTTGTCAAAATGCACTGATGCAGTTAATTCTAAAGAGAATCGAGTTATCTTCAACAGCATGTAAGTCAAAGCCTGTCAGCAGCTGTTAAGCAAGATGGCTGTAAAAAACAGTGACCAGAAAAATGTGTTAATACATGCTGTAAAACAAAACAAATGTCACAGCAGCGCCTTTTCTTTTTTTTTTTTTTTAATGATCGACATAAATAATGAACCATAATTGTCTCATTGAGTCTAGGGTGATGTTAGCTAACATATCTTTAATATGAGTCATTATAAAAAGAATGCTAACTAATACACCAGCTTATTAGTGTAATCCTGATGTCAGTAAAGCATTTAAATAAATGCTTAACCTTCAGTATGTGAAAGTATTTTGAAAGATTAAGGGGAATAAGTGCATCTGTAATGACAAGCAGGTGCTCCAGCACCTTACCAAGTCCTTGTCTTGGCTGTGCCCAAGTGAAAGCATCTACTCCATAGCAGAAAATAGCTACCCATATTGTAAAGATGCTGCTTGGCTGAGACAACCACAGAAGGTGACAACAGGGAAACAGGCTGAGTGCTGTGCTTCTGGTGTTGGCTGGAGTTATTTGCTGCTAAGAAAGTACAGACCTCGTCTTACTGCAGTCAGCTTCACTGGAAGGGCACAAACCTCTCTCATCTTGGTGTCAAGAAGGTTGCCAAATTCAACTGCATATTTTATAAATTATGGAAGTGTTTTCTCTTTAATCTGATAAACCAGAAGTTCAGAGCAATTTTCACTAATTAGTTTAATAGCACTTACATTAGAAGACTGCAAATCAGGCAAAAAGCATAATTTAGAGTGTTTGAAAGATGTCTTGCTATTACAAGACCTCTCCAGTCTAGTAATGGTTCCATTTTGTTTCCTTACAGGTTAAACATATTGCTGGCTGGTATGAACCCCTTCTATTTCCACGCAGTGAATGTAATTTTACACTGTCTAGTGACTCTTGTGCTGATGTACACTTGTGACAAAGCTGTGTTCAAGGACTGTCGACTTGCTTTTGTCACGGCGCTGTTCTTTGCTGTGCATCCCATTCACACCGAGGCTGTAAGTATGTGACACACACACAAAAAATGGTGACACAGAAGCTAAAAATAAATGCATACTTTATTTTTTATTTTTTTTTAAAGAAGCCTCTGAGTCATTCAGAATACGGTACTTGTGATTTTTTCTGTGGAGGAGCAAAGGTGAGAATATGCTATATTTAAAATAAGTTGCAGGAGTCATTAAAAAGAAGTGAATTCATACTTGCCATCTTTCTGCTCCGGCACTAAATTCTAATTGACAGTTCTAATCAGCGATGCTGGGAATAAATGGATAGTCATTCAGCTGATGAAAATGTCGAGTCTTCCAAAACCAAAGGCCTCGGCGAGGCCACGCTCTCCTGCTGGGACATTGTTGCATGCCTTGAGTCATCTCCTATAGTCACCAATTTAAGGGAGAGAAAGTGAAAGGAGCATTAGCGTGTGTTCTGGATGAGATCTCTCAGATAGAAGTGATGTGACCCGTGGATTAATTTATCTTGATTTCAGTTAAAAGCTAAGAGTATCATCTTCAGAAAAAACTTATTGGTTTAATAAACATCACGGTAAGTTTACAGGGCGACAGCTCACATTGGATGTTTTTCTGTTTGCTATGGTAAAACATTTAAAAACATATTCATGCTAAAACTGCAATCTGTTAGCGTGGGGTTTCTATAGATAAAATGAGCCTTGCTGTCTTTGAGAAGGAAATGCAATGTCTAGCTATCCGTACTTAAAGAAATGCCCTCGTTAGCTGAGCTACCACTGGCATCACAGGCTCTCCTTACGAGCCTTTGTAAATGAGCGAGGGAAACGGCTGCTGCAGCTGAGAACTTTTGAGGAGAGATTACCTTAATAACAAAAAGCCATGAGCTTTACAGTTACTCCCTGTGCTGTCTCGTGTGAACTAATCAGCAAGGCTCCTTTTGATAATGCAGCTTTATATTATAAGGGAGGTTTTAGAAGAGGTGCTCTTTGAATTTATTTTTGTCTGGGTCAGAACTTAAAAAGGTTAAAATAAATGCCAGAGCACTGAATATAGCTTAATTATGTAATGTTAAAAGAGGCAAAATTTCAAAGGGCCTTTTATTTGCTTTATGGGCAGCTTTTAGATCTTTATGAAATGGAATATTGAAATAGTTTGTAAAAAGAGTGTTTATACATTCTTCTTCAGTAGTCCCTTTCTTATAAAAAGATTTGGTTAATTAATATGTAGAAAAAACTCTTATAAACTCAGATTATTCAGAAAGAGAATAAATTACATACCACTTTATCACTTTTTGGTGATAAAGTTTATTCAAATATTAATTATTAACTCTTTTCTATAGAATAAGTCTTCTCCAAAGAGTTGCTCTGTCCTTAGTCTTTTTCTTTAACAAATCTCTATTCTGGGAGTTGGACGTGTTTCTCTCTTGAGCCTGACTATACAAAATTAAAACAGATCCCTAAAATTGGCATTTCTTTATGCAACTTTATTAATGTTTTAATAAGAACATAAAATATGACTTAACTTTTGGTTTACTCATTTATTTTGCCCAGCAGGAAATCCAGCAGACAAAACTGAGCGTATCCTACACTGACTAAGTAACAATTCAGTATGCTGAGAGAGGATGATGCTGAAAGATAAAAAGCTTATAACAGTATCACCCGAAACAGCCACTGAATGCTCATGCCTTTTATATTTGTGCTTTTACACCTGTGTGTCTCTTTTCCTTTTAGGTAACAGGTATAGTAGGCAGAGCGGATGTCCTGGCCTGTCTACTCTTTCTGTTGGCTTTTCTCTCCTATAATAGGTATGGATCCTTGCTATCAGTTGTGATAATATTATATGTTCTGGCTTGAGGAGGGAGCAAAGGGGAAACCTGTCAGTTTTCGGTTGTTGCTGGCACTGGAACTTTCCCCAGCTGTGCCCTGGCCCTGCTTCCAGCTGCAGTGCCAAATTAAGTGACAACAAATAAACATAAAAACAGAAGTCAACATTTAAAGCCCCCTCTTAAGGCTGAGAGAGTTGGGGTTGTTCAGTCTGGAGAAGAGAAGGCTCTGGGGAGATCTTATTGTGGCCTTTCAGTACTTAAAAAGGGGCCTGTAAGAAAGCTGGGGACAGACTTTTTAGCAGGGCCTGTTGCGATAGGACAAGGGGTAATGGTTTTAAATTGAAGAAGGGAGATTCAGGCTAGACATGTGGAAGAAACTTTTTACAATGAGGGTGGTGAAACCCTGGCCCAGGTTGCCCAGAGAGGTGGTAGATGCCCCATCCCTGGAGACATTCAAGGCCGGGCTGGACGGGGCTCTGAGCAACCTGATCTAGTTGAAGATGGCCCTGCTCATGGCAGGGGGTTGGACTGGGTGACCTTTGAAGGTCCCTTCCAACCCAAAATATTCTATGATTCCATTGACATTACAGCTGACCGTACTCTAGAGGAAGGCTTGTAGAGCTAAAAATGCCAAAAAAATGTTTTTGATGGAAGGCAAATTGTCTCTATGTAGAGTGGAGAAAAGACACATGCCTGCCTTTAAAATACGTGCTGTGACTGTGAGACTCAAATACCAAGTCTCTGAGAGTTAAGGATTGCATCTAGACCATTAGTCATTCTTTTCAGATGAAAACTTGGCATTGTTTGCTGAATTGTGTCCTAAAACTGTAACTGAACAAGTGTAGATAAGAAATAGCTTTACTTGGATGGAGTTTCTGTCCCTTTTGCGTTGTTGTTTCATTTACAAATAGCACTGCGTCACCATCATGGCAACGTGGAAAAACTGCTTATGTCCCCCTTGGGTTGTTAGTTATAAATCTGCAATGCTGTTTTAGTCACAAGGTTTCAAAGGTGTAAAATGGGTAGTGACTTTGCAGAGATCAGCTTGTTTGATTTTGGTTCTTCCTTGCCTCACTCCCTCTTGTCCCTGCCCAGTCTATTAATGATTAGGACACATCTTTAACCCGGGGGAGTGTGGGTGGAATGAAGGAATTTTTGCTTGCATGGTGCATTTTGTCACATAAGGAAAAATAAGCATGTTCTAAATGATGGAAAGCAGGTGTTTTTCTGCCCTTTCTGTCATTGTACTTTGCCTTCCTCTGACTGTTTTAAATCCATTTGTCTTTTTCCTTCCTCTGCTCAAATTCATGGTGCACCTCTCAATATTTGTATCTTCTCTTCCTGTGTCTAAGCCTCTCTTTATTTATCAGTGAACACTGTAGATTTTTTTGTGTTACTTATTACCAGGATCTTAAGAAATTAAGGAAAAGTGCCTCAATATTTGTGTGAATGTAGTAAATACGAAAAGAACAGAAAAGTTAAAGTATTTATGTCAAATCTGTTTTTCAGGAGTGTGGATCAGCTTTATGTTGGGGAACATTTCCCTCCCACTGCCTCCCCATTCTTTTTGCTGCTTAGTTTATTCCTTGGGACGTGTGCAATGCTGGTGAAAGAAACTGGAGTCACTGTGTTTGGTGTGTGCTTGGTTTATGACTTCTTTTCCCTCTCCTGCAATGGACTCAAACTGTAAGTAACTTGCTAGTCTTGCTGCGCTTTTCAAGTGTTGCCACCTGTGTGTGCAAAATATATACTATTACATACAGCACTGTGGGAGATGGACTTGCCCTGCTGAATCAGATGGCACTTATTTGGCAAATTTAGAAGTCACCAAAACTTCATTCTATATTTTTTGTTGTTGTTTTTACTCTGCTGCTCTCTGATAACTTTTGCTGGGTAAATAGACCAGATGTGAAGAACTGTTCTCTACAATCCTCAGTTCACTCTGGAAAGACTAGTATTTATTTTTCTCTGTGGGGTTTCTCACTGAAGCATCAACATCTTAACATTTCTCTGGCCTAGCTCCTTCCATTTGCAGCATCTGCTTGATTATTCAGTCATAATGGCATGGGTTGTAGAAATATATGAGGTTTAGTAGTAAAATCAGGTTTGATCCTTTCTGTCCTTACAGGATGAAAAAAGAGGGAAAATACCCAGCCATTTCTGGAATGATTTGAATAATTAGCAGCTCTCAGCAGTCACCAGAGAAAAATCAAATACTTTGAAGTTTGTATCCCTCACCCACTTCGTGTCACAAATAACTGTGCTATTCTGTATCCCCATTAAGAGTTAGAGGTCTTTGTTTGATAGAAGCTGTCTTTTATCCATTTCTCTCTCAAACCATACCTGGTGCAGATCTGTTGACAAGGGAGTGAAGGTAAGAGCTGACTGCTACTGAGAATGGGAGGTCTCGCTCCTGCCAGCGCTTCTCGTGTTCCCACTGGTGCTGTCCCACAGGTGCCAGAGCCTGTCACACCCCTGCCTGGGCTAGTCTATGTATGTTATAAAAAAAGGGCACTGAATTTGTGTTTCTGCAGTAGTAAATTAAATCAGCTCCCAAAAGGATTCAGGGAGTGCCAGAGCTGGCACAATGTGAGAGCCGCAAATGCAGGGAGAAGCGGGACTCCGCTTTTTAAGGAGCATTGTGGCTTCCCTCCTGTTTCAGCCCTTCCTCTAGGTCCTAATGGACCACATTTCAGGCCCACTCTGGCCCTTCTAACAGCAATTGCAATCAGGAGGCAGGTATGATGGATTGGCAAAGGGTTCCTCCTATTTTGACCTGATAAATATCATAACGGTGTATCTGGTGGGCAAGTAGCCAGCAAGGAGTTTTCTGTGGACTGGTAGCCTGCCTGCCTGTTAACACTTGCACTTACTGTCTGCCAGGTGTGTTCCAGGAGCTGCCTGGCTAAAGGTAACACAAATGTTAATTAATTGGGGGAAAGTCTGTGCCCTGCTCCTTCTCCCTCCCCTCAATCTCACATTCCAAGGGCCTTATCAGGTTATTTCTTTGCTTCAGTGGCATCCAGTTGCCCAGATGTAGCAGTTATTTAGCTTGCAGGAATGAAGCTCTGTGGTCCAGATGTGCTGCATTTTCAGATTTGCTCTGGTTGCAGGTATTGTGCACTTTTTTGTCTCTGTGATGCTCAGGATTTTATGACTGTATCTGACTTTTTTAGGGGGAGGCAGAAAACCAGCAGCCTTCTACATGTTGCTGCAACTCATCTCCTCCTGCTCCTTCTTCCAGCCTGTACAGATTTGATTTCTGTTTCAATGAGGCAGAACATCAATTATTTTCTGCAGCAAAAAAATAGGAATGGCACCATATTCTTCCTCACAGTGCTTCCCATCTTACCAGAGGTCCAGGGAACAGCTTGATACAGGAGCGCTCATCTTCTGTTGCTGCAGGGTCTCTTCCTCTAGATCTAGTTAGGAATTAATAAATCCTGTCCTCCCAACACATGAAGATTGTATTTTGGATTAAATAAAATGTCATCTGTTGTAGTTAGATACCATGTTGTGTTGTTTTCGTAGTGTTCAACCTTTCAATAGGTAAGCGTGGAAAATAAAAATCCTTAAATCCTTTTCCCATTTCCCCTCTTTTTTCTCTATGCATAATCAGGAGAAATGGAGGGATCCACCAGAGGCCTGCCCGGCATCCTGCAGCTTCTCCCTCGCTGCAGGTCCCTTCGTCAGGCCGGGAGAATGGGAAGCATCGGTTCACTCACCGGGGCACCTGGAGCTCCTGCCACCCAGCATCACCTGAGGAACAGCAGAGCGGTGGCCCTTCTGTGCCCAGCAAAGCCATGTGGGCCATTCGAAGGTACTGCTGGCTACTTGCTGCTCTCGTTGTGGTTTAGTTTGCAGCTGAGCCTACCTTAAAATGTGAAGTCACTTTGTTTTAGTCGGTTTTTTTTCCTGAAATGTGCTGTAATTTTTATTAACGCTACTGGAGAGGGAAGAGAGGAGAAGGTGGGAGGAAGGTCAAGGGAAGAAAGAGGAAGAAGAAATCAAAAAGTGCATTTCTTCTGCTTGGGAAGAGGAGGCTATCTGAGGACTATCCATGTCTTGAGACTTTCTATTCTAATCTGATATTGCTAGGCAATGCTCTCTTTCCCAGCTTCTCTGCTGAGAAAGCCAGAACTGTAATGCTAGTTTGACTGGGAAGAGGGAGAATATGTGCATGTGTACAATAATGCCTGTAGTGAAGTGAATGCAGTGTGAGCAGGGTATTATGTGATACTGCTATATGGATGTACATGTCTGTGGGTATAATTTCTGCACATGAGTGTATGTACACATGGATATGTGAGTATGTGCATATTTATGTAAATACACCAAAGCAGAGGTGATGCTCACTTTTGCTTTATGCTTGAGGATGTACATATAAAGGTAAGAGATGGGCTCAGGCAGTAACAGAAGAATTTTCACTGGTCATGTCCAGCAGTTCTTGGCATGTTAATTGTTCACCTTGCTGGGGAAGAAGGGCCCTCGCTGTGACTCAGGGCCATGCTCTGGCACTGGACCCGCACTTGGTGCCCTTATTCCTGTGGGACAACACTGAGTTAGTAAACGTGACTCAGCAGCCATGGATCCGTGCCAGAGTGTGGGTTTTTTTTTCTTTTTAACCTTGGCCTTTGTACAATTTCCCCAGTAGCCCTTGCCCAGCTTGCCCTTTGTTGTCGACTTTTGTTTCAACTACGAAACGGTCACAGTATGTTTTAATTTGGAGACCTGTAATAATGATTTCCCCCACACTGCCTATTCCTTGGAGAAAAAGTGTTGTGTTCCTTAAATAGATCAGGAATTACCTGCTGCAGTTCTCTGATCATGTAACAGCTGGCACCTGAATGGGCCCCATGCAGCACTCCTGAAACCTAGGAAAAAGAGTGGTTTATTGCCACATAACACCTCTCATTACTTAGTTCAGTAGGAGCTATTTGCATGTTGTGTGTGTTTTTTATTATTATTTTTTTTTAGTGATCTTCTTGCTGCATCAGTATTGATGGCATATAGATTTTACATGAGTTCTGTAACTTCTCAGGTCACAGAGTCTGTTTCCTCTACCTGTAGTTTAAGTGGTTCAACCTACTTGAGAGCTTCTGCTCTGCAGGTGTTTTGTCTGGTTGATCTGATCTGGGGATGTTTGGCGTTTTGGTTTTGTTTTTAGCAAAGAGAGAAGTGGGTTTGGTCATGTTGCCTGTTTGTGTGGGAAATTGTGACACAAAAATGGTAAGGAAGTGAAGACTTTTCAGAAGGGGTAAGCACTTGCTACTCCAGCACGGAGACTCTTCTGGCTGTTGGGAACAACTTCTAAAGTTGTTTATTTGAATTTATTTCTTCTCCTGTATCCTCAAATGGCAGAACAATTAGGAAGAGTGGGTGACCCCAGTTCCTTCTGACATGACAGGCCAGAACAAGCTGTCCAAAATCCTTGTTTAACATCTTGCCTCTGAGGTTTAGGGACCTGGTGGGGAGGAGTAACCCGAGCACAGATGCTGGTGCTGTGGCAGGATGCAAACCCCCCTCTCTCCCCCTCCCTCCTTCAGTATGGAAGGAGTGGGCACATCTCCCTCTCTCTGCTACTTGAGGCTAACAGCTGCTTTTGTTTGGCCCCAGAGCACCCTGGCCAGGGCCATTAGGAGAAGGGAGTGCCAAGGCACCAGGGAGCCGCTGGGCTCCTGCGGCCAGTGTGGGGGATGTTTGGAGGCTTCAGGGGCACCCACAGCCAGTGTGGGGATGCAGAGAAGCTTCTAGAATGCCTACAGTCAGATCTGATCAGCCTATAGAAAACGGGATTCTTGTCGAGACTCCGCCCATTGTCGCGTGTCTCTCGGAGCACGAGCAAGATGCTGCTGCCAGGAGCCCCCCTCCCCGGGATGGAGACTGCGCTTGCCTCGCCGACACGGGTGTGAGTAAAACTTCTTGCAGAATTGCAAGTGTATTTATACTTTCTGTGCACATTTGCACGTGTAACTTTCCGTGCTCAATACGAGCACGTGTATAAATTATTTCCTCGCACAATCGCGAGTGTATTTTCCTCCCGTGCTTCCACATAAGCACGTGTAATATTCCGTGCACATTTGCACGTGTATTAACCCCCACAGGATTGCGAGTGTATTATAAATTTACCGTCGCGGAATCGCGAGTGTACTAACTTTCCGTACTCACTATGAGTACATGTATCCTTAAAAATAATCCCACACCGTGTTCAGGGAAGTGTGTACTCCTCCCGGACTCAGAGACGGCTCCAGCATTGTTTTGAGTGAAGCCATGTGCATGCAGACTGTGGACCGCCTGTTGTATTAGTTGCTGCCCCTTAATAATTTTCCTCAACTGATATCTGAACCTTTATTTAAGTCACTTTTGGAGTGCTAAAACCCTGTTTCTCACCGGTTTAATAAAAGTTGTTTTGGACACTGTAGTCCCTTAAACTAGCCTCAGGGTTCCTCTGTGGCACCCCTTGCTCTCTCCACTTTTCTTTCACTGCTTTTGTTCTCTTTGATACTTGGTCTTGTTTCTGTTTTCCCTGATGGATGCTGTGACAGAGGCTATCAATATAAAAAATGTCTCCTGTATTAGGACAAGGGGTAATGGGTTCAAGCTGGAACACAAGAGGTTCCACTTAAATATGAGAAGAAACTTCTTCACAGTGAGGGTGACAGAGCACTGGAACAGGCTGCCCAGGGAGGTTGTGGAGTCTCCTTCTCTGGAGACATTCAAAACCCGCCTGGACACATTCCTGTGTAACCTCATCTAGGTGTTCCTGCTCTGGCAGGGGGATTGGACTAGATGATCTTTCGAGGTCCCTTCCAATCCCTAACATTCTGTGATTCTGAAATTCTTTGATTCCTTTACCCCTGCTTCTTTCTTCCCACCTACTGCTCCTTTCCCCCAACTCCTTTGCTTTATACTTATTGCAGACACCCTCTCTCTGCCACCGCTTTTGGGAACGTCCTTTCCTTACACCGAGGTGAAAGCCTCTGGTTTTCCAGCCTCTGCAGGGGAGGCTGCAGAAGTTGTGTTGGAGAGACCACGCACGTGGGACGGCTTCAGAGGGAGCTCGTCCGCGCTGCTGCCAGCTGGCGCTGCTTTGCAGCAGCTGCCTCTCAGGGTGTTGTGAAGCATTTCTGCACGTGGCAAATCAAGCTTTGCATGTACAGAGCTGCTTTCTCTTTCAAAAGGGGCTCTCGTGGTGTAAGCTGCTCAGCTCCTCTTTTCCAGCGACTGGCTGCGTGCGACGCACTTGTGACAACCTGTTGTGTGATGTCTCGGTGTTGGATGCCCAAGTAGAGCTGGCTTGGTTCCAGGGACTGAGCGCGAAGCCTGCTGCTGCACACATGTGTCAGAGTTGTGCCCGAAAGCCTTGGGGAGACAGCCTGGGATGCTGCTTTGAATGAAACTTCTCTAAAATGCCAGTGGCAACCTTCTCTGCTAGTTTTTCCCTTGCTCTGAATTCCTTTTTCCTCTGAAGGCAGGATAAGGCTGAGTAATTTTGTGTTCCATGAAATGACAGTCTCATAGAGCTTGGGCAATTTGACCACTGTCTACTTGTCTAATGTCAGTGTTTGCTAGTCAGTATTAAAAAAAAAAAAGTGCTGCTACATTATTTGCAATTTTAAGAGATCTTCTCAGTTCTCAGCCACATGGAGCATGCTTGTGATTGTACGGAACAGCAAAATTCAATGTGTTGCAGGTCACTGACTCTCAAAATGATGTTCACATCACCTGGAGGTTTGTGGCCACTGCCTGATCATATGGCTGCAGTCTTACCTGTACTCCCAATTGCCTACTCCTCACAGGACAGGTTGTCTTTCTCCAGTGCTATAGGCATATTATATGATATGAAGTGGGAAGCACTCAAGGCAATTGGTCTATTGAAATCCAGTCCATATTAAAAAAAAAAATCCTTGCTGAAGCTGAAAAAAAATACAAGAAAAAAAAATGAAGTAGCTGTCAAATATACAAAATCAATTACACAATTCCTCCTCTGTAACTGATGTTTCTCTGACTTGTGTAGATCTCTTCTGTGGCAAAATGGAGGGGAAAATGTTTTCAATATTTCAAAAATTCCAGAGTTGGAGGGCAGATTTGGCATAGTGAAGTAGCTTCAGGTGCCTTATCTAGTGCACCAGGTTGCTAGTTGTAAGGTCTTCATTAGAGTAAAGTAGTTGTGCACTGCTTAATCTGTACTTTTAAGTACTTGTAATGTGGTCAATTAAGTTTCTGTTTAATAATAATTTATTATGTGTCTTGCTACTAGAGCTAACTGAAAAATGCAGGAAAATGTAATGGAGGAGTAAAGGGAATCAGTCTAATTAGCAGTAACTGGAGCTGGTTATGCAAGTTCTTGGTGCAGAGGGGTGTTTGTTTTTATTGTCACTTGCTCTTCAGCTATCTGGTGTTGTGTGGGTTGCAGCCCCAGGTGCCTTCAGGAGTTAGCCTGGATGAAATCGTGGGTTTTATCACTGTGGATTATTGCAATTTTGGGAGATACTGGCATAAACTACTGAAATGAGGTAACTACGACCTCTTATGAGTTTGGTCCATGACCTTGAGCTTTAGGACAGGCTTGTTTAATGCTGCCATCTTCCATGTAAATAAACTGTTGCATTATTTCTTTTCCTTTCCCTCTTTCCTTTTCCTTTCCCTCTTTCCTTTTCCTTTCCCTCTTTCCTTTTCCTTTCCCTCTTTCCTTTTCCTTTCCCTCTTTCCTTTTCCTTTCCCTCTTTCCTTTCCCTCTTTCCCTCTGGGTTTTTAGTGTGTGTGTGTTGTTTGTTTGCTTTTTCTTTTCTTTTTTTTCCCAAGTGACATAATGAGTGAAGAACTTGCAGGTGTGCTTGGAGCTGTGCCCAGTGGTGTCACTTTAAATGTCTTGTGTATGTGCAAAAGAGACAGAGGGAGCTCACTGCTTGTTAACACTGGGATCCAGGCACAAAACCACATTGATCCAAAATTCAATGAAATCCTGAAGGCTATAGAAGGGCTAAATGTGATCTGATGACTAAACCTGGAGCAATGTTGTTTCCTTTTGCAGCAGCAGGGGAAGGAAAATGGAAAGGCTCTGCAGAATGTGGTGCATTCCAGGGATGGCTGTGCTGGCCCAAAGGTCGATATACTATAAGGAAAAGTATGTTGAGGTCATAATGTATCTTCCCTGTGTCTCTGCACAGCATGCCAGGCCAGTGTTTGAGCTAAAACAGATGCCATTCTGCAGCATGAAGAACGGAGAGAGAGGGGAGGAAAAGCTTTGATAGGCATAACATGCGACTACGTAGTAATTGCTTGGTGTTGATTTGACTTTTTCTCACTGGGTGCTTCTATTTCCAGTTCTTGTGTAGCAATGATTTTTTTTTTCCTAAAAAACTAATTTGACAGTATAGCATGTTTCTGCTTCAACATGAAATTCCTGTTCAAAAAGCAGAAGTCTCAGCTGCATTTCTAATGCTTCCCCTTGCCACACAGTGTAATGCTGCTTCCTAAATTAATAACAAATATAGGCAGAATAGTGTGACCGGTTTCCCAGAGATGGGATTTCACATGTGCAACCTTTATACCTTTTCTTGAATTTGTTAGATGGAGTTTTGTAGGAGGATGTGGCTCGGAATAGGAAACTGCCTGAGTTACTGAAGTGTGAAGAAGACGCTTTCTGTTCGATTTGGTACAACTTTCTTTAATAAGTTGTTCTTAGTTACACTCATATACCCTGAAGGTCAGTGGCGGTTGTGTACACACACAAAGCACAGCAGTGAAAAGCACTACATGCTTCTGAGAGCACACTAAAGTAACTATTATTATAACTATTTTGGTCAGGGTCAAATGTACAACAGAAGAAACACCTTGATACTTGTTGCTGGCCTAAGGGGTCCTTACTGTGCAACAGCAAAATAGCGAGGAAAGGATATAGAGCTTTGCAAACACTACAGTAATTGTTAGTGCAGAAATTCCAGGACAGTGGCCTGGTTTGGGATTCAGTGTGTGGTGAAAAAGGTCTGGGAGTCTAGCAGTCAAAATGATTTTCTTCTTCAGGGAAGCAAAATGAGTAACCTGGAGCATTAAGCAAGGGAGCCAGCCTGGGATTTTCCTTCCTCTCTCACTGGTGATCTCTTGAGAGTTGTGAGGTTTTGAAAATACAGGAGCAAGATTCTAGTCTGTGGTGCTCTGAGCAAAGGCTGGTGTTGGATTGCCTCTGTGTGAAAGGAAAAAAAAGAAGGGCTGAATTGTTGCTGGCTATAGGCTGTGATTTTAGCAAAGAGAGGAGTGGATGTTTAACACTGAACTGAGAATAAGACAACACAGTTTCATCCCAAAAGACAAGTAGAGCCCTGAGTCCCAAGGTCCAGGAAGGCATAGTGTGTGCTGAAAGATGCCAGATTAGTTGTGTCATTGTTATCCTGGTCACTGTGGGATGCTGCTTCTATGGTGTTGTGAGCTTTTTCTAATTGTAGCAGGTTTGCTAAGCCTCTGCCATTCTTGCTATTTAGTAAGCTTAAGTAATGAATGAAGTTTGGCCCCCTTTAGGGAGGTGTATTGCAGAGGTGGATTTGGCCTGTGGTTTACTCTTCTCTGAACTCAGTTCTTTAGACCATCTTTCCATTGTGAGTCCGAGCAATAACTGTAGCTACTGCTGTGTCTGTGTCATGTCTTTTTAGGAAATGTTTGCTAGCAACAATACATGAATCTCCTTCTTTGCCTGCAGTCAATGATGATATTTATTGTCAGGCTCAGACAGTACCTGAAGCCACCAGAAGATTCTGCTAGAGCCTAGAAAGACATGCGGTGGGTGCCACTATGTTTAAAGCCTTTGATTCAGCCAAGGATTTATGTGCTCTGTCCTCTGACTATCTTCAAGAGAAACCTTGTGCAATCTTGGGAAAATAATTACATTTCTCTGTTCCCATGGCGTGTGCTGGAAGATGAGGCACAGTAACGCGTGGTTCTCTTCCACCTCCACTTGTGCGAAGCGGTTGTTGTTTTAGGACTCCTCCCAAAAAAAGCCAAGCACTATCTTTCTTCTGCGTGCTTGTGGCATTATGTGTCTTAATCTTTGAAATCTGCAAGTGCTGTTTCAGTACAAGTAACTGAAGTCATTGCTTGATAACTAAAGTTTATTTAAAACCAGCACCACTTTGGTATGGTGATGACTAATGTTGCATGCACACACAAAACCGCATGTTTAGACATCATTAGGCTGCAAAATTATGCACTCACCAAGCAAGAAAGGCCTGATTTAATTTTGACCCTGTTGCGTGTTTATATCATGACAGTCTTTAATTACACTATCACATACCATTTTTATCCGCATGATCCCTGCCCTATTTATTGCTCAGAATGGATGGTGCTCACTTAATGAGCAACTATTCAATATTTTGTTTCTTCCTTGTCCAGAGCATGGCCCAATGCCCTATTTACTTCACGTTATTCAAGTCCTGCTCTGAGACAGATTAACAACTTCTCAATAATTTCTCTGTGTACAAACTACCAAGTGCTGGTATTTCCTCACAGTTTGTTGCTTCAGTCTGTAATCTTTTAAAGTACTTTTGGCATAGCTTCTGGATGTGTAATTTCCTTGCTTTTCAAAACAAGTAAAGTGAATAGCCAGAAATTTTGCAGTGGGGAAGCACATGGGTGTGAACAGTTGGACTGAAACCTTTGAATCTACATCATTGGCATCGACTGCATGAGGAAGCAGACTGGCTGGTGGCAGCAGTAGATTGTGCTCTATAGGAGTCAGCATGAAGAGATGGGGAACTTTTCCCCTTAGGTATTTGCTGGCTGAGGAGGGACAATGACATGATGTTCCCTTCGTGACTCAGAGAGGAATAAACCCTGGGTTGTCAGTTTTTTCTGGCAGCCCCTTCCTTCCTCTCTCCCCAGTTTGTTGTCCTGCCTTGTCTACTCCAGCCTGCCCTCATCTCTTTGCTTGCTTGCTTCTCCTTAGTCATTTAATTGCTTCCAATCCTTGCCTTTTGAATCTTGTTGCTTTCCTCAAAAGCTATTGTGATTAATTACCTCTCCCAGGGTCCCTCCTATACTCCTAGCCCCAAAGTCCTTGCCCAGCCAATTCAAGGGCCCCCACGTATGTCCTTGTACTGCACATCGCATCCTCCACGTGGTCCCCACTCCTCCCATCTTTCAGATTCAATCTTCTGCTGTGGGAGCTTTGCCCAGCCAGGAGGCAAGGCCCCTCTGGGGTTTTCCAGCTCTCAGCAAAGCCTGGCTTCTTTTTGATCTCTCTTCTCCAGCTTTGGGGGTTCAGCTCTCCTCCACCCTGTACATAACACAGGAGTTCTCCCTGGGCTTGAGGAGGAGGGAGCGTGGAGAGCCAGGCAAAAGCCAGGAGCCTGCTCTGCTCTGGTGGTCAGGGTGGTGCAGAACCACAGTTACTTGCACTCTTGTCTTAATTTGTACATGGAAAAGCAGGCATTTTTGCATGCACTTTTTTGAATAAACGAGGCTGAGTTGGGAGGGAGTGTCGACCTGCTGGAAGGCAGGAGGGCTCTGCAGAGGGATCTGGATAGACTGGAAAAATGGGCTGATTCCAATGGGATGAAGTTCAACAAGGCCAAGTGCCGGATGCTGCACTTTGGCCACAACAACCCCCTGCAGCGCTACAGGCTGGGCGCAGAGTGGCTGGAGAGCAGTGAGGCGGAAAGGGACCTGGGGGTACTAATTGACAGGAAGCTCAACATGAGCCATCAGTGTGCCCAGGTGGCCAAGAAGGCCAATGGTATCCTGTCCTGTATCAAAAATAGCGTGGTCAGCAGGACATGGGAAATGATCCTTCCCCTGTACTCTGCATTGGTGAGGCCACACCTGGAGTATTGTGTTCAGTTCTGGGCCCCTCAGTTCAGGAAAGATATTGAAGTGCTGGAGCTGGTCCAGAGAAGAGCAACAAGACTGGTGAAGGGACTTGAGCACAAGACCTATGGGGAGAGGCTGAGGGAGCTGGAGTTGCTTAGTCTGGAGAAGAGGAGGCTCAGAGGTGACCTCATCACTCTCTATAACTACCTGAAGGGAAGTTTTAGCCAGGTGGGGATTGGTCTCTTCTCCCAGGCAGTCAGCAATAGGACAAGGGGGCATGGGCTTAAACTCTGCCAGGGGAAATTTAGGCTGGATATTATAAAGAAATCCTTTACAAAGAGAGTGGTCAGGCATTGGAATGGCTGCCCAGGGAGGTGGTGGACTCGCCGTCCCTGGAGGTTTTTAAACTCAGATTGGACATGGCACTTAGTGCCATGATCTAATAAACGGACTAGAGTTGGACCAAGGGTTGGACTCGATGATCTCTGAGGTCTTTTCCAGCCCAGTCGATTCTGTGATTCTGTGATCATTTTAGCTGCCCTTCTGGATAGTGCATTTTGTCCTGTGATACAGAAAAACAACCCTCTCCCTCTTTTTAAATCCTTCTGAGGAGGAAGTGCAAAGTAAACAACATCCCCTGGACTGTTAACATGTGACAGTATCAAGAGGCCCTGTTTATTTCAGTAAGCAGCAAATAAACTTATGTACTTTGGCTTCATGTACATTTAATGTCAGAAAAGGCCAAGACTGAGTCTGATTATATTTTTCTTAGCTGATGACTTAACATGTTTTAGCTACTTTTTTTTTTGTGTGGGGGGAGACTTTTTAGTCTTTTAAAGATCCATTAGACTTTCATTTAGTGCATAAAAATCCATTTTTGTGAATTCGTAAGTGGAAACTGTGCCTGGGATGAAGAACCACACTGCAAAAAAACATCATCAGGAGGAAAAGCTAATAAATGTGGTTGTTTTTTTTCTTCTCCTTCCCCATCTTTTGAAAGATGCTGATCACTTATTCATTCATGTGCAGAGGGAGTGTTGTGTTTTGGTTTTTTTTTTTTTTGTTTTTCTCTCATTAATGGGAGTGGCATTTAAGCCCTGCAATTGCAGTCACTTCGTTGTCCATCGGCCTCTTCTGTTCCCTGTGTTGCTAATTGGAAATCCCCAATTTGTAGGTGCAGTCTGTGTGTCCCAGAGCTGACTCACAGGAGACTCTGTTCATTCCCTTTACTTCACAGGACTGCCTTTCTATTCACAGTTCGTGGCAGTCTCATTAAACCCCTGTTTGAAGTAGCATTGTGCCTGTGTTCATCGGCTTTGTCTGAAAACCCTGTAAACCAGTGTCAAGGAATTAACAGCGGCTGAGAAACAGAAAAACCTTAATGGCTTGCCAGGTCATTTTCCTTGCAGTAAATCTGGGTTAGTTTGACACAGAATGCTATTTCAGTCACCCAGAAAATATAAAAACCAAACCACAACACCTGAAGATAGATGATACCCGGATTATTGAAGGTATTTCCCTGGAGCTAATCTAACTGAACAATTTCTTTCTTACATCTTTGATTTCCAGGCACATTTTTGCACATCTAGCAGAAACTTTCAGGCTGTTCTCAGGAGTGAAGGGTTCAGCTGTAACTGCCTACCTCATTAAGGACTGATGCTTTCTGAGCTGGTCCGTGTCTCCTCTGTGAACCTGGTAATCACAGTATGTATTAAGTAAAGGACAGCACAATCTCAGGACTAAGTTACGTGGCCTTAGGTTTTCACAGACTGATACAAGCAGTCATTTGCTCAAAACCATGAGGACACCTGTCTCATCAAATACAACTTGAGGTGGATGGTTCCAGTTGTGTGATGAGTGTTACTTTGATTTAAAAAAAAAACCCAAAAGGCGAGGTATTATTATAGCTGGTGAGATTTAATATTGGGTTTAAAAAGACAAAATCTGTTAGCATGTCTAAAGCTTCTCCCATCCTCCTAGTATGCTTTCCAAGACAAATAGATTCTTGCCTGACTAGAAACTTAATCTTCAACTTAATCTAAAGAAGAACAGTAGTAAATCCATTTTCACGTTTCTAATTCAGTTATCCCAATATTCTTTTCCAACTAGTGCATTAAAAACCTTAATCCTCTACTTGGCTTGGAAATGCTGGAACACTCTTTTCTCTCCCAACTGCAGGAGAGTCACTGTTGCTGTTCTTTTAAGCAATTTCCAAAACGTGAATGTCCAGGAAGCTGCAGCACAGAAGGGGCCCTTGTAAATGCATATTCCACATTCCCAAACATCCATGCTGACATTCCAGGTACTGGCTGAAGTGAGTTTTGAAAGACAAGGTTTGCACTTGGATTGCTGCTATGGGGTGTTTGCTTTCCAGGTCTGACAGGTCTCGCAGCATCTGGCCATGCTCTGCTTTGCCTTATGAGTTCTCATTACCTGCTGCAACTGGTCATGGAGCGGCTTAAATGAAAATCTTCCACTGAAGTATGTTGTGGTTTTTGTTGTTCTACTTTTTTTAATCTCCTTTCTTAAAGTTATAGGTTTGGTTGTCTTAAGAGAGTATCGTTGTTTTGCCTTGTTTAAAGCTTTGGTTGGCAGTGTGTTTGCTATAGGTCCTTTGTTCAGGCTGGGGGCTGGATGTCTGCTCAAATCTCTCATTTTGTGACCTATGAATCCCTTGTTTTTGCAAATCAGCTGTAGAATAAGGAAATACTAAGCATGAAATTTGTACTTTGAAACCGGCTATGGTAGCACTTTGCTTGTACTGGTACAGAAACTATGGAATAAAACACAGCTTATTTTCATCTGTGAAAGATGCCAGCAAGCCTGCTGGGTGTTCATTTTAGAAGGGAAAATTGGAAGGAAAAAACGTCTTTTCTCTGTTTTCCATGGAGACAAGGACTTTATTGATTGTTCAAAATAAAATTCAGGGAAAGAGTAATTATCAGTCGGAGGTGGGAGAGAGAACATTCCCTTTCTTTCGCTCCCATAAAATGCAGTTTTATCTGACCATACAACAGTGTTACACGTATCATTCTTGCAAGACCGTGTTTGGATATTTCTGCAGAGGCAAAGCTGCTGTGAGATGGTGGGCTTGGGTACTCTTGCAATATTTTGATGTTGCTTTATTTAATTGCATTTACCATAATCTCTGCCTAATCTCATGACAGCAGCTTGAATCACTGCTGTGTCTGTGGGTTACCTGTAAATGTTTGGAGCAGAGATGTTTCTTTTGTATTTTGGTAGTATGCTCAATTCATTTGTTGTTGTTCTTTTCCCTCTTTGCCCCCATTCTCTCCAGTGTCAGTTATGTCATGCGTTTATTTCAGATGATGAATTGCTTAGACTATAAATCTTTTTGGTACAAGCATCAGGAATTTTCATCTTTAGAAAGCTGTGACCTAGTCTGTGCTTCCAATGGCTGCTAATGCTGGTCTTTCTAATCTGTCCATTACAGATCAGCATTCCTTTGCTGATCTTGGCTGATGTACTGTGGATTCACTATCATGACCCTGCTTATGATCCTGAATGATATCTCCATCAGGGAATTACTCAATATGGGAAACCAAATTCCTTCATTTGTTGCCCATATAAACTTTTGGAGATGATGGACAACTTTCCAGCCAGAAGTGCAGTTGGTCTAGTGCTATGCAAGAATATGAATGTAGGAACTTCCGCATTATACTTCTTCAGGAAAAAAAAAATATAACTCTTTTTACTTAATATTAGGATTGGTCTGTCGAGCTCATATCAGTATATTCAACACAATAGAAGAACATTGTGGGAATACCATATCAAACCACTGGTTCATCTGGCTCTAGTATCTGTTTTCTGACTGTGGTCATTACTGGATGCTTATAGAGAAGAAAAGAATGGGAATGGGGCCAGTATGTGGTTATCTTTTCTCACAGTGCATGCTGAACATGTGCCATTCAGTGATGCAGTCTATGGATTTGGATGCTTTATCTGGAGCACTGTGTTTAAGACTCTCCATGGACCTTGTCTTCTGTGGAGTTGCCTAATTCCCTTTTTAGAGCGCTTCTCTCCTCTGACTTTGAGGACGTCTTGTCGCAATGAGTTCTGTGACTTAGTTGCACACTGTATGAAGAAATCTTGCTTGAAAACGGCTAATTTTATTGGGAGCTCTTTGACTTTGTGTGATAAGAAGTAGAAAGTAATTTATCTGGTTCACTGCCCCAAGCCCTTCATAATTTTATAGTATCTTTATATATTCTGCCTTTCCAAGGTGGAGAGCCCTGTCTTGTTGAATATCTCCTCACACAAAGCAACTCCTTGTGTCTGATGAGCCTTATTACCCTTTCCTGTACTTATTAGATCTTTGGGAAACTGGGCAGAGGAAGGTGACATCTTGGAATAACATGTACTCCGGATGCAGGGACACCTTGAATTTTTATTTAGTGTATTATTGCTTGTTGTTTATGTTCCATTTCTTTCTAAATGTGATGGATGCTTATGCTATTCCGAAGCTGTGTTTTCTGTGCTGATTTATGGCACCACCCTTGTTTTCTTTATTATATATTATTTTGTTCTGACTGCAGTCTGTGTAGGTAATTGAGATGTACAGTAAAAACATGAATAGAAAATCTGGGTATATTTTAATGCTGCGTTTTGAATCCTGTGTGCTGGCTTTGGTTGAAGAGCATCCTGTGACTGGCCTGTTCCTGATTACAGAGGAAGGGCTGGAGCAAGATGCTGAATTTGGCTAAGGTGGGCTCAGGCTGATTTCAGGGCCAGCGATGACATCATCAAACTCTGTAGCAGCTGTATCTGGGCCTAAGTTACCCAGATATAGGTTTACAATATATCCTCCCTTTCTTAACCACTATTTGGAGATGAGTAATAGCTCCAAGTTAACCTGGCTTGGGCAAAGCCCATGGGCTGCCCACGAGATTGAGTCCTTCTCCTTGCTTTTTGTTTGCTTTAGCGGTTTTCTCTTCTCTGTGGTGTAGTTACAGTGCAAAGGGGCTGCAGCTGGTGTCGTAGCTGGTGTCCTCTCCATCCGAGTGTCTGTGCTCCATCAGCCAGGGAGACGTGTTGCCTCTGAACCGAAGGGCAGAAAGTCTGAGCGTTTGCCTGAATTCACAAACAAAATCTGTCATAAAGCAGAGACTTAATCCAGGATTTCCCAAATCTTAAGCAGCTCTACCTCAGCAGAAGTCTTCCTATTTTTGCTGATAAATTGACCATTTCTCACTTAAAATTTGCTGAAAAAATAGAATCCCCTATTCCTCTCCCTTTTCCTACAAGCTGAAAGCTTCAGTTTTCAAGTATGAAGATGTAGGCAGTGCAAGCCATGATAGCTACTGTGCCAGGGCTTTCATGTCACTATTTGTTGCATTATTTACTTTGATCTGATTTGGCCTCTTGACTCCACCAAAAGCGCCCTTCAATTTGAATTAATTAAGAGAGCTACATTTTCTTCTTTCAATTGCCTTTAAAAGAGAAAGGCTCCCAGATGGCATTAGGGAAGGAGAGAGGTGTTTTTCTCTCTGCACAAACCATGTTTTTGTCATAGACCAAAGGCTTTCTCTGCCCTCCATTACACTTTGGGAGTCTGCTGTTTTAATGGATTGAAGGTGCTTTCTCCTGGGAGTTTGGAAATGCCAGAACTCAATGAGAACCCCTCAGTGGCATCCCAGCGCAAATGAGCAGCTTTCTAATAACGAAGATGACTTTAATATTGCAGCTTCCTGTCTCAGCAGAGCACTCAGTTAATTATGAGGTGTGAATAAGGAATATGCTTCACAGTGTCTTGGCAATCTTCTGAGTTCACTGATCCGTAAACAAGATTATTCCCTAATAGTCCTTCATCTCTGCCATTATTACACAAGGATGTTCAACTTTAAATTAAATTAAAAATGATCATCTTTAAAGTTTGTTGAGCCACAGCTAATCTTTTGAGAGTGCTTCCAGGATTAACTGTTTTTAAATTGCTTAGTTATTTGGAGAGGGGAGAATTTTTTTGTCACTCCTGCTGTGCCATTTTTATGAAGACCGCGTTGTAGCAACTCTCCGCTGGCAAATGTGAATTAGACCTGGATTTCTTTCTTTTCAAAGTCCCTGATACTGTCAGGCAGCTGATGTTTTGCGGGGAGCTGCTTCATTAAGGTACATGGTGGTTTTTTAGTGTTCTTTTAGCTGCTGCCAACCAAGGAGCAAGGGACTAAATTTGGTTCCCAAATGCCAGCTGTCCGGCCCAGCTCTGTCACTGGCCCTCAGACAGTTTGTAGGAGATGGAAATGACACGGGGCTATTGGCACAAAACTGTCACGCGATTTGCAGTCTCTCAGGGTTGGGCAGAGCTACAACTCCTTGAAGACATTTTTACCATTACTGGGAGTGTCACTGTAAATTTTTAAGGTCAAGAGGGACCATTTATGACCATCTAATCTGAGCTGGAGCATGGTGCAAGAGACAGGGCTTCATCTAAGAATTACTGTGTGAAGCCTGCATTTCTCTTTGAGCTGTGTTGCACATCTGTCAGCGAGGCAGTGCAGCCCTGACTTGACTTGATGTGATGGAGTATTTGAGGTATCCTTAGGTGGATGGTTGCAGTGATATGTGTGCCTACTTCTGGCCTGATTTATCTAATTTCAGCTTCCAAGCACTGCATCTCATTATGTCTTTTTTTCCACTAGGTTAAACAGGGCTCTTCTAGCTGAAAGTTTTGCAGTCTGTGAGAGTTGTTTTATCGTTCTTGCAGGCAGAGTGGAAGTCTGGGCTCCCTCTGGGTATGAATACCCAGCAGTTGCTATTGTGATGCAGTTTATGTACTGGGATCTGAACAAGTCTCAGATTAGGTAGTTTAGGTCCTGCTAATAATAGGTCTGCAGTGGCATAGAGATTGGAGTAAGTGAAGGAACCTTTCCAAACCCTTGCCAGTCTTCTTTTTGAATTTTTTCCTGTGGTTGTCATGCTAAACTGTTTCAAAGCAGTCAAATACAATTAATTTTTGCAGTGCAAAATTTACATATTGTAAAAGTCAGTACTTTGCTGAGTAAAACCAAGTAGATTAAAGAAAAATTAGCGTATCTTTGATAATAAATCCCTATGGGGCAACAACGAGATCTTCCCATGTGTTTGTTGTGTTTCTAGCGCAACAGTGTTTCAATCTTAATTGGAAAATTAGTCATATGAGGAGGTGCACTCGATTCTGCATCTGCACACACAGATGACATTTGGATGGTGCGCTGCTCTTGATCTTACAAGCATTGCTATGCAATCCTCAGTGAACGCAAGTGCCCAGAGTCTGGAGTTGACATTTTGTCTGGAAGGGCTGTGAGTAAACATGGGCTCTTTGAAATGCTGTGCTGAGCCCTTGTTCACAGTAGTTCACAGAGGTCCTCCTTCCCCTCTACTCTGCCCTGGTGAGACCACATCTGGAATATTGTGTCCAGTTCTGGGCCCCTCAGTTCAGGAAGGACAGGGAACTGCTGGAGAGAGTCCAGCGTAGGGCAACAAAGATGATTAAGGGAGTGGAGCATCTCCCTTATGAGGAAAAGCTGAGGGAGCTGGGTCTCTTTAGCTTGGAGAAGAGGAGACTGAGGGGTGACCTTATTAATGTTTATAAATATATAAAGGGTGAGTGCCATGAGGATGGAGCCAGGCTCTTCTCGGTGGCAAACAATGATAGGACAAGGGGTAATGGGATCAAGCTGGAACACAAGAGGTTCCACTTAAATTTGAGAAAAAACTTCTTCTCAATAAGGGTGCCAGAGCACTGGAACAGGCTGCCCAGGGGGGTTGTGGAGTCTCCTTCTCTGGAGACATTCAAAACCCACCTGGACATGTTCCTGTGCGACCTCACCTAGGCGTTCCTGCTCCAGCAGGAAGATTGGACTAGATGATCTTTCGAGGTCCCTTCCAATCCCAAACATACTGTGATACTGTGGTAAAGTTTGAGTAAAGGAGATGGAGGAAGTTTGGATGAATCATCTTTTTTAACACAAGATTGTCCCTCACAATATAGTTCCTAGCAGGTTTTGTATTGAATCTAGTTTTAGAAACAAGCAAAAACGTAGACATGTATCTTTATTTCACACTCATTATGTTTTATAATTAGAAAGTATAATTTCTGCTGAAGTCTGTTCTCTGCACTTAGAGTGTGTAGGAAGCTCTCAGGAAAGCAGGTATGTCAGGTGTTAACCTACACTGATGACGATTCATTGGTGAGATTTAGTCAGATTAAAGCACAAAGTAATATGATTAATTTGGCTCTAGGGTCACTGTTCAAGAATACATAAGATGGAACATCAGCATCATTCCTTTATACCAGCAGAGACTGTGACCAAGCTGGCAGACTATTCCGTGGATACAATTATCTTTTACATAACAAGATTCATATTTTCACATTTCATTTTTTTAAGCATCTGTCATTACCTCTTCAGAAACCCCTTACAAATTAGAGGTGCATCTTGCATAACTGAAGAGCAATTATTGTTCCATTACTAGGTAATGAAGTGCACACTTGTATGGAAAGAATGATGACTCCAAATATGATAAAGTTCAGCAAGATTCCCAAGATAATTTCTAGAAGTGTTTTCTACCTTCAAAGCTTATATTTTAATAGGTGGCAGATCTTACGTCTAATATCTTATTTAAAAAACTATTAAGGAAGAAAACACATATATGAGAGCCTGAAAAAGGGATCAAAATCAAGAGAGATGTTTTGCATCATCATTAAAGGTGCCTCCCTGGCATGGCCCAGAGTTTGAGGTTACTGACTTTGATTTAGTGGGGTGGTTTGGTGTGTGCTCTGGTGTGTTATTGTCCCCCTGGTAATTCTGCCAGGACATGGAGGAGGCTTCTGGGGAAGCAAGAGTCCTGGGAATATGGCATGGTCATCCCCTAAGGTCGATTTGAAGAAGACTTTAGTTTTCAACAGGATTAGGTTGCAGGGCTCTTGAGCGAGTCCAGATGGTGCTCCCAGGGCCTGCTTTTGAGTTGTGCGATTCCCGGCGCAATCACTCAGAAGCGATAATGCTCTCTACCAATTAGGGCTCCCAAACACTGAAGTACTTGAGCAGGAAATTATTTTGAACGTTTAGTCCTCACGTTTAATGCCCTTTTGAGTAGAGCTTAGTGTGATGATCATGACCTGCTAATCCCCCTAGCAGAGTCCCCCGGTAACTGGGACACATAATCATGATGATTACTGGGTCATTGCGACCAAACAGCTGGTGTCGATCACCGTTAGCTCTATTTGTGCTCTGTACAGCTGAGGTTTCTGCATCTCTGGTATCCTTGTGACAAGACTCTGGCCCCTGCAAGCTTAGTGAATGGCTAACAGTGCGGATCTGACTGGCTTGCTAAGCCTGCCTGTGGGATTTTTCTCACCTTCTTAAACTTGGCTTGGTGAATTTTAGAGCATTAATTTAAAAAGCTTTTTCCAATCTGTTAATGCTTATTTTCTTAAATAGCTTCTCTGATGGGAGTTGCTGTGGCTTTAGAAAGAAGAGAGGTATACTCTCTGATTCAGTAAAAGAAAAAGCTCAAAACCTAAATAAAACAATGCACTCCAGAAGATATTCTGCAGGTGGTCACTTTTTAAAGTGGTCTTCTTCGTTCTGCTAGAGGAACATCAGATGGTAAGGACTACTCAGCTCATCAGACATAGTTCTCTGTTATGTAATCCATTCATAGACTGGCTCAGTGCTGCCTCATGTCCAGTTGGATCGTCTCCATGGCTCTTCTTGGAAGGCTGCTCCACAGTCTGACAAGTTTGACTGGAAAGCTCTATTTTCCCAGTCTAAATGCCTCAATGGCCAATTTGTGCCCACTTAACCCTTGCATTTGTGCATCTGTTTTGATCTTCCTTCCTTTGTGTGCCTGTGTGTTAAAGTGTAGATGCACAGAACTAAAAGGACTGTCAAGTGAGCTACAAAACTGGTGTTAAAGTGTGAGAATCCAGCAACAACTCTTTTTAAAACATAAGTGTTCCTGGAGATGGGACACAGAAATATTGCCATGGGTTGTCACTAAATAAAGTAATAACCTTCTTACTGGTGTTGTCTAGGCAAGCTTTGTATAGTGACAACGGCTGAGACTCTCCAGAGAAGCTGCCTTTGCATTTGCCAAGGAGAAGGGTATGTTTAGACTGCTTGTTTTTTGTTTTTGTTTATTTCCTTTGGTCAAGTGCCATGAAAATCTCAGCAGCTTCAGAAACTTATGCTTTTCATTCTGACTTGCAGCCATTTTGAGAAAGCACAGAATAAAAAACATCAGCAACTGCAAATGTGTGGGATAAAAAACATACCACGAGTATCCCCACAAAATATGTTTAAGGTCTCTTTATAGGAGAATGAAGCAGTAAAGAACCTCCTGCTTTATCTTGGCAACTTGCAAACAGGAAAAATAAAGTTGAGCTATTTTGGATAGCGGCTCGTGCTTATGCTGTTTTGTACACTAGTGCAAAACAATTATAATTGAGCCGAGAACTGAAATTTAAACTGTACCTAAAACTTAAGTATCAACACTTTCACATCATGTTAGTCAAGAAACTTGCTTCTTCTTGCTTTCTTCTGGATTCCCAGAGGCATTATAGTTCTCATTATATCAGGCCTTTTGGAGACCTCAACTCCCTTTTCATGAGCATGTTGGTTAAGTTTCCTCTTCCATGCTGACGGGATGTTTCTTGCCCATTGTGTCAGTCTGAATGATTGTGTTAAAGTGATGTAGCCTGTAAGCAAAGCTAATAGGAATCGTAGCTTAAGAAGAGGATGATTGTCTTTCCTTCCTGGTAGTGTGCTTCCCAGAGGGATCTATGTCTTTTTTTGCTATCTCTGCTATGAATTTCCGTCCACGAAGTCCCATATCAAGAGTGCCTTTTATTGAGCAGGGGTGATTTGCTCATTTTTGGCCAGACAGCAAAAGGGCTGCTGGATCCCTAGGGGAAGGGTGAGCACTTCCATAATCTCTGTCTCCCTTGGAAGGTGTGTAGGCACAGTCATCCTCATGCCTGGCACAACCCCAGGGCTGACTGACCTTTCTTCAGACGGTAGGTGAAGTTGGGGCTTTCCTTCACTGCCTCTGGCCTCTGGACACATCGGGCAATACTGTAGCATCTGTTTGGGTGACAACCAATGATAAGACAAGGGGCAGTGGCTATAAACTGGAACACAGGAGGTTCCATTTAAATTTGAGAAGAAACTTCTTCACGATGAGGGTGCCAGAGCACTGAAACAGGCTGCCCAGGGGGGTTGTGGAGTCTCCTTCTCTGGAGACATTCAAAACCTGCCTGCACACCTTCCTGTGTAACCTCAGCTAGATGTTCCTGCTCCAGCGAGGGGATTGAACTAGATGATCTTTTGAGGTCTCTGCCAACCATTCTGTGATTCTGTGATGGGATGTAGTTTACGTCGCTGCTGAGAGAGGGACAAGTCCTGTGTGGGCTGGGTTTTTCTGTCCGTCAGCTGTGGAGCAACAGCTTCAGAGGAATGGTGTTCCAGCCCTGCACTAAGAAACACCCATCACTCAGCAACGGTACCAGCTCCTTTTTAGCTTAAAGGAAAAAAAGCTGAAGAGGAAATAACTTGGAGCTGCATATATTAGTGGTCTGAAGTGTTTCTGGCTCAGAGGAAACAAAATAAACTTTCTGCATGAGCTTCGACGTGTGGTGCTCGGCTCCTTTGCCATCCTCTGGCGGCAGTGTGAGGTGAAGGCATTTGGCACCTTTCAGTATTGGCATCAGGAAGAGACTGAGGCTTCTTAACACCTCCCAGCAGTTCGGCTGACTTTAATTTCCTAAGAGCAGAGGAAGGAATGTTGTCCTCCCTGCTCCCTGCCAGGCTTTGGGAGGTGAATTCCTTTGTTTTGAAAACAAATTCGATCTGAAAACATTCTTTTCCATAACAAAAATAGACTGTGTGGTAAAGTCTCTAAACCTGATGTGAAGGTGGAATGTTTCTGTCGTAAGGAGGTGCCTTTGGTGCCTGTCAGGCAGTAGATGGCTCCACACATGGATGTCATGGTATCTCCTCCGAGTAGCAGCCACAGTATCAGCTATGTACTGGGGTTCAAAGAGCTAGAAATGGACGAGCATGAGGAGTTTCAGATTTCCTTTATAGTCTTCTGTATTTCTGGTTCAGTGAAGTCTTTTATATGGAGCTATTTATGTTAAGAAACAAAGCCTAGACAGCTCTGCTCCTCTGGTTCCTCTGCTCTCTTGCTTCCATGCTGTCCTCGCTCTGGGTGGCTCAAATGGAGAGGATCTCTGCTCAGGACGTGTGCCGGCCTTTTGGATAGAGACCTGCTGCAGCCTGTGGTGAACTGCGATGTCCCCTGACCTCCTGCCTTTGGGTAATCGCTACCATTTTGCTGCTGAACTCGCAGCTTTTCAGGCTGTTCTTTCTGTCTGCAAAATGATCAGGCGCTGCCCCGAAAGTGTGCTTTTTGGTGATATTTTTAAGGGAAATAACAATTACAAAACCAGAAAATAACGTCTGATGTGAATGAGTACCCTTTATTTCACTTTCTACCTCTGCCACATTGGTAGGAGATATTAATGGCTTTCCTGACCTTAGTTCACTCTGATGGAATGGTGTTTATGCATTATAAAGGAATTAATGTGTGCTGTTCAGTAGAAATTAAATTGTCACTTTAGTTCTACTTTTCTTTTGTCCACAAAGTTGTTGAGGAAATGGATGTATATTTATGGATTAGGTACCTGATGTAGGAAGATGCTCCCAGAAGACAGCAAGGAATTAGCACACGCAGGCCATGTTGCAAATTGCATTTAAATAGCTATTGCCTTCATTTTCCCACACTTGAGTGGGAAATCATGCTGCAGAGACAAATAATGACTCTGTGACAAATCTTGAAAGAAGTACAGCTGAGGTGTCCTTACAATGAGATACGGATGGTGCAGATCGTGTATTTGGATGTGGCAATTGTGTAGGTGTGGTGAGAAAGCAGAGAAGGGCCAGGATTAAGAAAACTGGCTCTTAAATCTCCATCTTCAATCTCTAACCAACCTAATACTGCATAGTAGACTCATAGTCTAGTAAAAGCACTGCTGAGAGATAAAATGCTGGGTCTTCCTCTTCCTCCTCCACCTCTCTGCCCTCCCAGCATCACCTCTGCCATCCTCTGCAGTGTTTTCTTTGAGATGGCTGGTGTGTTGTCAAATCCTTTTGTTGTGTGGGGTTTTTTTTTTGGCGGTGGTATTTTCCTTGCTGTTAAACAAAAGATCCAGCTTTACTCCCTTCTTCTTGCTGTGTGAGTTTTAATTAATGTTTTTGCAAAGTGTGTTAAGATCCTTGGATAGCAGTGCGGTTTTGGCAGTGGTTCAGTCTCCTGGAGAAAAGCATATGCCTTAGAGTCTAGGAAAAAACATAATCTAACAGGTTTCTGGCTAGAAATAGACAGGTTAAAAAATAAAGTTAGTGGGGTTTAAAAAACTGCTTTTCTTTGGCTCCTGTAATTTGAAGCTCTAGTCTCATAATAGCATATTTTTTATGTAAATGGGGTGTCTTTTCTCCTGGAGTTGGGAGTCATCCCTGTTGAAATCTTGGGAACAATGTTCCTTTTGCAGTGTTTTTTTCTCTGAAACAGTATTTCTTTACCCAGCCTTACCATTCACTTCTCTGTTCTTGGGACAGAAATTAAAAGGGAATTTTGAAATGTTTCAGCTGTCTTCTTAAAAAAGATGGAGTGCATCCTTTTTTGAGCAATCAAAGGAACAGAAACCACAAAGCCCTCTGGATTGGTGTCAGTCCACAGTGGGGTAAAGATCCTGAATGTATCCCACAGAATCTGTGCCACGGCAGTCTGTCTGTCTGTACCAGCCCTTTTTCTCAGTCCCCGATATTAATGCTTTGAAGCAGGTTTCAGGCTGTTACTGCAGTGCTGAGTCCGAAATCGGCAGTGGGACGAAACTGGTGAAATGATCGCCCACTTCTCAGTGTTAAACCCAAACGTAAGAACAGTGTTTGCAATGTGTTACGGGGTGGCTGTTGCGGTCCCTCGGAGTCTCAGCCCAGGCTCCCGCGATGCCCCCGCAGCATGGAGATGCTGTGGGGTGGGCATGCACACAGCAGATGCTGCAGTGTTACAGGAGCTGTGAAATGGTCATGCAGCATGGATAGAGAAGTCCTGAAGAAACACCAGTTGGGCAGGTGTTGGTTTGGTTTGGTTTGGTTTTTTCGTAAGCTCTCATTCTCATAAGGGCGTTGGTATGGGTGTTTGGGGATTTTTTTTTGCATGGTTGACTTGAATTGAGTGACTGCCAACAAAATACACTTTAGGAAACCAGTGTTAGGAATGTTAGGAGTCACAGCTGCAGTTCCTGCAGAGTGGTTAGCTTCATTTTGGGAACAGTTCTACATTTTCCACACGCTTGCTCTCAAAAGTGGCCATGAAGCAGCTTGAGGACATCTGGAAGGCTGGATAACTGGTACTTCTGCAGAAAGGAGGGAAGTCATTTGGGACAGAAAGCTGTATGTTTGTTTGACAAAAATGTGTACTTGCTGCTGAAGTTCCCTTGTATCAAGCATAGTTGCTAACTCCTTTTTTGAGAGCACAAGGAATTTCCTATGTCCTACTGCATTTGTAGTGGTGGTGATGCTGCAGTTTTTCTCAGTGCTAGGCACTGCTATACATTGTTTGGTTTAATTCACTCTGCCATTCTGGAGACAAAGTCCTTGGAACTTTTGATGGCAAGTATGGCCATGGGCTATGCATTTCTAGAGAACCACCTGATAGGTACTGCAGTGGACTGTGGAGTGGGCAGCATGCTTACATACAAAGAGACACAGATGATTGCTACCAAAATTTGTCTCTGAGGAGAAGCCCAGCAGCGCAGCTCGTGCTTGGTTTGGCAGCGATCATCAAGAGATGGGCTCTCTGGTGAGACACAGTGACTGTGGGGCTGCCAGGCACTCCCCTCTCAGACCTGAGGTGCATGAGTCCCAAAGAGCTTGTCCCAGATCAGCATCTCAGGGACTGTTTGGTCTCTGGGTCTCAGATGAAGCAGATGACTAAGGTGTGATTGCATCGACACAGACAATCTACAAGCCATAAAGCAAATACCCCCACCTTGTTTTTCCAGATTTGCCTCTGCCCCTAAGTGCTGTAAGACTGGCTGGCACTTGGGGCTCTGGATAAACTCTCCTCTGGCCTTCTCGTTACTGATTTTAAACATGTGTTACCATATCAACATTATTTGTCGTTGTCTTTTATTTTTTTCCCTGTCAAAAGGCAGCCTGTCTGTGTACTGCTATTGTGAGATGACAGAAGCTTTTCCATTTATGAATCTGTCTCTTTGATTGACCCACAGAGCAGCAAAGCAAAAGGTAGCCCCACGCTTTTTGAGACTCAACAACATATTTTTCCATCAAAGCTGGCATCATTTGATGGGAACTCAAAGGCAAGGTCACCAAGAAGGTGAAAGTATCCTGCACTCTTTTGCTCAATAAATACCAAATTCAAAAGGTAGTTTTTCTCCCTCAGTAGCTCTAATTATTTTTGTCACAGCCTGAGCTGCATCGGGACAGTGTGGGTTTTGAGGGAGCTGAGTTCAAAGGAGGTGATCTCCCTCTGTAGCTGATGGAGAGAAAGATGGCCAGAGGATGGCTCAGAGGTAAGGAAGGCTCTGTATCACCCCTCCATGGTCACTGCTGATCAAAAAGGGTGCATGGGGAGGCTCATTTCCCTTGGCAAAAGTTAACCTCTCCGAATACTCCCCCCTGGCTGCTGCCGCTACTCCTCTTGCTGGGGCTTCCAACAGGTTTCATTGGGATTTTAGGATGTGGCTTGGAGTGCTTTATTTCAGGAGAGCAGGCTGATCTGTGAGATTCCCAATGCATGCTGCCCTGATGATCGTTACCAGGGCTGGGCAAAGAGGGCGGGAGCAGAAACGTGTCCTCCTGGGTGACGGTGATCCCAAGTGGTGATGTGCTCGCACAGGTGTTGTAGATCCTGAGCGGCAGGTCGGTTAGCACCAGGAATGCTGGCAGGATGCGGGTGAACAGCACCCGGGTGGGATTGTCTTGTTCTTCATCAAGTGCTGGCCCTCTACCAAAAGTTGTTTTAAAAAAATAATAATAAAGGAGTTGTGATTCCTGCTGTGAAATCAACAAGCAGTGGCTGTTGACAGAAGTGAAAGTGGAATGGATCCCGTAGGGTTTCGGCTTCCTTTTCCATAACTTGGTGAATGCTGATATTGTTTATATCAGATGTGACCTTGCAGAGTCGGTAAGAGAGAAAAAGAAATTGAAATAAATATCTGTTTGAGTTTTTAAAGTGTGCAACTTAGGGTATGGTTAGCTGAGGCAAGGGGTGTGATCTGGTGTAATACAGTCCTTATTCTGGTTATGTTACCAGAGGGGCACACACGGAATCCCAGTTACATGTTTGAAGTACTTCCACGCGCACCTATGTTTGCATCAGGCTGGCTGCAAGCCTTGCCCTGTGCCCAGGAGATGGGTGAAGGGCAGGGAGAGCCTCCGTGCAGCATATGGAGCTGTAACATGTGCCAGAGGTGGCTGCTGCTGCCAGGATGCTGACCCTGCCCAGGCAGATAGAAAGCAGGGAACAAGCGTGAGATCCTGTTGACTCCCAGCAGCATGAAAATTAATTTATTACATTCATCCTAATGAAGAAATAACACAACAAAACACCAACAAACAAACCTGGGCATCCTTGAAAGCTTTGCTTAAACTGAGCTGGTTTTTATTACTAACCTTAACCATCTGAAAAAAAATCTAAACCAACAACCCCAAAACAATACGGGAGAAAAAAAAGGCATTTCTCAGTAAGCAGACTGTTTTCTTTCTATTTTAGACATTTTATAAATAAGAAATGTAGAAAAAGAGTCAGATTCAATAACAGTCACACTTTTCCCAGGAGTTGGGATAGAAAGAAGAGGCTATTAAGATGCTGCTCCTTGTTCCCACCAGCCTGGATTGCTGAAGGTTGGTCAATGCAAGGCCACTTGTTTTTCTTGTGGAGTTTGCAAAAGTGCAGTGTGGGGAATTTGGGTTGAAACAGCCAAAAAGTTTCAACTGAAACAAACAGCCCCTTCTTCTCTGAGCATTTTGGAAATTTTACTGCTTCCCTGAGAAACGATCACCGTGGCACGTTTAATAGCCCAGCCTGTGTAATAAAAAGGGAAAACCAAATGAAGGAGGCAAAGAATCAGCTCCTCTTCCCTTGGGGAAGTGGTATTTCACTCAGCAGTAAAAGCTGCTTTTTGAGCCATGGCAGAGTGGGGTCAGTTCAGCACTTTCTGGGGGAGTCTGAGTTTGCACCTCACCTGGGCACCCGTGCACTGCAGTCAGAGGAGCTTGGGGTAAACCATGTTGCTCTCTGGTCCCTCTCTTGATATTGCTCATTTGTGTAAGATATTGCAGGAGACGGTCTGCTTCTTTTATCCATATTTACATACGGATGCAGTAACTTCAATTACCCCTCTGTATTCTTCCTTCCTCCCCCTGTCTCCATCTCTACCTTAAATGTTTGAGAATAAATTGAGGACTCAGTTTCATGTGGTACCTATAGCACTCATGGCTGACATTCAGAAGTTGTTGGTTTTTTTTGTTTAGTTAGTGTTTTTTTCCTCCACCTTCAGTATGTTCATAAGGAAGCCAAATAATTTAAACCAGCTGGAAGATCCCCAAACTGCTACAGTTCTATAATAATTTCCCTCCCAGCTTGTAAAACTGGCTCTCTCCAGTTTACTGCCAGGCCCTTTCATTGCAGATTGGAAAAAATAAAGGCCTCTGAGGATTGTGTGCTTCTCAACTCTCCAAGAGATCGATCGGATCAATTTGCCTTTGTGTATTTCGACATCTCTGTCCTCATTGTGGAGAGAGCTGCTCTGGGCTGCTGTCAGGTGGCTATTTGCAATGGGAGAGACTCCTGGATCTGCTTGGGCACTAAAACAAGCTCATTAGAGGTTTAAAACAACAATAACAACAAAAAAAAGGGAGTGGTGTGTTATTGCTCTGTAATAGGTACCAGTACATTAGGCAGAATTTTTCTTTTTACCTGAGGCAAGCAGGCTGTGGGATAATACAGCACCTGTGGTTTGGTCAAGACTTTAAACTCATGCAGATGACTTGTAGTGATTTTTGTAATGTGAGTTTTATTAAGTTGTCCAAAACACAGTAAGTTCATCAAAACTTTGCCTTGGTTCGCTCCATCCATCCTGTAAAATCTGTTTCTTTCTGGCCCTTGTAAAAAGTGCCTTTTCTGCCTTCTCCATCATTGCCCTGAGTTATCAATTCAAGGAAACAAAACTGAAGCAGAGGCAATAGCTTTGCTCAGGTAAAGTACACTTGGGTGAACTTGTGCTCTCTAGGGGCAGCTTTGGCAGGCAGCAGCCAGTTAGGTCAACTCCACCATGTCTCTGCTCCTCAGAAAACACTGCAGAAAACCTGAGCAGGGCAGGTTAGAGACTCATCCCTAAAGAGGAGAAGCTGTGAACCACGGCTGGTGTCCATAGCATAGGTGCCTCCTATGCTCAACACCACTGGAAGTGTTGGTCTCTTCTCCCAGGTAGCAAATGATGGGACAAGAGGAAATGGCCTCAGGTTGTGCTGGGGAGGTTTAGATTGGATATTAGGAAAAAAATTCTTCATGGAAAGGGCTGTCAGGCATTGGAACAGGCTGCCCAGGGAAGTGATGGAGTCACCATCCCTGGAGGAGTTTAAAAGGAGTTTAGATGAGGTTCTTAGGGACATGGTTTAGTGCTAGAGTTAGGTTAGGTTATGGTTGAATTTGATGATCCTGAAGGTCTCTTCCAACTGAAATGGTTCTATGATTCTGTTCTATTGATTCTATGAGTGTGCGATGGCTGAATTTAATAGAAACTGTAGCTGGTTTGGAGATTGCTCCTTTTTTTCCCATGTGGGATCCACAGATTGTGATTTGAAAGGTTATCTTCTCATGAAGATGTGTGGCTTTCTTCTTCCAGAACTCCCGGCTTCTTCCCTCCATGGGAGCAGGCAGCACGCAGGGCTCATCGCTTGCTTGGTTGGGCTGTGGGGTCTTGCTGGAGCCAACCCTGGTGTCCCCCGGGTCGGCTTCTGGCTCCGTGCTCTGGGCAGATCTGACAGCCTTCAGTGAGGATGTTTCTCTCTCTAGTAGTTTCTGGTGATCAAACCGAGACTGCTGAATCAGTACATTCATTTGGTGTTATTCTTAAGTCTCTGATTTGTCTCAGAATAGTCTTCTTTCCACAGGGTCTGAGGGCAGACGTTTTACATAGTTAATTCGAGAACATTTTTCTTCCCATCCTTTTCAAGGCTTAAAAAAACCCTTCAAAAGTAAACAAGGAAGCATAAAAAAGAAAGACAGTTTTCTGGAGTAAGTAAAGCATTACTGTTTCAAAATATTTTTCTTACTGAGACATATTTTGGAAAAAGCCCTTTCGCCTGTGTATAAATAACACATATACATGTAACCTGGAAGTTTTTACAATGGCTTATGAACAACAGCCTGTATTGACACTTCTCATTTTTTGAATTATGTTTTAAAAAATTTGCGTTCTTTTTTTTGCTCCACAGTCCAGGTTTCTGTGATTTGTTTTTGTTTGGCTTGTGGGTATATTGGATGCTTTCCTTGTTTAATTGCATTTTAACCACAAGAGTATATATGTGATTGGCACTTGGAACAAGTCTTTATTTCTCTAGGAATGTTTGTGGAATAACAATTCTGACTGCTGCTTTACGGATGTTACATTTAATCAATAACTCAAATACAGAAATAACAGCAGCTCTCTGTCTTCAGTCTTGGTTGGCAATATTACCCATGCTGGTTTGTACTTTTTTCTTAATTATTCAGCAAGAGCTTATTTATCATGTTTAATAATAGGATCAAACATACACAGTGCAAATATTAAAGGGGAAGAAGAATAGAAAAAATAATTGGTTAGTTTAATGCAAATTTCTGTGTCCTGCAAGCAAATTTGTGCAAGAGTCTTTAGATAGGTTTTGTTGCAGTATTGCTTGTCATGGGCCATGTGCTGGTTTGACTGAAAATGGGTTAATTTTCTTCATGCAGTTAGAAACCATTCTTTTTCATAGCCAGCACAGTCATTATTTGGACTTAGTTTAAGAAAAAGAGAGAACACCCCAGGACAGAGTTAATGTTTTTAATTGCTCTGGTCTGAGAGTCAAGTACACTCTGAGCGCTCTGCCCACAGGTGTGAGGCATCAAGGAACTGGGGCATGGATGGGGCAGAGCTTGACTGGCATCCAGACTGATCAGTGAGAGTGTTCCATCCCACTAACGTCATGCTAATTATTTAAGGAGAATTGAGACCTTCCAGTTTTGCTCTTCTGCTCTCTCTCTGGGATGCAGCTGGGGGAGTTTCGGTCGGGATGTTTAGTCCGACCTCTTGCCATTTTGCAGAGGCCTCTGGGCTTTTCTGCCTTTCTCCTTTTTTCTCTCTTTTCAATCGGCTGTTTAGGACTGCGGTATCGCTCCCTGGAACTGGCTGCTTAGTGTGGACAGAGTTCATTTGGAATTGCCTTGACAGATATATTTACTAGTAGTATATTAGTATTTTGTTATTTTATTAAATTGTGTTTATCTCAATCCAAGTTTCTCCCTTCCCTTTTGATTCTCTCCCCTATTGGGGGGTGGGGTAGGGGAGGGAGTGAGCAAGCGACTGTTACGGTTGTATGGCTAGCTCGGCTTAAACCACAACAGGCGTCTTCACAAATGAATTTGAGAGAATTACTTCTCCTGCCTTACCTGCAATGGGACTGCTGCTACACTATGGAGCAGAGGTTGTCCCACTACTCTTTCATAGCAGCCCTTCTGGTGGCCTTCGAGACCAAGGTCCTGGCTGTGTCCATGCACCTGTGCAGCAGTGGTCCCAAGAACCACCGCCATCCCTTAAGAATGAGCAGATGTGTTTGTGGTAGCTCTGATACCACTTCTTGCCTTTGCCTTCCTCCATCACCTGTATCTTCTAATCTGGACGTTTGCATCATTTTTGACCAGACCCCGTCACTGTCTGGAGTCCAGGCAAGCACAGGTCACAGGAATATCCTCTGAAGGACCTACAGCCTTTCCCATGGTGTGTGGCTCCCTCTCCTTGCCCACCAGGACCTGTCTGCTCGCACCCTCCTTTTGGTCAGCTTGTGGGACAGGTGTGGTTCTGGAGGATACCCCACATGGTAGCCAGAGCAGGTATCCATTTGGCAGTGTGGAGATGTGTTGCATGGTGGGGCTGTGGAAGGGATGAGATGACCTTGTTAAGACTGATCTTGGTGGTGGTTTACCAGAACGACCCAGACTATGGCTACCTCAAAAAAACTTCACAATGAGTTTTCATGGGTTTCCCTCAAACCAAACGGGTGATGTGCCTTCTAGCATGATGTGTCTGGGGAAGAGAGGCAACCAGTGATGTGGGATGGTTTGGTTGTCCCTGCAAATGAGCATCTGAGCATTACCCACCATCAGCTCCAGCCCCATCCAGTACAAGTGGGATGTGGTTGGGGGGTGCATTACAGGCTGCTGCAAAATTCCCAAGGGCAGAAGCGGCTTGTTTTTTTGGCTCAGTGCAACATCCCGTAAGCTTTCCTGTGAGCAACTGTGCAGGATCTTCCATGCTTGCCAGGCTTTTAAATATCAGAATTTAAAGCCAGTTCTGTGGAGATGGAGACTACAAGCTGATGTCGTTCTCTTGCTACTGCTTATTTTTTGAAGTTGCCAGTGCAGTTCAAAGCAAATATCTTAGTGACTTAAAAAACACTGGAATATTTGTGGTCTTATTTTGCTGGCAATAGATGAGACTGAATTGTGGTCAAAATAGGATGAAATGTAATTTTTTTTTTTTAATTCTGCCAAGTTTCAGAATTGTGCTTTTATTGATGTGCTTTTGGCTTTTACCGTTTATTATCTGTTTAGATGAGATGTAAAGAATAGCTTTGCAGAGGAAATCCATTTTAAAACAAGCCACTAATCTTTACTGGCTATCACAGATTTTAGTTTTTATTTTTCACAGATGAAACCTGTCATAATCAAACCATGAGTGCCTGTGATGAAGGAGCTGCTCCATTTTTAATTTGTAGAATTTAAGTATTTGTGTGTAGATGGTTGTGTGGAAAAGCAACAGAGATAAAAGTTGTTGGAAGTATAGTGTTCTGTATTTCATGCCAACAGTAATAGCACAGGCACAATTTACTTACAGGGCTGCTGACAAAAGAAGTAATTTGCTGCCAATTTTTGAATTGTTTTCTTTCAGATTCTTTCTGTGTTGCAGTATAACTTTGGCATTGAGTTGCATTTGATTGCAAACATCAAAAAGTTTCTCTGAAAGGATACCAGCTCTGAAAAATGTTATTTTGCTTCTCTACTATATTGCTAACAGACTCGTGTCATTCATATTTAAAAAGAACAAGCTATTTTTGAGGATGTTAAAAATATCAGACAGTTTCCTAACAAGAAAAGAGTGAGGAGGGTGGGTTTTTTTTTTACTATTTATTTTGTATTTAGATATGGCTGTGACATATTTACGCATTGCTTTATTTAATCTGACAGAAGCAAAGGGACATGGTAGATCAAATGTCAGATTAAGAACTTTCTGGAAAGGAAATACCTTCTTCCTGAAGTACTTAGCACTGACATCCAGTAAACTGCTTTTTAAGTAGCAGATACATGGGTTTCATTTTGAAGGAAGAGTTTGTGGAACACAGGCCAAGCTTCAGTTTGAGGATGATACAGCTGAATTTAGTGTCTCTGCCACTGGTGGCTTTTGACAGAAAGTCTGAATCCAAGTAAGGCACATCCCTTTCCTTTCCATTGTGTGCATTTGGGAAGATTCTCAGTGTAAATGAATAGCTTATAACCTCTTTTAATTTAGAGGGCACCTTCAAGAGAATCCATGAAGCTTTTCGGTCTGCATTAATGCCTCGATGAGCAAACTTGCTATTGCAGTAGTGCCTGGTATACCAGCTCTTTCACACTCCTTTTCCTCTCTCCTGCTCCCACTAAATCTGGTGGTCCTTTAACCCAGCCCAACTCTTAGACCTCACTGTCCTAAGGATGAGGCAGCCAGGGGAGGAGGGAAGATTATCAAATGCATGAATATACCCCTGCCCCTGAATTTCACCTACCACTTGTTTTCACTTATTTTCTCATTATCACTTTCTGCTTGTTTCTAGATGTACCTGTAAATCAGTTCTTGAGCGCTAGTGCTTGCGAACTCCCCATACAGACTCTCGTTTACTGTCCTGAAGTTTCATGGTCCCCCTGCCCCATCACAGCGGTGTGATAACTGCTCCTCTTTCCATCCTCTTAGCTCAAAGTCAAGGATTCAAACTGTGGGCGTGTGATCTTTCCCCCCTCTCCAATTAAATGAAAAATGTGAATTTAAATTGAATTTGGCAAGTAGTTTTGGATTACAAGTAAAATATGGAAGAATTAAAAATATTCCAAACAAATAGGTTTTGAAATAAAGCAATACTCTTCAGGCTACCTTTAGAGGGGGTTTTGGGTGCGTATTTTCTCCCCATGTTTCTTTGCAAATTGTGCCCACATCTCCTTTTGAAACGAGACTTTTACTTACCACTTTCAGTTGATTTGCCAGAAATGCTCACAACTAAAACATCATGTGCCTCTCTACAAGCATTGCAAAAAGTTTCTTTTTGGGCTGACCCCAAATGATGACTTAAAAAATATAACTCAGTTCAGCAAACATATTTAAGAAAAAAATAAACGACTGAACGTTTGGCCTGATTGAAAGCAGGCTCGGCTCTAAAAGTTTGCTTTCTTCCCCTCCTTCTTCGAGTCCGACTCTGTACCAATAAGTTATTTAAACTCCTAAAAGAGTTGTTTCAGGAGCTGAGACTGGGACCAGCTAACCTTATCCTACCCCTATGCTTCTTATCAGTGCCCATCACTTTTTTTAGGGCTGATGCACAGAGGAGGAAAGAGGTGATGGGTCTTTCCTCCAGTGGATGTGATGCTGCAGTCCAGCTCCTCACTGGGAACACAAGTGAATGGAGCTCCAGTAACAGCAGATTTCTTGGGTACTGCTGCTGGATCTTTGACAAAAACAGAGGTCTGAATATCTCCCTGTATCTTCATCTTTCTCTTCCTTTCTAACACAGAATCACAGAATGTTAGGGATTGGAAGGGACCTCAAAAGATCATCTAGTCCAATCTCCCCACTGGGGCAGGAACACCTAGATGAGGTTACACAGGAATGTGTCCAGTCGGGTTTTGAATGTCTCCAGAGAAGGAGACTCCACAACACCCCTGGGCAGCCTGTTCCAGTGCGCTCTTACCCTTACTGAGAAGAAGTTTCTTCTCATATTTAAGTGGAACCTCCTGTGTTCTAGTTTGTACCCATTGCCCCTTGTCCTTTCCTTAGTTGTCACTGAGAAGAGCCTGGCTCCATCCTCATGACACTCACCCTTTACATATTTAAAAACATTAATGAGCTCTCCAGTCCTGGCTCCTCTTTGCTCCCATTCCTTTGCCCCTCGTGCCTACCTTCTTTCTCTTTTATCCCTTCTTTTCCTTGTATAGTAACTCATACTCATGTAGCCTCTTCCTCAGCTGCAAACTTTCAGCACTCTGCAGTCCAAGCAAATGTTCTCCTCCAGAGTGGGTACAGGCATTGCAGGAGAGAGGATCTTGTATCTCAATGGCTTTGCAGGAGCAGTGCAAGGAGACTCTGATGTTGTTCCTCCAGGCCCCTGCTAGATGGTGTTTGGTAGGAGACCCTGGGGTACTGATACAAATCTCTAGTGAGCGTTGCAAATAGAGATTTTTTTCCCCAGTGCCTTGTCACGTTCCCAGAAGCGGAGCAAGTTGTTGCTAAAAGCAAAACAGGCACATCTCTGCAGTCCCTCCGCTAAATTTCAGATCCCTGTTCCAAAGTACTTGAACCATGGAAGTTTTCCAAATAAAGTGGTCGCACGACTTTGTCGATATGGGCAAATCTTTCCAGTTGTTTTTTCAGGAACAGCCTGTTTTACCTGATACTTTCAAGGAAGAAAACAATTTCAGCTTGACACAAGCTCCTGGAAGGGAAAACTTTCAGCCTGAATGAATGAAGCTTTCAAAAGAGCAATCAGATGAAAATAGGGGTTTGTAGTTGAACGTTTGGAGCAGCCAAAGCTTCTACCAGTGCTGCTTCTAATGCAATTGCTTGGAATACCTCTATACTGGTCATTAACAGGCCTAGAACAGGGAATAATGAGCCCAAGAGTGGATTTCAATGCCTTAGGTGTGTGTGAGACAGAAGAAATAAAATGGCTGAAATCAATGGCAGCTTTAATTTGCAGGCATGATGCTTTGGTTTCCTGAGATCTGGAGGAAGGTGGCTGTGCTTTGATGAGGTCTTATTTTTCCTGTTAGCCCTGCTCCACCTTGTCTCCTTGTCGCGTCAGTGGAATGTCTGGTATGAAGGGAAGCCCTTTTTCATCTTCTTGGTCACATCTCACATCTTTGATCCGTTAAGAGCATTTTGCTACTTTCCTTTTTTTCTTTTTCTATTCCTGATCCCTTACTGTGCCTCTCTCTCTTCCTTTCCCTGTTCCTTCTGCTTTTCTTCTTCTACTTTCATCCCACACAGAATGAGGTATGTATTTCCCAAAAGAATACAGAACAGTATGAGTGGGATCACCTTCCCTGCCATATATGCCGATGCAGTTATGCCCTGCTCTGATTTCCCTAAAATCCAATAAACAGCAAGAACTCCAAATGTGGTCGCAACTGAAACAGTACACAAAGAATACGTGACATTATCAGTGCGAATGAGTTAAAACAGTTGTGACATTTGTAAAATCTCTCCATGGCCCCCTAAAGGGTCTGTAAAACTGCTTCTGTTTGCGTGTGTTTATGCATCTGGGTCTGTGTGGGTTAGTGGTGGCTGGGATTTAGGGCTCTCTGGGGAGATAAGGAGCAAGGATGCCATACATATGCTACAGAGAATGTCAGGACTACTCATATGGAAGGAAGCAGGAGGGATTTTCTTTCTCCTCCTGTGCAAAGCCTGTAGCTATATGACTGGTATTTTATTTCCGTGCATTAACAGGTATTTTAAGCAAGTTGAAAATCCAGATGCATCTGTTGTATATATATATTTTTATATATATATATATATTTTTTTTTTTTTTTAATTCAATTTTTTTACTCCACAATGGATTTTCATTCCTGTTTTCTCCTGGGATATCACATGCACTTGCCCTTCAATGGTAGTCCTCAAAGAAGAATACAGGCCAAGCTTGGATGAAAAGATACCTCTATAATATAAGATGTAGCTGGCTGGACAGATTATTAGAGAAGTCATATTTAAGTATAACAGAAGAGGTAAGGTGGTCACTCTAGACAAAATGTGGCTCCTGTAAAAATTGTGCATTCTCAGCAGGGGAGTCTGTCACACTGGTTTGGAATTAGATGTGCATCTACCAATGACCTAAAGCTCTGATATTCACTTAAAATAGCCCCTTCTGAGTTTGAAGAGTCTTGATTAGAGGTTATGAAAGGGCTGGTTTAAAACTCTGGCAATTGCTAGGAGTTGGTTCTGTTTCCTGAGGAGAACATAAACGGGGATCTCACAGCAAAGGGACCTGGCCAAAACAAGCTCTCGAAACACCAAAGCTTTTTCTACTGCATACTTTTCTTGGTCTTTTAGGTGTCCCCAACAGGGACCATCCATCATATATCCTAATTGTTTGTCCAGTTTTCTTGAGAAACCCTTCGAAGAGAAAACAAGAGTGAATTCATGTTTTATACCAAAGCTGGCTCAGCCGCAGCGTGGGATCAATGTGTTGCTGATACCCCTTTGCGACAGCTCACACAGCCGTGGCAATGAGTGGCAACTGAGGAGCTGCCCCGCTCCTTTCTGCGCACTCTGGATGCCTCCAAGGGTACAGGCGAATTAAAAAAGCTGCCTTCTTCTTAGAGAAGTTTGTTTTGATTAACACAGAGTCCATCTGGTACCAGCAAAGTTTACATTCCTGTAAACTGCGCGGTATTGAGTTTTACTAGGCCACCTACCCTGCTATCTTCAATTATAAAACATCCGAGTGCCCTGATGATGTAAATGATTTCAGGATGAGCCGTGCTTTTCAGGAAGCCAGAGCTGCCAAATATCTGTCCTGGCCTCCGCTTGAACTGTGCGAGAGAAGTCCCCGCATTATGAAGCATTTCTTGGATTTATCATTTGTTGTGATTCCGGTTGCTTTGGAGGGTATTCCTGAAAGGCTTTTAAAAGATAGCAAGTAGGCAATGACACGCTGGTTTGCTTTCTGGGAAAGCTGGCACAAAGCAGAGGTGGAACTTCTGCCCAGACGGGCTCTTTTCACACTCATTTAGCAAATCTGCCAATCTGGATTTCCTCTGCTAATTTTATCATTTCATTATCAAAATCTGGGAGACACGCACCTTGAAATGTTTGCCTACCCTGGAGGCATTTTGCTGCATGTAGCTACCATTGATACAGTTTTCGTACATACTGCTCTCTTGTGGGAGTGGATGCGTGTGTGTGTTTTGGCACCAAGAGCCTCATTATGCTGGTCGGGGTGGAGCAGGTGATAGGGAGTGGTTCCCATGAACAGTGGGATGTCTGGCAGCCTGGTGTGGTTGGCAAATGCAAGGAAATCTGACCTGTAAATGACTTTATACAAAGGAGCTGTTTAAAACAGCTATAAACCAGTTAAGCTGCTGTAATTGCTTTGATTGTGCTAGCTGAAGACAAAATAAAGAGCTCTGGCTGATGTTAAGGTTGTCTGAGCAATGTTCAATGTCACTTCAGATGTTTTTGCAAGCCACAGTTTTACATGGGAAATGCTACTTCATTTTACATGCTGATGTTTAGCAAACTTCCTCATCCAGGTCCCATTTGCAGTTTGTTTGATTTTAATACAGAAGCTGTGTGGTGTTTTTTGCCTGCAGCAGAAATGTTTTCCTAGTTGCCTTTCCTGAAACAAGTAGTAGCCTCAGTCAGGTACTCTGGAAAACCATATAGTTCTTGTAAAGCTTTGATGTACTGAGTATAACTCATATGTTTATACCACTCCTACAGGTTGCTCTGTGGGCAGACAGCTGGATTACCAAGCAATGAACCATATTGTCTCGTGTGGCTTCCAGGTAGACTTGAAGACAGCAGCTTTCTTAAAATGGAAGAGCTTTGCTTATTAATTGAACTGTCACGGAAAGCAACTGAAGCTGCAAAGTAGCAAAAGCATTTGGATGAAGCATTGGAAAGCTCAGGGCTCTCTGAACTCTCTTGCTTCATCCATTCCCAGTTACCCATTGCTTTCATTCTGGTTCCTTCTTGCTTGCTGCCCATGGGCTCCCTAGCACAGAGTGATGATTTGCAGTTGGTGTCAATGCAGGGGGCTTTTTATTTATTTATTTATATTTATTTCTTCCCTGGAGATGTTACTGCTCCACAACATAAACTGTGAGGGGCCTGTCAGGATTTCCTGAAATGCTTTCAAAAGGCCTGCTCTGCAGTGGCCAGAGCTACCCTGCAATTCAGTGGAGCACTTCAAATTAACTTCGACTTGCCGATAAACTTACGCCTTGAAACTGTGTTTGTTATCTTGCATGGTGTGTGATGCTTGCTGCAAGGAAGGTGGCAAGGGCAGCATTTCAGTTACTCATAGGCAGACAAAATAAAAAGTCAAACTCAAGATGTTTAAAGAGTAAGCGTTCTTCAACTCTACTGCCAAGGATGAAAGAGCAACTACTGCCTTCCGTTTACATTCATTTTCTGGCTTTAATTTTTCAGGCCAGGCTTGGGAGGGAACAGAGAGATGGTAATGGTGTGGGTTCATCTGGAGGCCAGTGTTTAGATCCAGATCAGTGTCTAGTTTTGCAAGGCCTCGAAGCACAGACGTGGTTTCCTCGGCCTCAGCAGCCTAAAATGAAGTTCACCCTTCTTGCTGAAGAGCTGCCTTCACGAACAGCACGTCATCCCTAGCAATTGTTCCAGCTGGAACATCTTTGATGCAAACTTGATCTGTTAAAAGCCAGATCCATGCTGAGCATGGCAAAGCAGTGGGGTCTGCATGTTCCCACCTCCCCTCAGGTTCTGCTCCCTGTGCTGGTGGCTTGGCCAACCATGGGTGGCTGTTTTGGAGGGTGGCAAACACGTGGCCCAGAGATGACGGCCGCCTCATGAGTTTTAGGTCACTGGTGCAAGGTGATGCAGTTTCTCAAGGATGAAGTTGGCACTATTCTTGACACCAGTAAAAGTGCTCCTCTGTCTCTAGTTAAAGTCTTGGAGAAAGAGCTGAAGTGTTCTGGCTGATCTTTATCCAGAATAATTCCACCTAAAGCAAATAATTGTAATGGAAAAATTCTGCCCAAAGTGTTGCAGTTAGTTAAAACTACACGTGAGTGAAAACAGGTTCTTGAAAAGAGTCAGGCAGCATGATTAATAGAGGGCTCTCCTCCCTCCACCCATAAAAATATAAACAAAAAGCAACCCAACACTTCTGTTCCCACTGCAAATCACGAGGGGATTGAGTTTCTTAAAAGGTTCCAGTAGGGAACAAAAGACTGGGGTTTGATCCAACTGCTGTTAAAACCACCAAGAGGCTTTCCCTTTGGCTCCGGTGGGCCTTGGAGCAGAGCCATGGTGAACACTTGGAGGCCAACCTGACCTTTCATGGAGAGAGAAAGCTGAAGGCTTAGTTTCATCTCACTTGTAGTTGCTGGAGCCTCATGAAAATCAGTAGGAGCTCTAAACACTTTGCACTTTGCGGAGTTCAGCCCTTGAAGACTAATCTGACATTTAAGTCAGATTTAGTCCTTAAATGTCAACGTTTGTAAATAAGTAGACGCCAAAGACTGAAAGTCATCTGGCTTGCTTTAAAGTGTATGGTTTGGTTCCTAAGTTTTAGGTATGAAACTTAGGGGAAATTTTCTGGTCAGCAGTTATTTTGTAGAGAGCACACAGGTATACTTTTGTCTTGTTAAATGCCGTGTCTGTTTCTTGCTGGCTTTGCCCCCGTTTCTTTTGTCTTCAGTGTAATCTTTTCTCCATCTTGCCATGGTGACCAGGCTTGCAAACTTCCTACTATAGAAAATTCGAACAAAAAGCCAGATATTAAAGACTCTTGGCAGCATTAGGAAGTGCTGCAATCCTGTTTTTTCAAAGACTTGAAGCGTGGAAGCAATCAGATGATAGACTGTGTTGAGGAATTTGGAGAGGAAATAAGATGCATTTTACATGCGAGATGTTCACAGGATAAAGGTATGATGCTTTCATACTTGAAAGGTAACTTGCGTGCTGTTGTTGTGATTCACGGTGCAGTTTTTGTAAATCATTTAAATAGAGTATCCCAATACTGGTTGTATGTTACACAGAGGGACCTGCAAATGTTTTCATTCTGAATTTATTTTGTTTACCTGATATTTATAACTTCTTAAAATTATTTGTCATTTTTTCAATAGTTTTCTAGCTCTTCTCTGCTTAAAATATTCCTGTTATCTCTTCTGTATTTCTTTTTGCTTCTCATCACTTTATTACAATGACGAAGCCTCTGTAAGGTTCAGTAGAAGTGAAATTATCATTGAATTAATGTCATAGTCATGGCACCATTTGTTATATTAAGAAAGCTCCTTAGAATTTGGCAAGTGCTTCTCCCCTATATTAAAATAAATGTGTAGTTTTGGCTCCAGATATAGTTTAATTTTACTGATTGAGAAACAGGAAGGTTTTTATGAACACTCCTACAACAATAAGCCACCTGTATGTTTGTCTCTCTGCAGTTAATTATCATAACACCTTGTCAGCAGACTTGTAATGAAACTTAAGCATGCAAAATACACTTTAAAAAAAAATGCTTAAAATAACTTCGGTTCTGCTAGACAGTTATTCCTATCTCTAGAGACTGAGAGAGCTGGGAACAAGGAGTTTTTGCATTTTAATCACAGCCTAAAACTGAATTGCTTTGTTTGGGTGACCTTTCAAAAACGTGTCTGTGTAGTCTTCTGGGAGTCTGAAGACAGCAATCTTGGTGAGACACGTGAGGATTTTCTGAGGATTAAGGAGTGAACTGATGATTTAAAACCAAACCAAAACCAGATTTTGATGGGGAAACTGCCACGTATTGTAGTGTGTATTATTTGAAGTGGTCTCACTTAAGTCATGTGGAAAGAGCTTTGAAGAGTAAGAGTGATGTCATTATTGCTGCACGTTAGTTTAGGGTGGATAAAATAATGTACGGCTTTTTTTTTTTCCAGTTTGAAAAACAAGTTATTGTTTCAAGGTATTTAAATAAATATTTGTCTTCTTATGTTTCAGCTACCTGACTGCAAATAACAATCAGAATTTCTTGTATACTGCAAGGCCTTTTTTGAAGAGAGCTGCTTTGGTGATAAGCTACGTAAGTACAAATGGACTTTACCATGTATTTCTCTGTGTGATAAGAATGAACATTGCATGGTAGTGTCCCAAAAAACTCAGAAAGCTTAGATGGTAGATCTTAATACAAAGTTAGTCTTGGAAGATAGTCTAGAATACTTTGGCTGGGCAGAGACAAGAATATTGCTGTGTTTACGGTTCAAATTTTTTTTCAATTTATAGTGATTGCTCTTTCAACCATGTAATCATGAGCAAGTGTTTCCTGCCCTAAATACAGGGAGACTCCGTGGTGCTGGGCTGACTTTTCAGTGGCGTGCTGTTAGTGCCAGCGCAGGGCTCGGTAGGAGTCACAAGAAAAGCTCTGCCTGCAAATACCTGCTGCTTGGTGCTCTCCAAGCAGGACTTGACACATGGCAGGGAAAAAAACAAAGACCTCCATGGAGGTTTGCGGGATGTAAAACTCCTTGTGCTGCTCTAGGAGCCAGATTCCCTTGCTTGTCCATTGCCAAGTGGTTCTCAGAAAGGTAGAGGAGTCCCAGCCTGCAGAAATCCTTTCAGGGATTAGGATTACACAGCATGAGAAACACCAATGGAGTTTGTCTTTACACCTGTGCCAGCATCAGTGAGCAATAATAGCTTTTAGGACATCAGCCATGATTTTTCTCCTCTGTATTTGGGTAGAGGTCAATAGTGAAACTCTGCAGTCTGAGCTGGACCAGGATGACAGATTTGTCCTTCAAAATGTTGCCTTTGTCATGTTTAGCCAAGATGTGCCAGTTGCTGTCAGTAATGCACGTGTGAATGGGATGGGACACGCAACAACACAGCGTGCTGTCTGTGCTGAGGGTTGGCACATTTGTCACCCTGCAGAGGGTGGCAAAGTGGGATTTTGCCTAAACCACTGAGCTGACTCACTTCTGGGCACAGGGCAGAGCATGGGGAGCTATCACAACAACATATTTGCTGGAGGCCCTCGTTCTTCTAGGCAGCGCATTGCTAACCGAGGTGTTGTTCTTTGAAGGTGATTCTCGTGTTGTATTTCCGCCTCTGGATAATGGGAGGATCCATGCCGATGTTTTCAGAGCAGGACAATCCAGCTTCATTCTCGCCGTATTTACTGACGAGGTATGATGCCACTAATCAAACAAAATATTTTTCAAAAGGGCAGTCTTGACGTTATTTTTTTCCCCTATACCTGGGATGTTTTACAGATGCAAAATGAGAAGACTTGTTTTGTTGTCTTAATTACTTCTCCTTGTTGCTCTGTCTAGAATACAAAGCAACCAGCATTATTTGAACCCTCAAGCATGTTTTGGGATGTGTAGAGTTATTTTACAGATGCATTCTTACTGAAAAATGTGGGCTTATTTTTATGCAAAGCCCAAATAATACAGTTTAATTGCCTGAGCAAAGGACTGAAAAACCCAGGGTCTGAAGCCTAATCCTAAACCTTAAAACTGGCTACTCCTGAGCTATGGTATGCAAGCATTCAGGGTTTCGGCTTCAGCTGAATTTTGTATAAAAAGGGGATGACCATGCCTGTTGGTGGAATATGAATGGCTGATAAGTGAGGTGGAAGGCAGGACCCCAGTGGCACAGAGTACTGCACAGCTCTGGCTATGCATAGGATGGGCTGCCATGGATTAATTAAAAACAGTGAACCTGAAATTTGTGTTAACAGATTTGTGTTATTTTATCACTATTTTTTTAAAGGTACTTAATGCTTAAATTCGGTACTTTTTTTCCCTTGCCTGGGACCCGGTGTGTGGTTAGGTGGGCTGATACCATATCTTTCTGGTTCTTCTGGGCCACACCAGCAAGGCAGTGGCGGCTGTGCTTTAGCTCTTCCCTCCAAACCTAACCAGACCTGTGTTCCGAGTAAATGTGGTAGGAAGTTGTTGATTTCCTCTTAAGACAGAGCCATGTGCATAACTGCTCTGGTTAGCTACTGAACTGGGGAAAGACTCTTGGGAGGCTTCTGGAGGAGTTTCCTGATATCTTGAATGAGAATAGGAACAGTCCTCCTCTGTGTCACTTGCTGGCTCCTCATTCCAACAGCAGAATTGCAGCTGAGACGCAGGTTAAGATCAAACAATCCTTATTCAACATCTGGTCCAGAATTGGACTGGATCTCATTTGGGAGACCTTTATGATAATGTGACAACAGCTCCTATTACCATCAAGGCTAAAAGTGCTTTCAGGAAGCACGCTGTCTGATTTGGAAAGCTCTGATCTGTTTGCAGCGTTTCTGGCAGAGTTATTAATACCAGACTCTGTGCGGCACAGCGTGAAGGATTTGCTGCTGTCCCTTTTTGATATGTTTATGCTGAGATGGGGGTCATCAAGTCTCATAAATGATCCTGGCCTGATTCCAATTACGTATTCTGGCTGCAAATGTCTTTCGTGTGTTTGTCTCTTTACATCTCATAATGTCAGGGGAAGGCTTTTTAAACGCCAAAGCCAAGTCATTCTTGGGGTATGAAACAGTGACTATTTTTACCACTGGTACTGTGGATTTTATTAACAGCCTCATGAATGACAAATGATGTCCTCTCTGGCCCCAGCAGCAGCCCTAGCTTCACCTGCAGTCCAGCAACACCTACCAGTAAAAACCAGTATTATTGTTCTAGAGAGATTCCAAAACCCTGTAGTTATCCCAGCTCTTCGACTTCTGCTGAGCTTAATCTTAATCCTCACTTCAGCCAGTTTACCCAGAAGCCTGTGCCTTCCATCCAGAAAACCTATCCTTTCGGCAAGCCCCAATGTCAGCTGTTACATGGCTTTCTAATATGCAGAGTTAAATTTAGTTGGTAAATTCCTTCCCTGCTCATCTAGCACCAACCTCCCGTGGCTGATGCTCAGTCATGGGTGCTGATAACTGAAGCTGAAAAGAACATTTGTTGTTGAATCCTGGTCAGGGTCCAGTTAGGAGGCAGGACTGGAGGCAAGGCTGCAACACTGGCCCAAAGTCCATCCAGGAATAAAGGGCGAGAGGCAGGAGTAGGAACAAGTGAGAACTTGTGTCTATGGGGGTCCATCCAGGAGACAAGCTACCTACAGCATAGTTCCAGGGTCCATCCAGGAGACAGGGCTGAGCTGAAATGGGGCTCCTAGAGCACTGGACATCAGGTGTGGGGCCAGGTGAGGCTCATCAGGGCCCTGGCAGCATGTTGCTGCAGTTCAGTACCTGCCACTTTCCCTGCCATGGATCTTGTTGCTGACCTGTGATAATCCCTGTCCTTACTCTGCAGGCACTGTATGATCTAGAAATAAGCTGGCTCTCGAGCTTCTGTTGACCTTAACCCTAGGTGCCTGGCATGAGCCTTCATCTTAGATGTGAGGTACCTGCAGAATATGTCTATAAATTCTTCTCTGCAATTCTTATTTGTCTCAACTCAAACCTTAAGCTTGAGCTTGCAATCGAATGACTTGAAAGAGGCCAAGACCCAGCTATCCTGATCCCATGCACCACCCTAAGGCTGCAGGATCCACTTGCCAGTGTGTTAGGCTTGCGCAGCAACACCTTCTTTCCTGAACCCAGACCCCTACCCTTCACTTCCAAATAGGGGGTGGTCCACTGACTGCCTCAGAGCTGGCTACACGCCCAGCTGTTCTTCTGGCAGTCGTCTTCTTGTTAGACCTGTGAGGTCCATGTAGAAAAAAGAAATCAGAGATGAGAGCTATATTTTGTTGTTCAGTCTTGCTAATCTCACAGAGCTGTGGGAGGACTATTCAATGTGGATGATACCTTAGGGTGAGTGTCTGGACAGCTGGGGTGGCAAATTTTTGCCAAATGGATGAGTGGTCAATCTTGCAAGGCAGACTGAGACCCGATGACTGTCTCTGAACTGACAGCCCATAATGCACCCACTGACCACAGCCCTTCTCTTGGCAACAAACCTCTTCCTTCCTCACCTCCTCTTTCAGACTCAAACTATAACTCTCACCTGAGACATTATCTTATCATGGTCAGAGCTAAAACTATTGGTGCAGAACTGATGTTGTATGTACCCATCATCATGAGTGCAGGACTGGGACGTCTGATGGATCTGGCAAGGTTGAATGGCATTGGCCTGGTTTCCAGGAAGGTCTGTGTGTCTGACCAGTGACAAGGCTGGGCTGAGGTGCAGGGCTGGCGTTCAGCTTAGGTGAAAGGAAGAGGAAGGCTGAAGAGACCAGATTGTTTTTGAAGCCTAGTATTTCCACGGGGTGGAAATAAGAAGTGGTGTTAGCTGAGTTAAGTTGCTTGAGGGTGGATTTTGACGTGATACAACTTGCTGGCCCCATTGTTAGGGGTGATGTTAGGTTAGGGTCTAGGACATCAAGGCTTAAGTAGATCAACATCCAAGTAGGTGCTGGGTGTGTGGTTGCTTGCCCGACTGGTGGATGTCCAGTCACATGGGAGACTCTGTGGTTATGGTCCAGCCTCAGAGAAGATGCTAAATGGTGTGTTACTCAGCTGTGGACACCTACAGCAGCAGCATAGGAAGAGTTGGTGTGAGAAGCTTTTAAAGAGCTTTTGAAGGCAGTAATTAGGTCACAGCACTTACTTCAAAGCCAGGATGTTACTTTGGGTTGAGTTGGGAGGAAGTGAGTAGAAGAGACAAGTTTGCTGTTATGACCAGAAGGGAGAAGCCCCATGAAGCTAAAAGAAAGGCCAGTGTTGGGTGGTGATCTTGAGGTGGTTACTAACACTTTGACTATGGCTGAAGCAAGGGTTAGCACTCAGGCAAGGGGCAAGTTGTTTTGTAACCCTCAAAACACGCAGGGCACAAAGAGGAGTTTCTGTTTGCAAGCAGTCATCTGTATTTGCACTGAGCTGGGAGTGTGGCTATTGTGCATGCGTGTCTCACCAGAGTAAATGTTACACTTTTCAACAGAGTTGAAAGTTATTGTAAGACTTGGCCAGCTCGGTGCGGCCAGGAGGAAGGTTGATGACAACAAGTGGAGTAAAAAAAAGAAAGAAAAACACTTGTTTGGAAATGTGTGGCAGTCTTTGTGAAAATCATAAAGTCAGATCTGGAGTTGGGGTCTTGGTTGATATGGGATGAACCCAAAAGAGTACTGTTAACCCTTACAAGATTTCTGTGTCAGCTGGTGAGCTCTACAGGTGTAGTTTGTCCCAAGACTGGCAAGGGTTATTGGAGTCTGGCTAAGATTAGAGGTAGATATAAGTTCAGGTTTGAAAAAGTATTGAGTAATGAGGTCAGATTTTGTCAGCCCTTATGACGCTTGTAGTGTAAATTAGACGACTGAGGGTGTGAGAGAGGTCTATGCATCCATGATTGTGTGGAGGAGGGGAGCATATAGAAATAAAGGTGTGCCAAATGAATCTAAGAGGAGACAGGTTCAAAGCAAGCCAAGGACGTGGCTTGTAACAGGTAACAGAGCTGAGGAGCTCCTTCCTGCAGGATGCTGTGGGTGTGCTGAAAGTTTATGCAGGCTCAAAGAGAGATTTGCCAAGTTAAAAAAAGAAATCTAGACTACTAAATATGCAGAAACCATATTCAACTCAGATTTGCCAGCTAGAAACTGGGAAAAATTACCATGTTTGTATATGTTGTGCTTGGTATTAATTTTTGGTCACTGCTGGAGAGAGGATCCTGGTCTAGACAGACCCTTAGTGTGGCCCGGTTTGGGCTTAGAACGTGACTGTATTTTCTGTGCAACCTGTCTCCGATCTTGGATAACACAAGCTTATCAATTAAAGTAGATAGATGGTGGTTTATTTAACCATTGGAAGACAAAATACACTGAAACAATGACAGTTTTGCAGTATTAAAGAAATAATCTGTTCAGTGTGTTTACTAAATTACTTTCCTTAAAATTACAAGTGAATGGGGATGCAAGTAAATGCTTTGAAAGTCAGAATATGAATGCTTCAGTCCCTGCAAGGTACTGGATATTTCTAATATCCCCAAATACTTCAAAACTTACAGTGACATAAATGAAAGCTACATTTCCATGTCCTTCAGTGTGTTGCTTGGCAGGGGTGATCTGAGAAGATGAAAGCTGTCCATCATTCGCTTTCTCAGTGGAGGCAGAAATGACAGTGTTGGGAATCCTGCTCTTTGTAAGCCTTGCCAGTAGAGCCTGTCCATACAGGCTGTTGTCTGCCGCAGAAAGGACACACAAAAACCTTCTCTGGTGACCTACCTTAAAGCACACAGCTCAAAATCTGCTATGGGTAAGCTGCTGCAATAGAAAAACCAACCCCAAGCCACTGTTAAAACATTCTTGCTCATATTAGATGAAATTTGAGGAAGAAAGCAATTAGAAAGGTTTCGCAAGCTCCCCCGGCTTTAGGTAAGCAGCGCACCGAAGTGCAGCTGGAGTGTTTAGCTGGGTGTTGAACAGTGGGGCTGTCATGCTTCAGACGTTTTGCACAATGTTCCTTTCTTCTGCCATTCTTGAGGGGAAACAAGTAGGAGGCCTCCTCTGGATAAACAGATTGTATTACTAACACCGTGGTGAGACAAGGGAAAAGTCCATTGTACAGCATGTCTCAAGGTGCGTGAAACAGATTAAATCCTACCAGTAATTTCAAACTAAGAAAGTGTGGGTTTTTTAAAACTGTATCTTTGGGAATCAAGTTATATTAATTTCTGCTGGCATTTGCCTTGTGACCTCCCTTGGCTGATCGCTCAGGGCATGACGCAGGCTTATTTTTGGTGTTTCATTAAATAGTTAATGTATTTCTACTAAGACTGCCTTGAGATAACATTGTCCCATGGTTGAACTGCTCTCTCTGTAAGAAGCTGGCTTTCTGTATTTCTATGCTGCTTCAATCAGGTAAATGAGAATTCAGTGCCACAGAAAGCCTAAGAAATGCTTGTACGTAAAAACTGGCATATACTCCTTTTCATAGAGATTTGCGACTATTTCCCAAGCAATGCATTTAATCATCCCAGTTGTAACTTTGAAGGGGATGAACTACCGAGAGGCACACAGCTGACCTAGGCTGAAGAAGTGAGTCCCTGTGCCAGCCAGTTCTGCCGAGGCGATAGAAGTCAAGTGCAGCAACTACTCTGGTATGGGATTTTTACTGACTTTAGGCTAGGAACTAGCATTAAAATAGACCCATGTGACACATCAGTTCTTAATTAGTCAGGCTTGTGCATGCTTCCTGAGTGGAAAAGTTCTGCCTGTTTTGTCAGTGCTTTCTGTCATGTGCCCAGAGGTGCTAAACTTCAGCTCTACAGGTGATCTCTGGGGGCACCCAGCGTTCACGGCTCAATTCTAGCCAAACGGGAGAACAACAGCGTTGGTAAGAATTGATGTCATGCCCACCCAGGGGCCAGACAGTCTATACATTAAGTGTAAAATATAGTCTTTATTCCAAAGGGGCTGGGAGTGGAGGGGATGCCTATCTGGAAGACGGTGCTGTTATAGAAAGTAAAAGCCATCCTACAGTAGCAGGTTCCCAGAGGAACCTGCTTTCCCAAAGCCACCTGAAGGATTTCAGCATCTCTCTCAGTTAAGATTTCTTGGTTTATTGAACAAACCCAGGCAGGTAGTGCTGCTCTGGCAATCAGCTTGATAGGCATTTTTAATAGGTCACGGTGCTTGCTGCAAATGCTGGTTACACAAGAAACCTTCCCTGCCAAAAGCCTGCATATGGAGTGAAGGGGTGCAGCCAAATCAGAGGCCATTGATTCCTACAGGCAATGCATTTTGCTTGTCAAAATAGTTCCATGCAGGAGGGCTTGGCCATGGGCGGCCTGAGGCAAAGCAGCGTGCCCAGAACATCCCCTTGACTCCTGCTGGTGTGGGGTAGGTAATGCTCTGGGGTACAATGAACCATTTCCAGAATCGTTATCATAGCAGGTTTATAAAGCCTGGTTTTTAATTTCCTGAGGATCAGCCACCAGCATCTCAGCAGGTGTCCAGGGCACCCTCTGTCCCCCACTGTCCCAGTGAACCTCTCCTGTAGTGGCTGCCCACCAGCAGCTGGGGGGGTTTCAGGTGTGTGACTTTTGGAACATACTGCTGTGGGTGGTGAGCTGAGGGTCACGTCTGATCACTGGGCACGCTCTCACCCACAGCATGCGGATGTTTGCAGGGGGAAAACAGTGTGAGATCAATCCCAGGTCTTCCAGCATTGAGACTCTGACAGCAGGCTCAGGTTTCACTGGGAATTCACAGGCTCTTTGAAAGTCATTACTCTTCAAGAATTTGATATTTTTCGGATTCTTAGCTACAGAGCTGAAACATCTGAGCGAGAGCTGTTCAACACATCAAAGCTCTTCAGGCTGTGAAGCTGTAGAGGACAACATAGTCTGCCTTTCCTCTTGTGTCCCTGGTGCACACAAACCCACCTTACTATTCATCAAGCTGCATCTGCCTGTTTATCTGTATCTTTGTCTTTCCTACTCCTGTCCTCTAATGACTAGCAGCTCTTTGCCCCTAGATGCAAAAGTTTTGATGAAAAGGAATCCACAGGCACCTTTTCCAGTTACAAGTGTTTTCTGTCTAGCGGATACTTGCATTTGGATGTTAAAATTGGAATTGGTGTGTCTTTTGCTTGTTTGTGTAGACTTACTCAATCACCAAATGTGCTGGATAGACAAAGTGTGATTTTTCTTCTAAGGCTATGAAAAGAAAATGTTTAGGCTGACAATATACAGAGCAGGAAAATAAACTCACGGGGGAAGGTATGGCTGGACCAGCAGTTCCCAGGGGGAGCACAAATACATACAATTTTAAGACAATATCCTTAAATACCACCACCTGGTTATAATTGGAGCCACATGTGTCCTAGGAGGACATTATTGTGAAGCGCTGATTGAACACACTTGGTTTTAGGGCTTTGTAGAGGATGAAGAGAGCCTTGAGCTGAAATCAGTTCAGCTGTTAATGCAAGTGAGAAGCATTTCCTAATAGAGGAGCTCTTTCCACCCTTACAGTGAACTGAAAACTCTTAGTGCCTGGAGGTGTGGAGGTCTTCTCAAAAGAGCACTAACAAGGTCTGTGATTTCTGAATGGGCCACAATGGTCTTCATGCTTCTCTTTCAGATCACCCCTTCTTTGTGCCTCCCATTCTTTTTCTGAATACCAGTTAAGTGCAGGTACTTTTTTTTTCCCAAGCAGGAGAATATTTTGCCTTTGCCTTGCTAAAGTCTGCAGTGCAGGAAAATCTTCCACTTGCAGGTGGATACCCTGCTGGGTCTTTTGGGGTAAGGTTGGTTGTCAGGAATGGGATGGGTTGTCCCAGAACTGGGTAGATGGTAGGTTGTACCCCTGTTTGAACCTAGAAAGAACGGGGTCACTGGCCCCTGCTTTTCCATGTGGCTTTGGTGGGGCATGGTCTGAGTCCTGTAATCATTTGTGTGGCACAGTTTTAGGAAGAAATCAGTAATCTCAGGCCCTGGGAGCTGAGAAAAAAAGCTTAAGACACTCCCAAATCAGAAAGCAAATAAAATTTCACATAAATGTCTATAAATCTTGTATTTTATTTAGCTAGTCTCACAATCATCTTGTGTTCTAATTGCTTTGGTTTGGCAGAGCTGAGACTGGGGCTTTTCCAAGGTGGTTAGTCTCTTCTACAGCAAAGGGTAACAAACAATCCCTCAAGTATTTTTCTGTTCTGTTGTTTATGGCTTTAAGTAGCACCCTTTACTTTTGTTTTTGCAGCAGAAGCAATCAGTTTAGATAGTTGTTTTCTGCAACAGGTTCTAGATATGAGTCATCCTGTATTTATCTCAAACAAAGCACGCAACAGTAAATTTAAACTAAAAAATTTTAAACTAAACAAACTGGATTGCCATGACAACACCTCATACCTACAGGAGTAGTTGTGTTTTTCTGAACCCCCCAGAGATGCTGAGAAGTGAAGAGAATCACTTGATACCTGCTGAAACTTGGATTTCCATGTTCAATTTGCAAATAGAAAAAATGACTCTGCTGTAATGCAAATGCTGTTAACCGGCCTGGGAGAAAACTGATTGCCAATTAAGAGGCAGGTTCTTCCAGTCACCTCACCAGTAATACTCTGTCTTGCCTGGGATTAGCTGATAGAGCGGGAGATGTTGCAGGCAGGGATTTTTCTCCCTTGGAATTCCAGCAGACGTGAACAGCAATATAGAGAAGATCATTAATTTTAAATGTAATTCATTTAGTCAACTAATTAAAAGAAAATACTTTTGTTGCTGTTTGCAGGTAGGCTGCTGAAATATAATTACCTCCTGGAATGACTCCATGAATCCTCAAGTCTTCCAAAATTTGCAAATTATTTCCTTGCGATGTCAGATTTGATGAGAGGGTTCTTCCAAAGTTTCTCCTACCTTTAGCTTTCTCCCTGGTTAGCCTTGTGATAGGAGAGCCACACAGATGTAAAGGAGAGTACTATGTGCTTTTGAGAGCAATAAGTAAAAAGCACCACTGAATTGTCAGTAGCTATTATTAGCATCTTGCTATTTTTCTGTTACTAGTATCTAGAATAGTGATGGTTTGTAGTGCTTTATTTTGTAAAGCCACGTGTCACATTCAAGGACAGGTTAGTAATGCTGAAAGCATATCGGGACTCTGGCTCGGGTCAGAGCTCACTCAAGGTTTTCTTGCGGCTTACAAGTGCCTCCTAAAATCAGGCAGCGCCCTCCTTGATCTTGCTTCTGTGGCTGCTGGAGGCACATTCACGTTCAGCGAGGGTGTTCAGGCTTGATGATGAGAGACATGGCCAAAGGTTCTCCAGTAGGGTGTCTGGAGAGGCGAACCAGTCGACCATACGTAGATGGTAAAGACTGTCACGGGCCTTAAAATAGTTCACCGCTTTTGGCAGAGGATATTTAAGGCAGTAATTATTACTATGATGGAACAGGGTGATTGTCCATCTCCTCTGGGACCTGCCTCTGTCAGCGAGTTGTGCACATGGCTCCCAAGGAAGATGGAAACCTCACAAGCAGGTGGAAAGAGGGACTTGTTTACAAACCTTTCCTGATGAGTGCGTGTCCTGGAGAGTGTCTTCTCAGCTCCAACAGCACAACAGCAGTTTGTCTTAACCTTCCAGCAGAAATGCTTTAATGCACACTAATCTGGCTATTCTGAATTCCTCTGAAAGTTTGTTAAACTGACTCAATTTGTTGTGGCAGCAAACTGTGTTTACTTATTCTGTGCTGCGTAACAGTTTATCAGCTCCCGCCTTACCAGTGAAGATGCAGAAAAGCAACTTGTCCGTCTTTAACTGCAGTGCTGCAGTTTACAAAAATGCCAAATGCCATCTCATTCCTTCCTGCCCAGCAGCCCAGTCTGAGTAAAGTAGGGATTTGCATACAAACTCCTGTGAATATTGTGATGCTTATTGAAAATGTTAATATGCCAGGGCATAAAAGGACAGTCCCTGCAAAAAACTGTGCTTTCCTAAGGTGTCAAGTGCAAAGCTAACTCAATGCTCCAAAAATCCTGTCTAATATACACACTTGTATACACATGTAACATCACAAGTAAGCGCCTTGGCATGGTTAAGCTCCATCAGATTTTGTCTTGCCGTGTTCCTCTGTAATGCAGGCCAGAAAAGATTGACTTGGTGACTAGAAAAAGACATACTTGTTCCTTTAGAAATAGTGAACAATCAAAATTATAAGCAGAGTTTGAGTAAAATTAGATTACGTTTTTGAGGGATGCTTTCTTAAATAGGAACTGGCTTTTTAATTGCTGCTTCTGCTCAGAGAGAAGATGGATTTTGTCTCACTTTTCCCCCTTGTTTACTGCCTTAGGATAGGGAAGGAGATGAAAACGGGGGGATGGAAGACACATGTATCAAATGGCTGAAAACCTTAAAAATGTGGAAATGTTCCATTTTCCATCAGAACTGGGAGCTTAGGAAGATTTGCAGGGAAATGAGAATGTGCCTTTTCCACTGTTTACAATGAAACATTATTCCAGCTCTCTAAGCCTCCCTGCTTTTGGGTTGCTGTGCTGCTGGAGGCGTTTGTTTTTCAGATGAGAAGAGAAACTGATATCCTAACTGTGGTTATCTAAAAATGTTTTCACAGGAATTTAGGCCTGTTTCATCCCTGTGTCTTGGCCTAACACCCATCTGAAAACTTCAATACTGCCTGCCTGGAGTCACATTTAGCTTCAGTATCTTACCCCTTCTACCACAAATATAACATAATGTTTTAACTGCTGTGAGAAAGGGCTGCATTTTGACTCCAGAGAGGTATGTTTGTAAGTGATGAGTGAAACAATCCTCTGTCTACGTGACTTGACATCTCTTGGGCATCCTTTGTTATCATTTTAATAAACCTGCTAAGGTACCATGGCAACTGGGTATGATAACAACAGCCAAAGCAGGCTCAGATGGAAGAAATTCTATGCAGGATAGAATATAAATTTGTTTATTTTGGAGTATTTGCCATCTTTGGCGCTGAGTACAATGTGGATCTTTCCATTTGCAAACCAAGGAGGGGTTTGTCTGTTCTAAGGCTGTCACAGTTTTGCTTGGTTGCCTTCATCATTGCTGGAATAATCTCCAGCCTCTTGCATACAGAAGTATTTGAACTTTTCTAAATGTGGTTTGAGGGGGATGCACTTTTGGACAAGTAGGTGAGGAGCAGAAAAAAGCTTTGGGTGGAGAGGGGATCTTGCTTTGATTTTATCTTTTTCTTGTTTTCTTTAGCCCAGTTGCACACATGCTGTTCTTGTCTTCTGAAAGCCCTGCATACTTCCCAGAGGGCAGCATGTTTCCCATTTCCATTCCCCATTAATTTCCTCTCTATAGAGAATACCAATTAGTGAAGATTACAACAATTTGAAAGGCTTCTTACTTCTCCATCACATCTGTGGTGCATCTCATGCAAGCTGTCCCCAACCCTAATAAGCTGTGATGGGATCAGCCAAGAATCACCCTGTGCTTCCTTTCTTCTATATTTTCTTTCTGTGCTGGGATGCAAGGAGAAAAGACAGAGAGGTCTGACTTAAATTGCTCAATATTGTGCACATAAGAGAAATCCTAAATTGTAAGTTAAATCCAGCTAGATGGATATTTTCTATGGCAGGAGTGATGCAGTGAACTGTGTAACAGTTTGATATATGTAGGTACCTGCTTAGTTATTATTCATTTATTGTTGAAGCTGATAGAAAGTCACTTCGAAAATCTAACATTCAAATGGGAGATGACGATCTGTTAGTTTTCCAAAGACTGGTGCATAGAAACCACATAAATATTAGTGATCTTATATTATTTCTGTAAGTGACCTACTGAAGTGCCTCGTACCTATGTTAGCATCTTTTTATTGACAGAGAGGTATGGGTTTTTGTTGTTGTTGTGGTTTTTTGTGGTTTTGTTGTTTTCCTTCTCCCATACAGTACGTGGTAATTGCCAAAGGAAAATGTTTCATGTGTTGGCAGCCATTCTGTGTATTATGTCGCCAGTTTTCTTTTGCAGGTTTCTGACTTATTCCTACCTTCTGGCCTTCAATGCGTGGCTGCTGCTGGCACCGATCACCCTGTGCTACGACTGGCAGGTCGGCAGCATCCCTTTGGTCGAGTCCGTCTGGGATGCAAGGAACTTAGCCACAGTGTTGTTGGTGCTGGTGATGACATTACTCAGCCTGCACTGTATAGCTGCATTCAAGGTAACACCAAAAGACATGCAATACAACGTTTTGTTTAGGATCTTTTGTTTCCTAATCTTTAGATGAAATGGGCAGTAAACGCAAGTTTTCCTCTCAAGTGCATTGGATAGAGGTAAAAAAACATAGTGCTACATAACTAACTCAGGCAAACTTAACGGATGAAAACGTCCATCTAGGTGAATGTCTCCGTCTCTAATTGGTCTTATTTGAGGGCAAAAGTTTGCCTGGAGTCCTGCATTCAATTACTGTTAACGATCCAAACCCCACTGAAGTTGTTAAGTGTCTCTGCCTTCCCCATAGTCATTAGGCTCTTTGTCATTTGCTTCAAACAGGACTGGGACCTGTCATCTGCAGAGCTATTTGAAAATTAAATCTATTATTGTATTCGTATCTTTACTTCTAAAACCTAACTGTTGTATACAGAATATTTCCCATCACCAAAGCAATGGAAGGCAGGAAATAGAAATTATCTGGAAATTGTTTTTTAGTCTAAATAATATAGCGGTAAGCTGAGCTTTACAATTCAGCATTTCAGATCCACCATTAATCAAATTGCAGAAATGAAAGTGAGGTTGTACTAGACTTGTCAGAGATCAGATATGCGCTTACATAGAAGGTGTGTCTGTGGATCACAGGGAGTTACAGGCTCTTCTATCTGCAGTTATGTTGTGGAAGTGTTAGGAAATGTGTTGGTAATCATTTTTGAAATAGTGCAGAAAATTATCTTCCTAAACATACATCTCAATCAAAAGCATAGTAGGGGAGTAATGGCTTTTTAATACCTATGTTACATGAAAATGTGCAGGTCGTGTACACGCTTCAGTTTGTCCTGTCAGTCTTCTCTGTACCCCTGGTAAGGAGATGGACAATGAGTCAAACAGTTTGAGACTGCAGAGTCATTAATTTAGATTATACATTGACAAATGCTGTATGGGAAATATGGGAAAACACCCGATTAGGTATCTGCTAGTTCTGCCTGCAGGTTGTACATCATCTTGTGTTCCTCCTGTTTTCATTACTCACTGCTAGAGATATTTAGAAGTGTTTGTATTAGACATAATCCTGTTCCCAGGGAATGATAACATTCCCATTATCCTAGTACTGAACACTTCTGAAAAATCTTATCCCATGTTCTTTGAAGTTCTGGATTTTTTTTATTTCTTCTTCTGTTGTTGGAATTCATACTATGCATAAGATTAAAGTTGTTGGTTTGTTGGAAAAAAAAATCTTCCAGAATTATCCGAAGACATTTTGTGTTATTTTATTTTGGGTAAAACGATGATCGAGAAGGATTCCTTCGGGTAACGTCTACCAAACTGCAAAACAAAACATTTCAGAACACTTTGTGCATTAAATGTCTAGATTTTACCGCATTTTTATTCCTTCTTTTTTTTTTTCTTTAAGTCAAAATTATTCAGTCTGAATTTATGAATACCGCTGTTTGATTTGAGACTGCAACTTGTAATTCTTCGTGAGAATAAGTTCACTGCTTTGCTCTTAACCACTGTTAATGTTGCGTTAAGCAACATGAATTTTGCTCTCCAGGCATTTACTTAAAGGATGCTTTGAAATTCATCTTGTAGATTCCCTTGTGTTTATCCTTGAAAAGCCCAAACACAGAATAAATTGGATCCTAAGTGCTCTGTTTTTGTGTCTAACCAAAGTAAAACCAGAACCATGGTGCTCTAATCAGTCTCAGCTCACCAGCAGACCCACTGTCAGCGTGGAACTGATACTGGTTCCATTTAGGGTCAACTTGACATGCTTCCCCTGGCCCCAGGTACTATTAGAGGTGGCTGAAATGTTCTGCTTTTCAGGAAATCTTAAATTTCTTGAAGCTATTTTCTATTTCATTTTTAGCAACTCTCATAACAACCTGTTTGTGATACTGCCGTTAAATGGTAAGAGGATGATTACACTGTGCTGAGTAGTGTGAGTCATTGAGGAAAGCAAACAGTAGGAAGAGACCTATTTCCTGGAAGTAAATGATCCTGTTTGGCTTCAGACACTCTCAGGAATGTCTTTTACAGTCAGGAGACAAAAGGTTAGGACACATGAACTGCAGGCACAATTCCTTATGTTAGGCTATCAGAAAGCTTCTTTGCAAATTCAACAGCAGTGGCCTTTGATACAACATTGCTCCCGCCAAGACGGACCATCCTACACCTTCAGTCAAGCCCCAGACAGGCCACTTCTCATGATTTTGCAGCTTGCGGGCAGCATCAGATGCATCAGTTAATTTTTCGTATTTCATAGAGTATAAGATGTCCAGTAAAACTGTCTTAGCAGCCATTTGCTCACCTATTTCACTGCAAAGTCTAACCTGGAAGCAATAGCTTGCAGTTTTTTAAGGGATGGTTTTCGAGTGAACAGACAAATAGTTTATGTGCCTTTCATTGCAGTGTGTAGGTGTGCAGGGGTAAGAGAGGACAAAACCTCGTATTAATTCTCATCGGCACTAACACTTTCTCCCTGCACAGAGAATTCAAAAGCTAGAAATGATTTTGGCAGAACTGAAGACATCTGTGCGGTGAACACTGAACTGATTTTCAGTGGCAAGAGGCAGTGCGTGTGCATCCACAAAACAACCTCACAGGAGACTCTCAGAATATATTACATGGACTGTAATTAGCAAATGCATGTATTGGATTTCTGCCTTTGTTGCCATTGAATTTTAAACAGGGCTAATTTGTTGTTGACATTTGTGATTAGGGTAATAACCCTGTTGGCATGTATGTGTAATGCTGATAAAAGACATCTAAGGCACGAAGCTTTCTTGTTCTGTTTCATTGTGTGAGCATTGTTACATCTCAGAACGAGAAGAAACAGTGCAAGTTTTCTACCCGTAACTGCTTTCCTTGAAACACATCTTTTACTAGATGAGGGGTTTTATGCTGAAAACTGCAGAAGCAGAATGGGCAACTCTCCAGTTTGTTATTGTTTGGAGAGAAAACCTCCCTCCTCATCCTTCTTGTGCACTTTCACTGTTGTCCTTCTTACATAATGAGGAAGTCATTTGAAAAATTGCCTTGTTAATTCCTTGTCTATAACTTCCATTCACTGGGTTGTTTCATAGTTCGTTCTAATCCCTCTTGCTTATCGGCCAGAGATCTCCCCTTAAGCAGGTCACCAAGAAGGACCTGCTGCTCTGCATGGTGTTTAGGCGGACAGCCACGTTTGTCTCTTGCTGCAGCCATCCCTATCACCTGTGAAAATCAGTGCCTTTCTTTAGGAGGCCTGATGGGAGTAAAGAAAAGGCCGGCTCCTTGGCGCATCTCCCACTGGGAGCAAAGGACCTCACTGTCATCTCTGGCCAAGATTTTTTCATAGTGACTGTTGTGGCAAAACTGCAGGACGTCATTAAGCAGCTCTTTGAAACCTTTTGAGACTTGATTTTTCACTGTGCAGATGCCCAGTGAATCACTGGTGGATCTTGAAATCCTCAGGTTCTGCTCAGCTCTTTGCAGTGAACTTCTTCGCCCAGGCTGGCTGGGCTTTGAGTAGCGTACTGGTGATGTGCCAAAGGCCGGGGATGCTATTGCAAACACCCGCATCCCAGATGAATAGTAGTAGTTGGGGAAAAAAGGATGATATTTGTTATTGTTCATTTTCAAAGACCACTTCAACTGCAAGGAATGGAGCTGGTCTGCTTTGAGTCTAGGTAGATTACAAGGGTATCAGTCAAATGGATGCAGCAGTTTCTTTTTGGTTGCCAAGCACACCAGGTACAGGGCCAGCGAAATAATCTGTCTGATGCTTCAAATGGCCACCAATGTACCCAAGGGCCTGTAGTGCTGCTTTTCTGTGCTGGAAGAAACAGTGAGCACCTGGTGAGCTAGAGAGAGGACAGCAATTCTGGGCATATCATCAGGGTGACGGTTATTTCTTTGACACGTCGTAGTAATTCAGTGAGCATCAAAGCAAAACCCTTCAGGTGTTTGAAGAGCCAGTCCGCATGGCATTTTTAGGTCGCTGCTTAATTAGCAGTGTGATTAAAATGCGGCTTGTCCTGTAGTGGTAGCTGTGAACGTGTTTACAGAGCACATGATGGATCAGATTCCACTTTCCATATGGCACCTGATATATGGAGGGCTGATAGTGAGAAAATTCATGTGTCTGTGATGGGGTGATTTAGAGCAAGGTGATCAGAAAAAGTGATTTGAAACAGTAGCTTTTGTACCTGACCAGTCTGGGGGAGTTTATTGCGCCTTATACTGCTTGGCCCTCGTCTTGCATTTATGCTGATGACCAGCACTATGGAGGTACCTTCTGGTGGTTCACAGCACCTTCTATTTGTTCAGCAGGAACACATAATAATGGTGCAACAGATTCCTCATGTCTGAGGAGGGAGTGCTACTTATGTTTCATATCAATTTAAAAAAAAAAATCCTCTAAATTATGTCTTTTTAAAGAACGTGCTTTGCTGCTGTGTGTGACATGGCTATGTATGGTACAGGAAGCTGTGATGGTTTTCAGGTTGTATTCATGACATGCAACTGAAATATATATTACTATGCTGTTCTTATGCTGCAGTGGGTTGGTTTTTACTTCAGGTCTAATTTTAAGGTAATGCTGCCTCTTTACATTTCTCTGCATAATGCTTCTTAGCCAAGACAAGGCATTTTATACCAAATTATTGACTTTAATTCATGCTGTAATTGGCATCAGATTGCCATTTAGCCAGTGGTTTATAGGTATGGATATCATCCAAGCCTATTCCTCAGTCACTCACAGACTGTATTTCTTAGCTGACAATGTTTAATCCTGTTGAGGAGAGGAATATATTTGTGTCTTCTCTTTGTGTGCATGTTTCTGTTGGTTTTGCTAGCCCTCATTATGTGTATTCTGTCATGCTATTTATTTACTTTACCCTGCACTCCTGAGACCTTTGCCTCATTTCCCAGGTTTGGCATTTCATTAATAAATCACAGCTCATGGACCTTTCTGGGGAACAACTGCCTTTTATAATATTCTACAGTAGTACTAGCACAGTAAGAAAGTGTGCCTAGCAAAATTCGTATGCCACAACGCTTTCCGAACAATACCTGCTTCAAAGGCACGGCAAGGTGAATAAGGCTATTTATCGACGGAGTCTATCTGACAAGCTGGAAACCACAGTCATTTTCATAAAAGGTCCATTTAAAAGAAATCCTGCTTTCATTTTCCTGAGGGCCCACTTGAATTCCTTCCACTTAGAGAGAAGGTCAGGACTGATGTTCTTAATCCTTAGCAGCGAGGGCTTTCTGTGCTGCTTCTGTTGCTAATGTTTGCTGCGGGGAGAGAGTAATAAGCCAGAAAGACTCTGTTTAGTGAAAGCTGGAGGGAGGGAGGGATGGGGGGAGCTGCTTGCGGGCGCCCTGTGTGTCTCGCCGGCCGCATTTCTGCTCTGCCGAGTGCTGCAAGCGCATCAGCTGCGGGTCCCCAGGGGGGTGGAAACAACACGAAAACCTTCCCAGGGCGCTTGCTGTGCCAGCCCACAGGCTCAGGTGCAAGATGGAACCTTCCTCACTGTGTGCAATTGCCGTTCTGGGTTAAAAAACCGAAAGAGTGAAATTATTAAAATATCTTTTTGCATCAGATATTGTTTTTTTCCTGGGTAGATTTTTGAAATAACACGTTTGGGGTGTAGTACTCTGAGTAAATACAACCATAGCTGAAGTAGTTCTGATTTGTCCCACCGTGAAGATATTCAGCATCTCACCAAACGGGTTCTTAACTCCGGCAGGAGTTTGTCATGCTAGGTAGGTTATTTTCCTAGGGGCACATAGTTCTGCCATTTTCAGCGTATTAACACAGAATTACTGTATTTTGAGAGATATTAGTTTTGTTTCTGCCATTTTCTTCTTCTGATTTGTGTTAATATTTCAAGACCCACTCAGAGCTGAAAGGTTTTGGAGTGGCATAATAGTAGGGGTGAGTAGGAGAGGGTAGGTGGAGTGAGGACCAAGAAATTTACAGCTGGGGGAGATAATGATGCTCATTGTGGCTGCTTGGTCTTAGTTAAACATTAGGGTGCCAAGCCATTGGGTGATTTCTGTTATGATACTCTTGTTCCACGTTACATTTTAGGAGAAAACTCACGATGATCACATTTGTATGTACTGCAAGCAGTGTGCATGTATTTAAATTTTTCCTTTATTGTTTTTTCTCTCCCCCCTCCTCCATGTAGTAAATCAGCCTGCAGTCACAGAATGAAAGGGAAGAGCAAAAAACAACGACAAGGTCAAATTCTAATTCCTGGAGCAATTTTTTTACTTTCCTGTTTCCTTTTGGAATGTTCCACTTCTCTTTCAAAGGTGTATGTGCTCCTGCATCCTGCTCAGGTCAGATTGCCAAGCGAAATGAGAGGTTGCAGAGATTAGGGATTGGGAAAACTAGTTTATATCTCCAGGGAATTTTAGAAACCTGGGTAAGAAACGCCGTAAACGTGCAGCTGAATGGAAGGGTAGCTGAAGTCTACAGAGAAAAAGAAAGTAATAGATACCTAAGTTTTACTTTGAGATACTAAAGTAAAAAGTGAAATATCAGTAGAATATACTTCTGTGCCCTGCTGTAGGTTATGGGATTGGGAAAGGGCTATTTCTGCTTTTATTCCATAACTGAAGGTCTGATTTCCAGAGGTGTTGAGCATCCACAGTTCCCGTTGATGTAAATGACGTTTTTAGGCATTTACAGCATTTCTGAAAAATAGTCTGTTTTACCTAGTGATACAGGCCAGGACTTGCTTCCTTCTGGAAACAGAAAGTGAATGATCTCATTAGGGTGGTCTGAGGAATGTGCCAAGGATTTCTCTTTGCATAATCCTGGGTTAGGAAGCCAGTGATACTTTCAGGGGTTTTGATTCAGTTTCTGGCTGGTGTATGTTTGCCTGTACACCAGTTCCTGAAGAGGTGCTGTTGGTGGTGAACTGGAAGGTAGGTTTTGTTGTTGCCAAATGCTCAAAATAGGATCAATATGTCTGGTAATTAATAAAGAGTCATCAGTGATGGTCAAAATAACATTGGAAATCTCGATGGCTTGGGACTAGCTGTGAAGTGTAAAATTAGCTTAATTCTATTCAGTAGTAACGGTGGGTGTTTTTATCAGAACAAGATGATCACCAAGGAAAATGGAGTTATTTTAGGAAGACAGTGAGTTGCTAAGCCTGGGATTCAAGCAGCTGGTGCTACTGAAGATGCTGATTTTTTTGTGTGTTGTTTTGTTTTGTTTTAATGAGATGAAAGAATAAAACTCCTGATAAATTGTAGTGATTAGAGAATTTGTGGCTCTTTTTGTAGGAGCAAGCTGATTAAGCTGAGTGTCTGAGCCAGATTTGAAGCTGGGCAGTTATGTTTTCCTTACCAAATGTTTGAGTTTTTCAGACCATCTGTTAACACCTGAATTTTGGCACCGTTTGCTCGGAAGTGGTGGCACAGGCAGCAGAGGGAAACAGCCACAGCTCCACGGTGCCCTCCTGTTGGCCACAGAAGATACAGGTGTAGGTGTCCTATCCCGATTTCTGCTGGTGGCCTAAAGGAGACCGTGCTGGTGGTACCTGCAGCATGGTACAGCTCTGTCTGCCATGACCTGGCTGTGCCTGCACCAGTGAGGTGGGACTTGGGAGCACCGTGTGCTTGCATCTGCAGCTTCATGTCAACAGATTATTTTCCTGTGAAGAAATGAATCCCTAGGGTTGATTTCTGATTAGCTTAAGTTTTCTTTTTATCACGTTATGCATAAATGCAGAGTGCATTTGACATGCTTCTACACTGTCCCTTTTTATCTTCTATACTGTGTGTGTGGAAAGCTCAAGAGCAGATGTTTGCAGATCTGAACTCTTGCCAGATGAAATGCTGCTGGTGGTTTGGTGCAGGGCACTGAGGGGTCATGGTGCTGAGCTGCTTGTGGCTTCATGAGTGACTGATGCAACAGGAACACATGAATTAAGTTTGCATGCAGTTTGCACAAATGGATGTTAGGAATAAACTGAGGAAGTGTAATCCTCGCTCTGTGGTCTACAGACAGTCATGTAGCTTCTTTCAATCTCTGTGTCTCTTTTCATAGATAATGCACTTACCTCCTAGGCCTGCAAGCATTTGAAAATGTCTAAGAGCAATCATTGCTTTTGTACAGCCATGCACTAGCAGCTTCCCTGAATACCAGCTTTTCTGCGCTTGCAGTCAGATGATCCAAGTACAACATCTCACTGGCTGCAGTGGACCATTCAGACCTCTCTGGCAGAGGGTGATTTATGCTTTTGGTAGGAAAGAAGACTTTACCTCATGGAGCTGTTGGTTCTAAATGGTGGAGTGGTGACACTTGGCCTCATTCTCAAAATAAACTCTTAGAGGAAGAAATTAAACCCGCTTGATGGCTACTTTCCCATCAAACAGGCAAGCGTGTATAAACCACTTTGGAAACATTCCAAGGTCGGACAGAAGGGAATTTGCTTGGACTTCCTTGACCAGCTGCTTTCTTCTCCGAGGTGCAACTTTGTCCAACCAGGAGGAAGGTTGTCCTCACAGCTCCACTTCCCAACACCTCAGCCCTTGGAGGTGCCGGGGGATGTGAACATAAGTCCTGTCATCACAGTGTGAGGCTTAATGGATCTGGCACCTCAGGTGATGCTTTCTCAATGGGAAACACAGGGCTTATGCAAGGCCATAGCTTATGACAGATACGTCAAAGTAGTCTGCGTCCCTGCTGTGCTGGTACTTCGTGGGCTCTGGCTTGTTGAAGGCTTGTGATTTAATAGTAGTCAGCAAGAATATGTCTTATATGTAATACGAGAAGATCTCTTTCAGTTGTAAACTCCAGACTTTCTTCCTTTTCCCCCATATTGCCAAGGAAGCAATTTTTGAGATTTATTGCTGTGTTGATGGATTTTGGCCTTGGAGTGATTTTTTGCTATTTTGTTTGAGATAGTGTGACAATTTTTTGCCTTGCTTTTGGGAGAATAAATGGTGTTTTTTGGTTCTTTGATAAATTTATGAAAAGTAGTGGGTTAAAAAAACCTCGTCTTTATTAGTGGTTTGTTATTGTTTTTTGTTACAATATAATGAAGGCCTTATGGTCATTAAAGGTGGATGTGAATTTGAAAACTCTCACCAAACGATTTGCTATAAGGAATGTTACTTTGATTTGAAGTTGGCTTGTCTTTAATGAAAAGAATCATTCTAAGGTTAATTCAAAGGTGCTTTTTTCTTTTTTCCCCAGAAACCTCTGTGACAGAAAGATGTTTTATATTTCCAAAAGAAAGCACTATCTTTAAGAGGAAAGGAGATGTCTCCCTGTAAAAGGAATGAAGTGATCTATAATTTCTAGTCCTAGCCTTTTTATTTTAAGGAAAAAGGAAGTAAAAATTGCCTACTACTCTTTAAAAGCTTTTACTACTGCTCCTGGCACCTGGAAGATGCTGGTTCTGCCACTTTTAGCTCAGCAATCTCTTGGGTGGAATCACATTACTAGAATAGTTAAACCAAATAAATGGTCCTGATTTTCTTTTCCCTGAAAAATGTAACAAGCTGCAGTTAGGTAGATTTTATGTATTAACTTATCTATCTCTTTATTTATTTAAAAAAACGTGTGGAGGGCATCTCCTATTGTTTGTGTTGGATGAAGATTGTGCTGTCCTCTGTTCCTGCAGCCCTACAGTACCATTCCCTGGCGTTCTTGCACCATTCTGTCTTGCTTGTCTACTCTTCTATAAATCTATCAGCCCCTCCAGGGGAAGGAGGAATAAAAGGTGAATCTGCTAAGTAAATTTTGATAGGGAAAAAGATAAAGGAGAATATAATGTCTTATGAGACTCGTGCTTTTAGGTTATCACCTGTGGTATACACAGTCCTTTCAACACATTGTGGTTGTGTTTCTGTCCTTTTTTCTGTTCTCTCTGAGCTGCCTAGGTGAGCAGAGGTTAGCCCTTGCTGGCGGGCAGGGACAGGTAGCTCTGCTGTGCCTTGAGCCCTCGTGAGGCTGGGATAGAAGAATGTGCAGCTCTTGGGTCAGGGCAAAGGCCAGTTTTCACAGAATCACAGAATGACTGGTGTTGGAAGGGACCTCTGGATATCATCCAGTCCAACCTGCCTGCTAAAGCAGGTTCACCTAGTGTAGATCACACAGGAATGTGTCCAGGCAGGTTTTGAATGTCTCCAGAGAAGGAGACTCCACAACCTCTCAGGGCAGCCTGTTCCAGTGCTCTGGTACCCTCAAAGTAAAGAAGTTTCTCCTCATATTCAGATGGAACCTCCTGTGCTTCAGTCTGTGCCCATTGCCAGTCATCCTATCGTTGGGCACCACTGAAAGGAATCTGGTCCCATCCTCTTGACGCTCATCCTTGAGATATTTATAAATATTGATGAGATCCCCCCAGTATCTGAGCAGTCAGTAGGGACTTGTTTAGGGATGTGCAAAATAAGATCTGGCTATGGATAGGGTAACTTTTTCCTCCAGTATAAATTCCGAACTACAGGCAGCCAGTGATTTTTTTATTTCTTGTGCCAGAGGCTTAATCCAGAACGTCTGGTTAATGGCCATTGACGAGTTTCAGATGACCAGCAGCCCCCCCTGCTCCTCTTGCCCACAGGCTCTCCCCAGCTGCAGGGCCAAAATGTCACACAGTATCACAGTATGTTCTGGATTGGAAGGGACCTCAAAAGATCATCTAGTCCAATCCCAATACATGAAGTGCCTGTACAAGTTTTGGGACAGTCACTGGTTGAGTAGAGAGGAGAAACACAAACTGAGCTCTGGAGTGACTGTAGTACAAGCTCGGCAGTTTGACCTGCAGGTTCGCAGGCAGAACCACGCGTAGAGCAAAACCAGCTGAAGCCTGGGCCTTCAAGGACTGACTCTCCACAAAAGCTTCTGTCTGAACCAAATGCTTTAAAGAGGGTGCTGCCAGATGTTTCTTGTTTCAGAAGTAAGTAGCGCCACAGAGGGCTCTGCTACTCCATGAGGCTGGTTCATGCTGCTGGGCTCGCGTTTCTGAGGAACTAAGCTGGTGGCCTTCCACCGCCTTGGTCTAAGAGCTGTGACTTGTGGATGTAGAAAGGGCACACAACGCCATTTTTTCCTTCAGCTGAGCTTGTTGCCACATTTTCCTCTTTCTTATTTGATGTACAGGCTTTATTTGTCTTTCTCCAGCATTCAGTTTTCTTTGCTTATCTGCAATGCTGCAGCCTCGAATAACACCGTGTCCTTCATAGCCATGTAAACTAGAGGGTGCTTTCCCAATTATTGATTTAACGAACAGCAACTGGAGAAATATTTGATAGCTGGTTCATTTGAAACCAAGAGCATATCCTGGGGACAGAGAACATTTTATACATTAGCAGTGCACTCCTTTTAGCCCAAGATGATTTCTTGTGCCTTTGGGTCTTCATTGTGAAACCCCTGGGGTAGAGTACTGGCAGCAAATGGGCACCATAATTAGGCAAGACAAGGTGAGAAGGGACGAGAGTGTCAAATGGCAGGAGAGAAATGGATATCAATATGTCCCAAGCTGGGTGGGAGGGAAGTTGGTGTGGGACTGATATTTTGCATGTAGACTTGAGAAATAATTTTTATCCTCTTTTTTCTTCTTTCTATTAAATTTTCTATTGTAATTACAAGCCAAAATTACCATTACCGGGCACTTCTGCTCATCAGCTTCATGGATTGATGGGAATAATGTATTTTTGGTGCTGTTGTGACTGCAAGAAGGCACTGATAACTGCAATTACAAGACACTGAAAAAGTGGATAATAGAACAGGTGATGGTGGAACTGAATTCTGCTCTGTTCTCTGCCTCCTGTTTCCTCTTTGAGCCAGGGGAAGCCAGTGCACTATTTTGTGATCCTGTGGTTCAGCTCCTCTGAAGCAACATCAGAGCCTTGTAACATGTACTCTGGCATTTGTACCCATAGAAAATGCTCATTGTCTTTCCCACATAGTAAGATCATGGAATCACAGAATTGTTTTGATTGGAAGAGACCCTCAGGGTCATAGAGTCTAACTATAACCTAACCCTGGCACTAAACCATGTTCCTAAGAACCTCATCTAAACACCCTTTAAACACCTCCAGGGACGGTGACTCAACCAATTCCCTGGGCAGCCTGTTCCAATGCCTGACAACACTTTCTGTGAAGAATTTTTTCCTAATATCCAATCTAAACCTTCCCTGGTGCAACCTGAGGCCATTTCCTCTTGTCCTATCACTTGCTGCTTGGGAGAAGAGACCAACCCCCTCCATACTACAACCTCCTTTCAGGTAGTTGCAGACAGCGATAGGGTCTCCCCTCAGCCTCCTTTTCTCCAGGCTAAACAGCCCCAGTTCCCTCAACTGCTCCTCATCAGACTTGTGCTCCAGACCCCTCACCAGCTTCGTTGCCTTTCTCTGCACTCTCTCTAGTACCTCAATGTCTTTCTTATGATGAGGGGCCCAAGATGATGGTTTTAATAATGGGACTTCTGAATTTCAGTCACTGCCTTGGCCAGTGGTAACCGGTGTCACAGTCTCTAGCTGGGCAAAAAAAAAAAGCAAGACAGGTTGTTCTGCTCAGCACAGCGTTGTCGATTGAGCTCCTCTACTCAAAAATCTTGTTCAGCATTTCTAAATTTAGATCCCTCGAGTAAAGGGAAGCCAATTTCCTCTCCAAAGTAGAGAAGTCACCCACAACAATTAGGAAGTGCTGCAACCATCAAGTGATTTTGGTTGCATCTGTTGCTAAGTGTGACGAAGCTTCTCCCAATGGCTGCAGAAGGGCTCTGAGGAGGCAGCATCGTTGCAGGGCAGGAATGCACAGATGTCTGCCTGGGTGATTTAACAGACCTAATGCTATGCTTCTCTTAGCCTGATTTTATTCGTTGAGATCACCAGCAGAAAGCATGAGCTGATTCACCATCCTAGGGTGAAATCTGAAACTCTGCTTGCCCAAGGAAGCTTGGGTACCTCTGTGACACGAGCAGTGGCTGCTCTTGATCACAGTGTCCTGAGATGCTTGTGCTGGCCATGCAGCAGCTGTTTTCTGCGTGTGACTATTTGAATTCTCCTCAAAGAGTGAGCCAGCATTTAAGCGAGCTCAAGTGAAGGGCAATAACTGATCTCAAGTGAAAGATGTGAATTTTAACATATAGCACGTCTCAAATTTTCAACTCTGAGTATGGAGACCTCCTATGTTAAAGTATCATTTCAAGTTTAGATATTGCCTCGAAAGGGATAAAGTGACTGCATTAATGTGCCATTTGTGACTAGTTTTCTTTACACAAAACATGACTGCACAGGTTTTTTTTCTCAGCTATAAGCATTTAGGATTGAGCACAGCGATCTGTGTGTATGTGATATGCATTTGTGTATTTACATACAGCCACACTGTGGTAGACATGCTAATATATACATTCACACTATTCTATACTTACGTATTACCAATATGGGGTATATCTTAAGTACTACCTATGCCATCTCAAGGGAGCTACAATAGAGCCAACCTTGGAAAACGCATCAAGGGTAATAATATACACTGTGGTCAGTGTTTATGTGCTTTCTGGGCATATCCAAAGCACAGTATGTAAATATGGAAGAACAGTGTCTTGGAATAATTTCTTTTAAATGCAGAACATATCAACTGTTAATCTAAGTTGCTTATTTTATGAATAAGAATCTCAAAAGGAAAGGGGAAAGTTAGTGGTGAATGAAGTTGCACTTTTTTAGTTGATACTTGTTTAATTTTGTATTATTGCAGAAACTGGAACACAAAGAAGTTTTGGTTGGCTTGTTGTTCCTGGTTTTCCCATTCATCCCAGCCAGCAACCTCTTCTTCAGGGTGGGATTTGTGGTGGCAGAGCGAGTCCTTTACATGCCGAGGTAACTATTGCAATTGAATTCCTTTCTAATGGGACCACCATCCCATTTCTAAAAGCAAACGTAATTGCTTCTTCCCTTATACAATACTTCAAACATATTGCTATTCTCTGCCTTTCAGTTTTGGCATGATAGCATGAGAGATTTTGTAGTTGTTTGAGAGCAAATTTCTTGGCAGGAGCAAAGCTACCCAAAATTTTATTTAATTATTTATTTTAATTTATTTAATTTATTTTAATTTATTTAATTTTTTTTTTAACAGAGAATTTTTGATATGCTTGAAACAGCTCAATACAGAGATGAGGTGTTGTTTCTTGAGGATTGTTCTCCAAGACTCTTTCTCTTGGTATTACGATGGCATTATCAGCTTTAGTTGTCCAGTGTCTTTACCTAATGAGAAATATCTGAAAAGTTAACCTGTGATATTTTTGTTGTGGTATTACTCAGCTTTCCTGCTACATTAGGTGGTCAGTAAAAACAAAGGTGACAGTACTGCTGTGTTAAAAGCCTGCAGGCTTCAATTGTGGAATATATGCCTGACTTCCTGCCTGTAAGCCATTGACTGCATACCCATCTAAGAGTGGAGGATTTGCAGTTGTTGAAGAGGATGAGGAAAATCCAGCCACTTCTCCATCCTTCAGCCTCTGCCTTGGGATTTTGCTCCACTTCCAGCCTCTAACAGTTGTCACTTCAGCAATCTGGGTGCTTCTGATTCCATTTTACTCAAGGACAACTTTGAGGTGTTACTTCTGACATCTCCACAGTATCCAGACCAGAGAGTGCAGTGGCAAAGAACTTTCATCCAAGATGCACCAGATCATTGCCCATTTCACAGAACCACAGAATGGTTGAGGTTGGAAAGGGACCTCTGGAGGCTGTCTAGTCTCAACTCTCTGCTCAAGCAGGGCCACCTAGAGCCGGTTGCCTGGGACCATGTGCAGATGGCTTTTGAACATCTCCAAGGAGGAAGACTCTGCAGCCTCTCTGGGCAACCTGTGCCAGTGCATTTTTTTTCCACCCATGAACATAAATGGTAATTCTTGGAGACTGCAAGCCAGAAAGCCCAATTATACCGTCAGGTGCAGGGGGTCAGCATCTGTTATCTCTGATGGGATTGTGGAGCTCTCGACAAAACCCTGGTCCTCAATTTCACTTGGGATTACTTTGTGGTAACTGAAACAATAGTTTTATCCCACAAAGTGTTTAAATTGGATTCCTCAGAAAAAATGTGTTCCTCTAAAAATTCTGAGAAAAACACTTATAAGTGGTCTTTTGTAAAGTCATATGCATATTCTGATGGTTATTTGTATAAGCACTAACACAAAACAGCTGCTCATTGGTGTGAAACAGGCTGTGTAGGAGCTGCTGTATTTATTACAAGCTTCCTAGGCAGTAGGCTATATCTCTGTGCTCCGTTATATACTTATTCACTTTTTTGGGTCAAATCCTACTGACTTTATTCAGATGACTAGCCCTGCTTTTGTTTGCTGATAGTATTAGTGGAAGTACAGTGAGTGAAGGTTATCCCTCGGAGTTATTTTGCAAATGATACCCTCAACTAACAGATCTTGCATCATTTCAAATTAACTTGGAAATCAGATTGCTTTAAATTCATGTAACAGAGAATGAGGAAACACATGAAAGCGCAAAGCTATTAAGGAAACAGTCAGCTGAACACAAGGTTTTATTGAGTGGTTGCGTTTCCGAATCTCAAAAGAACAACTGCGGAAAATGCTTCAGCCATCAGCAGTTCCTTGTCCTCCTCCAGATGAGACTGCTGATAAAATGAGAGGAGGGGCAATGAAGAAGAAAAAAGGGTACGTTTGCGCAGGCAAAATTAATCAGCGTTAACACGTGTACATATAGCTTGTATAGTGCTTTTCTTCTTCCTGAGGGCTTTGCAAATATATGACCTACAAAGCAGGTAATTGATAGTTGCTGCTTTTTTTTTTTTCAGGCAGGAAAACGGAGGCAAGAGGATTAAATGATTTCTCTAGAGTAAGTCTGTGTCAGAGTCCCTGGATCTCAGACTTTGCTCAGATCACTAGTGTCCTGCTTTGCAGTATTTGGGTTTTGCCCTTCCCCCAGGCTGGCAGGCAACTAGCATGAGAAGGGAAGGCAGTTTGTGGTAGAGATGGGCAGTTCCCAGCCAAAGGATCCAGAGAGAGCTGAACTCTTGGCTCCGAGTTACAAGGATATGAGCTCTCTTACATCCTCTGGGTGCAAAATGACGTGAGAGGTGATGGAGACTTCTGCAAACATTCATGACTATGACAAGACAAAAATCACCTTGTTTCTTTGCTGTTCCTTGGGAGTGGGGCAGTTTAATAGTGACAGCTCTAGGAAGGGCTGATGTTCTTTATGTAGAACAGTCTTTAGCACTTTTCTTACATTATATCTTGAATAGGGCTTTTCCTATGCTTTGCTGTTCCTTCTCTACAATTCATTTAGCAAGTCAGAGGTTGTCATTCTCCTTTATTTAGACAAAAGCCTTGAATGACATGGGGAAAAATTAGAGACTTGTCTTTCTAGGCTTATGCTGCCAGGTGCTTTTCTATCTCCGTTTCAAGCAATAGCCTTCTATCAATATTTATGGATGTGGTAGTTGTGTATGTGTGTCACAGACTGAAGTCCTAATTCAGTGTTGCTGAGTAGTTACCTGGGCAAAATGTCAAGCATTTTTTTTCCAATAATAGTTAAGTAAGGGCCAAAGGATTTATGTAAAAGATGTTGTAAATAGAAAGGAATAAGCCTTTTTGCCTGATATCTCATTATATGTTTGGGCCTTGCTTTCTGGCGATTGATGGGTATTTGGAACAATTCCTCTTCTGTCTGCAGCCATGCCTTGGGGGAGAGTGATATAAGCTAAGTCACCGTGGTTGAATGTTTTCTTTAATTGGCTGTAGCAAGCTAGAAATATTTTGAGAAAATATGTATTTTTATTTAGTTTTCATTTGAGAGTTACAAGCACATATTGAAATCAGGAATTTTTAATGATGGTATTACTTTAGCCTGAAAAATTTCACAGGAAAACAATTTACTGTCTCTCAAAATTTAATTTTAATGTTGTTGTTTTCATATCTTAAGAAGGGAGAACTTGTTTTCAGGAGGGCTAGGGCTGGTGAAATAGGTATCTTGGGAGTGGTAGACAGGATGCAACTCTGTAGGCCACAGTTTTGCAGAGAGTTATCACAATCAATAGCTGGATCAGTGAAAGACTTAAACCACCATGGGTTTTTCCCTCTTCAAAATGTAGATGTAGTTATGGTTACTGCATAGCTGCTAAAGCTGCTCAGAACACCACAGACAGCCTCATTGCTTGGAAATCTAGAAGAACTATGTGCATCCAGTTATTCTGAGCTATGAGCAATTTGTCAGTACTTAAGCAGGAGCAGCAGCTCTTCCTCTGTGTTGCCCTTCCCCATGCAGAAACTGGAGAGGCAACGCAAACCCTTGGGGCATCCAGGAGCTGCCTGCCCTACTGCTGTACCAGGAGAGCTGGAGTTGCTCTCACCTCATGGGATTGGACCTTTCCTACCAGAGCAATTTCTAAGTTTTCCTCATCTTTCACTGCTACCCAGAGAGCAGCGGCACCTGGCTGGGCTGCTGTATCATAGCTGGACAACTTGAGCTGTTTTTACAGCCTCGTATGAACCAACAAACCAACCAAAGCATTGCTACAGGGCTTATTTCCAATTTACTGAAAGCAATAGGCTGTCCAGTAGTACCTGCACCATTTTTATAGCAACTTTTTCATGGTGGATATTGCAAGGACTGGGTTGCACAGTGCACGCTCCCAACACACGCAATTATGGGTTGCTGTCATTTTTTTCACCAGATCCTCACTATATCAAGAGTTGGTGTTGCAACCCTAACTGTCAATACTAGAATATGGGATCACTGCTATATACAGGATGGCATTTGCTTCAGTGTCTATCTCAAAATCTGCAAGAAAGCTAGCATCCAGAAAAGAGTGTGCTTGTATTTTTCAGGAACTTAACACATCATGTTAAAGCTTTCCCCCTGCCATAGCAAAGCAGGGACCACATGGAAGTATTACTTTTGCATAGAGCATGTTTTTGATTCTTTGTGCTAATGCTTTTTTTCCAGTTAGTGTATTCTGTACAATCCTAACTTCTGTAATTGAAGAAGAAAAAGAACCCGGTAGGTAGTGGAATAATCTGTAATTTTTATGGACCTGAGCAGAATTCACCTTTACTTATAAGGCAGCCACTTGAGGATGGGACTTACTGGTGCGTCTCTTTTTCTAGGAGCATTTTATGCTCTACACATTATCTTCATTTTTTTAAAGACCAGTTGTGTAATGGAGTGGTGTTGTCTTTTCAGTGTCCTTTGCCACTCCTTTCTTTAAGGTTATTTGAAGCTACAAGTTCCCCAGGAGCTGAATTCCTGTTCACTTGTTCAGCTCTCCTTCAGTATGAGATCACATCCAGCTAGGCATCATCTGATTTACAGAAGCAGCTCCTCTTTTCAATTGGAGTCAAACCCCAACCCCAGCAAAGTCAGCAGTGAAAGTCCCATTGGTTCTGCAGGGCTCGTTTATCTGCTCCCTGATCTCAATTCAGCAACATAATTAAGCTTTTTTGCCTGCTTTCAAGTTAAATCCACATTTCATTTGGGATTCGGATATGGAATCCAAGTTGCACCTGCTCCATTTACTTAAAAAAACATGATTTTTAATGCTGCTTTTTTTTGCAAGAGCCACTGAGCCGCCAAAGTTTAGAAGGAGTGAACTGTATTAAATTTCCTGTAGTTCAGCTGCAGACGTGAGGGCACTGGGAGGGGACTGGGAGAACATTACATGATAGAAGTGGGTCAGACCCCAGCCCCATCCTGGTCCTTTTTTACCTTGAGGGGTTGCGTGTCCCTGCCCCAGGGTGTCAATTCGAGCAGAGCTCTGCAAGGAGGAGGGGAGGTTGGGATCTTAACTGAGGCGAGGGACTCCAGTTCTGCTTCCCCATCCCAGGAATAATGACTCCGCTCTGCCCTTTGGAAGGGGACGGAGAGAGTTCTGATTAATTAATGAGAATTAACTGCTTATAGAAAGGCTAAATGCTGCAAGCATCTACCTTCCAGATGCACATTCAAACCTAAGCTCCCAGCTTTTGAAGGCTTGCCCACCCCTATTAAACACTTTAAGGAGAAATCAAAGCAGCCATCCTCCCTTAGTGCAGGCAAGAAATTATGAGATGCTTGTGCCGGATATTTTGGCAAAAGGCAGTAAAGAAGTAGAAATAAAAGCCAAAATGATTCTGCAAAGCTGAAAAATATTAGCTTGTGGCGCATTTGGTCTAGACTGCAGTCCTGTGTTATTCTAACTAAATTTAAAACATGCTTTTGAGAAACATGTTGCTCTTTGGCTATGTACAATTGATCCAGGAAAAAGGTACATTTGTGTTGCGTATGAGTGTTCATGGCTATACTGGAAAGATTTTTGGTTTCATTGTGATATATTAGGTTAAAGGAAAGCCTTTAAATGCATTTTTTCTGCTCCTGAAAATAATGCAGGTATGTAATTATATTGCTTTTAGAAAATAGTAATAAATTAAGTTAATGTAATCTTGTGGAAATAATCTACTTGGTCGTGTTGATTGAAAGAGGAATTCTTATTTACAAAGGAATATGGTGCCGCTAAGAGGATGCCTTATGAAATTTAATAGAAAATATTTTCTTACATGAAGTTTTTGGGGACTTGCAATGGAAATGAATGGGAAATTATATCCCTACTATAGAATTCCAGAAGTTACTATAGTATTTTAATTAAAACTATAGCACACAGACCCTTCCTCAGTAACATATATAAGATTTAGGGAAATTTCTGCGGAAACCCTGTGGAATTATATCAGATTTTTCATTTATAAAATGTTTTCTTTTTGTAGTGCATATAGTAATCAAAAGCCTGAAAAGTTTCTCTGTTACCTGGAAATATTTCAGATAGGAATCTGTTAGAAGGCAAATCTTGGACTCAAGTACTCTAATGAAGCTGGTTTGTTTATCACGTGAGTTATTGGAAGGAAGGGAAGGGGAATGAGTCCAAATGTTAAATAGCCATTCAAAGGTTAGTGAAATCATTAATTTCTGGTCCATATTTTCTCTCTAATAAGGGAAATAAGAGTTCCTGCATCTTCTCTAATTACATTGTGTTCTGACTGGATGACCACGTTGCTAGTGGAGGTAAATCATTTTGGTGACTTAGCTGATCCAAGTGTCTTTAACATAGGCCTCCGTATCTTTTAATTTAGAGCCAAGAACAAAGTCTAACACTAAGTCATAAGATACTTTTCCAAATTAGATGTATTGTGCCAGAGTTTATGGTTCTCTATGTCTTTGTATTATGACTTGCAGACATTATTCCAGGAAAAGGCCTCTTAATCCTGGTGAAATTTGGCATTTTATTCAGCAGAATCAGTAGTAAGTTAAGTATGTTGCCTGTTACTTGGTCATCACACTGATATTTCTGAGCTGTAAGGCTTGGTGTTTTTTTTTTTCGAGTGAGATCTAGTTTGTGTGCTAAATATTATATATTGGTGATGGTTCTGACATAATTTAAAAACCTCTAGTAACCAAGGGGAAAAAAAAGAAGGTTGATTCCATGTCATCATTACTGGGAGACAGGCAATTTAAACAAAATTTTTTTCCCCAAAAGTCAGTACCAGTGAAGACGCAGAAATACTGGCTGTCTGTGTGTGATGGAGGCACATCCTGCATCCTCCTTGCCTTTCGACATTTCGTCTAAAGACGTGACTGTTCCTACAGTTTTTTCCCTTGTATCCCTGACTGTTTGAGAAAGTTTTGATACAAGATTTTCCCACTGGAAATATGACATTTTAGTTAGCCCAAACTTTTTGTCAAGGTGCACTGACTACAGTGAAATTTTAGTTAAAATGGCTAGAAACAAAAGATTTCTCCATCCCATCTCCATCTCCATCCCTTTGTGGTCAAAAGGACACGGACAACAGAAATAGACAGCTGGATGGATCTGACCCAGAACTGCCTCATTGACAGAGATGCTTATCTGAGAGTTGGAAAGTCATGGTCCATCTGCCACACATCAGCAGTTTTCCAGGATTGTTAGCACTAGATCTACACACTGCTGGATCACTCAGTGGTGGCAATTTGATCCAGAGCTGATCCAGGCCCATGCTTGCACTTATGTCACATTAGCTAGCCCATAACTCACTGAATTTAGATCAGCCTTGTACCAGGTGCAAGAGAAAATCTTGATCCAGCAGTAAGCTTGGCAGCACAAAGTTAACTTCTCAAAAATTCTTGGCATACACTTGGACCAGCAGAGCGTGGTTATTCTAGATCAATACTTGGGCACTGATGGCTGGAGAATTTTGGAGACCCCAAGCTCGGAGCCCTACAAGTGCACTTGCTGCATCCCCAGCTCTAAGCCTGACCGAATGCAGCGGTTTGAATATGAGTGATCCAGATTGCAGTTAGTGCCTTAACTTGTGAGTTTTGGGCTTTTCTGAGTGACCTGAGTGCACGCTAGCATGCACATATAAATACACAGTTTTTACCGACAAAAACATTTTTTAAAAGTTCAAATTTTATCCTGGCCCAAAACAGCTCCAGCCTTGGAAAACTTGACATTTTTCATAAAACAGCATCTTTGCTACGCTGCCAGCACTGCTTGTTGCTGGAGCTCCGTGCCTGAGAGTGCTTTTTGGGACAGAAAGATCTACCCTGGCCATGCTTATTTTTGCCAGCGCTCCCTTCCGCATCTGACAGCTGCGTAGTGAGGCAGGAGCAGACCACATGGCGTGCCAAGCTGGCTTTTTGCAATCAATTACTCCCCATTAGAGAAGTGTGAGCAGAGCTGATGAGTTTAACAGGGCCGAACTGCCTTTTTCCCCTGCAGTGACAGCCCTGCCTGCAAGCTGCGTTTCAGCTGATTTGGGCTTTTCCTCCCAGGGTGTTTCCCCAGCTCAGGCTGCGGAGCTGGAGCGCCTTGGACCCGGAGCACGAAAAGTGTGTCGTGCCAGGTAACATATGTGTGAGACTGGGGCTGGGAAACTTGTGGGGAACTTTAAAACTGAGAGAATTGAATGTTTCTGTTCAGCATTAGGACCTGGCCTCAGACGTGGTCTTTCTCAACGCTATGCTCCCCACTCTTCAAGGAGCAGCAGCAGCAGGGCAGGCACTTAATTGAAGTTGTGCATGTGAGCGTTAAACTTGCTTCAGAGGAGCTTGCAAGTGAGGGTTAGTTTTTATGGAGGGAAAGGGAGTCATCTTAAATAAGCACTGGAAATCAAGAAGGAGGTTTGCAGCCCAGAAAGAGCCTCCGGGGTGAGATGTCAAAGCCAAGTGCATTTTCTAGTCTCAGTATAGTTTTGAGATAATCCCTTTTGTTGCATTAGCAGCCCCTGAACAGGGCAGTATTTCTTCTGTACTTTGACAGGCTGCTTGTAGGCAGCTCTTTTCTTAACTAGTATATATGTATGCATCTGGATTCTTATCTATGCTGAGCTCTGAAATCGAGTAAATGCTTTGATGAAATCAGTGAGTTTACTTCAAGTTTACCTGTGTAGCTGAGATTAAATCTGGTTAAAAAAAAAAAAAAAACAAAACAACACAAAAACCAAACCAAAACACCAGCTACTTTACAAGATTTGACATCCCCAAAATAACCATTACAAAGTGTGAGGAAGGCATCTTTTCTGCATAGCTTCTTCCACTTTTTTAAACCCCTCAGCTTACAGCCCTGCCTGGTTGGGTTAGAAAAGGCTGGGGCTGCAGCGCTGGTATCTGGGCTGGTTCCCTCTTGCGTGGTGCCTCCAATTTCAGCGCTCAGCCTGCTCTGCCCACATGCTCCTTCACAGACTGGAAACCTGCACTCTGCAAAGTCACACCTCAGAAAACACAGTAAGATGCGTGACTATAACATGCCTAGTTTTTCAGGAGCTTTTTGAAGCACTAGGTCTCTATGCAGCTTCTGGAGGAGGCAAGATGGTTTCTGATGCAGACAGCTGTAGCACAACATTCTGATAATCTTGGGCTGCAGCACCAGCCACATGTGTCTTTGATTAGATGCCGTTGCCAAGAACAAAATGCAGTGAAGCTGTTCCTGATTTTTACTGAAAAGTGATAAACCTGATCCACAGAGGGAAAGAAGAGCTGTGTGTAAGCGTTGTTAGAACAGCCTTGCCTTGGGAAAGGGGCCATAATGGCCAAAGCAAAGGTGGAATTTGTGATCTAATCACGGGAGAAGTATTTGCAAATGTTAAGTATCTGCTGTTTTGGCTCTTGTTTCAATCAGGCAGTATCTGTAGCATATTGTGGGAAACAGGGTCCCTGTGCCACCTCATTCCCATCTGCTTGTGCCTCCTCCCACTTTGCTTCCTTGCAGGTGGAACAATATTAACAAATCACAGAAATTATAGGTGAAAATCTGTCACTGCACAGCTCCCTGCCTGCGATCTGCCAGAAACACATGGCACTGGTGCTGTGGGCCTGCCTGCCAGGTGCAGCCCTGCCCTCGCTGTAATTTGGGACCTGCCTAATGTACCACTTCAGTACCACATGAGTCTGAAACACAAAGAGTCATGAAACCGCTGGCCTGTTGGTCCGTGTGCTGAGCTGTCCTGCAGCTTCACTGAATTTCTGAAGCTGCAGGTTCTTCTATAATAAGTGTTCTCATAGTGAGCCCACGGAAAAACTATTACCATGTTAACCTGTTGGACTGTTACTCAGGTCTTGCTTTGCATCTGACCCTGGGGACCAAGCTGGCGTGGACTTTTCACAGTGGGGAATGGTTGCTGTAGCAGGCTGTTGCTTATCCTACAGAAGGAAAAAAAAAGCTTAGCAGTTTTACAGTAATCCAGTGGAAAATGGACTTATAAAAATAACAGTGGGCTGGGGATTTTGCTTGTTTCCAATTGTTTCGTTTTGGCTATGAAGTATTGCAGAAAAGTACTTGCATGATGGGATGACAATGCCAAGAGAAAAGCCCTTCAGGAGAAAAGGTCCTCTCCTTTCCCCTCCCAAGGAAATGCTAGAGTTAAAATACTAAACAACCCCCAAACCCACAATCCTGCAGCCACCATACATATGCAGATAGCTATGGAGATGTCTGGAATGTAGTACTTAGAGTAATTTTTTCAAGTGGCAAATGGGTCTTTGATGAAAGGTGCTTTTGAGACATTTTCTTTTTTTTTTTCCTCTAAATGGATGTGAATAAAATCTGATTTACTAGTGAGCCAGCACTAACATTTGATATGGAACCCCTAGCACTTTGAGAAGAAAAGTTAATGTATTTGAAATGTTCTGTGTGTTTGTAGGTGATGACAGGATCAGGGCAGAGTTAACCACATAGGAATTGTCTTAGAGTCACCTGGTGAGTTACTTTAATTAGATAAGTACAGTCTCACCTGTATGGGCTCTTCTCACTATGGTACTGCTGCTTGTGCTGCTACTGACTTGCTAAAACTCAGCACAGCTTCCAACAGTTTATCTAAAGGTTGGCGAGGTTGGGATCAAGGGAAATGCGATGAACTTGCATCTCATGGGTGAAGCACTGCGGGGCGGCTCTCCAGGTCCAGTGTGTGTCAGGGCATGTTGCTGCTGCAGCAGCTCCATCATGGCAAGCTTGGTGCTCTGCTGGTTCCGAACTTCATGGCACTAAGGCTGATTTCTGTACTGGGACTGTTGAGTCTCATGTGAAACGAGTGTGTTGTAAGATATGAGAGATTATGCGTTTTTGAGACCAGGAAACAATAGTGATATAATAATGTTTTTTTGATGCTTAATACATGGCTGTGAACACTGTTTTAATTAGAACAGACCATGGGATCTGGAGGAAGGGTCTGGCTTTGCCCTGATTTCAATGTCTTTATTTGGCCTTAATGTCGAAATGTAAAGAGAAAGCAAAAATTACTAAGAAAAGTATCTTTGGGGACATTGCAAGGAGTTGTTTTTTTTTATTATTATTATTATTATTATTATTATTATTATTATTATTATTATTATTATTATTATTATTATTATTATTATTATTTCCAAACAATTTGTGGCATGAAATCACAAACGCATGCGCTTTCCTGGCAGCAAAGGACATGAGAGTGCCTTCTGTGCTTTGGGAGTCCTTGGCCTGCAAAAGACCTGCAGCCAGGAATGTAACATCTGCCCTCGAGCAAGGGTTTGGCTTGAAATGACCATGTCATAAAAAAAATTAGCAAAGAGATGCAGGTCTACCTGACCTCTGCACCAAAGGTCCCTGAAGAGATAACGTGGGTGTGTCCTCCCCACCCTCTCCTTGATGATCTGTGGCAGGCAGGAAATTGTCTGAAGTTTTAAGCTAAATTTACCAGATTCTGAAAATAAAACTATTCACCTACTTTATGCTTTCTGATCCTTTTCCTTCTTTTCCTATCTTTTGGATTCCTGTGCACTTTATAGTGCAGGTAGCTTGACTGTAGGCCAGTTAGGCTATAGTTATGGCATAACTACAACTCAGCCCTAATGTTGTCATAATTATAGAATAATCATAGAATCATACAATAGTTTGGGTTGGAAGGGACCTTAAAGATCATCTAGTACCAACCCCCCTGCCATGGGCAGAGACACATTCCACTAGATCAGGTTGCTCAAAGCCCCGTCCAACCTGGCTTTGAACACTTGCAGGGATGGGCCATCCACAGCTTCTCTGGGCAACCTGTTGCAGTGCCACACCACCCTCATGGTAAAGACTTTATTCCTTATTTCTAATCTAGATCAACCTTCTTTCAGCTTATAGCCATTATGCCTTGTCCTATCACTATATGCCCCTGTGACAAGTCCCTCTCCAGCTTTCTTGTAGGCTGTCTCTATCTTATTAAAGTGTAAATCATGTTTCAACCCTGCCCTCTTTAGCATCACTCCTTTAACCTTCCCCTTAGCAGCTTTGCAGTTTGGGATTCTGGTACATTAGCTATGCGATCCCCTTCCAGCAGGCATTTGGGTACCCATTCCCTTCTGTATTTCTACTTACTGCTGAACTCTGTAGTCTTGCTGCTTTGGCGGGTGTGTGGATGTAGAGCCTGCCTTTGGCTTACTTACCTCTCTAACTCTCAGGGAGTCCTGTGGGCTTTTCAGCAAGATACCTTGGTTTCCACTGCGTGCTCCCCAGTGCTGTGGAACTGCTGAACTGCAGCTTCAGTGCCTTGCTTGCCAGTCCCCATCAGCAGAGCAGATCACTTAATTGCCGTGTTTCTGGTTCCTGCTCTGTAAAAGGGAAACTGCAGCCATTCTCCCTTGCAAAGTGCTTTGGGAGCCCCCGATGGGAAGTGCCATGCGGAGCTGGCACTCTGTACCTGCACTGTGTCATTGCCAGTGCAGCTGGGATGGGAGCTGCGGTCTGAGATGAACCCCCCCGGCATCTCTCTGTAACTATTGTGGCGATGCACTGCAGATGTTGGAGAACAACCCCTGGAAGCTGCACCTTCCTGGTGGCTGCATGAGCTGCAGCGCGGTGCTGGCTGTGCCCCGGACGAGCAGAATGATTGCTGCTGCTAAGGTAGAAATTCCCAACAGCTGGGGCAGGGTTTGACATAAATACCAAGACACTGATGTTTGCATTTTTTGTTTTCTGGACACGTTCAAGATTCTGTTAGAAAAGGCCTGTTCTTGAAAATGTAAAGGTGTAGGGAAATTCCTTTGAAAATGGCTTTATGCTAAAGCAATTAAATAATGTTTATGTCAGATAATTAATTCCAGGGGAAGGATGAAATTACTAAAAGGCTAAATAACTGTGTGCAAACCGTCTGCAGGTTTTTGAAGCATTTCTTATTGGAAGGAAAGGGCTTATTACCGAGATTAGCTTTTTAGAGGTTTTAAAGTAGGGTTCAATAGCTATAAAGGCTGGTTTGTTTGGCACCAGCATCTCTGTTTGTAGCTCTAAATGTCTACTTGCAGTTAGTGTAGGTGCAATAAACATGTGTGCAGAAGAATTCATGGAAAGAAACAGTGCAAGTGCCATAAGAAATGTATTGCAGCAAAATGCAAGCATAGTTAAGTGAAAAAAAAAATACCGATACCCACTTCTGAAAAACAGAAGACCTCTAAAACAACAATGAAGAAGTTTTGAATTATCACAGATCTGATGTTGTCTCTGGATTTGCCACTATGTTTGTTCTACTTCAAGTGTTCTATATGGTACCTGTACTGTGCCAAAGACAGCACCACTGCCTGATGCTGGGCAGTATGTACAACAGAGGCACTTCTTTCCTCAGTGAAAGCAAGATTATCCATCTCCATCCCTAGGAAGCTCGGGCAATAGCAGTGTGCCTAGTCCTCCAGGTGGGCAGAGAAACTCTGCCGAGAAGCACACTTAACAGCTCCTCAAAGATGGGACATTTTCTTTTCCTGATCTCCTGACTGAATTTTGCCACAGAATCACAGAATGGTTGGGGTTGGAAGGGACCTCTGGAGATCATCCAGTCCAACCCACCTGCTAAAGCAGGTTCACCCAGAGCAGATGACACAGGAATGTGTCCAGGTGGGTTTTGAATGTCTCCAGAGAAGGAGACTCCACAACCTCTCTGGGCAGCCTGTTCAGTGCTCTGGCACCCTCAAAATAAAGAAGTTTTTCCTTATATTCAGATGGAACCTCCTGTGCTTCAGTCTGTGCCCGTTACCCCTCATCCTGTCCTTGGTCACCACTGAACATTGTGTTCTTAGTTTTTCTTACCTCATAACAGTCTCACTGGGAAGTTACTCAGACACCTGGGTACAGGCCAAGGAAAGCCTGTAGATCTCTGTCTGGAGCATGGGCAGGTGTGAAGAAGTCTTTGTCTACATCCTGCCTGGGTTTAAGGGTGGGACTCAGCTGGGGTTCAAGGTGTGCCAGTGTCTGCCATGTATTGATGGTTCCCCGGGTGTTATTCCAGATCATTCTATTCCCTTTTTTCTTCAGTGGGGGAGCTGCCTGGATTAAGATAGCTTTGAAGTCTAAAACTAAATCAGGTGCTAAGTAACTGCATAGGAGAGTTTTAGATAAGGTAATGAAATGCCTCAGGCAATAGGAATTGAAATTCCTTTCTGAAAATGCCAAGCACAATTAGGGGCGTACTAAGTACAGCAACCCAAAGCACTCCATTTCCAACTCAGAGGGGCATCACTGGAGGAATTAACACTTGAATGAAGGCCCATAATTACTGAATTGATTTAAAGTTACACAGGAATAAGGCTTCAGTTCAAAATGCAAGTTAACTTCACAGAAAACGTCTCAGTAGTCATGCATGGAGAGCCATGGAAGTGCTGGAAGGATTGGCGCTGAAGAAGGCCCTGTGTGGTTTCATGGAGGGGCAATGGGGAAGCTCTGCTGAGGCATCTCAGCTGCACTGGATGGGGCTCTGGAAGGGATGGGCTGGCCCTGATGGAGACGTGCAAGGCCCAGGCAGGGACTCCTGCCTTTTGGCGTGGCCTCTGCCACCTGTCCCTGCTGCCACGCGTGCCACAACGCTCACCCCCCTCAGCTTCACAATTTGTGAACTGGAATTAATAGCGACCGCCACTGGGGTTGTTTAGAGACTTCCCCGTGTTATAATGCTTTTCGATTCAGCGCTGCTCCCTCCAGTCGTGTTCAGTATTACTGTTATTACATGATGCTGTTCAGAAAAGCAGCTGCCTTCCGCAGGCTGCTGCAAGCTGCCATTATGCTGGGTGGTATTATGTACGCTACTGTACTTCTGGCATCTGGGTCTATCATTTAGATTAATTTGGAAATTGTGTGGTGAACTGAGGAAAACCGCTATTGAACTGGAGTTTGTCAGCTTGGAAAAATGTAATTAGTCCAAAGCCTCCTGTAATTGAGTAATAAATGCAATACTGAATGGTCTTGCATATAAACCAGAGTGCTGGAATATAACTTTTGGTATTTTTTTTATTTTTCAGTATGGGGTACTGCATCCTTTTTGTCCACGGTCTAAAAAAGCTGTCTACGTGGTTAAATAAGTGGAGAATTACTGTTCTGACCCTCTTTGCTTTACTGCTGCTGCTCTTCTCTTGGAAGACTGTGAAACAGAATGAAATCTGGCTGTCACGAGAATCCCTTTTCAGGTATGAGCGCTCACGGGAGAATAGTGGCATTTTTGTACTGTTTAAAATAAGTTTGTTCGTTTTGTGTATTGTTCGTTTGTTCATTTGTTCATTTTCTTTAGCACGAGTCCTGTGCTACTGGTGCATTGCTGTGATTAACATTTTGATTTTTATGAAATAACACCTATTTTCTGTTTCCTGGCAACTGTGCAAAAACTGGCGTCAGCACTTTATATGCTTATGCACAAACTTTGGGTCTGGCAGTCACATTTTTAAGACACACCGTTTTTAAATAACTTCAGTTCTGTAGATTTACCAATAATGTAACACTTTCCCTTTTAAAGAAATAGCAAAAGTTTGTTGCAATCCTCCAGAACACCATAGTAACGCTATTGAATATATTGAATTTTCTTTAGCGATGTTCTTAATGACAAAAATGAAATGCCATGAAGTATCAAACTTAATGTATCGTATTTCATTTTATTTGATTACTCCTTGCCAAACAGCTCTCTCTACAACCTCATTTATATATTTTGTTTGCACTGAAACAGACTGTTTCATTTTGTGTTTTGCTAGCAAATGTATTGCATTTGCCTCCAGCTGCTTTCAGCAGTTGTCTAATTGTGAAGTAATTGCAGAAACACAGGTGATCGGCACATGGGTTGCTTAGCTTTATTTTCTAACTTATTGGCCAGAGCAAAGTTTAATTTACACAGCACTAGAGAGTATGAAATTATTTTTTATGTGTACCCTTCGGTCTTCAGGAAACCCTATTGAAGTGGTTGGAGCTCTAGTAGTGGGATTTTTTTGTTTCCCCAAAAAAATCTGGAATAGGGGCTTATTTGCTGTGACGTGATTCATTGCCTGTCTCCCTGAAACGCTGTTTGCTGTTCAAACATCAGCAGCCATGGTGACGAGTCTGGGCTCACACAGCAGTCCTGGTGTAGCACTCCCCCAGTCCAAAGCCTTCTGGCTAATGGTGGCCATTTGGAGGAAAGCTGGACACCTTTCCAAGTTGGATGACTCTCTTGTTGGAAGAGGGGTGGGAAGATGGTAATTCCATATGCTGAGTTGCAGGTATCCATATGGTATCATGTGTTGAGTCAAACTGGAGGGGATGACAGGAGGGCATCTCCTTCTAAGGAACAGTTGGGGTGATATGGGGTGTCAGGGGGTCTATTGCAGAAGAGAAGGATGTAGCTATGTCTGCTTAGTTGGACGCAAATGGACTTCTGCCCAGCCTACCTCCATTCAAAGCAGGGTGACCATCTACCAGCCAGCTCAAGTTCAGAAACCGTGGCACTGCTTCGATGCAGCACTGAGCTGGTGCTAGTACACCTTGACTCAGGGTAGGGATCTGGTGTTGCCCAGGTTGGTAGGTAGACCTCGGTAGTCCTCGGTGGCTTGGATCGAACTGGCCTGCTCTTCAGCTCAGGTCTTTTGGGGACCATGGCAGGAGAGAGAGATCTGCACTAGGCTTTTGAGGAGAAGGCAAGAATGTAGGTGTGCTCCTGTTGGGTCACCTCTTGTGATGGCCTGCCCCTGAGAGCAATCATCAGCAGAAAAGCAATGTAAGAACAGAGACAGCAACAGTGATGCTTTTCTCCAGTCCTTTCCCAGCTTGCAGTAATCTGCAGTTTAAAGACTTCCTGAGTCAGGAGTTACTTTCTTTTTTTTATTTTTTTTGCCTTTAACAGCCACTGATGGACTTTTCTTCCATTAATGTCTCTGACTGCTTTTTCAAATCTATTTATAGTTTTGGCTTCTACAGCATCCTGTGCGCTGGGCTCTCATTAGATTACACAGTGTGCACACTAAGATTTCCCTTCTGTGTGCTGTGAGCCTTCTGCCTGATCATCCTGTTTGGTGTCCCCGTGTTCTGATGTGCTGAAGGAGTAGTGAGTAACCATCAGCTTGTCACTTGTCCTTTGCCTTCCATGCCTTTACCCCCATGCCGTCATCCAAGGCTGTCTCTTTTTCATGCTGAAGTCTGCTAGTTTTGAACTCTCCTCATATGGAAGCTGTGCTGCACCTCTGATTCTGCTTGTCAGTCTCCACTGGATGCCTTCAAACTCTAGTCTGTCCTTTTGAGGAGACCGGAATCATCTTTCAAGAGATACATGCAGCACAGTAATGCAGGACTGCTTTGTGGTTTTTGTTCTCATTTCTTCCTGATCTTCCACATACCTTTGTGACCTCTCCTAAGCACTTGGTGATATTTTCACAGCATTGTCCACATGAACTCCAAGGCACCTATTGTGAGTGGAAGTGTCTGATTTATGGACATCAGTCTGTGTGCAGATTTATGCAGATTTAGAGTGTGTGTGTACACACTCTCTGATACTTGTCTCTGTGCCAGAATTGCATTTCATCTTCCATCTTCTTGTCTAGCCTTCAGTACAGTAAGATCCTTCTGTGACAATTTGTAGCTAGCTTTAACTCCTGCAGCGTGATTCACATTGGTGTCATCAGCAAACGTGTCATCTCTCTGTTTTCTCTCTTTTCCAGACCATTTGTGAACACATGAAGCAGCTCAGATGCCACTGCATGTCTCTTAGGAACCCTGCTTGCAATCTTCTTCAATTTTAAAAACTGTTCACATACTTGTTCTCTTTGCTTGCTGTCTTCCAACTAGGTATTGATTCAGGAGAGGACCTTCTTGAAAGGATGTTGTAGCATGGAAGCTGTTGGTCTCTTCTCCCAAGTAACAAGAGACAAGATAAGAGGAAATGGCCTCAATTTGCACCAGGGGAGGTTTAGATTGGATATTAGGAAAAATTTCTTCACAGAAAGGGTTGTCAGGCATTGGAACAGGCTGCCCAGGGAAGTGGTTGAGTCACCATCCCTGGAGGTGTTTAAAAGAAGCATAGATGATGTTCTTAGGGACATGGTTTAGAGGTGGACTTGGCAGTGTTAGATTAACGGTTGGACTCAATGATCTTAAAGATCTTTCCCAACCAAAATGATTCTACAATTCTATGATTCCCTCTTACTCCATTATGCCTTTAAGAAATCGGAAGTCTTTAGAGAGGGATTTTATCAAAAACTTTTTTGAACATTTAAGTACACAACTTTGGTGTATGTGTTTCTGGCTGACTGGGCTATCTTTGGATTTTCATAAAAGGTTTCCATACTTTCAATACCCATGTACCCGTTGAGTCTATCAAAGAACAACAGATCTGCCTGACTAACTTTCTGAAAATACAAGGCTAATTCCTCTTTGTTGGATTGTAGTTATCCACAATTTTGCTAGAACTAGCCTTTATTACAGTTTTTCCCAACTTACATGGAATGCAAATCAAGACTTGTTGGTCTGTGCCCCCCTGTTCCAGCCTCGTCCCTGGAGCCAATTGATGTCATGTTCATCACCTCCCATTTCTTTAGTGTCAGCCTCATTTAAATGATAGGCTACGTACCACAGCTAATAGCAGCTCCATGTTTGATTTCCTCTGGATGCATACTACCAAGCCAAATGGATTTATAACTGTTCTTGGTGTTGATTTGTTTTAAAGCCTCTTTTCCTGCCACTTCAGTTTGAAGCAGTGCTTTGGACACACCCCTGTAAAGAAAGTCTCCCATGTGGCAACCTCCTTCAGTTCCTCTCTAGTAAGCACTGGTGCAGATAATCCGTTTGGCTTTTCTACTGCTGCCTTTTCTTCTTCAAGCACTACTTTTAGACCTCCATCATCTATTTGCCTTAGGGGGATCTTTGGCAGGTTTCCTATATCTGATGTATTCCGTTATTAGCTTTGATGGCTTTAGCAAGTTTTTCCTTAAATCTCTTTTGGTCTGCCTAATTATGGGTTATGTTTAACTCTCTGAAGTTTATACTCTTTTCCTTTTTCCTTCTGTAGCCGTCACATTCACCTTTTAAAGGGTGTTTTTCATTTCTGATAGCCTTTTTTACTATGCTATTTAACCGTATTGGCCTTTTAGTTGTCTTTTTAAGATCATCTCTGATAGGTGCTATACATCTCTCGTGAGTCTGTAATACAGTAAGACTCTTCTTGTTGATGGGAAGGAAATGCAAAACCAGAATAGTATAGCAAGAAGCTAATGTCATCCCAGGAGTGGGAGATCTCCTGTTCGGGACAGAAGGAGGAGGCTATAGATAGGCTGATGAGGAGGGCAGGAAGAAGTGGATGGAAGCATTCGCAACAGCAAGAAATTGGAAAAGACAGAGCAGGAGGAGGAGATAAGGAACAGTAAAGAAGTACGAGGGAAAATAAAAAGGAATCAGAGCAAATCTATACATGTGGGAAAGGAGACATAAATCAGCCTACTTGGTAGTCCCTGTGTGTGCTGAATTTCTTTTTAAGAAGTATGTGCTGAGAGAATCTTCACTCCCTCGTTCTTCATTCTGCTTTCTTCAGTTGCTGTTTTAATTATTTACTGCTTTTTCCCTCCTTTTAATTTTTTCCACCTTCACCTCTACTTTCCATTCTTCCATTTACTTGGATGTATTTCTTCAGGGTCTGTCTGTCTTGATTCCCTTGTCTGAGACCTGTTCTGTTATACACACTTTCTCTGTACTTGTCCAGGAGACTTATGTATACCCAGCATGTTACCATTTTTGTGCTTGTACCCCATTTGGTCCCGCTCTGAAGGCTTACTCTGCCTTGACATTATGTGGCAGCACTGTTGCCATCTCTAGGCCATCCTGACTCTCAGTCTCCAGCCCAGGGGCCAGATTTTCTGGATGCAGAAATCCTGCTTGGGTCCTGGCCAAAAGGAGCAGCATGGGGGAGGATGCTACTGTCTGAGGAGATGATGCATTGACATCTAGGTGCACAAGCCTCTATAGGCAAGGACTAAATGAGAAGCAAATGAACCACCAGCGTAAGAAGTGGCCAAATATATGGAGATCTAGATATTTGAGGCATATTATATCAACAGATCTCTAGAAGCCCCAAGCAGTTTCTCTGACTGTATTGGCAGGTGGGCAGGGAGGGCTCATTTGTTAAATATTTAAGGAGCTACTCTATACGGCGAATGCACAGGCCAGAAGGCCAGGCTACAACCGCAGTCATTGTTAATGTCTGAAGCCAGGGAGAGGGTGGTGAGGGCTATGGACTGACCTCTGCATCCGCCATTCTGACCTTTTCAAGGTTTGTCAAGCTGCCACATTTCCTGTTGCTCCTGGAAAGCATCTGCATGTGCTGCCCACGTCTGTGACAGTGCCTGGAGACGTGGTTGTAGCCAGCAAAGGAACTATATAAAACTGGCACTTTCTTGTTCAGCAGTTTTCCCTCCCAAGCCAGGTCTGCTGACTTCAGCAATTTGTAAAAACCCAGTCCCAAAAGTGGCATTTGCTGCTCTGTAATTTTGTTAATTCTGAAAGCTAGCTCAGCTGAGGAGAGCACGTCCTATTGCATTTTGTGTGTCTTCTGTAGAACAGTTTAATATGGCCCAACATTGGTATCTGTAAAATCAATACAAGGGTAGAAGGCCAAGGAAAGTGGTTGTTGGTGTCATCCAGAGAATAATTTGCCCTAGAGAACCTTCATTGATCATAATGATTCCCAAAGCAGAGGAGACCCCATTGGTCTCCCAGGGCTCCTGCTGAGGCAGGGGTGGCCTCATTTCCTTGTAAACTGAGCACTTTTCTTATGGAAATCACAGATGATCAGTGAAGCTTCTGCCCTGCATCCAGTCACTCTGCAAAGCAGAACATGCACTTAGGAAAACAACAGAGGGGATCACAGGAGGCTTTTCCCAACTGAAGTGTGATTTAGGTAATGCTGATATTTGAGGTTGGAAAATACCAGTAGTATTTTATTTCTCTGATTTATGGCTAATAGGCTTTTGTCTTTCTGTGGAGAGGAAGTGTTACGTAAAAGGGTTTGTCTATTGTAAAAGGGTTTGCCTATGGTTTATTTTCCATTTATGTCACTTACTGCTGTTGTAGAAGTCAAAAGGGAAGGAAATCTTCTGGAGAAGTGACGTCTGAGGTCGGAAGGCTTGTTTCTGGCAGGAGCCAGGTTGGTGCCATAGGTTTTCAGAAGGGCACTTGTGTGCCGGGCTGTGGAAGAGGGAACTAGGAGATTTGGGAAAGCATGCTGGAAAATTAGATTGAAATTGTGAGAGACTGAAGGCTTGCGGGAAGCAGAAATGGAAAAACATTGTGTTCTGCTTTGTTATTTATACTCCACCCTTTCCTGCTTGGCTTTCACTATGGACATTATTGTTTCCTCTGTCATTGAGCAAACAGCGTTCTCAGCTGGTTAAGAATCAATTAGTAGGAGTGTTTGCCTAAACTCTCCTAAAAAATCCCTTCTGTGCCCAGTGCTGTGTTTGCTGCTACCTCCCACCGATCAGAGACTCTAAGCAGCCTCACTCATTGCTACTTGCATTTGCAAAATGAAACAGCCCCCCCTCTCTGCCCGTGCAGGGAAAATAAATAGGTCAGGGTGTGTGAGTGGTGTGATGCAGAGCAGAGCATCATAAGAACCCAAACCGATTTCTGCCTTTCCTCTGTCACCCCCCACCCCGGCAGAAGCACGCAGCTGCAAGAAGCTTTATTAGTGACGTTTTAATAAATGGGACTGGCAGGATTGAAAATAAATTCTACTGAAAGAGTCCAGAATTAAAGTATTTAAACATATGCATCTTACTGTTAAAACCATATCTCATTAGAACTGAAGTACTTGTGCATATGTAATGTTCTCCTCACCATTAACTCAGTTTGCTCTGTTTCAGCAGGGACTGTAGTGGAGCCAGAAACTCATTGCACAGAGCTCTGAGATAACAGCAGTTTTGAGTGCCTGTCCGTGTCTCTGCCTGTAACGCCGGTGCTGATGTAATGAAACCCTCTCTGTATAAGAATTAATATTCCAGTAATGCCCAGAGGTTGTAAGTGTGTAGTTAATAGCTCCCAAGGCCAATGGAAATTAACACAGCCGTACCAGTCACACATTACTTGCTGCTGGTGCAGTATATCTTTGTGAAAACTAATACAGAAAATCATTCTCTTAAGAATAGCATCAATTAACTGATTTAATTCAGCGATTAGTCACAAAATGTCTTATTCCTGTAGTGCTCCCAGTAAGTCATTTGGAAATACCTGATGATTACGAAGCCAAATGCAAGGTGTTTTTTTAATTTCAGTAGGCAAACCGTGGCTGTGTTGTGCTGAACTCTGTAAGGCAGCCGTGTGCGAAGCTTTGGAAGCTCTCACGAAGTAGGCATTAGTGATACTTGATACCACTGGCTGCAGATAACCAAAAAGATACCGTATTTGCCACTACAATTCTCCAGTGCTGTTTTTACAATGAAATCCCTGACAAAGGGTTTCCACAGCTGTGGGTACGTTCTCTCCATGGGAGAGGGTATGCACCCCACCGTGGGGGCTGTGTGTGACCCTGTCTCATCATGATCAACTTCCTTCCCCACCAAACTTAAGCAACAGAGACGGACAAGGCAGAACAAGATGACTTGGGAATTTCCTAATCTCTGATTGTCCTGCCTGAGGTAGGAGGGTCAGAGATGATGGGGGGAGAAAAGACAGCAGCTGGCAAGGATCTGCTTGTGAGCAAGAAACAGTGCTTTGTCTGCTTTTACGTGAACAAATTAATCCATCCTTATTTCCCATTACCTCAGAGAGCCCCTATTTATGTGCTGGAAAGGATTCCCCCATTAAACAGAGTACTAACTTCTCTGGATTCTTGCAGGGGAAATGTTTCCATGGTGTACGTGATTTCTTTCTCTCTTTAACCTTGAAGTGGCATTTCCTCTAGCTGTGCAAGGTGTACCTTGCTTTCTGTGCTCTCAATTAAGTAAATAAGCATATGCTCGCTCTTCTCCTTTTGTCTTTGTGCCCTCATTTTTCATTCCAAACACTAAGTCCAATCTATGTGGCAGAGGAGACAGGGGAGGGACGGGGTGGCTGTGCAGCCACATGCCCACAGTCATGTGTTATGACACAGGAGTGTACAATTTGCCAGCTCAGGACAAGGGTCCCATTAGCCCTTACCTCCTGGCCGTACTCCGCTCAGCGTTAAGCAGTGCATGGGTGCTGGCTCGGTATTCAGATTACACTATGCTTCTCCTCTCTTGGCTGATGTATATGGAAAAGGTACCTTCTGTCTGGGACATCTTGATTTAAATCAAGATTTTCGTAAGGCGCTTTGTGACACTCAAGTTTAAGCAGGCAGCCTGTTATAGCTAAATATTAGCCTTTTTAGGGTTTTTCAATTTAATAACCCAGATTTTGAAATATGACAGCATGTGTGTGCAGGGAGTGTTGCCATCTGTGTTGGTGCTAGAGGTGCCTGAGGTGACAGCAGCTAGGACAAGCTGAATTGCTGCCACATATTTATGTCCACTTGAGGCACATGGTGGACACACTCACAACGTGAGTTACGTTGGCGTCAGTGTGCAGGAGGTGACAAGCAAACTTCTCAGAAAAAGAGACCATGAGAAGAAGGTGGGCCTTGGGGAAGGTGTGGTAACTTGGCTGCTAACACCATCCTGCTTCTGTTCCTTTTTGCAGCTCAGGAGTGAAGACCCTGCCCCACAACGCCAAGGTGCACTACAACTACGCCAATTTTCTGAAAGACCAGGGCCGTAACATTGAGGCGATCTACCACTACAAAACTGCTCTCAAGTAAGTTTCCTGAGAGCCCAGTGGGGCTTAGGCTATGTGGTGCAGCTTGCCGTTAGCCCAGTGCTCTCCCACCAGGCACAGGGTGGGTTGGCCACTCCTCACCCCCAGCTCCCAGGGCAGCTTGGCTTTCGGAGGCTGAGAAAGTTCCCTGGCTCAGTGTTTTGTGTCACTAAATGAGGTGGCCTGGCTTTCCTCCAGCTCCATGTGTGTGTACGCGTGTGTTTGTGTGCATGCTTCAATATACGAGATAGAAATGTTACCATAGCTACACGTTGAGCAATGAGGTGTCATTTACTCGGCTGAATGTATGCTGGTAAGCAGGAGGTAGTTGTCATAAATGCATTTTCAGGTTCCTGGGCCATTTATCTTAGTAAATTGTTAATGGTGCATGCCTGGAAAATGTCAGTGCTGTAGCCATCTGAAGTACAGTAATAATAATAGTACTTACTACTTGTATTGAGGCTTCTATCCACAGAGCTTTGCCTGAACACTAAACTAATTGATCCTGAAAATGCTCCTGTGCAGTAGCAGGGTAAATATCATTACTGTGGTTCTGTACAAGGGGAAGCTGAAGCAGGAGGACAAATTGCTTTGCTCATAAATGCACGTTAAATCTGGGCCCAGGGTTGGGCTGTGAAGTGGGACATGTCCTATAGTATCTCTGAAGGATGCTCTTGACTATGCAGAAATGGGGTCACTCCCTGCAAGTACCATCCATCCACTCACTGCTGCTGGTGCTGTTAGTGCAGCTCACCTGGGGCCTTGGCTGCTCCCTGATGCATAGACAGCGCTTAGTGCAGCAAACAGGTCACCCCAGTTCCCCAAAGCTCTCCCCTCTGGTCCTGGGGCTTGTGATAAGGGACAAGCCCCTAAAGGGAATGAGTGCAGGGAAAGGGTGGCAAGGGTGGCAAGTGCATGGGAGGTGGCAAGGGAAGGCAAGGACAGAGGGTGCAGAAAATGTCGTGGGAAAAAAAGTTGTATGTAGAAAGAACAGGTGGGGTGAGGAGTGGCTCTGAGGGACAGCAAGGACAGAGCTGGCTCTACAGGGCACGTCGAGAGGTGCAAGAAACATGCTTTCCTGACACATGGTGTGGCAGGAAACTCCAGAAATTACATCTATGGTTTGTCTTCTGGCCAGGGTCTTCTAATCCACGCAGATTAAGCTGGAGGGACAGGAGTTCATTGTCACCAAGGAGGCCCTGAAACTGAGTGATTTTTAGCTTTTTTTGAGCAGCATCCTGTCCTGTTTTATCACACTGGGCATTTAGGAAATTGTTCAGAAAAATCTCTGTCCTATTTTTTTCATGTTTCCAGGAATGGAAAATCCAGCAGAACTATCAATAAATTGTACTGAAGGTTAATTACCTTGGCTGTTGAAAATGTCCTCCTTTATTTTTAGTCTGATTTGTTTAACAGCAGCTTCCAGACATTGAATTTGTTTACATCTTTAAATGCTGTACTGAAGAGTCCTTTACCAAAAGTCTATTTTCCATAGAGTGATCAACTCCTCCCTTAACCTGATACAACCCACTGATGTAGCTGCTGCTGCTTTCAGTGGTGTGCAAGTGTTTTCAGTCCTCCAGAGGTTCCTGTGGCTAGTCTCCAAGCTTATTCCAATTTACCAGAAAAGGCCATTGCAAGTTAAAAAGAAGGAGTAACAAAAATTATCCAAGCCCTGCAGTGAACATACTAATATACAGAGTAACGTAACTGCTTCTACTGACATTTCCTCTGTTTGTGTAAATAGAATTTGCTGACAAAAGATTTTGTTCTTCTCTAACTCAGCAGCACCCATTTATTATAATTATAATGCTGTCTTCTGCTCTGCAGTATTTCAATTATGAAAGAGTCTGTTTTGAGAATTGATTGCAAACATTTCCTCAACTTTATTAGATAGCACAGTTTGTGCTGATGGTACCGTTTGTTTATAGAGCATCCAAAGCCTTGTCGGGTCTTGGAGCCACACAGAAGCAGCCAAGCTCTTCAGTGCTGTGCCCAGTCTCTCAGTGGCACTAGTGCTAGTGCTCCAATTGCTTCAATAATTTCAGAATGAGTTGGCACTTTTGAATTCAAAAGCAAACTCCTATCCCCCCACTGCACGTTCACTATCTGACCTGGCGGTGCAAATCAGGAGTTGGGAGTCTCCTGCTGGCTCCATCCCTGGGAAGCTGCATTAGTTAGTCCCACCACCTGATCTCTCTGCACTTAAGCTTTCCTTATTTTTACCCCTTCTTCCCACCTCTGTCACAGGGAAATTATTTGGTGCCTGTGTAATAAGCAATGAAACCATGTAAGTAAAAAGCGTAGTGTGTCCTCCTGTTGAGAACTGCATTCTGTGTTTTCCCCTCAGACTGAAATGCCTCTGGGTTGTATGCAGGCCCTGCAGCCTCTGCTAGGTGCCTATGCATGATGGCTATGTTGTGGTGATGGAAAAGGTGATGGATGTGCCACAGGCAACATCATGGTGGATATAGTGCAAGACCCTAGACAGGTATTGCGGATAAGAGCAGATTTTATGTCCAAGCTGTTCACTCATCCTCACAGACTTCAGCTGTGCAATCACTGCTCTGATTGTAGACCAATTACTCTACAATTAGAGAGAAGGAAGTAGTAGCTGTAATATCCTGACCAGATTTAGATGGTTCAGGCTATTTTTGGCCAGTGACCTGACCTGGAAATGGAAGAACAGCTGGGAGGCTAAAGCACCACTTACTGTGTGGATTTCCTCATCAGGGAGCAGGCAGGCCAGCAGCTCAGGTGCTAACACAAGAAGCTTCCTTGATTTCCCCCAGGTACCCCTCAGTGGGTGTCTGCTCTCTGGGTGAGTCTGGGTGGATCCACACTCTCTAGATTACAGAAACCACAAGGTACTCACGAGGCTTCACAGTCCGGCGGCAGCACTGTCAGAAGAACCGGAGATCAAGATATCATATCTGCCTAGTGCACAGTGAGCAGATCAATAAGGGAATTGATAGGGAAACTGAGTCGATAAGGACACAGACCGCTGCCACCACCACCCAGGAGCTCCTGGGAGGCAGGAGAAGGAGAAGCGGCATCACCCTGTACTGGCTCCGTCTGAGGCACGTGGGCGATGGCTCATCCATCATCCCAGCTCGCTTCTAAAGCTTGTGCCAAATTACAATGTAGGTCTGCTTGATCTCTGGTGAACGCGTTTAACTGTTTGCTAAACAAAAGTGATCCTGTCAGTCTGCACCCGGCTGCTTGAACTGCTCGCAATTACCATTCCACCAACGTAACGATGCGTTTCCAGGCGCTGCTGCTCTGTCAGAAGTGTCGGTGGCCATGTAGCTGTTTTGCAGAGCAACCCATTGCTCATGTGAAGGAGGCAGGTGATGTTGTAGCTATAGCTGTGGGAAGAGATGTTGAAGTGTACACAGGTTACGTAGTGAAATAATAGTGATTGAGGCTAAATCCTGGGAAAGTTGATCCCCGATACTTTAATCGCTTGCTCCCATTCCTGCTTTCAAAGGCAGGTGCGATCCTCTGCTGGCAGTTATTGGTGTGTTTCAGTTAACTTCAGGGCAGGTAAGTGGTGGAGGGGAAGAATGTGTTTTCTCTGACAGCAAAACTGCAGGGCGGCTTGCCAAGGCAAACTTGACAATTGATCCCGATAACCGCCCATTGATGCCAGTGCAGCAGGCCCGTCAAAAAAAATTCATTCCACACCCCAGCCCAGGGGCCAGTGACAATACCTCGATTTAGGCTTAGCTAGTTAGTGCAAGCTAATCATGCCGTCCAAGAGCAGGGGAAATGAAAACTGAAATGAAATGCAGAAATGGAGAACAACATTTGAAGTGGAGAAGAGAATGAAAAGTAAAAAAGTTCTGTGTATGTAGGAAAAGCTCCTCCTGCACATTGGGTTCCTAAAAGGGCAATGGAAGCAGAGCCCTTCGGAGATGCAAGATGAGTTACCCGTAACACAGACCTGATGAACAGCTGGTGTTGTGCAGTTGTAGCAGTGGTTTATAAACCTTTCAGCTTACCTTCACTGAAACAAGAAAAACACACTGCTGGATCAGACTGCTTTGCTGGTTTGCCTGATATATGGTAGTGACCCTAAGAGATGCTTCTTGGTTTTGGTTTTATTGTTTGACTTTTTTCTTTTTCTTTCTGCAAAAAGGCCAGAAATACTCCATCTGAGATGTGAGTTGACCATGGCTACTCTGAAAGCTGGCCTTAATATTCTTGCTGCTGCTCCTGCTGAAGGTTTGCGGCTGTTGGTAGGAATTTCGGAGACCCTTTGCTGCTGGAGATCAAACAGTGCTGGTCTTATCTGAAATAAAACTTGTCTCACCACTCTTGTGTTTGTGAGTGAGAATATGAGGTTGTGCAACCTCATGCAAATATGAAGAACCACTCTGATGTGCTAATGAAGATGTTTTTACTGTTGATATTAATAGTTACCATGCTTTTGTCCTGCTTCTCCCCAGCCTTGTTTGCTTGTTGTTGCCATTGAGACTGTTTTATTGCTCCTTAGGAAAGCACCTGAGTTGACATGCAGAGAGAGAAAAACAGCAGAGCCTTAAAACCCATTTGATGAACATTCATTATGTCCTTAATAACCTTTTTAACAATGAAAGGAAAAAAAAAAATCACCTTCCCTGCTACAACTGCACTCATTCAAAATTTTAATTCCCAAAGCAGCTCTGTCTTACCCTCTGTATCTCCATGTTTGTTGCCAGGGCTGTGCTTCCCATGGATGGCAGATTGATTTGAGCAACAGCAGGTGGGGCTGAATGAGGCTGCTGGGTTTCTTGCTGGAGTTGGGTGGATAAATGCGCTAATAATAATTCTGTGCTATTCAAGCTACGTTTCTGTGTCCGGCAAAATGTGAGTGTCTAATATATCATATTTTCACTTTTGGACATAAAAACATATAGATTTGCCCTTAATTAAAAAATGTCAGTAGAGCATTGTGTTTAAGTTAATAGTAGGGAAGAGTTATCTTTGTGTAAAGGCAGACACTGCAACTATCAAATGATAGCAAATAGTTGAAATGGAACTGAATTATTTTTCATAACTAGTTTTTGCTGGATGAAAGTTGCAGAAATGAACCGGGATTAGAGGATTAAAAAAGTGCTGGAAAGAAATACAGGCAGTAAGGCTCGCCCTGCAGGCATCAGGCACCATGGGCCAACGTGGAGCTGCTCTCCGGGGTGTTCCTCTTTCCCAAGGGAGATGTGGGCAAGCATGTGAACTGACTCTTACGATCAGTGGAATATCCGATAGTATAGAGTCCTGCAGGAGGTATCCATGGTATGTAATACAGCGAGTTTATGCACATAAATGCACCAGTGTGTGTACAAGAGAGTGCACACACGTTTGCATTGTGTCTTTGTGTGGTTGCATGCCCATCAACAGGTTGACAGTCACAAGCTCCCCTTGGACTTTCCCTTCTAAATGCTGCTGCCTGAACAGAGCGAGAAGGGGAGCAGCTGCCATCAGCAGATGCATGCAGAAACCTCCATTTTCCCTCGTAGCATCCTCGAGAGAAGGCAGCCTCCAGGCAGCGAGCAGGAACCCTCGGGCGGGCTTGCTCTGCTGCTCAGGGAGCTCCTCTGATGCTCAGCCTTGAGAAAAGGGGGAGAGTGGGCCAGGAGGCAGATGAACCGGTATGAAAACACTTGGTGCCGTGATGTGTGGTCTGGCTCTTGCAGAGCTTGCAAATGGTACAGATTAGGGCATGGCTCACAGCATGGAAACTGGGAGTACTGGTCTGTGGGATCAAGAAATGTCATGAGGTCCTGCTTATGTGTGCTTGGTACTTGAACATAGGCTAGATGTGGGAGGAGGAAGGAGGAAGCAGTGTGGGTACCACATCCACTTCCTTCATTGAGGGAAAAATGTTGGTGCATAACATCACTGGAATGGGTAAAAAAGGAGCAAGCAAGGCTGCGCTTTCTCCTCACTCCATTTTAGAAATAAAGCCCTAATGCTGTAAGGGAGACTCAGGTTTCTTGCTAAGCTTTCCCACACACCTACCCACTGAGTTTTTATATATCTTAAATCAACATTATCTGGCGTTGTTTAAATTCGGTTAAATTGCACTCTCCATGCAGTAAAAAAATTGTGTTCATACAGCCCTTTATGCGTGTATGTCTGTGTGTGTGCCTTGAAAATGCCTCTCAGCGTGGACTGCAGGTGGCCTTGGATACCATCTGTGATTTATTTCTGGAAAGAATTAAAATACCAGCACCATTTGTTAGCCTGTTTTTACAGTGAGTCAAAAATGTACAGCGCTGCTTGGCTACGACTGCCAGGGCTACATTTGCTCCTGAAACCGTGAGTGCCCTTCTGACACTTTATGTTACTTGGGTCAGGCCCTTGAAGCAATCCCTCTGGTTAGGCATTTGATCAAACATCTTCATAGAGACTTCACAAAATACCCTGTGCTAGTGGATGTTACAGACTTGAGCCACAGATCGCGTCCAAGCTGTCGGAAACATCTTTGCTCAGCGTTCTTCTGAATCACCCTTTGACAATAGGCTTTTGGGGTAATTGGTGCTCTTGTATATGTATATGGTGGCTGTCCTGAAGCTAGACAAAATTGCTGACTGATTTAATTGTAATTGATGGCTGAAAAGGCTGCCTGATAATTTGAATCAGAGACTTAATGGCCTTTACAGCACAGTGCATGGGATGATGGCCAAATTACTTCAGCCAGTGTAATTTATTTTTGAACCTGGTCTCTATGAAGTGCTGATCCCTCCCTGTTTCGGGGTGTACTCCACCTCTGCTCAGTTTTTCTGCTTTTCAGTGATCAAATATCTGTCAATCAAGGCACAGACTTTTATTTACTCAAAACCCAAACTGGTTTAAGTGCAACCCTGAGCCCTGATGCAGAGGCGCTATCTGTGCAGTGTAACTGCACTGACAGTGGTGGAAGCTGGATGTCGCTGATGGGATGCACAGATGTGTGTGTAACTCACCCTTGGACACTGGTATTTACAGACAGGGTCCCTTCCTAGACCATGGCTTCTGTCATGGGTGCAGGTCCTTCTGCACTGTCCTTCAGGGACTTGCTGGCTTTTCAAATGCATCTTCTTGGAGAAGAGCCCCCAGCAGCTCTGAGAGTGGCTGCTCCATAGCCTTCCTCAGACACTGCATCATCACTCTGACTACTTACATGTTGGGGACTGATGCTAAAAATCTGGAGAATGGAAAATGCTTCCCTAATGAAGCTGCAAAGCTGTTGTCTTATTGGGACAAGACATCTATTTTGATTTTTATGTAGGCTGTGCAAACAGAAACCTATGACTGTATTTTGCAGGTATTCAAGTCTGCTTTTCACTTTTGGCTATTGCAAACCTCAGTTCCAAGGGTTAATCACTCATTCCCACAGCCATTTCTTTTTTCCCTGGCCTGCTGTCCTTGTCTTTATGAAAACATTGCTCAAAGAATGGCCAGGTTGCACTTATTATTGTCATGCTAAATCAACAGAGACCTGCCTTCACTGGTCCTTACCAAAGGTCAGCAGAAAAAATGGTTCCTAGCACACATCTGTCAAGGATAACCTTGAGACTTTCAGTGAAGGCTTGGCAGGAGTATTTGGGGCACTCTGCTTATCCTCAGACTTTCAAATGGCTCCTTCAAGCAATTTGGGCAGTGCTGGAACAGGGTTGCTCTGATTTACGCTGAAAACTAAGGCAACCCCCCAGACATCTCAGAGGCAGCCATGATCACGGATGGCATTATGGGGCTGTACAGCTTTTTCTGGCACCCATGAACCTTGGGAGATGACAGGTGTGATTGCACCCCATCTGCTTAGGTGAGATATATGTTATTGCATCCCCTCACGTAATGGTTTGGTTGAAGAACTCACCCAATGGTCTCTTGTTTGCTATGTTATTCCTCTGGTTTCTGTGGGCTCTACAGAGGCGCCTGCACTGTTTGTGCTGTCTGTAAGTCAGGCATGTCGTGAATTATTAGTCTTTTATTGGGCTTCAGTGTTTTCTGGGATTTTCAGGATTTACATGGATCCTGCATAAATTCTGTATAAGCAGGCAGCCCAGTTTGATAACCTCACATTGCCGCAGCATTGCAGGGAGCATGTGAGTTTAGCAGGAAAGGTTTTGTTTATTTATATTTAGCTGTGACATTGTTTGACTTAAAATCCTTTCTTTTTTCCTCAACTCCAACTCTTAAGCTTCTACCCCCATCCAAGTTTGAAAATGTAGTGAAAATTCATAAATTGTAGTATTGTTTAATGTGCTACAGGTTTGTTTTTTAAATGGCACACTTCTGGATATGTGTTTGTTTTGTTTTCTTAATGGATGCCAGGCTTAAAGAATTCACGGGGCTTTTGTCCATTTACAGATTAAATCTGTTCAGCTTCTCTTTTGTTTTCTTTTCATGTTGCTGTCCTGGAGAGGTTTCCCTTGATATTAGGGTCCAGCACAGCTGCTGTCCCGTTTGCTCTGCCCATCAGCCTTGGATGCTCACCTTGGTGAAAGGGTTTGCTGGTGGCAGGGTGCCCGCTGGCTGCTGGTCCTGCTGGCTGGGCTGCCGAGCTGGGGGAGAAGCCGGACAGCCGGGACCCTTCTTCCTTCCACTGATCCCTGGCTGCCATTCAGCACTTACTATTAATATTTATACTGAATTGGCCTCTGGAGGTCCCAGATGAGATCAAGATCCTGCTGTGCTGGCCACTGACTGTCAATGGGATGTTGTCATCACCACAGACGACTTGTGAACAGAGAGGTGACAGTACCAGGAAGGGAAGTTTTATTATTGTCACTTTAGAGATGGAGCATGGAGACCCTGAGACACAGACTTGTCCTGGGCCACGTGGGAAACTGTGGCTGAGATGAACACTGTTTCTCAGTGTTCGTGTTGTAGGTGCTTGGTGCCAAAATGTGGATGACTTCTGCCCACTAGAAGGTAGAATATATTTGAGGTGGGTTGGGGTACCCAAAGCATCTGTGGGGACCCCCCTGCTCTTCAGCAGCAGAGGGAGGACACCTTGGGTGGGTGTCTGAAGTTAGCTGTAGGTATTGGTAATCAGGCACCCTCTCCTCTGACTTCTGCGGCAGGACCTCCATCAGGATCTGAGCTGGACCATGTAACACCAGTGAGGACCCAAATGGAACCTGTAGAACCACTCAGAGATGCCCTGAGAGCCTCTGGCACCGTGCTGGGGTGGGTCGCTCACTGCCTTGTTCCTACATTGTGTCAAGTCCTGAGCCAGGCCACCTCGTAGCTGAGCACGTGGAAATGGGCATGATGCAAGACCTGGCTGCTTTGTCATGCTTTCCCTGAAGAAGATTACGCCGGAGGCTTTCAAAGGAACCTAAAAGCGTTAGATCTCTCACTTGCCTGACTTTCCACAGGATTTCCATTAAAAAGAGATTATAATACAAAAAATCCCAGCCTGCCACAAACCCTCTGCCAAGCTGAAGGGTGTTACCTTTGAGGAAATATTGATGTGACTACTAAAACTCCTCAAGAGAAAACCAGCTGCTGCTGCTTAATATTGCAGGATCATCTTTCCCTCTATAAAAGGAATTCAAATGCTGCAAATTGAAGGTGTTTTTGAGAAAGACAGAGGATCTGGCTCTGTGACCGACACGTCTCCACATCATGTAGAGCAGCTCTCGGAACAAGGTGCCATGCTATTGTGAGGCCATAGCCCACGTTGTTGCCAGTGCAGGATCGTTCCCCACAGGGTGACTGGTCTTGGAATTACATCAAGTCCAGTTTTAATTCAACCTGACACAGAGCTTTATTGAGAACTTATGTAAATACATGAAAATGAATGTGATGTAATATTAAAATTGAAGAATTGACTTGAAGTAGTATACTGGAGTAAATATAAAATGGGCAGTATAAAAATTTGGCACAGAGGAAGCATTATTCACATAACATTCTTACTTTTGTTGGCAAACTGATGCCAATAAAATAATACGGTATGTGTTGGAATGGGGCAAAACATGCCTTGAAAACAAGTTGCCATGTTGCCAGCAAGTAATTTGGCTTCAGTAATTAAGACCTGACTGTACGCTTAACTGGGCTGCAGTGAGCCTTGGGGATGCTGAGCATTGCGGAGGGTCGCACAGGCACCAGGAAAGCCAAGAGTGGATAGCAGGGCAGCATCCCGCAGTATAGAGGACTGGTGACAGGATGTCTGTCTGTCCCAGAGCTCTTTACCCCCTCTTCTCCTTCCACCACCAGAGAGGTAATACAACCTGTTTTCTCACAGCGGTGCAGCAGTGGTAATTAATGACAGCTGCTTCAAAGGTGGAGCATTCCCTGTGAGTGCTGAGGTTAAACGCATTCTCTAATCAGAAGATGCATTAATGAAAAACAGGCATGCTAGATCTCCCCAGCTGAATCAGTTGCTCATTTTTCTCTTTAGCAGAAATGAAGATGCTTGGAGCTCCTTTGAATGTTGTGCAAGATGATGCTCACAGGTTTTTTTCTTTCTGCTACTGCTTCCATGGCATAACTGTTAGGTTAATGATGGCCAGTGTTGCTTACAGCTTTTATAATGGCTTTAAGGTCTCATGTTATAAGTCACTGGGAATGCACTTTTGACAGGTTTATCACCTGTGCTTGGCAGGGAGTGTCACTCCAGCGTGTGACATCTCAGGGCTGTCCCGCCTCAGAGAGGTTGGCTCTGGACTGCGAATCATGCGGTGGCTGTGGGTGGCTGCCCAGACCCCTGAAAGCCAGCATTGCAGCCTTTTCCATGCTGTCCCTGATAGTTTCCTTGGCTAATTGCACATTAGTCTGGCCCTGTACCCTTTTGCTCCCTGCCCCTACACAGCCATGGCTGTGCAAAAACCACATAAGGCTCTTAAGAGCGAGTGGGGAGTTGTCACGCTAATGCCTTTTGCCCCCTGAGCACCTCTGGCGCCAGCCCTGGGGCTGTTTAAAGGCAGGACTGCAAACTGAGCTTGCCAGTTGTTTAAGTGATCTCTCTCCATCTGAATTAAAAGAATTAAAATTCTTGGTGGATTATAGGTTGTAGCCATGACAACAAATTCTCTCCCTTTCCCTTTTTTTTTCCCTAGATTTGTCTTACATTTCAGAAATGTTGCCAAACAAAACTCCTCCTTTTTTTTTCTTTTAATGTTTCAGGTGATAGAAGCATTAAATTAAAAAGCAAAATAAATGGTCATCAGCATTTTGATGACTGTATATGTTTTATGCCTGGTATCTTCCTGTGAAACTGAAAATCTATTGACTGTGCAAGTCAATAAGGCTTTTGTTCAGTGGTATTAGAGGGAATTTTGCTAGCCTAAAAGAAGTGAGAATAATTACTAACAGGAGTTCTTGTGCAGTGTATACCTGTAATAGTTAAAGGGAAAGCTGCTTAAATTTATTCTGACAATTGCAGATACAGCACTGGAGGAATCATTTGAATTATTCATTCTGCAACAAGGAAACATCCCACTTGTCTTCTCTTTAGAAATGAAATGCCGGTCTGATTTAAAATATACTTTTATGGGTTGTTTTCCTTTTTTTGTTTTTAAAGTAATTTTGCCATTTCAAGGCTTCTATTAGAATTAACTGTGAATGTAGGTTTTTAAATAAAATTATTCTGATTTCTGAAAGAACGAAACAGATTTTTTTACATACACTGCTTCTTGTAGAATAAGTTTAATGAAATTCAGCTTTCTTTCATAAATAATGCAGCACTTGCATTTGATTAGGTGAAGCCTAGAGGAATTTCTACCTAATCAGATGCATAGCAAGAAGAATATTGCCTGCAGACTGCTACCATTATCAATGGTGGTGGCAAGGAAAATACAGCTCCATGTGTATCCAGATAGAAAGCTTTGTTTCTTCAGAGAAGCTGCAAAACAAGGTATATATGTTCCAACAACTGATTCCTTGAGCCTCAGAGTGTCTTGGCTATTTATAAAATAAGACCTGGGTTCTGAGTATTTTCATTATTGTGGCATGAAGAGACTTGAGGTTAACTGGAGAGCTCTTTGTCCTGGTAATGTGTTTATGACCCTTCCAAGAAATGAATCCATGTGAGCAAGAGACAGGCTTTACATCAGAGAGCTTATGGTCAAAGTAAGCAAGGTGGACATTGGGAATCATTTGGACCTATTCCAAATGTCTTGAAAAATGGCACAAACCTCTTGATACCATGAAAATGGAAAAAAAAAAGTGTATGTGCCATCATTTATTAAAATGTCACATACAGCAAAAAGCAAACCATTTTACAAGTGGTGTATCTGCAAGTTTTGCAGAAACATTTTGAGAGTTCTTGAGTAAATGTTGCTTTAATTAGTCACCTGTGGTCAAGTTTTATGATACCCTGTAAATCCAGCCACAAGAGTTTTTTTCTGCTCTGGTTTTATCCCCAGGAAGCTGTTATTAACAGCAGTGGGTGTGCATGAACAGAGGCCAGTTTGAGTAAGGCCATTAGTCCTTTAGTCATCATCCATATTAATGAATAAAAAATGGCCTAGTCCCCTTTCTCTGGCCCTGAGGCCAATTGGTGTAAATTGACCTGCAAACATTCAGATAGTGCTTGCGACCTCTGAGACACAGTGGCTGAGCCCAAACTGGCTTTTGGGACCAGACCCTGGTCTGGGCTCAGCCCTGGACCGCTCCTGGGAACTATATGAGGCTGGTGTTAAACAGTTAGGGATCGTGTTAATAGTATAACAGTGTGAATGGTCATGGGCTCAGGCTCTAACTCTCGTTACTTTATTAGAAGTGATGCTCTCTTAGGGCTTGGTTATGCTCTGGGCCGGTCTGAATTGAGTGGCATCTTGCTCTACCACCGTAATGAAGTAATACTCCAAATAAAAGAATAAAGATCTGAACCCTAATGGCAAAGCCCCAACAACACTGCCTTATCTCTTAGCGTTTACTCGGATATGTAAAATTGCAAATGTCAGAAGTTCTTTGGGATGGATGCTAAGCGGGTTTAAGCTTAAGGTTCTTTTTTTCACTTACATTTCTTGGAAAGGGCAATGAGATGTAATGAATAAATGTAAAACACAAGAAATAGAGCCCAGAATCTATGGGAGATGTGCTTGCATCCTGTGATTTGCTGTCAGGAGGTTTTAGTGCTGAGCTTAGAAGTGTATTTATGGAGCTGCTGGTCAGAACTGTGCAGTTTAAAGGTGAAATCAGTTCTCTTTTTTAATCTTGAGTTTTCATTCCTCTCAAAATTGGTGCAAGCAAATCTCCTGGGCCTAAAATGTCATGGGAGCACTGGAGGCCAAGAATAGAATTAATTTCTGAACGTTTGAAAGCAAAATCATCAGGTTTTGGGCTGTAAAATGGTAATCTGTTTCTGACTTTCTCAAGAACTGCCTGAAATACTTTTGCCCACTCATAACTCAAGTGACTTCATGTCAGATATTAGAGCTGTTTTTATGTGTGAGTACTGACAGAAGTAGTGCATGGCTTTTATCATAGCCAACTGGAAAAAAAAGACCTCAAAAATATAACTCCCAAACCTCTTTTTTGGTCCAAAACTATGTCAAAATCCCATGGAAGAAGTGGGGAAAAAAGCTAAGCCCTTGGTCATTTTGCCTAGGGTAGATAGGATGTTTTTCGCTCCAGGTCCTGCTCATGTTATCTCACAGAGTTGCATCCCAAGTGCTTAAGAGCAAGCAAGCCAGTCCCTCCCATTGCTCCCCTGCTGTTGCTATGGGAAGTATTTCTCCCAGGCTGCTTCAGCTGGGAAGGCTTAGCCTTGATAGACAGTGGATTTTAGGGCCAAGGTCAAGACTCAGCACTATACCCTTGTGACTATCTTGTCTTCAGCTGGTGTTTCTCCAAGCACAGGCAGCCTCTCGCATCCCAAGACGTGCAGGCTCACTGGGTCGCTTCAGTGATGGAAAGTGATGCTGTTTCTGTGCCATCTGCAGCCCGGCCTCAGATTTCATATTCTTTGCTCCTCTGTGACAAGATCAATTAGGGAATTCTTCAAAAATCAGTTGAGCAGGGAGTGCAGGTAGCGCGGGCAAACAGACATGGGGCAATGCGGACATTTGAGACATGTGAACTGCACCTGAGAGCCTGCAGCAGGAGTGGTTACCTCTGAGAGACGGGATGTTTATCTGTACCTGAGGGATGTTGACAGAGTCCACAGTTGTTAGTTACTGAGTGGTGGTCGCTACATTTATCTTTTGTCAGTATAACAGGCAAAGTTTTTTTAAAAAAGTGTTTGCATCCTTGACTGCTGTCTCCTGGGCTATGTGGCTTTGCAATAGTCATCAACTAAGCTTGGTGTTGGGTGGAAAAAGGATTTTGGGGCTTTTCTCTTGCTTAGTTGTAGGAAACATCCTGGTTTTATTATCAGTGCATGTCCACTCTTCCTGGAGTTCCCTCGTGCTTCACACTGTGTTCATCTCCCCAGCTTCACCCCCACGGAAGATGCTGCCAGAATCACTTATGTGCAGTGGAGCGAAAATGTGAATGATACAAATGTTGCAGCAGTGTATAAAATGCTAAATTATTCATGGTACTTCAGCACAGAAAATCCCAGGGCTGAACTGACATAATGAAAAACTCCAGGGAAAAAAAAGAAAAAAAGCAACCACACACAAAAAGAAACAAACAAACAAAAACACCGTGGAAGGTCTTATATTAAAACCAGTTGCAAACTTTAGAGTTAGACTGTATTATAGAATCTTAATCCTTTCTTCTTCCTTTAAATGCCCCTCCTCATGCTGTACCCTGGGCTATCATAGCCAACTGCTTTTAACATCATTATCCACATCACTTTCCCATGAACAGGGACCTAAGGCAATGAAATGTCAGATGACTGGTCCTGGTCCAAAATAGAAAATCTGTACTGGCAGCAGGGTTTGCAACTAGATCTTCTCAAACCAAAGCCTTGACCATCTTTAACCTGCTTCTTCCTCTGTATCGTGAATGAAATAATCATTGGGAATTGTTCAGTGGGCAAGCGCCTGTGCAGCATCTCATACCAGAGCAGCAGACAGACACACAGCTGGTCTCCCAGCTTGCCTGGGACTCCCATGGGCTGCTGCCACAGCTTTATTTCTTTAATGTAATGAACTTTAGTTTTCACCCATCTATGACACAAAGGGTCCTGGGTGTTAATCTTGCCCTGGATCACTTTTACCTCTGGAGTTTTCTGTTGTAAGACGTACAAATGAAAATATTAACGTAGGAGTACAGTTTTGTCTGAGAATTGGACCACAACGTGCTTCTTAATTCATGGCAAATTTTAATGGAGATGCAGTGTGCCCAGTATGTAGTGTTGCAAGTGAAACAGGTAGATGTAAAGATCAACAGATGAGTGAAAAGGAGAACTGAACCAAGTGGTGAAAAAATACAACTTGAAGCTTAGGAAATTCATAGCGTTAAGCAGTCTGTTTCCAGATATTCTTAGCATTTTGCTTGATCCTGAAAATATTGTTCCAACAGCTGATTTCAAGTTTCCTTTTGCACTTTATAAAAAAAAAAAAACACAAACACAAATAACAACAAAAAATACCCAGATCAATTTGAACAGTGTTGTATTGGTTTCTTTACGTGTCAAAACATACTTCCATTGGAAACATATTTTTGACAAAACAGTTCTTGCTTGTTTAAAAACATTTTGAATAAAGACATTCAAGCTGCTTTAGTCACTTTGCCTTTTGCTTGGAGGGTAAAATAGGCTTTCAAAGCTGTTCAGTGTTCCCTTTTGCCCTGGAGGCATGCAGGAACTGTAGGAGAAGATCTGATTTGCAGTTTCTTTGGGAGTTGAAAAGGTTCCTCAGGATCCCATAAGGACCGGCAGCAAGTGAAGGGAAAACAGTGTTTCCTCGCCAGCATCCTTTGCTTTACCAAGTGCTAAACAGCAGTGGTGGCAGCATTAGTAACCTCAGCTTTATATGTCCATTAATGAGTGTCTGTAACTTGATATTTTGTTTTTCGTAGACTCTACCCTCGTCACGCAAGTGCTCTCAACAACCTGGGGACGTTGACCAAAGATGTGGTGGAGGCAAAGGACTACTACAGACGGGCCCTTCAGTTAAACCCTCAGCACAACAGAGCTCTCTTCAATCTTGGCAACCTGCTCAAGTAAGTTGAATGTGGAAGTGGCACCAAGGAAATTCACATTCTCTCTACACACATCAGCAAAGTAGTTTTTGCTGCTAAGTGGTGAAGGAATGGCATTATTTCCTACTGGTGGTCAAGACTTCTGGCACAAAGGTGAGGCTTAGTTTGAATATCCTTATACTGTCCACCACATCACTTCAGGTGCTGTTTACAATTGTGCTTCAGCTGGAGGGAATTCACTTGTTCCCAATCAGGAAGCAAAAAATGAGATGCCTAAACCCGACTAGTCACCTGAGACTCCCATCTCAATGGAGCGGTATAAGCCTTTCCAGTGGAGCAAGCCATGTTCTCCCAAGACAGGCATGTGATGCAGATCTAATAAACAACACAGATCCAACAAATCCCCCTCTGCACATTCCCACTTCTCCTCATTAGCTGTATGGAAGGTTGATGCCTAGTTTAGGCATAAGCAGCGAACCCTGAGGTGCTGAGGCCAGCAGAAGGTTCATCCCATTGCAGAGGGGGTGGGTCTGCAATCGAGGGGAAAACTGGTTTTACATCCCTCTACGGTTACTCTGCTGAGCAAGAGAACAAGTTAATCAGCTTATAATTTCACTCATTGTTATTTAGAGTGTCAGCCTTGAGCAAGGAGAACAGCAGACAATCATAATCATGTGAATTAATTTGGCTAACCATATCTAAACGCTGGACTTAAATCTACACAAGAAGCTTTGCAAGTATGATAAGATCCACTTGGGGTGCAATTAAAAATATATATATCTCTACCCATGCATTACTGTTTCACACCAGCAAAAACCCCCTTGTTTTTGTGAGGATAGTATGTTATTTGCTGACAGAACTGCATAAACTACATCCGTAAAAGCAAAGTTATCAGAATAATATTACAAGTAAACTTGATAGATTTGGGTAAGAATATTGCAGCTGAGTAATTCTTAAATAAAAAGTAGATGAATGCTTTACTGGAAATACTAGAAAGAAAGGAAAATGGTAAAGACAGTCTTATTGCAAGAGAAATGGAAGGTCTTTGTATTATTCATCGAATTCGGTTGATTGAAATTAATCTTAGGTGGCAATGCTGTTTAAATATACATATTGTCCTTTTAATCCATCATGTTTGCCTTAGTTATTATTCTCTGTGATTTTTTTTAAATATAAAATATTAATACAAAAGAATGTAAGCCAGAAGCAGCACCAGGACATCCCATGTCAATAATGCTTAAATCTGGCCTGTTGATGGGCTCTTATGACCCAACAGATGCATATAAACTGAATTTGTTGCACTGGCAAAGCACAAAGGAGACATGTGGGAAAATCTCTTAGAACTGCTGTTTGTTTTCTGTGCAATATGTCATGTTTTTCCTAATGTGATAGTTAAGATATTGCGTGTATGTGCTCTGCATCCTTCTGTGGTGCTATAATTGCAGTATGTTACAAGTGTGTGATGCTTGTGCTAATCTAATTAAAATAAAGCACTCAGGTTCCACCTGCCCTTTTCCCAGAGCCATTTGCTCATATTCTCTAGACTTTTTTTTTTTAGGCTTCCCAAACAACCTAGTGCATCTGAACACACCAGTAGTATTAATTATAATGGAAACTGGGTGGGCTCATCTTCCTGTTAGGATTTTAAAAATCCTAAATTAGGTAGAGTTCATGGTGGAGGGACTAGCATGTACATAAAGGAGATTCTGTGCAGGCGGATCCTATATTAATATATCCCCTAAAACATAGCCCAAACCCCTTTGCCAGGATCTTTCCTGGATCATCCATCAACGTACAAGAGATCATCAGCCGTGCTGCTGCATGAGGCGACTTGTAGGATGACCAGACAGGAACGAGGCAGAGATTTCAAGCTCCCCCTTGCTACAACTTTGTCTTTATTTGTATTTTCTACCTCTCTCTCCAAATTATCCTTTCATGCATATGTATATAGGGCAACCAGTTTTCTGCAGACACTAAATGCTAGTATAATCCAGGTAATAAATGAAAATCTGCAGAATATTACAGGCAGATATTACTTTCTGGCTGTGCTATGAGACATCATGAAGAGTGTTTTGATTTTTAAACATATGGCGGAGAGAGAATAGATGGTCAAGCCATAAAAGCATTTTCTGTCCTCTTTGCAGAGGCTTCAGTGCATGGTGCAGATCAGGAAAATCCAAATCAGCAACGTTTGAGGCACATTGGGTAACAGCACTTCTTGTGCTGATTCATGTAACAAAGCTGTCTGGCATGGGGAATTCCCGGTTGAATTCTGCCAAGTTCTTTATGCCCATCCCTGCTCATAGTATGGAAATCTGATGGTGGATATTAGATTTCACCTCCTCTGGAGTGCTGAGAAAGGGGAACTCCAAGATTTTGGGAGGATGGGTTTGCTATTCCCATATGGGAATCTGCCTCTCATTATTCCATGTAAATAAGCTCTCTATTTAAGCATCCATTGCTTGTGATTTAAGCTTGAGTAAAAATCTGGTTTGAGGACTACATGGCAGAATTTTAAAGATTTTTTTTTCTGCAGAAGTCCTAGATGTAAAAGGATGTTTCCATTTTCTGTTTGCACATAATGAAGACAGCTATGTGCCAGAAGATGAATGTACTCAGGAAGCATTGCAGGGTAATGGCTGAATAAGCCTCTGGTTTTGTTTACATCTCCTAAAATAAAGTTGTATGTCATCATTTTCTTGCCTAATATAAATATTGGAGAGTAGATAATTAAACAATGCCAACAGATTTCTTAGTTAAAATAGACCCAAAAGATGGCCTACCTGAAAGCGATAAATCTCTTTCTCCACTTTTGTGATCTGTAATCAGTGACACACAGCAGCCTGATGCTACTTTCTTGTGTTTTATTTTGAAGTTTCCCATTATATCAATATTTAGCTCCTTTATATAGATTCAGTTTTGTTGAGCTTGAAAAACGAAGATAAATATCATTCAGAATACCTCACAAATTTATAGCCTGTGAGATGTTCTGTAAAGAGACAAGAAATAAAATATTATGAACATTTGAAGTAAATATTTGTCTCAGCATTCTGTTGGAGGAAGGATGGGAGACAACTTATTTGCAGTACTGTATCTATCCGTATGTCAAGCACTCCCAACATTCAGTACACTATTTCTTATGAAGAAAAGCCTCAAAACTCTTACGTGCTTTGCGAGTGTTATGGCTGCATTTTTGAGGGGAAAATGAAATGCCTAGAAACTATACCCAGTAAAATATTGAGTTTTTTTGAAGGAATGATTCTCTTCTGAATGTAGAATAACACACAAGGTGTTCTGTGCATTTGTTCTTGTGATTTAGTTCAAGTTTAGCAAACCTATCTATGCAGAGGAAGGAGGACTGTCTGCCCTCTCCAGTACAGGCTACTGGATATGTGTGTATGTGAATGTGCTGACACAGGCTTGTGTAACTGCCTGAAGATGCTGGAAAACATCAGATAGCTATTACGTGTATTGAGATTTAAGATCTTTCAGAGACTGAAACATTCCTCCCTTCCACTCAAAGAGGCAAGTGAGTGATAGTGCTCAGTGATACTGCATCTGGCTTTCTGGATGGTCTCTGGTTAGGATATCCTGCGCTGCATGAAGTGCTGTAGTTATCTGTCAGTATCACGTTCATATTGTAGCCTGTTTATTAAAACAAAAACCAAAACAACAACAAAAACCCCCACAAAACAAAGCATAAACAAACAAAAAAACCAACCAACCAAAACAAAACAAAGCAACAACAAAAAATCCCACCTCTGCCAGTGTCAAATTTACAGTAGATTAAAAACATAACGTAGATTGGAACAGACCTCTGGAGATCATTTGAGCAAGCCTTCTGCTCAGAGCAAGTCTAATTGGATCAGGTTTCTCTGGGTTGTGTCCAGCTGAATCTTAAACACCTCCAAGGACAGAGATGCCACAATCTCTCCATGCAGCTTGTTCCACTGTTTGACCACCCTCGTGCTGAAAAATATTTCTCCTTATATCTAACCAGAATTTCCCATGTTTCTACTTGGATCTGTTGCTTCTTGTCCTGTCATCGTGCACCTCTGAGAAGAGTTTGGCTCTGGCTTCTCTGTGTCCTCTGACCAGGTAGTTGCAGGCAGCACTGAAGTCACCCCTGAACCTTCTCCAGGCTGCACAGGCACAGCTCACTCAGCCTCAGTGCAACGGGTGCTCTAGCCCTGACCTTCTTTAGTGGCCTTCTGTTTGGCTTCCTCTGGGAAATCCATGACTTTCTTGCACCGGCGAGCCCAACTCTGGCAGACATCGCTCCAGATGTGGTCTCACAAGTACCATGTAAAGGAAAAGAATCACTTCGCCGGACCCACTGTTGGCCGCCTTTGCTATGTAGGGTACGTTGCTGACCCATGGTCAACTTGTTGTCCACCAGGATGCCTGTCATTCCCCAACCTATGTTCATGCACAGGGTTATTCCACTCCGGGCGCAGGACTTACTTATGCTTTTGTTGAACTTTCTGAGGTTCCCATCAGACTTGGTCCCTCTGAAAAGCAGCCCTGCCTTGCAGTGTATTGCCTGCTCACCCACTTTGGTATAGATGAATGGCAAAGGTGTGCATCTAAATTATCTGAATCCCTTTTAAACCAGGGAATCGAACAGGCTTAGAGGCTTGCTTTCAGACAGACAGTCTTAGACACTGCAGGCTCCCCTTGGATTGTGCTGTGAAACCAAGATGAGATGCTCAGAACAGCTGCGGAGCCCTTGTTGAGTTCTGTGTTTCTGCTTTTAATGCAGCCGAACTAACTTCACAAAACAAAGCAAATCTTGAAAGTTAAAAAATCCTCTCGAGCTTTAATTCCTAGGTTGCTCTTTCTGTTGCAAATGAAATTTACTTCAGCGCTAACAGCCCACACACAGCCCCGTGCAACGCCAGACTTCTGCAGGGTGATTTTGGCTGATGCTTTTCCAACTGCGGGGCACTCGCAAAAATATGGAAGGGATGCTTCTGGTGGAAAGAGCTGTTCTTGCCCTCGGCTTGAGCACTTGTAGAGGGAAGGCTGGGAGCTCAAGAGGGAGTCAAGAGAGGGCATTGCAAGGCAACAGAATTTGGGGAAAAATTGGATTAAGTGATCCTAGACTCCACGTGTCAGTTGAAGTTGTTCCTCTCTCTGTCGTAGCGAAGGTACACATTACCTAGCTTTTCCTGCTCTAGATCCCCAGTTTACGGTAAATTAGTGTATTGGACTGTTCTTCCAATGCTCTGCGCTCTCCCAAATTGCAGGAGATTTATGTAAGCAACGGCCTCAATCTTGCAACGCGTTGGCCTTGATCCAGGAAAGCACTTCAGCTGGTAATTAATTTTCAACTTGCATACATAAAAGTTAAGTACGCGTTTAAGTGCTTGGCCAGAGCGCTTGGTATCTCGCAGGCCTGAGCCCTCTGAGAAACTACTGGATCTGCTTTTTTCAATGTAATTCAGTCTGTCCTATAAAAAGACGCCATAATCTTTCCCTCTCTACCCCCACTTTCAGGAGACAAACATTGTTCTTGGATCAAAAGGAAAAAAAAAAGCCATTTTGAAAAAAAAAAGTAATCAAGAGGGCTGCCTCATGTTCAGAGTGCATGCTTGTGGTTAATGGGAGCTTTTACTACTGCTGAGTGGATCACTTAATCCTTTTATTTCTGTAGCTGGCATTTCCTACATTTTTTTGCCAAACATCAATACCTTTATAAAGCAGTCATCTGGTTTTGATTTATAAAAATGTGTCATGAAACTCCAGCCAAGGGATCCAAAAGTTTTATAAATTGACAAGCTAGCTAGTCTTTAATTAGTGTAGGAGAAAAGTGGTTCTTTATTTGGTTTTGCTTCATTCGTGTAATTTATATGGAACACCACTGGAAGAAGAAAAGGACTAGCACAACTGGTTTTACTTAGCTTAACGCACAGGCAAAATATTCTTCCAGTTACACAACTAGAAAGGGAAAATATCTGCAAAGCCACATATATTATCAGCTGAAATTTGCACCTTATAAACAAGATCTGGTTACTTGACCATGTCACTCAGATGAAATCTAAGGCCAAAGTGGCAAGGTGTTCCCATGTTTTCTGTGTCCCAGAGCCCTTTGTTTCTTTTTGTAAGCACTGCTATTCATATTCTTTCTACACCCAACATAAGGAGAATGTTGTTCCAGCCCAGCTAAGCATCCTTAGATGTTTGTTCAGGAAACCTTCTCATTTTTCTAAAGAAAGAAATACAGTGTGATACTAGAAAAATTGTAGCTCAAATAAATAAACATGCTTAGATTTTTGTTCAGGAAACCTTTTCCTTTTTCCAAGGCAGTAAACGCAGAAAAATGCTGGAAAAAAAAGTCTAGCTCATCAGCATAGACGTCTCTCAACTACCTTTGTTCATAATCCTTAGGATTTGTAGAACAGACTGCTCTAGCCTAATGATCGACTTGCTAAGGAATTATTTAGACATCCTAGGCAGATTTAACTTAGCAATATATGAATTTCAAAGTGTTAATTTAAGTAAGTCGTAAGTAGATATATGACAGCACTCGTCGTCTAGGAACATGCAAAGACTTTGAGGTGGGTTTTTTTTAGGAAAATACAGAAGTTTTGGTGTCTACAACCTACCGAAGTGAGAGTAAATGTCCTGTTCCTGGGTTAGTCAGTGCCTCAGTGAAGTGACTGGGGCCAGACCTCCAGAAGCTGACTGCAAACCCGGTGTTACCCCAACAGCATCATGCCCATAGACCACACAACTTCCCAAGGACATCTCTGGGAGGGTCTTGTGCAGTACTTTGTACCTGGGGACACTTTTGCTATCTTGTCTTTCATGTATCTTTAACTCCTGACAGGATGAATGATGCAGAAGGTGATGTATTTGCCGTAAAGAGAAATACTGAGAGGAGATGTAGAGTATGATTGGAGAAGTGTACAAAAACCTAGTTGTTGTGACTCAACAGTCAGAGCATGTGCCCTGTACTGATTGCATTGCAGCCAAAATACAATACTTTCATTCTTCAGTGTGCAGGGCTGAGGAATGTGCTATTTTGGGTGTGTTTTGTAGCAGACCAAACAGCGGATTCATTAAAGCCAGTGTCCTCTCAGCTCCTGGGAATAACGTACAGAAACAGTGATGGGCTGAGGAGATACTGGGTATACACGCCATGGAGAGGAGGCACGAGTGAATCGTTTAGTCTTTTGTTGAAAAGGTAAAGCTAAGGGCTTTCACATGTCTTTAAAGCAGTTAAATCAGTGGGATGACCTAAATATGCGCTTACGGGAACTTTTCTTTCTTTTTTCTCCCTCCTTCCCTGTGCTGCAGGTCCCAAGGGAAGAAGGAGGAAGCCGCAGTCTTGCTGCGGGACTCCATTAAGTACGGCCCAGAGTTCGCAGATGCTTATTCAAGCCTGGCCTCGCTGCTGGCTGAACAGGTAACGGGCATGGCCCGAGCTCCTGTGCCTTCTGCAGGGTGCAGGCACTGCTCCAGCATCCATCCGTGACACATCCCGCGCATCGCGGGGCTGGGGAGCACCCTCGCCTCGCATGTGTGCAGCGACAGAAAGCGTGGATCTGTGGCTGTCTGCAGACAGCTCTCAGGCTGCTTTAGAGATGAGTTTTCCAGGATAGGAAGCGACTCGTTCACAGTGATTAATTACACCCACATGGCGTGGCTCTGAATTAAATCACTGTTGAAGCTGTGAGTAAATACCCCTCTCTTGCAGCTCCCCGCGTCTATGGCGAGGTCTTAATCCATCGCACTTGGAATGTTGTGACAGTAGAATAGGCGAGCGCTTCCCTCTCATACACACACGCCTACATAGATAACCTTGAGATTTTGTAATAAATCACTCCAAAGCTAGGAAATGTCTGAAACAAGGTGGCCTCCGCAGCCCAAATTCTGCTCCTCGCATGCACACATCAGGTTATGGCCGTTAATTACTGTGGTAGATGATCACATACACAGGGTGTGAAGGCTCGCCAGCTTCATGTTGCTCTTAATGAGCAGCTGTTCGCTATTTTATTTAACCTCATTGTTCAATATGTGCCCCCAGGCGTTATTTACTGCGCACAGCCCAGGCTGCACTCTGAAGGCAGGATTACTCATTTCCTCTCCGGCTTGTTCCCCATGCTCATTACTTGGGGTTCTCTCTACTCTCTGTAGTTAGGTAATTTATTTCTACAAGGTCCCTGTGAGGTGAAATATTGTCCGTGCAGAGGAAAAGGGAAATTGAGGCACAAAATTCTTGAGTTCAGAAGCAGCAGCCAGGGATCGTGGGTGCCCACGTCAAGACAACCAAGCCCCACTTTTCTCTGTGCCTGTAGCAGCAGATGAGGGATGCTGTGCTTTGGGCATTGCTCCCATGGACTGTGGCCAAAACCAGTGGCCCCGTTCTGGGGGCATGGGGGTGGGTGATGAGGTCCTCATAATGGCACAGCTCCAGCACGCATCCACAAACCTTTTGAAACTGATTTTTATCTCCCCAGGTTTCAAATCTAACTGTTCCATAGCACAGAGTGCTAAAGGTTTCTTAAAAGGTTGCCAAATGCAAATACAGACAAAGCAAAGAAGTATCATCTTTCATGGTTTCCCATTAATCTGGCTGGCGAAATCTTCTCCTTGGAAGGGGATACATTTCAGCAAAACTATAAGTGAAGGTCTTGTTCTGGTTTAGACTTCTGTAATGATGTAGGCACTCTGCAAAATTAACCTATGATATATATGGGTTACTGGAAGATGTGCAATTTTATTTCAAGTGGCTTTCAAACATTTGAATATTATTAATATCAGCTGCAGGGATCCAGAAATGTAGTGTATGAATTGAAAGAACCACTTTATTGAATAGGAACTGTATTTCGAATAAGCCTGTCAAAGAAGAGTCTCCTGCAAGTACAGGAAATGAGTCCTCTGCAGAAATACCTGGGTTTAATATTCATTGAAATTATTAATTAGAACCATTGATTGTAAGGTCAACAGAGCAATAAAGCCATTACAGACTCCTGAGGCCTTCTGCCCAAAGCAAATGCCATTAGTAAGTCCAGCAGTAATTTATCTACTTTTACTTACAGGTTGTTCATCTTGTGACTTGAGGAAGCGATAGGGGAAAAAGATAGTTAGTACAATTTCCTTAGAAAATAGCCATTTTCTGGAGGCTTTTAACACCTTCTCATGTCCAGCCACAGCGGACGGCTGCCTGGTTGTGCAGCTCCTGCCTCGCACACCCATCTTAGTGACCGCGGTAGGGGTTGTCCTACAAATAGGTGCTGCTTCCCATGGCTACGGGCTGCAGAATCGCACCTAATGCTGTGCGCTTCCTGGAGGGGTACGGGCAGAAGTTTTTGGCATCTTCAGCCCAGAGGCTGGTGACAGGACCCCATTTTTCAGTTTGGGGTTTTCCGCTTTGTCCAAGCAACAGTATCCAAAATGGTTAGAAGCTTCAAACCCTTTTTTCTGTCCGCTTCTGGCCTATAGTCTGTCTCACAGCTGCAGGGGTGCCTGTGATGCCAGGCAGCATGCAGTGAACCGCACGGATGGCATCGCTGTGGAGATTTGGGGAAGGGAGCACGAACTGCCTCTCTCTTGCTGGGATGCGATAGAAAGGGGCTGAAGTGCCGTAAGTGGCAGATTGAAACAACTTGCGTGAAGCAACCGTGCCCATGACAAGCTGCTGCTCTTACAGCTTTTCACTGAGGCTAAGAAGGGGGGAAATGGGTGGGCGCAGCTCAGTGAATTAGCACCGGGACTGCCTTGGTGGGTCTCGCACAGCGTGTTCCCCCCAGTCTTAAAGACGACGAATCCAAAGTGTGGCTTATGGGTCCTTTCCTCCCTTCCAATCCCTAACATTCTGTGATTCTGTCGCTGTAAAAGTTGCTGCTGAGAGGAACGTCTCATGCACTGGCAAATTAGCCTGCAGCTCCTTTTCTCTCTGTGATAGTTGACTCTGAAGCCAGAGTTGAGACGTGGAAAAAAAAAATCCTCACATTGTATAAAACAGTTTGACTTGCTTGTGCCTTTTATTAATGCTTGCCCTTCTTACTGCTTGTGATATCATCACTTGATGTTGTAACTCAGTCGTTATGTATCATTGTTTTCCATGCTCACTGCAGTGGTGCTAATGTGAGGAATCAGACATTTTTGTTTGATGTTGCCCACTCCTGTAGCACTGCTTCCCCAGGATTTACTCTGATGTATTTGAACAGCATCTTCTTTCCAGCTCTTGCAGTTTCATAAGCCATCTCATGCTACTTGATGCCTCTTTTCAGGTCCTGGTTCCTGGCTTTAAGTGATTTTGTGTGTGTGTGTGTGTGTGTGTGTGTAATAATATCAGCCCACACTAAGAAAAGGAAACTTTTTTACTCACTTAGCTGCAGAGGAGAGCCTACTCAGGCATAACCACACTGAAAAACTGAGCCATAAAAAAACAGACTTAAAAACCCTGGAGTTCAACTGAGAGATCCTCACATGCATAATTTTTTTAATATCATAAAAATCTCATACATTTTTCAAGCCAATCTCCTCAATTTTGTGAGCTTGATTAATGTTTCATGAAGGACTGGGAGTGGCATTATTAAGTGTTAATGAGACTCGAGCCTTGATGAACTTGCAGCATTTCTCCTGAGAAGAGGAGAGGCTGTGAGGGAGAAAGCTCTGGCACAAAAAGCTGAGCCCATCCTTCCCTATTTCTGACCGTGCTTAAAGCGAACACTTTATTAGAGAAATCATCCCAGACTCTGTGCTGAGCCTGAGGCATGCAGGGTCAGGATATTAGGTGCCAAAAAAGCAATGCAGCCATGATAAAAGTACTAAAAATGCTCAGTATCAGTGGATGTGAATGTTTTGACACGGGACACTGCTAATCCAGTTTAACACAGTCCTTCCTTCCTTTAAAGATCAGGTTTATGATCAGTAAATAAAATGAAGAAAGCTAACATAAAGCCACATTTGCACACAAAGCCACATTCCTCGGCTGAAAATTAAAAGGAAAAGAAACTAGTACAGAAATATTTGAAAATATGCTTGTTAATGTATTGGTGACACAGATATTTTCTCAAAAAATTGCTCTTCATTTTAGTGAACTCTGACACTTTTCTTGACCCCACAGGATAGTGATGTCAAATTCCCATAAATATATCCAAAATATTGAAACTTAAGCACTTTTTAAAAGTGTGTTTCTGTGTTTTATCACATACTATCTTTTCTGCTGGCTGACCTTTATCATGTAAATGTGAAGGCACTTAACCATGGCAAACCATGTGCTTTCATCAAGTCATCCTCTTCCAGTGCGATTAATTCCAGCTCTCCAGTCCTGAAATAGGAGGTGAGAAAGAAGTCCACACATTTGAGCAGCTGCAGAGCAAAAGCTGCCATCAGGTGCACCCTTTAAATCTAGAGAAAGCCCCGCAGGCTCTGGGATTTGCAGGATTTAAGGAGAGTCCATAGCTGGGAATGGACCTGCCTCTCATTTCAACGTGGATTCAGCTCCTAAGCAGGAGATCAGCCTTAGTGGCTTCGGAATTTCCTCGTCGGAGACCCAGACAGCTGATTTCACTTGGCAGCTTCCTCAGAAGGCCATGGGGTTTGTTGCCGTGGGGCTGCATCGCTCCACAGAAGGGCAAGAGTTGGAAAAAGGATCTTTGGTGCTAGGGGCTTGCCTGACACCCCTCTGCACCCCTCAGCTTGTCTGCTGTGCACAGCCTTTTCCCTAAATACACCCAACAGCAAAGCTCTGAGGTTTGGAGGGGAGGAAGACCATGATAATCCATGCTAGGGAGCATGCACTGACTGGCTGGAAGGACACGGAAACCTTATTAAATTGCTCTTTGATTCAAACGAGATACCTTATTTTTGTTTCAGGACCCGGCTGTCCATAGCTCAGGCTAGCAGAGCCCAGCCAATGTGGCACTTTCTGTAGGCAGAGTGGTCCTGAAGTAAAGATCTATATTTTTCAGAAATGCTCGGCACCAACAAACCTTGAAATCTATGCAAAATGTAAGGGCTTAGCACATCTGCGAATCAGCATGGTGGCACATCCCGTCCATCCCAGTGAGCTACATCCAGGCATTTACAATGCCTGGTTTTAATGTGAATCTGTCAGATTTTCCCAGCTCTCTCATTGCCCCCATCCTCTAGCTCCCCTTATCCCTTTGCATGAGCTCCTCATCCCCCAGCTGGCACACACACCAAGCTTTTGTTCCTTCTGTTTTCCCCACTGCTTAGGGAACAAACAGCAGAGCTCCAGACCAGAGGGAAAAAGTTAGCCAGCGAGATGCTCATTAAACAAATAAATTAAAATTTGTCAGCTCCCAGATGACAGACATTTCTCAACAGAGCCAAGACGACCCCTGTCACTGTGTGTTTCCCAGCTGGGTGCGTTCCCAGATGTGTCTCACTGACATTACACAGGAGCCACCTTTTCCAGCTGTTATTTTTGTTTCATAGGTAGCTCCAATTGCAAACATATGGGGGAAAGCTGTCTGAATTGCTCTGGGATACCAGACAGCACCTTTATCACATCCATGCTGTGGGGTGAAATTTTGGCCTTGTAGAAGGCGAGATGGGTTCCCTGAGCTCCCTGTGCAGCGAGGGAGTTGTCACAAAATGCGGATATGTGGCAAATGGTACTGACACACTTTCTGCCACCACTAAGAAATCTCCTTCTCTTTCAAGGAACGGCTGAAGGAAGCAGAGGAGGTCTATAAGGCTGGCATAGAAAATTGTCCAGAGAGCTCCGATCTGCATAACAACTTCGGTGTTTTCTTAGTTGATACCGGTAAGTGAGGGGGAGGGGTTTTCCCACTCTGCCTTATTTACTTTGATTTGTTTTATTCCGCAGTACACATCTAAAAGGGTGTCAAAAGCTTCCAAAGCAATAGATGTGTCTCCACTGTAGCTTGGAAATAAATATCCCTGCACTGCTGAGATGGCACAGTGTACTGAAATTTGTAAACAATGCAGGCACTGTGCAGCAGTGGCATTCAACCTGGCTATTTCCTTCAGTGTTTCTCACCATCTTTGCACAGGCAGTTGTCCTCTTCCATTTGAGCTGGGCATCACCCTGACAATACTGCCCTTTCTACAGGAAAGCGTGGCCGCATCTGTGGACACGTACGCAGGCACGTTGCAAGAAGAGCCAGAGGCCACGAATGCATTGCAAAGAGCAAGTTTTATTTTAGTTACCTCTCTACTGAGGGATCTCCAAAGCCTCACCTAAGCTCCCAGGCAGAGCTGACACAAGTGGGGACGCAGGCACTGGTCAGTTCAGCCCTGCTGGAAGATCACTGGGCCTGCTGAGCTCACCTGTATTTCAAGGCTTCAGGCAGGCACAGCCTCCTGCTCTTTCTCACAACAAAGCAGGAATCTCAGACATAGTGATAAGGTGCCCAGGGTTTCTCACAGGCCTATGTTATCTAACACAGAGGTTCTACTCATCAAGCACACAAGGCCAGTAAAACAATTAGTGTGATGTATGTGCTTTTTCTACAGACAGGTGCAAGTCACTTGAGCGTATTTACATTTAACTAACCTCCTCGCCAAATCTTCTGCTATATCCCCATACAGCATCAAACCAAATCCCAGGCACACAAGTGGATCGTTGTGGTTGGTCTTTGGGGCACTTGCAGCTCTACTTGGTGACAAAGCTGCTCTTTGCCTGTAAAGGTTGAGTGCCACCACTATAAAACAAACATGGCTTTTAAACCACAGTCACCTGTGGAAACAAAATGTAAGGTAGCTGTGGGATGAACTGATTCTCAGGAGCTCCATTATGACATCCAAAGCCTTTCTTTTCTGGTCTGGTTCCCAGCCACCTTCCCTGGACTCAAGCACTTCCTGGCATCCACATAACAACAGCGCCAACAAATGCCACTGTAATTGCCACCTATTAGTGACAGCTTTACAAGCAAGACCACGTTTGACAAATGATTAGTGGAAACCGAACTACTATCTCACTGCAGTCCCTCCAGAACAGAGCTGAGACTTGATGGTGAAATATTGTAGGCTTCAGGTGGTTGCTACCCATTCTGCCCCTTTCACACTGTGCCCAGTTCTGGTGGTGCTTGGGAAGAAAGGACAATGGTATCTGTCAGTCTGCAGCTGACTGTCCTACCTCTGAGCTTATGCTCAGCCATTGCTTTTCTGTAGTATCTGTGTAAAATAAATACAAAGCCAAAATGAATATTCGTTATCAAAAAAAGCATCGTGGCATTAGTGACAGAGGTCAAGGTTCTGAATTTGTGCTCTGGCCAACTTCAAGCTTGCAAATAATAAAAATTCCTCAGTAATTTAACCCTGACATTGAATTCATCTTTGCTTCCCAACACAGATAAACTGCCCTATTCCTGCCAAAAATTGTGGTTTAAACACAGTGCAGTGCACTTTCTATTTTTTGCACTTGTGTGTTCTGCCAAAGTCAAACTAACTTTTCCTGGTTTACTCCTACACTTCCCTACACACAAACAACAGGAAAAAAAAAACAACACTGACTTTCAATACTTAAGGCATGATGTGTAAATAACCCTCCTGGTGACATGACAAGGTGTGAAGGAAGCGGCTGGTAGCGAGCCCATCACAGGCTGTGCTCTTCCCCAGCAGGCACAGGGAGCTGCTGTGAAGCACCATGCCAATTAACTTGCAGGATTTTGTTCTACAAGCCTCAAGCAAGTGTCAGCTCTGGGGAGCCATAACTCTAAACAGCTCTGCAGTGGTCATGGACACTCGATGTGTCTCCCTGAGCGTTGCGCATTTCCCATGTGTGTGGAGCCGGGGAGGCACTGCCTGCCTTAGGGACTGAGGTGCATGCCCAGCTGCTTCCCAGGTGGCTTTGTAGATGTGATTTTCAAAAACATCTGGATGTTTTAAAAGAGTCCTACCCTGAAAGATACGTTGTTGACCTCTTGATGAGTCTTAAGTGCTTCTAAATCTCACTACAGATATCCCTCCTCTCTTCTGTAAAGGAAACGCAGGCAAGTGTCCATGTTACTTTTATGTTGCATGGATAGTCTCAGGAAAACCCAAGTAAGATCTGAGAAGCTATGAAAGTAAAATTCCCACAGCAGCAGATTGTGCCCCAACACGCACAGGCAGTTTTCAAGTTCCGCTTTCCAGTTAGAAATGGGATTAAATACATTGGCTTAAAAAATGCCAATGCTCAAAAGCTTTGTTGGTGGACAAAGCTCCATGAGTATCAGTTTTCATCAGGAGATTATCTGGTCTAGAGTGTGCAAACCAGTTGAATGAGCACTGGTGTTAAAAATATGATCTTCACGTTGCTGAAATGCTGAAACTTTACACTGTGCCCATTAATTTATTTAGTAGGTAGTTAGCAGGCCCAGCCTGAGGAAAGCACTGCAAGGTCCTTCTTGAGGAAAACCATTATTTAAATAAAGACAAATATACTTGTGAGGATACTGGTCTGGCACCTTTCTTTTTGCACGGTGTTGTATTTTGTTGTGGTGCTGGGTGATGTCATGGACTGCGGGGCCTTGCACGAGTAGACATTTTCACACAGCGGAGCAGTGCCACCCAATGGCTCCTCTGCAACACAGAGATGGTGCCTACGTGCTCCAAAAGAAGCACTGGACACCTCTGGTCTGGGATTTAATTGCCCCGAGGTGGGAATGAGCTGATGACTGGCAGCTCCGCCCAGTCCTGTGGAGCAAAATGCAGAGACTGAGCAGGGACAGCACCACAGAGGTGGAGACAATGGTCTCAGTTTGGAAAGAGCTGCAACTATTTTCAGCGCAGGTGTGGTTGAAGAATACTGGGTGGCTTGTTCTCTGTGTCTCCGTTGCCCGTCTCTCTAGTGGGCCAAGGTGGAAGGATGGTGTCCCAGGAGCTGGTACACATGTCCCAGTCCCCTCTGTTGGGTGGGCTCTGTCCTTAGCACGAGGTTACATCCCCCCACTGTATGATCAGAGGGTGCTTTTGGTCAGGAGTCTTCTTCTTGTGACTGTACCCTCAACTTGCGAAAACCCACCCCTAGAAAATCTGTTTCTCAGGATCGTCTCTGAATATTGGAGCCTAAATCTTAGTTTCGACAGCAGCTTTCCTTACACTTCTTCTCAAAAGCTTGAGGCAAGATTTCTTTCTTAAAATGTTTTTTGTGCGTAGAGTAATAGAAAGAAAACCCAGAGCATTATTGTGTGCTGAATTTGTGGCAGGACTTTTCTGAGTCACCAGTTTAATATTAATTGCTGTTTTCCTCCCCAGGGTCTCCTGAGCGAGCCGTGTCCCACTACAGGCAGGCCATCCACCTGAGCCCCACTCACCATGTGGCCATGGTGAACCTGGGCAGGCTTCACCGCTCCCTGGGGCAGAACAAAGAAGCTGAAACTTGGTACAAGCGGTAAGAATTTGGGATGGAGACAGAGGTTTCCTTCCTCCCCCTGTATCACCTGTCTCTGCTAAAGAGCCTCTGATACATGAATCTGTGCATGTTTGAGTTTCCTCTCCTTCCTTATCCATCCATTTGAAACCAGACTTACCTGCGTTTGTCTGTTTTGGGGAAGTTGACTTCCTGGAACCGTTCCCAAGCCCCCAGCCACTGCTGTTTGTGGCTGGGAGATGCCCTAAGGAGAAGTCAGATGTTTCTTGATGGCATGAGCAGGTCGTTAGCATGACTCCCCCCTTGCTCAGAGCTGGTCTGTGGGTGCTGCACCACTAACAGCCATAGCTGTTCACAGCCCAGCATCAAAACCTTGGCACCATCAGGAACTCCAGCCCTTGCCAGCAACACACCACTAGGCAGGCTCTGACTCCCACTAGGCAGCAGGGTGGACTGGGTTGGGGGTTTTTGCCTCCTTTTTGGCATCCAGATTTGTGCTGACATTCCCTAGGTTCTGCCGCTCTCAGCCGTCCCCACCCCTGCTTCGTTCTTACATTGCGCTTTGGAGGTGGCCCTCTCCCCTTCTCAGGTAGAATGTTTGTCCATCCCTGGGACAGAATCACAGAATGTTAGGGGTTGGAAGGGACCTTGAAAGATCATCTAGTCCAATCCCCCTGCTGGAGCAGGAGCACCTAGATGAGGTTACACAGGAAGGCGTCCAGGTGGGTTTTGAATGTCTCCAGAGGAGACTCCACAACCCCCCTGGGCAGCCTGTTCCAGTGTTCTGTTACCCTCACTGTGAAGAAGTTTCTTCTCATATTTAAGTGGAACCTCCTGTATTCCAGTTTGTACCCATTGCCCCTTGTCTTACCGTTGGTTGTCACTGAGGACCTTCAAGTTGTGCTCCCCAGGGTGGGATGAGTGTGCCATGCAGGCTACAGAGTTTTGCTGCTCCATCCCAGAACAAGCTACATCTTGCTCTTCTGCTTTGAGCCCCACACCACCTGGAAGCACCTATTTTTCCCAAATTCCAGGGCACTGAAGGTATCCCGGAAGGCTGAAGTCCTGTCCCCACTGGGGGCTCTGTATTACAACACGGGGCGGTATGAAGAAGCGTTGCAGGTTTACAGAGAAGCCGCATCACTGCAGCCTTTGAACAAAGAGATACGACTGGCACTGGTGAGTGTGGGGCGAGCTCGGCCAGGGCAGGGCCACAAAAGTGGAGGGGGCTGGTTGTTAAAGTGGAGGAGTCCTGCCCAAGACTCAGAGTTTGGTTCTACCTCCATGCTCTGCACTCAGAGCCTTATTTCAGACACTGCCTTTCCAGCTGAAAAGGACTTGGCACAGAGAAAATATGACCTGCCCCTTACTTGCTAGAAAGTGTCAATCCTTCTGTCTTTCCTTGAGGTGTCTCTTAACACCACTAGCAGGAGAAGCAGGAGTCCAGCACCAGCCACTGGGTGTAGCATAATGTGCTAAAGAGGGCTGAGCGTTTCAAGATCATAACCCTTTATAATACGGCTCCACAGGCTCAGGTTTTAGCAATGATGGGGCGGATGAAAGAAGCCGAAAAGATGACCAACCATATACTCAGCGAGGATGCGGAGTGTCTGGAGTGCTACCGCCTTCTTTCAGCCATCTACAGCAAGCAGGAGCACTATGCCAAGGTACCGTGGCTACACTTGTCCCAAGGACTCTCACACAGAGCCTAGGTTGCATTTTAGACTCCACCTCTCCAGAGACACATCGCGTGCATTAGCGTACATCCAGTAGATTTATTTTTTTCATTAAACACTGTTTATCTAGGTATTGGGACTGAAGCTAAGCAGTGTGGTTATGACTTACTGCTCCTGCTGCTGTCAGCCCCACTGCCCAGTAGCCACAGGCATCTAAAAAATTCATTTCCACATGTGTTAATGATGTGGGACAAACAAGGGAAGGAGGAAGAAGACTCTTATACTGGGAGGCTCTAGTGGTGAGGGGAACATGAGAATTGGAAAGGCACAGAATACAGTAACATGATGTCCTCTTGCTTTTTCACAGGCACTTGAAGCTATAGAAAAAGCTTTTCAGCTAAAACCAAAGGATCCGAAAGTCATATCAGAGCTCTTTTTTACTAAAGGAAACCAACTAAGAGAACAGAATCTCCTTGACAAGGCTTTTGAGGTATGACTGCTCTAAGCCCTATGGATAGCTTATAGGTTAAAAGATAGAGTTAGCTGGTTGTATCTAATACTCCCTGGGGCATGCACCCTGTCTGTTGGCCTCGGGAGCTCAAGAGTTCACCAGTGGTACAGCTAAAGCTAGGGGGCAGCTAACTTTGCCCAACTTAGTCGCAACTTTTTTCCACATTCCTGTGTGGAAATAGAGCTCCCGGCTCTGAGAGGTTAAGTACAGATTTGTGGTGGGATTATGATTTTCTCAGATGCTCTTGCTGGTGACGGCCAACTTCAGGTGGCTCAGCTGGAAGCTTGGGAACCTGTGAGAGCCCACCACATTGTTATATCTCACCTCATTACCTAACAGCTGAGAGATTAGCTTATCCTGTGGAGCAGGACGCTTGATAGCTCTGAAATTATCTTAGTGTTACATAACAGCACAGAATATTATTGAGACCATTCTGAATATTCTCAGTATTCCTGGAGATATCTAATTCTGACTTGAATCCTTTCCTGTCGTGACACCATAAAAACGGTGCTGTTTGACAGAGCCCAGGAGGCCCTTGTTGCTTCTTGTCCCATGCACAGTGACAGAAACAGTGGGGAGGGACAGCACTGCCCTCAGGTCCTTGTGAAGCCTCCACGTAGGTGGCTGTACCGTAGTTTGCTGCCAGCTCCATGTGAAAGCCTTGCAGATAAGGAACATCATAGCCCACACATGGCTTGTAGATTGGCAAGGGAATGACCCTGATGTGCAGGAGACCCCAGTGGTACAGGGTGCCAGGGAGAGGGGCGCAGCGGTTAATGTGGCTCCTCATGCAGTTCTGTGGGCAGGGAAAAGCTGCAAGATGAGCTCAGCGGTAAAGAAGTGTATTATGTTGCCTCTGCTGTAAAGAAACTGAAATTCAGCTTATGCATTGTATTTGAGAAGAATTTGAAATTATATTTTAAATGGATTCAGAAGGAGAGGAAACTTTGTTTCTCTTTCTTCTCCAGATCTGGTTTTGCTTGAAGAGTCAGACTCTTAACCTAAAAATATTTCATATTTTTGTAGAGCTATAAACAGGCTGTGGAGCTCAACCCAGACCAAGCGCAGGCCTGGATGAATATGGGAGGCATTGAGCACATCAAGGTATGACAATTTTGCTTTTCCTTAAGCTGTCAAGTGCAGACACTACGACTCAGGACAGAAAGATAAATGTGTTTTAGATTGCCAAGAGCTGCATGTTTGTCAACAGTGAGTGTCCCCAACATGTTTTTATCCAAAAAGGAGGAACGTCTGTCTAATCCAACTAGAATTTTCCAACCAGTTTGCTTGAGAATATGTATCCTGTAATGTAAACCTCATATTTTAAGAGGGCAGGCTTCAGGGAACAGCCTGCCCATCTCTAAAGTTTTCCTGCTTCAACTGTTGACTTTCCTTAGAAAAATGTCACCCTGAGTTGACTTTTAAGATTCCTCTCTACCTGATTAATTTAATAAAGATGTCTAATGCAGAATTCTGGCATGAAATTATGGAAATAGACATCCTGCCCTGTGGTTGCTTATCTTTTTTGAATACCTTAGCATATCATTATCATTTGGGTCTTAAGGAGTCTCATTGTGTGAGATCCTCAAGCTATCCTATCGTTGAATAAAATTAACTGTTCTGGTACAACGTAACAGGAAAATGTAAATCTGTTTCATGCCATGTGTGTTTAATCAAATTTAGGCTAACAGCACTCAGTGATCCTTTTCATAATGAAGAAGTATTCCCGCTACCTAGCAATATCAAGTTTTATGAACTTTGTTTTCTTTGTATTACCGTCTTCGCCATTCTCAAGGAATGAACTTTCTGTGTCAGGGAATGCAAATGAGATCTGTCACTCACTGTCTTTGCAGGGGAGCTACGTCACTGCCCGTGGCTACTATGAGAAAGCCTTACAGCTGGTTCCAAACAGCAAGTTGCTGAAGGAGAATCTGGCCAAACTGGATCGCTTGGAGAAACGGTTTCAGGAAGTCCAGGAGAAAGACCAAACATAGCATTCGGTCACCAGTGGAAAGAAACTCATGCCCCTTGGAGAAGAGTATGGTGGAAGCCTGTTGCTCAAAGCGATGCCGAAGGAACTTTGATAGGACTCAGAATTACGGAAGGCAAATTTTGAATGCATGCTTGTGTTTGACTTAAGTTACAGGAGTCACTTGGCTCCTGTAGGACATGCTGGAGAATGAATGAAAACCTTCCTTCAATCAAGATCTGTGTTTAGGCTGAACCCATTTTAATCACACCGGCCAGGAGTGTGGGTGGGACATGTACCTTCAATATCTTGGTTATCACTGGGGAAACCATGGAGACAAAGCAGTCATCCATTGCAGCAGGGGTGAAGTAGCACCTCCTGTTACTCGACACGGGCTCACCTCGTCCACATGAAGTACCACCGATGTGCTTTGTTGCAAATGCTACCAGGTCCTTCTGAGCCAGGAAAGATGGTCATAATGGTCACATAAAAGGGTTTCAAGGGGTTAATGCTGAGGAAATGGTGGCCACTTTTGCAGCTCTAAATGTGACTGGAAAGTTATTCTAAAGAAAGAGAAAGTGGTGTTGGAATATCATCCTAGAAGGATGATTCTACAAGTAGGATAAAAGATCCTTTGAGGGAAGACCTCACCTGAATGTTTTACTCATAAGATAGTCATTTTGTAGTAATTCAGGTTCATGATGTCAGTATTGTCAAATATCACATGGCTTTACCCTTTGCCCTCTTCTTCCAGGCCAAATAATTATTACTCTGAAAAAAATGGAAGTATCCAAAGGCAATGGGAAGCTCTAGAAGTACTTGTCCTCCTGTCCAGTCCCCAGTAAAAAATCATCCAACCAACCAACCAACTGACCTAATCAATATAGGAGTAAAATAAGGCCACAGAGAGATTAGGGGAGATTTCCTAGCCTTGAAAGGTACTAAAGGAGGCTTTTTAATGGGTGTGCAGGGGCAGCGCCTATTTATCATGGTGATAACACTGACAAAACGCTTTGTCAAAATGTTCTCACTCCCTCCCCCAAAAGATACAGAGAATGGCCTATAACTGATCAGTCATAAATCTATATTTTTAAATACTGAAGTGGGAAAACAAATTCTCTTCAGAATTGAGGCTTTTATTTTTGAGCTTTATTTATTTAACTTATAATAATCAAATAATTAATATATTTTCTCTGTTTTATACAAATTGGGCAGTATCCTTCACAGCCGGCCATGTGGCTGGGCATTGTAACTCGTATTGTCTGAAGTTAGAAAAATGCAGGACCACCGAGACGTGCTTGAATAAGTCCCCTTGATGATGTTTCTAAAGCAAATGGCTGCAGAGCGCATCGGACCATACTGTCGCTGTAAGAACAGCACTTCTGTTGTGTCCACCAGGGTTTGTACCAGTTCACAGAGAGTGCTAGTGGGATTGTGTGCTTGGTCCCACTGCCTTTGGGTTGGGACATCAGGGTAGGTCATCAGTTTGTTCCTCTAGCAGGAGGGAGCTGCTGTAAAAGTTGTTATATTTGAGCTTGATTGTGGCCACTCCCTGCAGCAGAGCAGCCCAGGGTTTGGCATTATTAATAAAGGACAGTTCTGATTAGGTAGGCAATGCCTTGATACGCATCTGTGAGGAAAAGCCTGAGGGACAGTGACCCACGTGGCATCCGAGTTTAGCTGGTGCTGGCCATGGCATCTCAGCAAGCTCAGCGTGATGGGACAGCCATGTGCTGGTGGCTCCGCAGGCTTCATTTAAAAGGTTCCGGTGTCTGCCTGCTACTGGTGGTCAAATGACTGACAAATTATTAACGTGACGCCAACTGCATTTGGAGCTCAGAGGGAGTGCAGACTGGTGCAGAGATCTGCCCTGTCAGGGCTTGTAGACCTGCTAGAACCATGGCTGTGCACCAGCAAGATGAGGCTGGACTTGGGAGGTTCTGGTCCCCGCTGACCAAGGAGGCTGGCCAGTGCCTACAGCTGGGCAGAGGTGGGAGGCAGAGACCATCTGCGGTAGAAGTAGTGACACACATTTAGGGGCTCCCTCCCTTCGAATGAGCTTCCCAAGGGAGCAGCTGGGACCAAACAAGCAAGTCTCATGCTGGTGCATTTTCCCTTCTCCACCCTCCTCAGCCCAAGCAGCCTACTTTGCTTTTGGGGGCCAAGGCCAATTTTGAGGTCGTGGAGCTGTGTCAGCAACCCTTGTCTTTTGACATGACTTCTATGGCCGTGGACTTGCTGACCTGACATTTCTGCAGGTCCCCAGTCTGGGCACACTGCTGCCTGCCTTGCATGGAGTACCTTTGCACAGCCCTGGCATTGCTGGGGTGGCCAGAAGAGATGGGGTCACACCAGCAGAGACCCATGGGATGGAGAAATCAAAGCTTTGAGACAGCTTCACCAAAGCCCTGTGGGCCTGAGCCGGCTGCCTGGGGTACCACTGTTGGCAGTGAATTTTGGGGCTGACAGAGAAGTGTTTGGTGCAGCCCCTGAGAGAGGTGCTGTGCAAAAACCCCTGTGGATAAGGCATCTGCAGAGTGCTCTGACAGCCAGCTGAAGTGTGGGGGATAGGGCTGGGGGGAGACACGACTCATTTAAAAACATGTATCAGCTATAAACTTTGCCTCGTAAAGATATATTAAATAAATACTATATATTCTACAAGCCCCACAGCAGTGTGGCTTTAGATTGTGGCCAATGAAACATATTTTTTCAAATATAGAAAAAGTTGTATTTTTTATAGCAATGCTTTGTGAGAGGAAGACTTAGTTCTGTGTTTTTAACTTCGGCTTAAGTCTTAGTTTGTCTTTCCTGAGAGACCTGGTAGAAATGATTGTCTCATTCTTGTCCTAGAACTTGATCCAAGCCATCTTGACCTTCTAAAACTGGTGCACATGTGAAAGTATTCTATAGCTTTGGGTGCCCCCCTCCCAGATCCTGGAGAAGGATTACCATTTTTGCAACACTGTCTTACTTCCAGAATAATGTAGAAAGATGAGACCAACCTTCCTATGAGGGAAGTGGTTTGGTTGGAAGGCTTGGTATATGTGCATCCACTCACCTCAGTTAAACAGGTAACATATCCATGGAGTTTAATCCCAGTTGACTGGATAACGTTTATATGCCAAAAGGCCAACTCTCCACATTTTGGAGCTGGGTTTATGGTGGTTATGCAGAGAAGGGGGCTTGGTAGTGAACCCCGCTTTCCTGAACCGGCACTTTATACCCCATCTATGCAGGATGACGGTCTGCAAACTGGCAGCGTATTTGGAGAACGATTCAGACCATGAGCTACCAAAGCAGTTTAACCCTTGTGAACTTTTGAGCTGACTCCGTGTCTCATTGGCGTCCGTGCTGAAACGCTGTGTTTTTTCAGGACATTAATCTTGTGAAAGGTTTGTTGCAGGCAAAGAAGAAGAATGGAGTGTGGCATGAAATGGGTTGCCTCCACCAAAATGGAATGCTATTGTGGAAGATAAATCAAGCGACGTACCTTGTGATAAACTGGATATTATCTTAATTAATCATAGGAAATGTCCTCTTCCTCTAGCATTGCACTGCTTCTAAAATAATGAGTTATAAATACATTGTTTTCTGACGACTCCAGCGCTCAGCATGGTTAGGAGAGATTATAAATTAGTAAATGGGTGAAGCTCTACCTGGTGAGGGAGAGTTCACTGTCTGCAAAGCTGCGTTCCCTAAACCTCAGCACTCACCGATACGGAAGTGGAGAATTAATGGAAAGTTGGTTAGACAGGACTATCCCTATACGCACTGTGCATTTTAATCCTAAATGAAAAACATAATAACTGCGTTGCTTTTTCCTTTCCCATGAATAATATTTTCAGTGGATGGATTTTGTTTTGTTTTATTGCTTATTTAAAGTCTAGCATTCTTTGCTTCCATTCCTTTTCCATCCCCTGGGATAAATGATGCAGTGGGGGGCATTTTCTCTCTCTTAGACTCCTTAGACTAGATTTTCCTACAAATGTGCAGGCAACTTGTTTTGGCCAGAGAGTAAGTGAATGCAGCGGTGCAAACGGCCTTCATTCCAGAGATCTGGACAAGGAGGGGAGTGTGTGCCTGCATGCACATGGGTGCAAGAAGTCTAAATCAAAAATATCAAAAATAAAGAGCCTAACTTGCAGGGGAGGCTGGACACCCCTGAAATTATCTAAAAACCATGAAAGCTTCTCACCAGTTATAGGAACCAGGCCAGATATGCTGCACAATATTTGATGAAAGAAGAGAATTGTCATTCTAATTTTAATAATTTGGCAATTTAGCATATAGTTGTACGATCTTTTGCCCCACTTGTCCTCCAGTTTGGTAAAATGGTATATGCTTAACTCTCCTCAATCTGTGTGTGATTAAGTTGATGAAGTGCTCAATTTCTACCTTTGATATATGCAATTATGCACAATCTTTGGAAAAAAATAGCCGTTAGAGGGTTTTTTTCCCCAACCTTCGTTCTCTTGCAGCAGTTTCAAAATGCACCATTTTGCTTTCATGTACATTTAAACCCAGCAGCAAAAAAAAAAGAAGAAAAGACAAAAAAAAAAAGGCGCTTGGCATTCACTAGTGCACTAATGTTTCAATGTGGCAAAGTTGCTTCAGGTAATCTTTATAACTTTGTGCAAAAGTTCATTGCCATGTTTGTACTGACTTGCTGAAATTTTTTTCCTCTGGAAAATACACCCAGTGGTATCCTCTGTAAAAGTTATGGCTTCTACAACCGTATTAATGTAGAAATCTCTGCCTGAAGTGGATGTCACGCTGCGTGTTCCTCTCATGTGGGAGTTGTTTGCATTGCCTGTTGTTCATATGGTTCTTATTTCTGTACCTGTTTTTTTAACCAGTTGTGCATATCTTTAAAAACAAAACCAAACCACAACACCAAAAAACAAGAACAAGAACAACAAGAAAGCAGCCTTTGGATTTGAAAATAAACTCAGACTTAGCAGCAACTGGGTGTTCGTCAGTGGTACAGGAATTTGCAAAGTCTTTGCTTTTTTTCACTGTGGGATTTATGGCTAGATTTCACATAAAGGAATTATGCTCGAAGTCTTTGCAAAAGAAAATGTATGTAAATGTCTATTTTATATAAAACGTAAGAAAAGTAAGTGCCATGTCTGGTTTTGTTCTCTTGGCTGCGGGGTCAGTCTGCTCCTTAGGACCAACCATGAACAAGTTCTTCTGGAGGTGGAAGGGCCATAGTTTCTTATTCGACTTGCATTACATTTCACTGCCCAAGGAGTCCCAGTTATTGGTCATGTAGGAAAAAAAAAATGCAGCACACATATTTGAGTCTGGCCATATAAAAATACTGGAGCAGGCATTTTTGGAGCCTGAGCGTGAGAAAGGACAGGGCCTGGTGCTTACATGGCCTTGATGATTGGATATGTTATACTGACATAAGCTCTTAGTGTCACCTTTATACATCTGTTGGGCGTGTCAAGTCTACAGCGTGCAAAGAGAAAAACAGAACAGAAATTAAACTCATTTTCTTCTAACTCCCTTCTTCCTGACAGGCATTCCCAGATGCTTCTGTGTGCTCCCAGGGCTTGGGGTCACTTGGGGCATCATGATGGTGATAAAACCTCCACTGAAAGCGGACCTTAAAGAGTATCAAAAGCCCTGAACACAAGCCGTAGTATTTCCTACCATTGGTGTGTGCAGAGCCATCTGTAGCATGAAGTGGAATTGCACTCTCACTTTGAAGTCAGCCTGTACATTCTGAACTTCTGCAGATCCCAACAGCACAGGGTTTATTTATGGAGCTTGCTACCCAACACCCCCCTGCCCAGGTCCACGTTTACCCTGATGGAGAAATAAGATGTATAGCCAGGTCGTAGCGTGGATCCTACCCTGTGGAGCAGTGTGCAGGTTTTGCCCTTCCAGCAGAACAAGGAATACAGCATGCTGGGCTTGCCTCCTGCCATTGCCTGCAGATGTAGTTGGCCTTTGGTGGTGTTATGACAGGAGAGGGGCCTTCCCACTGCCAGCTGGCCAACAGGGCCATGGCGTGACAAGTGACAAGTGGGGACAGGCTGGGAAACACTTGCTTCCTCCAGACCCAGCAGCCCCCAGGTGAGGTGGAGATGTCTGCTCTGCTGTGGGTGACACCAGGGACCCATGTTCCTGGAAGCAGTGCAGCACTCAGGAGGGATCTGTAGTTCCTGGTCCTAAAGAAAAGGCAGTTTCATGCTTTGCTTGCTCTTTCAGTAATGGATATAGCAGCTTTCCCTGTAAAAATGGTTAATTCTCATCCTTATGGCAGCTACTTAAGCCTCTCTGTAAACCTCATGAATTGTTTCACAGATGAAGAGCTCCTAGAGGTGTCCAATTCTCTTGGTGTCCTCTGGGAAGGAAAAGGCAAACACACCACATGCCTCATAAACACGTTCCTCCTGGCTGGCCTGAGTGAGGACAGACCACAGAGAAAGGAACTCGGCGGGACTCGCCCCTGCCTGTGCTAACCTTCTGCTGCAATAAGGTGATCCCCCTGTACTCTGAGCTGGTGAGGCCTCACCTCAAAACCTGTGTTCAGTTTTGGGCCCCTCACTTCAAGAAAGACATTGAGGTGCTGGGGAGAGTTCAGAGAAGGGCAATGAAGCTGGTGAGGGGCCTGGAGCACAAGTCTGATGAGAAGCAGCTGAGGGAACTGGGGCTGTTTAGCCTGGAGAAAAGGAGGCTGAGGGGAGACCTTATCACTGTCTACAACTACCTGAAAGGAGGTTGTAGCATGGAGGGGGTTGGTCTCTTCTCCCAAGTGGCAAGAGATGGGACAAGAGGAAATGGCCTCAAGTTGCACCAGGGGAAGTTTAGTTTGGATATTAGGGAAAATTTCGTCATGGAAAGGCTTGTGAAGCACTGGAACAGTGGTTGAGTCACCATCCCTGGAGGTGTTTAAAAAAAAAACATGTAGATGAGGTTCTTAGGGACATTGTTTAGTGCCAGTGTTAGGTTAATGGTTGGATTCGATGATCTTGAGGGTCTTCTTCCAACCAAAATGATTCTATGATTTCTTTCAAAAGATTTGTTTCAGACCACAGAGGTTGAGGCAACTCAGGACTGGTGGCAATGGTGAGGGGGAGTGCCAGCTCCTGCTGCTGTCCCTGTGCAAAGCAGGCAGAAAACTACAAATAGGAGAGCCCAGGGAGCTGATGATCCCCAGCAAGACATGGCTGGAGAGCCTCCATACACACCTGATTTGCAGCCCTGCAGCCTCACCTGCCAAAACTGATTGGCTCCCTCATCTCTTAAAAGGGGCTTGTTAGGTCAGGTGGGTGAGGTTTGTTTCTCTTGTGTGTAGTCCAGCTCAGGCTTGGTTTGAGCACTTTCCCTGGACTATGGTGGGAGTAGGGCTCCTTGTGCTGCTGGTGCCCCTTCTTGTTCTATGTGGTGAGTCCTGTGTGTGGATTGTGGGGTAAGGGCTGTGGGGTGGTGTGTCCCAGTGTGGGGGTTACAGCAGTGAGCACTAGCTTTTTCTGCTCTTTTTAGGGTACCAAACAGGTGAATATAAACAGCCGGTTTTCAAAAATTATACTGGTGCTTGGTATGTTTATTCCTGGTGAGTGATTTTTGGGCTGCCCCTACTGAAAGCTTGTCTTACCCTCTTCTATCTGGGTGCTGTTTTCCCACAGTTCTCTCCTGGCTGCTGTGGCAAGAGAGCAGTTGCCCATGTAGCCCGCTCTGCTGCTGTGTGGTCCCTTGGATGTGCAAGAAAGAGCAATGGCTTGGTCCTGTTGAGCTGCTGACTGGTGACCCTAGGTCAGTCAGGTCAGAAAAGTGTCTAGGAGAGCAATGAATGGCAGCATGTTCTCAAAAATCTTTCTTGTGTTTCCTCCTGCAGTGGTGAACATATTTGTAGCTCCCATTCTGGCCTGCTACCACATCCATGTAAAAATTTATTTCCTAGGGATGCTTATAGATAAGAGAAGGGAATAGTAATGTAACTAGTGCTAAAAAGATCTGCCCACCTGGGGCAAGAGAAAGGATAACCACCTAACTGCCATTCTTCCCATCCTGCTTCAATATGGTGCTCATCCTGCTGTTGCTAGTGCTATTCCTCTCCCCACCCAAGGGAATGATGTTTTCTCCATCATTTACTTCCCTGATAAAGTCTATTTATTTTCTACTTCACTAGTAGACTTGCTGCTATAGCAATAATCACCACAGTGTCTTCTTGGAAAAGCTATTCAGCAGGAAGGGCTAAGGAGAGCTTGGTCCAGGTCAGTGGCTTAGAAAATTGTGCCTGATTTCACAATTGAGCTTTCTGCAGTAGTCAGATGTTTTGAGGCCAGAGAGTGTCCTGGGAATATGATGAAATGCTGTTAAAAAAGGGAGGGAGAGAGAGGCTGGCCTGAATGGGACAGCAAAGAGCTCAGCCTCTCTACAGCCGAGAGTGCTTCAGGAGTTGTGCAAGGACCCCACAACTTGTGGGGCGAGGCCCATTTGGTGCTGCTGAGGTCTTGGGGTGGTTGGCCATCCAGGTAGAGGAGAAAGACATGGGCTCCTCAGTTCACTGGCACTTGAGTAGTATGGCGTGAGAGGTTGGCGGGCTTTCTAGTGCTTGACAATCTGATGGGGAGGTTAAGCAAGTAGCATTGGATATAGGATATAGGACCCAAAGTTAAGGAGAGGTCTGGAGGGGCGTCATTGTGATAGCTGGTAACTTTTTTGATCCAGATTCAGTCTCCTGGTGACTCCATTGAGTTATTCCAGGCTCTTGCCTGGACAAATACAGTGTGAGGACCTCCTGAATCGTGAGCATTATATTGCTTACATTTGCATGGCTGGGAACTGAACTCTTATCCCAGCCTCTGCCTGAGAGAGGCAGAGGACCCCTCCTATTGGCATGGAAACACAGTGGGCAGGAGTGATTAACAAAGTGATTTTAGCTGGTGCAGACACAGGCCAGCTGAAGGGTGTGGAGGAAGAGCTGCTGTCCTCTTCCCAGCAGAGGAGACAGAAGCTTGATGCTAACCCTTTCCTGAAACAACCCAGCCTGGAGAAGCAGACCTCTGGTATGAGCCGTTGCAATCGGTTCCCTTTCCTTGCGTCCCAAATATTTGAGATCATACCTCTTGTGCGATCTTTGCTGTGATGATCACATTTTGGAGCTGACCAGGGGAGCAGCACACCCCTTCTGTTCCCCCCTCCCCAACATGTGGTCCGGCAGGTCTGTCAGTGTGTGCATCACTCCCTGCTGGGTGAGGGCTGAGGGGGGTTTTCCCAGAGAACATAAATGTGATGGCTACAGGTTTGTCTGAAACTGCACAATTCAATGAAGCATCTAAAACTTAATCAGATCTAGTCACTCCTGGCTGGACCCTAATCTAAGTCAAAAGACCCTGTGCTTATTGTCCACTTTTTAAAGGCACAATTGGTGCCAAAAGCAATGTGAGAAAGCTCTGTCTGTTTTCCTGGGAAACTTAAGGTATAGAAGCTTTGAAATAATAAACTTTGAATGAAGTGGGGTGGCATCATTGTAACTTGTTGCATTTGTTACCTAATTTTGTAAGTCCTAGTTGCATTTCATGAAGAATAGTTAGGCTACTGGATGAAATCTGCATTTGTTTTTTTTTATGATTGTGCATACACACCATGAAAGTACCTCACAGGAGACCTCAGCTTTGCATACATGAGCTTCTTATCAAGAGATGCAGTTTCTATGCATTTTCATTTATTTCCATATAATTGCCTTCAGCTTGGAGTTCAGGCTGGAGCTAGGAAAGCTGTGACACCAGGAGTTTGTCCCATAAATTCCCTTTGTGTTAGAAGAGCCTGAAGTGATGTACTTGAGCCTAGTGGGGGTTGTCTCACTGCAAAACTCTCCTGTTTGTTTTCTGTGTAGACCTGAAACATAGAGTTCATCCCATCAACCTGAAGAGCGCAGATGATGCTCTGCCACCGGGATTCTTCTCTCAAATCTTTGGTGGGAGAGAGTCGGTGCCTGGAGGGCAGCCCTGGCAGGTCTGTGTTGCAGTGTGCTGCCTTCCTCTTGGAAAAGGTGGAGGAGAAACAGCAGCATCTCTCTTTCCTCCTCAAGCCGTAGAACTGTAGAATCATTTGGGTTGGAAGAGACCCTCAAGATCATTGAGTCCAATGACCTAACACTGGCACTAAACCATGTCCCTAAGAAATCATTGAATGCTGCTCAATCAAGTTGGACTAGAAGTCTTTCTTGCCCAGCTTCCCAGGCTGACTCTCCTCCCAAAGTAGGAGGGAATGAGCTGATTTAATAGTGCAGACGAGATCTCTGGCTGCCGTGAGCTAATACAGCTGCAGAGTTTTTGTGGTGTTCACCAGCTGACGATTTGCTGGGTTTTATGGTATAGCAAGAGGCTGCAGAGGAAAGTTGCCTTGCCTGGTGGTTTGTGTTCACATAAGAAAAGCACAGAGCAATGACTGTGGGAGGAAATTAGACAAGTATCTGAGCAGGACCTGGTTTTATTTAGAAAAGTGCTACTTGTTTGCATGTGTGGCAAACAGTATTTGCCACCTCCCTCTCCCCAAAACCCAGTCTCTGCACACACAAATGAAAATGTATGCAGATAGTAGTTTGAAGGGCAGGAAGGAAAAGGAAGGGGGTGGTGTAGGAGGAGGGTAGGGTGCTGGGGTCATGAGGTGGATGCTCTGGATGGCATCAAGCCTTGAAGCTCAGGACCACAAGGAAGAGGAGTGAGAAGTCTGTCCATTTCCCTCCGTTTTGGGATGCTCCAGAGTCTCAATCCTCTCGTGCTGCACTGCAGCTGAAGGTGGTTGCCAAGGCTCAGCAATGGCTTGGAAATGACTCCTCTGGGCTCCAGGTAGCTGGGCATCCCATGCAAACACTGGGAGGAAAAAGTTGTTTTCCAGGCTGGGGTGATCTTTTTTATTTCACATTTTGGGGAGGCAATAGGACTCTCCTCATCTCAAAACACAACCAAACCTTTCTTCAAAGGTGTCCCTCAGACTGGGCCGTTTCCATTTCTGTAGTGGTAGTTTGATCCGAGAAGATGTGATTATTACCACCACTCACTGTGTGGTCAGCCTGCAGCACTAAGTCAGCCTGACCTCCTCACTTGTTCTTGATGCCTCTTGAAGCAGAAGTTCTTTGTAGGATGTGGGGAGCTCCTGAGCCCAGGTATGTGTTCCTCAGTCAGGGAGGGAAATGCTCTCTCTGGGACTCAGTGCTCTGCCACTGTCAGATTTGCCAGATGTCCTTGAGCAACTGGTGCACCCCCCAGCAGCCTGCTTGCTCCTGCTGGGTGTCTGCATGGTTCTCCCCAAAGCCTGGGGAGAGGGGTCTCTGGGGAGAGGGCTTTTCTGCCCAGGCCAGAAAAGCATTTCTGAGGCAGAAGGAGCAGTACTGCAGCTTCCTAGTAAAAGCAGCCCTGGCTAATGTCCCATTACTCCTGGCAGTCACATTGGCTTCTGCACTTTTAATGCAAGACCAGCTTTACAGGTCATGCTACAGACCTCTTAATGGGCAGGGACAATGATATAAGTGGCCCCTTTGCCAGCCCTTTTATAATCCATTATAATGTAATTGCAGACCAGTCAGCTTCACATCTGTTTCTTGCTCAACTTGAGCATCATTTTTGAGGGCTGATGTTGAATAATGATGAAGTCGCTATGGTACAAAAATTTCAATGTGCAAGAATAACCTTGATAACGAGGCACCTCCTTGTTTCTCTGTTCAATGCAAAACTAGCCAGTGCTGTTGCTCTCCAGTGTTATGCTGCCAGTGCTGTTCCTGTGTTCCCATTGCTGCAGCATTTGCGTTACCTGGTGATCCCAGTGTTAGATGTTGCTGGGAAGTATGGGAACTTTGCAGCTCTAATAAACAGCCTCCTGGGTTTAATGCTGAGCTGTGCTATTAGTGGGTCTGTTACCTGTGGCTGGAAGTGATTAGAAAATGAGAGGAATGGTCTTCCTGAAAGTGTGTGTGTATGTGTGTGTGTGGGGGGATATATGTTAATTTACTAGAAAGCGTTGAAGCAAAGACTCAAGTTGAACCCCCCCATATCTTGAATCAAAACATGCAAGGCCACACTTCAGGGCAGGCAGCTGTAATAAGCTGTGTGCCTAACAGCCCCCTCAAACGAGGCTGTCAGCACTTGTCACCTCTGAAGTCTTCATGGGTGATATAGTGTGGTGATTCACAGCAGTCAGATTTTCATGAAGGGGTACAATCCCAGGGGGGGTTAGGAGGGTTTGAGGACAGGGATTAAAAAAAAATTAATTAAAAAGAAATCTATGGAACTACTAGAAATCAGTGATAAACAGGCTTCCAAGCTCTTGTCTGAGCACTGGGATTTCTTGGGCTCTCAGGTGAACATAGTTTGGAGAGAAAAGGCAGTTGCTTCAGGTCTGGGTTTTGTCCTGTTTGGCATTAGCTCAGGCAGACCTTGAATCAGGCCTAATTGTAAAGGTCTCGAAACAAGGTCGCTGCTGTGTTGTGCCCTGTGCTGTGAGAGTTGGTAAGGGCAAATACTGACAGCCAAAACAGGTGAGTTGTGTGGCTCCTATGGGTGTCTCTTGCAGTGCCTGGTACTGAGCAGATTGATGAACCCTGTTCATGCCTCCCATTGAGTGCAAAACTGTCCCACCCTGCACCCAACGTAATTGCTGAGTCCCCAGAGGAGATTAAACTCCTTTAGCCAACCAGATATTTAGCAAAGCTGGGATCTACTGCCAATCTATTTATTGGGTAACCTCTATTCTCATAGCATAGCTATCTACCCAATGGTAAAAGAAATACTGAATGGTGTTTAGACTCTGCTGGACCAAATTGCTGTAAATTCGACTGTAGCATTATATTGCTTATAAAATATGCAGAAAAACCATAATGGGCATACCCTCATCTAGTGTTAATTTAAAATACGTGTAACTGCGTACAATTACCATAAAGCTCTCAGACATAGGATTCTGCTCATCTCCTAAATGTGCTGATAACAAAATTAGGAAGATTTATGGGGCCAAAATGACTTGGCAATTGCTTTTAAGGCTTTTCATGTGCCTTTTAGAATCCTAGATTGCAGGTAACAGGGGCTGAACTTGATGTTTCAAGGCCAAAACCAGCACAGAGGTTCCGTGAGTCCCAAGACAAAAAGATAAACTATCCTTTTCCCTCCACAGAGCTGGCAGCAAAGAAATCTGCTGGCACGTCTCCTGGCCTCCTGGCAGCTCGCTGCTGCCCAGGTATGGACTGTGGCTTGATGGATAGCAGATGAAACAAGAAACCTATTTATCAATTTAAAAGTAAGTCCAGCTTTTCCAGATGGAGGTCAGGGAATCCTCTGTGATGCTGATAATGTGGAATCAGCCATGCTATAAGTCCTGTTACCAAAAGCTAGCCCCAGTGCAGGAGCACGTTGCAAGTTTTCAGGCTCAGTATCAGAGTTTGCTTTGTGGTGGAAGCCTCTTCCCTCATCACCCTGGCGTTGGTTTTTCCACCAGGAAACTCCTGAAGAGCCTGGTGGTGACAGAAGAGGAGTGTCACCTCCAGCGGGATGGCAGGCAGGAGCAGAACATCCCTATCTTGTGTGTCATTACCCAGCCCACATTCAACCAGCTGCACTACATGGTCTGTGACATGGCCCTGCAGCACCCAGTCCGCTATGGTAAGTGGGAACGCAAGGGCTGGAAGTGAGCTGCCGCTGTGGGAGGGTGCTTTATGCAGGCAAAGTCCTCATCTGATTCACTGGTCTGGAAAAAACACCCCTCTTCTTTCCTTCCCTGTGCTCTCTATGTTAGAGAAATATTCCCTCAGTTATACCTTTAATTCTCACTGATGTAACACAATTGGGTTAATTCTTGTCCTAGGCTTTGATTAGTTGTCTCAGAAGTTTATCCCTCGGTCAGGGTCTGTGTCCTGGGTAAGCCCATCACAGAATGTTAGGGATTGGAAGGGACCTTGAAAGATCATCTAGTACAGTGCCCCCACTGGAGCAGGAACATCTAGATGAGGCTACACAGGAATGTGTCCAGGCGGGTTTTCAATGTTTCCAGAGAAGGAGACTTCACAGCCCCCCTGGGCAGCCTGTTCAGTGCTCCGTCACCCTCACCATGAAGTTTCTTCTCAAATTTAAATGGAACCTCTTGTGTTCCAGTTTTAACTCATTACCCCTTGTCTTACCAGTGGTTGTCACTGAGAAGAGGCTGGCTCCATCCTCATGACACTCACCTTTTATATATCTGTAAACATTAATGAGGTCACCCCTCAGTCTCCTCTTCTCCAAACTAAAGAGACCCAGCTCCCTCAGCCTTTCTTCATAAGAGAGATGCTCCACTCCCTTCATCATCTTTGTTGCCCTACGCTGGACCCTCTCCAGCAGTTCCCTGTCCTTCTTGAACTGAGGGGCCCAGAACTGGACACAATATTCCAGATGTGGTCTCACCAGGGCAGAGTAGAGGGGGAGGAGAACCTCTCTGGACCAACTAACCTCCCCCCTTCTAATACACCCCAGGATGCCATTGGCCTTCCTGGCCGCAAGGGCACAGTGCTGGATGAATATTTTCTTTGTGTATCAGATTCCTGTGTGCTTTGTGTTCCCCTCACACAAACTGTACCAGCACAGTTCCCTTTGGCCCTGCTGTGCTAACACGAGCTTCAGCTAGCTGCTGGAAAGCCATGGGCTTCCCCTTGGCTGCAGCCCTGGACCATTAGCTAGCTGTGGCTGCAAGGGTCCTGCCCACTGAGGAGCAGGCTGGATTAAAACCTGCTCACTCCAAGCACTTCTGTGGGCAAAGGCAAAGCCTCTGGAGGCAATTTTAGGGTGTCAGAGGTAAGGAAGTGGCACAAGTCTCTAATTTTTTTGGCTTTTCAAAGGCAATTCTCTGAGTTATATTGAGCTCTGATGGGTTACAGCCAACTGGCCATGACTGGCTGCGACCATCAGATGGCAGATCAGCCAACATAAAACAACCTTCTGTCGCTGTCATGTCTCTCATCACTGGCTCAGATTTTGATAGCCTTACTGTTTGCCCATGATGGCAGGAATAAAGGAAATAAGACCCAAGAAATGTTCCTTTTGGGACTCAAACATCCTGCCAGGCAGTGTGAGGAAAGCTGCTTGAGGGTTGCCTGTGTGCTGTACTCTGTGGCTAAACAGACATACCTCTAGGCATTAACTAGGCTTGACAGCATCTGAGCCATATGGACAACCCTTGAGGAAACTACATGGCTCCCTGACCAGCCCTTCTGAAGGTTCAGACCTGCCAATGCCCCATCAGGGCAGACAAGGAGAAATGTCATCCATTTTTCTCCCAATACCAAGAAAAAACCCAAGCAATAAGAGTCTGAATTGAACTGTGCTGAGTTTTCCGTGCCCTGCATAAATCCTCTGATCTGATTAGTGCTGTTCTTTGGGGACAATGGTGTAAAGAGTTTCCCAAGCACTGTCCAGTTTCCATGCTGTATGAAATTGATACAAAGGCAACTTGCTTTCCTTTTGTGGTCCCTGTCATGCTGTTCCCTCTTCTTTTGTCCCCTTTCCAAGTATCCTTCTGCTTAAGTTAACAAAGTTAACAACCTTCATGTGCTCTCTCTCTGAATTTGCCTCCTGTAAATTCAATTACATGTCACTAACTTCAATGTGTGTTCCCATTTTGTAGATACCTACATATGACCGTGGTATTTTGGGAAGGGGAGAAGTGGAACAGTGTGACTTGAAGGATGCTGTTTGTGCCTGTAAATTAGATATGCTCCTGGAAGGACAGGGTTCAGGTGTCCATTTATACACCCTTTCCTCTGCAGGGGACAAGGTTTGGCCCACCTGCCTCATCCACAAGGATGAAGACTTCCAGGCTGGGACACTGTGTGTGGCTGGGGCAAGGTATCTGAGGGTGAGCCAAATGGTAGGGTCTTCTGGTCACAGTTGCAGGAATAGAGAGTAACAGATAAGGGAAAGGAGACACTTTATTTTCAGAAATAGAAATGCAAGAGAAGGTGACTTCTGCCAGATGGAAAATTCAGGTACCCCTTTGCTCATCAGGTCTCCTCTGCCTGTCAGAGCGCCGGCCCCTATACGGACGTGCAGATCAGCATTTTCCTGCACTGTGGGACCTTGGAGAACATTAGGGAAGGTTGCACTTTGCAGAACTGCTGTGCATATTCATGCATGCATATCAGAGCCGCTCAGAAGCAGAGCTGTCCTTACAAGATTTTACAAAAGTGACAATAGTTCTCTTGCATGTAAAAATGTATATTATTTTTTTATACTCCTCTAGATATCAGGAATTTGTTCCCTCAGAGGAATTGCACTTGCTTGGGTTTGGTGGATTTTGGAGGAGATGGGAATGTCTGTGAATGTCGCTTTTTATTTTCATGTTCCCAGTGGTTTGGGGCTCATCCACAGCAGAAGAAACAGAGGAGACTTGCCTGTCCTCCACTCTCCAGCAGCCCTCCCAGGAGAGAGCATACCTGTCTCCCAACCAGGGCTGATCTCTCATGCTAGCAGCTTGCTGAAGGCCTTGTCCTGGCCCCTGAAAATCTCCAGCCCTGTAGCAGGAGGATGCTTGAGAGAAGAAAGTGATCTCCATTGTCCAACCAGCAGAGGACTGACATGCTTTGACCTTGTTTAGTGGCACTTCTCTCTGCACTGGCAGAGGGTAAACCAATGCATTACCTGACTAGCTGGGTGGCTGTGCTTGGTGATCCCAAACTGCCTCAAAACCAGGTGGGCAAATGGTGTGGGACCCACCCCAGTGACTTGTGCTGGGGTGTTGGGGAAGGTGTGGATGTGGCTTCCAGGAGTCAGAGCTGCTGGCTGTCATTTGGTCAGAGGGGTGAGCTGTCTTGCAGGTGCTGGATGTGGCCTGACTGCCCCCACAGCAACTGGGGCACTGGGTCCTGTGTGTAGGAGCTGGAGTTGCCCCTTACCCACAGTCAGACCTTCAGTGTGCTACTGAGAGGCATCAACCTGCTGCTGGTGTGGGGCTTCATGCTGGCTTTCCTGATGGTGGGAGGGACATGTGTGGTAACAGCTTGTCTGCCCTGGCTCCCACTGGGCAGTAGGCTAGTCATGTCCACCTGCAAACCTTCTCCTCTCCTGGGGAGAAAAGGAAGCAGCAGCGCTGACAGTGCTGTCAGCACTTCACTGAGCAAGGGCTTTACAAGGAGTTTCAGGATAACAAAGGCAAGGAGAAGTCTTTGGATGTGGGTAGGAGACTGGAGCGTGACTGCCTCTTTGTCTAGACCTGTCCTGGTCGTTGCTAACAGCAGGACCTCCATCTCTGCATGCAAGTGCCACCACCTTTGCTGAAACCAGGAGAGACTTTGAGTGGTGGGGATTCAGGCAATGAGCAAGGGAGCCTGGCATGGGAAAGGCTGCCAGGAGGCTGGAAAGAAGGCAGTTCTCACCTCTCTATCAGTGTCCCCTTACACACATTCAAGCTTTCTGATATAGCTTTACTCAGCTCCACTGGGCAATGGGCTGCAATAGAGGAGATTGGTCAGTGCCAAACCCTCCTGTGCTGGTCTTAACAATGTGAGTTAGTCCAGCAGAGGGTTACAAAGATGATTAGGGGACTGGAGCATCTTTTTTTACAAGGAAAGGCTGAAAGTGCTGGGTCTGTATAGCCTGGAGAACAGAAGATTGAGAAGAGATCTTATAAATTCTTACAAGTATTTTAAGGGTGGGTGTCAAGAGGATGGGACCAGACTATTTCAGTGGTGCCAAACAACAGGTTAAGGGGCAATGGGCACAAACTGAAATGCAGGAAGTTCCTTCTGAATATTTGGAGAAACTTTTTTTCTTTGAGGGTGTCAGAGCACTGAACAGGCTGCCCTGAGAGGTTGTGGAGTCTCCTTCTCCGGAGACATTCAAAACTTTCCTGGACTTGTTCCTGTGCCACCCGCTCTGGGTGAACCTGCTTTAGCAGGTGGGTTGGACCAGATGATCTCCAGAGGTCCCTTCCATCTCCAACCATTCTGTGATTCTGTGAGTGGGGCCACTCTTGCCCTGCCCTAGGGAAAGCTGCTGACCAGGCTGTCACTAGTCCCCTTGGGGTGTACTTACAGGAATATTTTTTAGCCAAACTGTAGCTTGGGAAGTTCCTTGCCCTTTGTCATACCTTGTGTGAATATTTTCAAAGCAGTTCTGCACCTGTTAGTGAAAGAGCTTTAATTTTTACATTTTTTATGGAAAAGGGGGGTTTGTGTATGGGGAAGGGCAAGGTGCCAAACTGCAAGGCATATCAGAGCTTGGATTGGTGCATTTTAGATTAAAGAAGCACAGCTGAATGAGCAGGGACAGTGCCAGGTCTCCGTGACTGGGGAGAAGCAGGCAAGGTTGTGTTGGCTTCTGTGTTAAAGCTGGTAAGTCATGCAACACTGCCAAAGGTTGGTGCTGCTGGTACAGGAACAAATGGCACCTTTCTCCTCTGAAGGAAAAGCAGAAGGCTACTCAAGCTGCCCTCTCTCTGGCTGAATGCAGCCCTTCCAGCTTGGTGAGGTGTCCCTTGAGTGCTGCATAGCAGTCCTGCTCTAATAAAAGCTTGCTTTGAGCACTTGCCAGCTTGCAATGGCTGTTGTGCTCCTGAAACAGCATGTGGGATTGATCAGGGGTTATCTCCTCATCAAATACAACTTTGAATGGGAAGAGGGGCACTATATTAAGTGCTGTGGTTTTAGTGGCTTATCAGAAGTGCCTTTTATAGGTAGGCACAGGTCTAGTGACTCCCTGCTTCCCACTTGTATTTTTCTCTACAGATGATTACAGGGCTAATACAAGTTATTAAAGAGATAGTGTTATTTCTGTCATAGCCATCAAAGTTGAAGCATTTGTATTAACTAATACCCAACCTATTATGGCTTCGCTAGGGATCCTTAATGATCGTGCTTTCAAAGGGGAACTGTCTGCAGTTAAGATGCCTCTTAATTGGGAAAAGTAACTGCAAGGAGCAGAAGCCACATGGCTACAAAGTGGGTGCATTACCCTTTGCAAAGCAGAGCTATTGGGATTCGAGCAGACCAAATGCCCATAGCAGATGAAGGAAAGGCAGATGTAAAAGTGGTGCTTCATTAAAACGGAGCTTGGAGTAGACATGTCAGCTCTTAGCAGGCTGAATGAGTGCAAGCCCCTGTGTTGGTGGGATAGGTTCCAAAAGTTTGGGGATTTTTTAAGTAGGACTTTGGGAAAGAAATAATGTGCTCTCAACTAAGGCTTCTCTCAGCCACATATCAAGTACTTAGTGTTTGAAACAACTGCCATGCTGTAGCCCATGCCTTGACTGGCAGTGCTTGTTCTGAGGTATCCCGTACAGCTCTGTCCTCTCCCAAGCTGCTGTACCAAGTCCTCTTCCTGTGCCAGCGGAGTGCAGTTCCCAATGTGTCCTTGCTCTTTGGAGAAAGTGGCCATATTCAGTATACGCAGGCTTTGGGGGATAACTACCCTGACAACAGGTAACTGATGTAGTAGCCAAATTGGTGGGTATTCCTTGAGGCACCCACCCAAGTGTTTCCCAGGGATCCAGCCTGTGCTGCTCCCAGCAGTGTCAGTATGATGGGGGTTATGTGTTTTCTGCAATGAAAATCCCCAGCTACACTTGCTGGGCAGGATAATGCTGTGGGGGAAGGAAGACAGTCTATTTGTGATACAGATTCTGCATGAGCCACATTCCTAAAATGGCTGTAGCTGTCTAGAGATCTGTTCTACCCTTTATCCTTTTGTCTGGCCGTATCAGTGTCACCTGGCACAAAGAAGCTTTCAGCCCCTGAGAGAGGCAGGGGAATGTGATGGACTGAGCCGGCAGTGTTAGTCACACAGCACAAAGCTGTCGCTGCTGTAAGGTAGCATCAGTCCCCACCTAGTGCTGAGCAAATTCACAACAGTCCTCTGCTTTTGGTAACTCTTCCCAGATGGCTTATGCTAAGGGGGAAGATAATAAAATTTACCAGGTGGAGCTGGTGACATCAGTTGACAGCTCCTGCTGTGTGCTTGTAGGAAAGCAGTCACTGAAGCCTCCCAGCCCATGGTGGGACTGACAAGGGCTAAGCTCAGCCATGCAGATACATGCCTTTACTATTGCTTGCTTCTAGCCTGTGCACCTCGAATACAACAGTTCCAGAGGACAAAATCATCCTGATACACTTCACCAAATTAGATGTGGAGTACCCTGTTGGATGTGACTGTGTCTCTCTATTCAAACAGAAGAAAGCTGATCAGTAAGTCTGTGTGCCCTGGAGCGAGGGCTACTGGGTGTAGCTTCTTGTAACTCATTGTCACAAAAAACCCCAACAAATCTAGCTGGCTTCTGAGAAGCCTTTTATATTTTGCACTATGAATCTAAAGAGCTAGAGACAACACCCAAACGGGGCAGGGCAGGTGGGACTGAGGGATGTGTTCCTGTTTGTGCTGGCATGGTGGGTGTCTCAAAAATGTCTTTCAGCCATATATAATTCTGTGCCCTCTCTGCCTCGTCTCCAATATTACATATTTTATGGACCCTGGGTATCAGAAGAGACAGAGCGCTTAGCCTTTCTCAGCTGGTGTGTGTCCAGACAAGCTTCTGATGTGTCAGCAGAGCCAGCAAATGTCATGTGCATTGGAGACACATCTCCAGAGGCCTGGTCTTCCTTGGTTCAAAATTGGTTATATGGTCCAACAAGCATGCAGATTACTGCGTAACTGTACAGATGAGACTTAAAAGAAATGTGGCCTGTTGTCCCTCTGTAAGGTATGCTTAATATGGAACCATCAGAGAATAAATATTTCCTGCAAATACTGGCTGGCTCTCCCCTCTTAGTATTACTGGCAATGTGTTGATAATAATGTTAATCTGAAGTCCATGCAATTCATCCTCTAGGAATATATGGTTGTTTTGGATGGTCTCACTTCCTCAGTTTTTTTCTGCTGCCTCTAAATATTTTATAGGTAATGAAAGCCAAACAGTCTTCCACTCAGTGTAAGAAGAGACCTTCCTGATGGGACCTAGCCTAATAAACCACAGTGAGATTTGTCTGAATGAATGTATGTTCAGCCCACTCCTTGTCTCCATGAGGTAAATTCTGCAGGAATGTGTTCCCAGCCCCTCTGCTGGCAGAGTTGGACCAGGTCACCATTATTTTTGTTTCTGATGGGAGCAACACCAGCTGTGGCTTCAAGCTCACTTCCATGGCCACCCATAAGGACTCTGAAGCAGGTGACCTCACCTATGCTGTAGAAACTCCTTTCCCTTCCTGACTCCCTTAAAATATAATAACTATCCTTAGTGTGCCTGGGCTTCCTTAAAACTGAAGTTGTTTGATTTGGGTTTATTAAAAGTACTGTGTAATCCCAACTGTTCAATTGTCATGTTTCTCATCTGTGTATTGCAGGTTGGGGCTGTGGGAGTGTTGCAATGCTAGTGGAAGAGGGGAAGATTGATACTGCTAATTACCCTGGCTTGTATCCCAGGAACACAAAGTGCCACTGGCTCATTGAGGCTCCAGCAGAGTATGTTGTATAGGTAATAAAAAGAGAAACTGCACTTAAACCTCTGCACAAAGAACTGTTCAGGGGAATAATTCAATAAAATCCTGCCAGAAACATCTGTGACATGCAAGATTGTAAACTGTAAGGTTTCCAGGTCACTGATTCTTTGCAGTGTGTATTTTGTCAATTAGACATCACCTCTGAACTCATGTATGGAGAGTCTCTGACTGTTGTAAGTGCTTGAAGTCTGTAGGCACCAATCTCATCTCAAGACGCCTTTATCTTGAAGTTCAGCACAGATACTTAATGGTAAAGGGAAGTTAGAGATCATGTTGCAAAAAATATAGTCAGTCTTTTCCTGAAGACAGTGTCAAAACCCCATGCTACTCCTTAGCCCCATACCAAAGTGTTTGTTCCTCAGTGTGCAAGGGTGGTTTGACATTAGTTCCTGCTCATAGTACTGGCATATCTCTTTATTTTTATTGCCTGTTGTTACTTGTGTGCACCAAACATGCCACCAAGCTCATCCCAGCCCCTGATGAACCACATCAACATCTGACTCTGTTCAAAGCAGCAACATCTCTCCTCCCCCACTGCCTTGGCTGAGGGCTTGAAAAACAGTGTTAAACCTAAGGATGCTCGAGGGTATGCAAGAGCTACTGGTTGGGTTGCTGCTGCTCTGTTGCTGTGAGAACTTTTAGTTGGGATTAAAAACAAAACAAACAAAGGAAAAATTGCCTGTTCTCCATGATGGCAGGAAAAGCTCTTGGAAGGGCACTCCATATGGGACACTGACCCTTCAGAAGTACAAGGCACTGAGTGTTACAGTAAAGATCACAGTTGAAATCCCTTAAGGCAAAGCTTAGGCCAGCCTCATTCTCTGCAGACCTGTCTGTAGCCCTGCACATGAGGGAGCAATCAGGCCAAGATTGCCAACAGGCTGTTTTGATGCAAAATGTGACACACTCACCAAGGGAAGCCATGCTCAAATTCCTCTGAAATCTAGATTTTCTGCAGCATATGGTTAAGAAGAGTGTCTCAGTCTTGATGATTCCTTCTTGCTTGTCCTCTTTGCAGCTGAAGTTTGAAGACACTGTGTAACTTAGTCCAAGCTGCAGTTATTCTTCACGGTGATGAAGAAGAAAACCATCTGGGTGAGTGCTAATTGTTTCAGTCTCAAATTAGAAGTCTGTGTGGGAACAGGCATGTTTTATCACCAAAATACCCTCTCTGTCTGGTAATGTGGTACTTGGTACTACTGAAAGGGCTTCTGCAGTAGCCTTGAGGCTTGCCCATCTATCTTGCCTCACGTGATGTGGCCAAATGGGCAACTGGCACAGGAGATGCCACATTCCAGTCCAAGGCTGTGCTTCCTCATGGAGAGCTGGCTGGTGCTGAGGGGCTGGATATCGGGCCATGGTCTCATGTTCTGCTGCAGGGCACACAAGTGTGTGCTGCTGGATCAGGTCTCCACTCTGCATCTATCTATCAAAGGAGAGAGCAAGAGCAACTTTGATCTAAGTGTTACTAAATAAAACAAATGTTCAAAGTAAGGCAGAGCAAAAGAGCGGTTGTTGATAGGTGTCTAGTACCACTGGAATGGATATGAATTCTTTATGAATTGAAGTAATTCTGCTGGAATATCATTATCAAAAAAGTCCTAACCTGAGGCATTGCTTCCCCACACCTTCAAAAGGAAATATTTTTAATTTGGCATTTTAAATCTGCTTCAGCTTTATCAATGTAATTTTTTTTTAACATCTATATTTCCAGATGTTCGTCCTACCTGGACAAAACGAAAGCATGTTGTAATGCACCAGTTTTTTTTTTTGAAATAAAGAGCTGCCAGGCAACACACTCACTTCAGCAGAGCTTGGTATCTGTTCTTAAGGTGAACAGCAAACTAGTGCTCAGAATTGAAGATATTTGAATTGTATTCTGGCTACCTCTTTACAGGCCTGTATGTCAACGAAAAGACAGAGTGATGAGGGTCTGGTGCTCTTTTCTTCACAGCAAATAAGCTGGGAAAGAGGCTTGAACTGTCCTGGGTTCACCATTGACAAGTCATCTTTGCCAAACTGCTTCTATTTTTTCACCATCTATTTTGTGGTGGTAATTTAGTTGCATGTGTTTGCCAAATGCTGCATAAGTATTAACACTACATTTCCGTTGAAAAGGAATCTGGTTTGCATTGGAAATGAATATTTAAGTGGGGGGAAGAAGGCTAACAAATTTGGATCTGGAATCTTTCAGGGGAGAGCTTTCAGCATCCCAGAATGTTTCACTTGATGCTTTCCAGCACAGCTTTGCCATCAGAAATTCAGATTCTTACAGGAAAGTTCCTCTGGAATAAAGCACAAGCTTTCTATCTAGCTGCAGTTATGGGACTTCCAGATGTTGTGCAAACTGAATACTCTCAATAGGAAGAAAAGTCTAGCAGATGCTCTATAGGTCTTCAACCTGTACATGTAAACCATTCAAGAAAGACTTTGCTTGAACCCCTCAACGCTGGCAAACACAATTCTCAAGTGTCGGGGTTTTGTGCAATGAATGCCATTCACACTGTTGAAGATTACTTGTAATTCCACAATGAGAAAATTAGGATTGCTTTTGTGTACCTGTAGCATAACTGTAGTAGATTAACTCTGGCTGTTATTGCTTACTAATTATAGGATAGTTTGAACTGGAAGGGACCTTCAAAAGTCGGCTCATCCAACCCCCTGCCATGAGCAGGGCCATCTTCAACCAGATCAGGTTGCTCAGAGCTCCGTCCAGCTTGGCCTTGAATGTGTCCAGGGATGGGGCATCTACCACCTCTCTGGGCAACCTGGGTCAGGGTTTCACCACCCTCATTGTAAAAAAATTCTTCCTCATGTCTAGCCTGAATCTCCCCTCCTTTAGTTTAAAAACATCACCCCTTGTCCTGTTGTAGCAGTCCCTGCTAAAAAGTCTGTCCCCATCTTTCTTATAGGCCCCTTTTACATACTGAAAGGTTGCAATAAGGTCTTCCTGGAGTCTTTTCTTCTCCAGGCTGAACAACCCCAACTCTCTCAGCCTGTCCTCACAGCAGAGCCATTCCAGCTCTCTCATCATCTTGGTGGCCTTCTTTGGCCCCTCTCCAACAGGTCCATGTCTTTCCTGTACTGAGGGCTCCAGAGCTGGACACAGGACTCCAGGTGGGGTCTCACCAGAGCAGAGGAGCACAATCACCTCCTGCTGGCCATGCTCCTTTAATGCAGCCCAAGATACTATTGGCCTTCTGGGCTGCAAGCGCGCATTGCCGGCTCATGTCACTGATTAACATCGCTTTGCAGGTGCCTCTTCTGCAAAAGTTCTCATTCCAATCAGAAAGTCACCAAGACTCTAGGGCTGTGGGTTTTTTTAGAAACCTAGATTAGCTAAAGCCATGAGTGCTCACAGGATGACACTTCTCACCTTAGAAATACAGCTTCTTGTTCATTCCCTCAGATAATCTCTGTGGATTCTCAACTCCCAAACCATTGCTGAGTCCAGGGAACACCATGCTGGTACATTTTGAGAATGATAGTGAGAACAGCTTCAGAAGGTTCAGAGCCTGGCTTACTTTTGTTCATTCAGGTTAGCAGAGAGATGCTTGCTGTGTCTAACAATGTCTGCATCATCTGCAGCTATTCTTAGACACATGATCTTATTTTTTAGGCTAATCCTGCTGCATTCTGTCAAAGTAACTTTAAAACAGAATAGCTGCTTGTGGCAAAGCTCCATTCCCTGAGTAAGGGAGATGATTTTTTTTTCTCACTGAGAAATGGGATGACTAACTTCTGTCATCTGAAACAAGCAACCTTGCTAATCCTGTCAGTCTGATATTCCCCTTGAAATCTCATCATAGATTCTTGATGCTGGAGGCTAGTTTGCTATCGTTGCTTTCCACTTTTATTAATATGTGCCAGCTGCTGCTGGAGGTGATGAATAATGTTTCCGTTCCAGAGTGGGGACTTCTTTTGAGGGGCAAGCTAGAGCAATTGACCCAAGTCAGAGCTAGCTCTTATTTCCTCTCTTGTGATGGAGGCAGGAAGAGAAGATTCAGGATTAACTACTACACTGATGTTGCCTCTGAAAGATGTCCCCTTAGGCAAAGAAATAAAATTCTACTCAGCTGATCTAGGCTGAGGAGCTTTCTTCTGACATATAAGAGGATTATACAGCAAGGCAGATAATTTCTGACCTCAGGTCCATCTTTGCACACTTCTTGCATGGATGAAAAGTGATAGGCAAGTGTCCCATCTCTCATTCTCCATATGCATGGTATGTCCTCTCTGTTCTGGTTGCATGCACTTCCTATTGGGAGTGGGGACACAGGGCAGAGGATGGGAGAGACCTGCTTTCAGTGCCTGAGCCTCATTTGCTTTCTGAAGTGCTCTCTTGCAGACACCTGTGGCCTTCCCCCATTTACTTTCCAGTGGTTGTTCAAGCGTGTTAGTGGGACTGAGAAAGCCTGTCCTCACTGTTGGCCATGGCATGCTGCCCTGAAGCTCCTTGGAGACCACCAGTGTCACCACTCTATATAGCTGCTGAAAGCCACATGCTCTGTGTAGCTGTGAGTGTGACCAAAGCATCCCAAGGCCACCTCAGCTCCTTTCCCCATGCTATGCACCCCCCTGCTCCTCCAGGCATGGGTGCAAACAGCTGGAGAGCTATAAATTACATTCACACCTTCATGTCCTCTACAAAACCTTCCTTCTGCCCTTTATCCGCAATCACTGATTTTAGACAAGGCAGCAGGTCGATCTTGCTTGTAGGAGATCCATTAAAGTTAATTGGACTATCTACTATCAGAGCTGTAGCAAAACCAGAACTGACGCAACATATTTGTTGTGGTGAGCAGGTCTTGCTCAGCAGTCCTGGGAATAACTGACTAATTAAAGAAGAGCCAGAAGGGATGTACGACTGCTGAATAAGGAAGCTGTATGGCTGACTCTAAGTAGCTCCAATATGTTTGCTTTAATTATACAGATCCAATAAACTCTTGCACTGGACTGTGACAGCAGAAGAACATGACAGAGCCCTGAGAGAGTCAACAGAACAGGTAAAAACCACACAATACCATTAAAAATTTTGACTTGTGTGTATTTGCCCCTACACTATTTCTCAAAATACATCTATATGCACAGATAAAACAGTGTTGACAGCAAGGCAAAATGACTGATATGAAGCACAGGTTGAGGAATGAGAAAGGAAATCTAGTGACTCTGGTCTCATTCAGCTAACTTGCAGTTTATAGAATTATGTTTTATATCTGGTTCTTACTCCTAGCAGTAAAAAGTCTTAAAATCTAACAGACATGACTGAGTGTCCACAGCAACTTACTCTCTTGGTGCTGAGCAATATATCCGTCTATAAAAAGCCTGATGATTCTTTCTTCCTAATGAGGAGATGGAAGAAATAACATGTGGAAAAGAAGCACAAATGACTCACACTAGTCTTCTGCAAAAGCTTAGTGACTTGTATTTGCACAATCAAGCAGTCAGCCTTCACTCTAAGCTCAGGAGGTCTACATAATCCATCCTAGCAATATTCTCAACTGAAAAATTGAGAAGTGGGGGGTTTGTCTTAAAAGTTCTTGCACCTTGTTTGTTTCTTTTTATGGCTTATTTTGAGCTTGGTCATTGCTTGTGGGATTTTTACCCTCTTCCTTTACAAGTATGCTTTCAGAATGCACTTTAGAGGGCTGTTTGTTCCTTTTCTGCCCTGGTCACAGGTGAAAACCACCACGATAAATCACCACTCCATGGAATCATAGAATCATTTTGATTGGAAAAGACCCTCAAGATAATTTAGTCCAACCACTAACCTAACACTGGCACTAAACCATGTCCCTAAGAACTTCATCTACATGTCTCTTAAACACCTCCAGGGATGGTGACTCCACCATGTCCCTGGGCAGCCTGTTCCAATGCCTGGCAACCCTTTCTGTGAAGAAATTTTTTCAAGTGTCCAATCTAAACCTCCCCTGGTGTAACCTGAGGCCATTTCCTCTCATCCTATCCCTTGCTACTTCAGATAAGCGACCACCACCCACCTCCCTACAGCCTCCTTTCAGGTAGTTGTAGAGAGCCATAAGGTCTCCCCTCAGCCTCCATGCTGAGCTATGACTCTGACATTGCCCTTGTGCACTGAGACACCCCTCTAGAGTACAACACTACCGAGCCCAGTGTGTCTGCCCAACAGCGCAAACACATTATCTTCCTCTTCACTGTGTCTAAATGGTGGATCATCAAAGAAAGTGGCTCTTCTGATTTTGCCAGTTTGCCTATTATGAGCAAAACAAATACTTTCATCTCATCTTTTACTCTTGTGACCAGACCAAACCTTGAATTTATTTCCCAAACAGATGGGAGCCCAGCTAGGCAGTTGCAGCAGACAAGTGCCTGTACTTGAGAATGAAATCTGTGAGAGAAATTACTATTTAATTTACCTGGAAGGATCACAGCCAGCCTGTTCTGTGCTGGCTTTGTTTCTGTGGGAGGCCAGGACTCCTGTCATGTGAGGTAAAACTAAAGGTGAGCACTCTTGAAGGTGTCTACATATGAATCTTGGTGGACTTTCTGAGGGAAGGGACTGAGAAGGACAGAGGGCAGAGCCGTACATAGCAAGAGACGGTTAAAAGTTCCTACACCTTGCTGTCTCCTGAGTGGATAGTGCTTCTAAGAGCAATAGATGGAGTCAATCAGTATGGGAGATATAGGTGATGTGCAGTATTGCTTGGAAATGGAACCACAGAGATTAGTAATATTTCTCTGGACTGTAATTTTAATGAGACCTGTGGAGGAGAGGTTGTTCTTCCCTGGCACTTCTCGAGTCCCATCTCTTACTCTAGTGAAGACACTTCCCATTGTATCTTGGCAATCCTTTCATAGTACTCTTTTGTCAAGATAAACTATGAAGACTTCTATTTGTTTTGTAGAACTCTTGTATTCAGAGCACTGTTCAAGAACTAACTTCCTTGAAATCACAAGGCAAGTGAGTAAGAACAACTGAGTAAATAAAAGGCAAATAATTCTGACTGAGGCACTGTCAAGTTAGAAAGTAGGTTCTGCTTAATATCATAACCTTATGGCAGACTCATAAATTGTGTGTAAGATTAAAGAGCACTATTCAGTCATTCACTGTCTGCAGCCTTTTCTCAGTCCTCACTCCATGTTGATAAGCAAGCATTTAAATCTGTCTCTTAATTGCAGGCTAGGGCTGAGTTGCATCAGCAGCAGCCCTGTTCCTGCACAGAGGATTTTTCTTGGGCAAATCTGACCTGTGACAGCTCTCTTCTTAGCTGCAGCAGTGTGGGGGCTAAATGAGATAACTGTGAATCCTTTGTCTTTTGGTTCCTGGGGTGGTTCTGGTTGCCCTTTGGTTTGCAGCAAGGAAAATGAACCGTTCATGCTTTTCAGCCCGAAGAAACCAGTGGTCTGTTCAAGGGTGAAGATTTTCCTAGGCTGGATAAGACCGATGATAAAAGGTGAGTTTTCTCTGTCTAAGTGAGATGAGCCCTGAATATAACCCCTTTGTACAAAATACCCCAAGTGCACTGAGGTTTTGTCTGGCAGACTTTTTGAGGCATTGTAACAGGAAGAACTAAAAATCCAGGTGATGTCCTGCAGAAAGTCTCTGCTTCCTCTTCTTCCTCATGCCTTCACCCCAAACAATGCTTACTATCAATTAGAACGGGAGTTTCAGAAGCATAAGTCTTGTATTTAACATTTCCGCTTCTCAAATAGAATATAATCTTTGAGCAGGTACTTTTCTCAGTAAAACGTGGCTGCTTCTGAAAATGCCTACCAGCCCCATGCTTTTGGGCAGAATAGCTTGGGACAATGCTGTAAACTGAAGTTGTGTGTCCATGTATACCTAGATATAATTAGCACCACATTCATAAGTCTGCAGGATATACTTTGCCAGAGAAATGCTAAAGAAAGGATAGCATATGCTAGTGCATAATGACGGATTACATGAAAGTGATGGTATCTTACAAAAGGAAGAGGCCCCTATTCTTAAACTAGGGGTTTTCTCACGCAGAGAAATGAGGGGAGCAAACCTGTTTGAGGTGCTCCATGTGAACCCAGCATTGCCATACTGCTTCCCCGCACCAGTTCTCTCTCTTCTTCTTTCCCAGAAGTTCCTCTCCTGCTGAGGTTACTCAGGACAAGGTGATTTTGGCTTTATGGTTTCATTGGCAAATGAAGAAATCCACTGCATCAGCTCATTTAATCTGATGGGATTTGAGAGATTTCAAAGAGACACTAGATAGCTTCAAGTCTCCTTTTCCATGTTAAATAAACTGAATCTAATTCTAGAGAAATATTTCACTTTGGCTCAAAGTAGTTGCATTGGGAAGCTGCTGATGTAAAACCTTTGTCTTCCAGAGCTTTATCCCTCCTCCTTCCCTGCATGTGCACATGTACAGCCAAGTATATAATTGTTTAGTGAACAGCTGTGATTGTACTACAGCATTTCCTAAGAAAGAGGAAAAAGCTAATCTTGGACCGAGTTTTCATGTTTCTGCACATCCTATATTTTATCCTGTTGCTGCCAGCAGAAAATGGAGGACTTCCAGTATAAGTTGGGGAATGACCTATTAGAGAGCAGTGCAGGGGAAAGGGACCTGGGGGTCCTGGTGGACAACAGGATGACCATGAGCCAGCACTGTGCCCTTGTGGCCAGGAAGGCCAATGGCATCCTGGGGTGTATTAGAAGGAGGGTGGTTAGTAGATCCAGAGAGGTCCTCCTTCCCCTCTACTCTGCCCTGGTGAGACCACACCTGGAATATTGTGTCCAGTTCTGGGCCCCTCAGTTCAAGAAGGACAGGGAACTGCTGGAGAGAGTCCAGTGCAGGGCAACAAAGATGATTAAGGGAGTGGAGCATCTCTCTTATGAGGAAAGGCTGAGGGAGCTGGGTCTCTCTAGTTTGGAGGAGACTGAGGGGTGAGCTCATTAATTTTTATGAATATATAAAGGGTGAGTGTCATGAGGATGGAGCCAGGCTCTTCTCGGTGTCAACCAATGATAGGACAAGGGGTAATGGGTTAAAGCTGGAACACAAGACATTCCATTTAAATTTGAGAAGGAACTTCTTCTCAGTGAGGGTGACAGAGCACTGGAACAGGCTGCCCAGGGGGGTTGTGGAGTCTCCTTCTCTGGAGACATTGGGAACCCGGCTGGACATCTTCCTGTGTAACCTCATCTAAGTGTTCCTGCTCCGGCAGGGGGATTGGACTAGATGATGTTTTGAGGTCCCTTCCAATCCCTGACATTCTGTGATTCTGTGATTTGGCTAAGAGGAATATTTTTTTTCCTCTCTTTTTTTTTTTTTTTTCCCTGTATTCTGAATAAAGTGTGCTGCAGTTATGAGCAGGAAATTAAAGTATATATTAAAGAAAAGAGCACGTTGTGGATAATCCTTCACTCTTGGGTCAGATGAGCACTTGGACTCTGCTGCGTTGTGCTGCAGCTGCCAGTCTCTCTCCCTTGTGGCACCATTCATAGTCCCACATTGACCTAACAGAAATGTTAGTACAGGTGCTGACTAAGGGAGAACTTTCTTCTAAACTAAAACCAGTGAACAAAACAAGTAATCACTTGTATGGTAGCCAAGCCATCCCCACAGATAAGCTGAGACCTGGCTGGAGATCTTCCATACCCTTGGATCTGACACAACTGGCTGCCGACCACTGATTCTCTGAAGGCTGTAATGGCTTTCATGGATTTACTGTAGGTCAGGCAGTTTATGCAGGGAATTGCTCAGCTCTGTAACTGTAAATCTTTCTCAGAGGTGGAGGCTGTAGAATTGCATACAGCTTTTACATATGGCACCATACAAAAGGTTCAGAGCCCTGAGGGTTCTTTGGGCCAGATACTGACCATTGACTCCTTTATCTGTCTGTCATATGATTGCCTTCTTATTGAGGGAAGTGCTTGGCTGTGCTGACTCTTCCTGAGTTTTGTATAATATTGAATTGTCTCCAAGCACTCTGTGTCTCTGCTCAGATGCTAAATAGAGCATGCTGCTGGGAAGTAAACTGGAGACCTCAGCACAGGAGCAGCCAGAGAAGGTGCTCACAAAGCTGTTGTGGTAGATGTGCACGCAGGGTGACTGTAGAACTGTGTGTGTGGAGCTGATGTGTGCCAGAGGCTGCAGCGCTCGGTTTGCAGAAGGTGGTGGAGCTTGTTCAGTTCAGAAGCAGCTGTAGGTAGAGCCTAGTAACAAGTTTGAGCCTCCTAACATCTTGATGTAAGTGGACACAGCTCTCTGGATTTTGTCCTGGGAAGAGCATGTGTGTGTGTGTACACAGGGAGAGGGAGGGAGGGAGGCTGGTGAGCAGACCTAAGAGAAGAAAGACTGTTGCAGCGAGAAGCAATGGCCTCCTCCTGTGGGGAAGCCAGTGGTCCATTAATCCTGATGCTGCAGGTTTGGGTGCATGTAGGAATATTGCTTCATCTGCTCTTTCTCTCCCTTACTATTCTTGGAATGAGGTATTTGGGCTTTTGTGTGTGTGGTTTTCTGTTGTTGCTGGTTTTTTGTTTTGTTTTCAGTCATCCATGTTTTAGGCTATGTTTCCCAGGGCAGGGACAGTTACTTAATCTCTTACACATGTACTTAGCATAACCAGAGCTGTGATTTCGGGTGAGGTGCTTTGTCAGCTTGCTGCTGTTTTTAAAGCACAGCAAACAGCCCTGTCCTGCTGTCATGCCTCCTCCTGCTTATTAAACATTCAAATGTTTCTCCACATCTAATATTGTGACAGTATTGGAGGAAGACTGATGAAAAGGCTGAAGCACCCCTGAATTACTGGTGACACTCGCTTTGGCAACTAATTGCAGAATGAATGCTGTTGCTCACAGCTTTAACAAGCAACCTGCTCAGGAGGGGATGTGCTACTGGCTCTGCTTGCAGACTTGTGCTGCAGCTGGGCTGTTGGCATGCAGCGTGTGCTTTCCTCCTCTTCCCACTGGCATCCTTGCTGGTGCTCCAAGACATCACGCCACTGAAATAAAAATAGGTCCCCTGAAGTAATAAGCAACAGGAGGTGGGAATGCTTTTTCTCCTCAGGCAAGTGCAGCACAGCCAGCAACTGTGAGGGCTTCATTAACACAGCAGCTCCAGGGATGGTTTGTAGGGGGCTGGAAATACATGTGAGGCTCTTGCCTGCACTGGAGAGGGCTTATCGCAGCTGAGCCACTCATCGCTGGATGAGCTCCAAGTCATGGCAAGTGCATGGTGCTGTAATGACCTGAACTGGGGTGTCATCCTGAATGCATTAAACAGTTTTTAAAATGAACCTAGAGACAAGCTCTTGTGGTTCAGCCTGCTGGGCTTTACCCACTTCCAGACCATTCTACCCACACCTGCAATGCCCTTTCGTGCTGTCCCCCCATGCCAGCACAGGGTCCCCATCCTCCAGCAGTGCTGAATACCTGCAGGACCCTTGCTTTGTCTTTGTGCAAAGCTGTGGGATTAACTCATGATTTTTTTTAAACCTAAACTAGTGGAAGAGGTTTCAGTTTTTTGGGTTGGTTTTTGCTTTATAAAAAACCTTATTTATTTATTTACCTATCTATTTATCTATCTATCTATTTTAAAGGTCATTCTCCTGGAGGAAGGGTACTTTCCCCATAACTCAACCTGGCCAAACTCTGCTCCATGGTGGGGTAAGCTTCATCATGCTTCCCTGTGTGTGCCCTCAGACAGTTGCTGCTGCTGTGCAATGCCATTCACACCACCACACCTTCCCCAGGAGGCAAATATTCCTCATCTCCCTTCTGGATTTGGAAAATTTCTACCCAGCTGAAGGGCTCAGCTTTCCTCGTTTGTCATCTCAGCATCCCATGCAGGTAGGCAGAGACACTGTGTGGTGTCAGCATCCAATCTGTGCAGAAAGCTCATAAGTGTTGGTGTGGGTGGAAGCACACTTAAACAGAATTTAAGCTGCTCTACAGAGGGTACAACTTTAAAAATTGCTGCCCTGGGAGGCAGACAACCCTATTATGGTTGGTACTAAAGGGACATGCAATTCTCATTAGTGATCTTGTTTTCACTCCCCCTGCTCAGTTATAACCACTTAGATGCTTCCGAATATTTCCCTGTTGATTTGGCCTCTTATTTAACAAGTGTCGAATCTGACTGCCCTGTATGTGCATACAGCTACAGGCTAAGCCTGCTCTCCTCCTGTGTTTCTGGAGAACAAGAAAGTGCATAGATAAAAGCAAAACTCTTGTCAAGGGCTGGTCACCAGATCAATTAAAAATATATATATATATATATATATATATATAAATATATATAATTGCATTTATTCCTTAGTAATGAGTGAGCATCTGAGGTTGGTAGGCATGTTAGATTGGGTACTTGACCAGCCTGGTATTTATCTGTTTTTCAGGCATTAATTCAAAGCACAGCTCAGAGCAAATTTGCAAGCAGGTCTGCTCTCCTTTAAGGCCTGGCAGCTCACTCGTTTTTGCTGCCTGGCTTGTGTCTGCTGCCTGGCTCTCCAAGGCAAAGGCGACAGGACTGCCTTGTGGTCCTGCACATTGAGAACTGCAAGCTTGTACCAGCCTGCATGCTGGACCCTAAGAAATTATTCAGCTGACGGAAATGGGCTTTAAAGATATATATATATGTATATATATAAATATATATATATATATATTCATACCCAATGTTGGATTAAGCTTTTTATCAGATGCATTCATTTTGACCTTTCCAGTGGACCTGCTGTAGCTGTGCTCTTGCCAATGAAATCAGGATATTCAGACTTCCAGCACGTTCGGTAATACTGGGGAAAGGGGAAAATAGGCTTCAAAACCAACCAAACAAAAAACTCATCACAACAACGACGAAAAAACCTCTAGATATTGCAAAGCCATTTTGCACTAACCTTATTGACCTGCTAGACTATCTTTAATCACAGGCAGAACTGGCAGTTTTTGTAAAAAGCTCTTACTGTCTTTTCTTAACACTTTTATCACTCAAGTGCACATTTATCCACAGAATGTGCATCAGGTGTGGAGTTAGAAGAGCCCCGGGGGTTTATCTCCATTCCTTCCTCATCAGCATAGGTGGGAAGCACAGAGTGCTCTTGGATACTGTGAAGGGCATGGCAAATATTATAGTAAAGCATCTGTCAATAACATCATCACTGAACTGCCAAGAAGAGTTTCTTGGGATTTATGGAGAGAGCCAGCAAGGAAGATTAGTGCTAGGTAGCAACAAATGGTCCAGCTGAGGACACTCAGTATTAGAAATTTCTCACTTTCACCTGGGCCAGCTTCAGAAAGGGTTTCCAGCACCAGATGCATGGATCCGATGTGTGGCAACCTTCAGTTAAGATTTAGAGCCCAGGCCGTAAACTTGGCTGAAGATCGTAATCCCTGTGTCAGTGTGTTGCGTTGACTCAGTAAGAGAACAGTCCTCTCAATATACGAAGAAATAAGCTGTGGTAATTGGGAAAATCCTTATGGACAACTTAAATTTGAGAAGAAACTTCTTCTCAGTGAGGGTAACAGAGCACTGGAACAGGCTGCCCAGGGAGGTTGTGGAGTCTCCTACTCTGGAGACATTCAAAACCCGCCTGGACACCTTCCTGTGTAACCTCATCTAGGTGTTCCTGCTCCGGCAGGGGAATTGGACTAGATGATCTTTTGAGGTCCCTTCCAATCCCTGACATTCTGTGATTCTGTGCCTTGTGACCTCCTGTACAGGCAGCTTCTTGTTCAAAGTCAACCTCCCTTCCTCCATACACTCTGAGACATCGAAGTGAGATGTAGGTATTATTTGCCTCTTGGAGCTGGAATAGATGACACTGAAGCATTAGTCTCTGGGAAACAAGAGTGTGTCTCTGTATTGAAAAAAAAAATCATCTCCTCGGCAAAACCTATGGTATTCTTCACCCCAAGCCTGCTGAGGTGCAATCCCATCACTGAGACAACATCTCAATGAGCACAATCCACAGCATTAAAAAAAAGCTAAAATAACATGAAACTGAGAGCTCTAATTTTCTTTACCCCAAAATTTAGGTTTCTGGAGGCCTATAGGTCCACATGTGTGGCTTGCTCACATACTGCACAACATCCAATTAAGTAAAATTCTCTGTATAGGTTTAGTTTATAGTGATTACAGGTGTTATAAACCAGGTATACAGAAACATTTTTCCTGGGTAGGTATCCACACTGACATCCTGGTAGACAAAGTGTGGTGGAGAAATCCACCATCAGCCTTTGGGAGTCTTGTGGGTGAATTCTAACGTATGTGTTCTCCAAATATTTTCAAAATGAAGTGATGCCTTTGGAGAAAGTTTTGGGATAACAGGTAGTCTGTGTAGACTTTCATCCTCCCACATCACACTGGTGGTGGTGGCTAATGCACTTGGGAAGAGGCCCTATTGAACTTTTCTCTGGGTGTAGATGAGAGCTATGTGTATGATCATCATAACTCTCACATAAGGGAAATAAGCTGTTTTTTCCTGACACTTGAACAAGAACACCCTTTTGTTACCGGATGCTTTCAGATGAAGACCTTTAGAATAATGGAACGAGAATATTTTTTTTTCATTAAGAAAAAAACCCAAACAACAGAAACAAGTAGACAAACAAAAACCCACCACCAAATCTAAAGCTTAACATGCCAGTTAACTCTGAGTTAGGAGTGAAAGGACAGGAGAGGAGAAAGACAGAGGATGTGCTAAGGAGCTCTTAGAGAACTCTGCAGCTATCTTCCCCCAATAACTTATAAATAAGAGCACACAAAAAAATTCTAAAAGTATGTCTATTACAGCTGAGAATAACAGTTTAACTAGCACAACTATTTCTATCCAAGACAGAGGAAAATTCTATCAGAAATGGGATCATCAGTCAAACTTTTCCCTGAGAGGAGTCTAATAGCTCTCTGGAGCATTCTCCAGCACATGGACTTGCTAAGTAACAGCATTTGTAATGGCTGGCAGTTTTTCAAGGCTGGGTATATTAAACTAGATTCCTATGTCTATTTGTTTGCTAACGTACTGAAAAAGCCTGTTTTCTTTTTTCTTTCTTTCTTTTTTTTTGTCTTTTCCTTCCCTCTCCTGCTGTAGAGCCCATGAGCAACAGAAGCCAGTTGGATGCCTGTCTCTCAACAAAATTACTTCTGTTGAGGAACCTAAAACATGGATTGGGGCTTTAATGTCAGCATGAGCAAGAACTTTAGGACGATCGTGTGACAAGGGAGAAAGAGGCTGGAAAACTCAGACAGCTAGAAAGTAACCTGAAAACAATTTAGCATGCTCAACAACTGAAAGTACCTATCAGTGGAGACTGAGTAATGGCAGGGTTGAATACCTGATGCTCAGCGTCCAAGGTACAGTCAAGCTGTACAACCACTTCTCTCTAAAATTACCTGCTTGACCCAAGCTTCAAGAATGTACTAGTTTTCAAGATGCCTTTATGGGCTTTCTGGAGTTGTTCCATACAGAAGTTCTCCAAACATAAGTGAAAACAGAACTGTCTTAAGCTGTAGCCTGGATAAAACTGGCTGTTATGTAAATTCTGAAGCTTGAAACAAGCCTAAAGTGAGTTTGAGTTTTGTAGGATTATGATGAACGAGGTCTAGCCTGGTAGAATAAGAATGTAGTAGCTTTCCTAATTGGTTTGTCCTCTAATTGAACACACCTTTTTCCAGATGATCTTTTAAAATGTGCATTTCAAGGTTCTTGCACTCCAAATTGGCTCTCATTCATGATACATGCTTTTCAATGGGAGTCATATGTTATCTAGGAATTGTCCTAGTACCCACTGAAATACCATATAAAAGTTAATAATAAAGCTGATTTTTATGCTCTATATTCTTACTCTTCCTAGGACAAAAACTTGGCAGTGCCTTAAAAAATCCCAAGGAGATGAGCTCAGAGTTGTCACAATGCACGGATGTCATCCTTACAAACTGGGAAGCGAACATCCGGTCACCAGGAAACCCCATGAGATGTGCAAATGCTGCCAGGTGAGCACCCAAGTTATTCTGGCTTTTGAAACTCACATGAAAATCTGCAAACATCTGTGATGTGGTTTTCAATAAATCCATAGATGGTACTTCAGTGCATTTTAGAAAATTGGGCAAGTTCCCCAAAGAGAGTTAGGAAAGTTGGGGGACACCAGTATGTTCTTTCCAGCAAACAGTAGACAAATCTGACATCTCTGGGCAAAGCTCTCATCATAAAGCATGTCAGAGGCCTGAATATGGTGTAGCTGAGGGGTTAACAATGGCAATGATAAACTACGTCACTAAAAATCTGCTGGCGCTTTCATCTCTTTCCTTTTCTTCCTCCTTTATCATGCTTAGTTAGGATAAGAGATAACTTTCCATTCACATGGCACTAGCATAGACTTCTAAACTGTTTGAAGGCTTAACTTCAGAAGTAATGAATAATATGACTGAAATAGATTTGGACCAGTATACCCTCTTTGATTTTTTTATTTTCCTCTTTTTAATGGGCATTAGAATCTCTTTTGCCTTTGTTCACATTTTGATAGCTATCTCTAGAAAATAAGAGCCAATTGTAGAATGTGCTGGCACTGTGACTTTGTTCTTTGCTTTGTGCTGCAGCCACCATTGGAGAATTGTAGCCCCATTAAAATCCATTATTCGTCTTGAAGTCCTGGACGTCTGGACTGAAAGAAATCTGTCAAATTTTCATGGCCAGTTGATGGAGTATGAAGGATTTGGACTAACCAAAGAGCTGATAGGTGAGAAAGAGCTCACCTTAATGCTGGGGTGAGAGAAACAGAGGAGCTGAACTAAGTTTCTTTTGCAGACAGACAGGGAGTTTTACATGGCACACTTCCACACTCCAGAAGGGATTTCTGATAATAGTTGGAGCTACTTGGGCCAGCTCAGTATCTTTCCCTTCCTAGAAATATTGTTCCAAGTGCATGTATTGGATGTGAGGTCCTAATAATGGCATAGCTGTGCCTTGGAAAAAACGTGAGTCTGTCTGGGTCCTTCTTTCCCAGGCTTAAACTTGCAATGTGACACCTCACTGTGTGTGTCTGCAGCCATGTGCCAAAGACAAGGCAGAAGGTCAAAATGATGGGGGCAAGGGAAGCGAAGCTTTTCTTACCACCCTGCTGAGCAACGGGAGGTATCTACAGTATAAGAAGGATATAAAGCTACTGGAGAGTGTCCAGACGAGGGCCATGAAGCTGGTGAAGGTTTTGGAGGGGAAGCCGTATGAGGAGCAGCTGAAGTCACTCAGTTTGTTCAGCCTGGAGGAGACTGAGGGGAGACCTCATGGGGCTACAGCTTCCTCACAAGGGGAGGAGGAGGGGCAGGCACCGATCTCTTCTCTCTGGTGACCAACGACAGAACCTGAGGGAATGTCAGGAAGATGTGCCAGGGGAGGTTTAGGTTGGACATGAGGAAAAGGTTCTTCCCCCAGAGGGTGGTGGAGCACTGGAACAGGCTCCCCAGGGAGGTGTCACAGCCCCAAGCCTGACAGTGTTCAAGAAGAGACTGGACAAGCCCTCAGGCACATGGTGTGAACTGTGGGGTTGTCCTGTGCAGGGACAGGAGATGGACTCAAAGATCCCTGTGGGTCCCTTCCAACTCAGGACATTTTATGTGTCTATGATCCTCCCCACCCTGACTAACAAGCATTGGCTTGGTTCGGTAGGATATTGGTGGGGAAATTAAACCACACAAGTATGTTCTGTGCGTGAAGGAGAAAGCATAGACTGGAAACTTGAACTGCTAAAACACTTGTGGCATCGAAGGACCTTGTATCCATGTCTTAGCTATGTGAGACTCTCAAGGTGACTTATTCCCGGGGGAATATGGATGTCCCACAGTCTTGTGAGCATTGCATAGTGTCTTGCACAAAGGAGCCTGAGGTGGGGGCTGCCTGTCAGAGAAGGAATTTCTTCTGACCAGAGTAGTCCAGACAGTGGGAACTTTCTGCTAGAGATTTATAGCGGTTATAATGGGTGTCTGTAACTATATGTCTGTTTGAAGAAGGTCCTGATTCTGGTTACAATTATAGCAAGCTATCTTCTGGCCATGTCTGTGGTCTAATGTATGAATTCAAAGCTGAATGACATCAGGATTTTGTGTTAAGAGGCTTTTAGAAAGGGAAATCCTTTCTGACATTGCATTTTGGAAGACTGTGCCTTACAACCCTCAAGAGAAAAAGGGGAAAGTGGAAGGCTTATCTCCTACCCTGGTCTACTTTCCAGGCAACTTCTGCGATGATGCTTCCATCTATCCCATAAAATCTCGAGGTTCAGCGGTGACAGTGACCTTCCTTTCCAGGGCTGAAGTAGCCATGAAAGGCTCTCTCTTGACTTATGCTACTCAGGAAACAGTGTCTGGTAAGTCTATTATGATTTTGGAGTGGGGTTAGAGAAGAAGAGCCTAAAGTATGACTGTTATATGAAACAAGCAAGCAAACAAAACAAAACCCAACCCAACCCAAACATGAAACTATCTGTTCTGAAAATAAATGGTTATTAGGAAATCTATTAGTGATGTTGAGTGCTGATGATTAAATGCATAAGTAGTGATCCAGTTACTGTGTTCATTCCCATTATAAACCTTTTAAAAAGTGATACTAATGTAGCTGTTGCTAAATTAGTGCCTCTTAATCTCCTCCTTAGTCTTCTCCGGGCTAAACAATATGCCCCTTTCTATTCTGTTGAGCATAAGTAGAATCCCCTGTCTCCATGGTCAATCTGTTATTATTTCTACCATCTCTTTTCTGCTTCTTCACCTAGTAGGCAATACTGCTGTGGGCTGCTACCGTTACCACTGCTCTTCCCCAAACCTCATCTCCACCACATGCCCAGGGAGCTACACAGTTAATTGGACTTTAAGTTTAAAAACCAAAGGAAACATCTCTCGCTTTCTTGCTTTCCACGCCAGGGTACAGCTGGTGACATGGGTGCACGGTTTTCTCCGTGAATAGCACTGACCTGGCACCATTAAGCAGACTGATACTTTGAAGCCTCAGATCAAAGAAACTTGGAGCTGGAGAGATGCATCCAGTCTGACTCCTCTGTTTTTATGGAAGCAAACCATTTTGCATTTCTAGCGACTTGAACCACATCTAATCTCCTTCTCCCATCCGCCTTTCTCTTGTCTTACCTGTGCTCATCACTGCTGGGTGAAAGAGCACATCTGCTTCTCTATGTTTCAGGCAAGTATGTTGGGCTTCAGAGGTAAATCGTAGCAATGAAATTTCTCATATTAAAATTCAGATTCAGACTTTATAGCACCACCAACAGAGATCTGTCTGCTTTTTCATGCATGCACACATTTCCAAGTTGCACTTGAAGCCCTAGCTCTGAAAACCAGGAGGTGTTCTTTTCCATTCACCCACAGACTGGCTCTAAACACCTGGCTCTCCTCCCCAGAACAGCCCTGTAACCTCTTCTGTGTTTGTGTGCCTCGGGTAAGGCAGTGCTTTCCTTTCAGGTCTGGAACCTGGAAATATGAAGGCTGCTGACAAAGAAAAGACTGGTTTTAACTTTGCACAAAACTAGTGAGAGGAAAGGAGTAAAAAGCCTGATTTAAAAAATGATAATAATAAAAAAATAAAGTACCCCTCCTCCTTTTATGCACATTTTGTATTTATGGCTTGGGAATTAACCTCTGTCATAGTTAAGTGTGAGCACTTGGGCACGAGACTGTCACCAGCAACATTAGCCACGTGAGTACTAAATGTACTTTCTTCATTCACCACATCCCTATTTTGCCGTGTTTACTTTCGGTTCCTGCTGCCAGAGCTGCTATGTATGCTTGGAGAAATGAATAGCTACTTGAAGGGGAAAATAAAACAACACTCTACCAACAAACCCAAACCTTAGTGAATTCCAACAATGTCAAATACATTGGATGTGAGATCCTCGAACCTGTCTCTGCTTTTTGTATAAGGACTCGACCTTAACCCAGGTTGATCAGCCTGCCTAAAGCACGTTCGCAGCTGCTCAGCCACAGAGACCCTCAAGGTGGAAGTTTAAAAGACTCATTAAGTTTCTACACCATTCGTGTTTCCAGCAGGTTTGTTTTCCTCTCTCTCATCACCCCAGGAAGTGTGTTGTAAGCACTGCTGCCTTTTCACCCTGGTAAACTGGGGATTGATATTAGATAGGCATTGGCTATGTAGCATTTTATTTACAGAATTCCTGAAAACAATGCAAAGTATTCCAGAAAAACATGTAATTAAAGTGTTAATATGCCTACAACCTGGTATTCTGCATTTCGATCAGCTTTATGGTTACTATAAATGCAAGGTGAAAGGAATATCTATGTAAATATTTTAGGAGCAGTTAATCGATTTTTAGGTTTGAATTTGGCCCTTTAGGAAAGGTTACTCCAAGTGATGCTGTACGTAGGGTCTCAATGCCCAACCTGTAGATCATTCTTCAGAGTTCAAGTTGTTTCCAAAGTCTATAGCCCTTTTCCTGGTTGAAAAGTTCTTTCTTCAATATTAATAGGCCTGCTTAAACAAATTGATGCGGTAACAGGTTTTTCTTTGTGATATGCTTGTTTTCTCTTTTAAGAGTGCCCAGGCTTTGATCTAATCCCAGTTGGAGCCACTGAAATAACATCCCCCTGGCATTTACCCTGAAATGCTGAACCGCACTGGGACAATTTATTCTACTTCAGGAAATAAGCTGAAGGCCATGCTTAAAGATTTTGTAACTGAGGATGCAAGGGTTTGCATTTGGGATCATCCGAGTGTTTATGGTGGACCACATCTCTCTTCAAGGCCTCTGGGAGGCCGAACTACATGTTCATCTACTGTCTTCCTTTTCTGACCCTTTTTATTGAATGAGGGTGACCAAATTCCCTTCCGTCGTGGCATGTGGGAGGCAAGGAGGAGGACAACACCATCTGATTAGTGCCTGTAAGGCAGGGCCAAGAGACAGCAAGCTTCCTGAGAGCCATTGAGAGCAGCTCTTGTCGCCCAGGGTTTCTTTGGTGGAAGTGGCCTGGGCTCATCAGCTCTTGACTTCCAGCATCATGGCTGTATCTGGGAGGATACTTGTATCAATCCTGCTTTGAAAACCCCTTTTTTCCTTAACTCTTTGTATCTTGGTACTGGTCTCACTCTGGGTCTGAAATAGTTTGAGCAGATGCTGCTGTGAATACTAAAGCTGCCTTGGGCCATATAGACATCAGGGTCTTAGCGAATGTTTCTGTAGCCAGGAATGGCTTCGTGCATTACTTGTTCTTCCATTGTCTCCCCCCTTTCTTGTCTATGTACGTAGACATGTAGAGAATTGGTTATTGAAGTAATCCCAATAAAGTATGAGAGATGCACTCATATAGAGTATAAGAATAATTTGGCCATTGCACTAGGCATCACCTCTTCAGCCTGGATAGGGAATGATACTGTAAAGGCCACTAGAGATGTACCTCCTGAAAGACCTCAGAGAAATTCTGGCATCCACTAATACCTCTGAGTACCAAAAAGCTTGGATTAAAAAGTCTGTCCCTGGAAAAAAAGTGTAGGGGCTGTGTCTCATGCTGCTTGGCAATGACTACAACTGCAGTACCTTCTTCTTCCCCCCACCAGCAATCTTATGTGGCCAGAAAACATCTCTTAGCATGTTCTCCAGCAGCAGCTTCCTGACCCTGCCTTTTAAAACTGATGAATCTGTGGGATACAGAGGCTTCAAAATCCTTCTTGAAGAGTTGTATCAGCAGCCAACACAAAATGAACTGGAAGGCAGCAGCCTATGTAAGTAAGGCTTTGGGTCTTCCCCTGCCTGTGCCATGAAGCAAGCCTGTTGTTAAAATAGCATTGAAAGTTACAGACGAGGACATTTGTGACATTTATTTGCTGAATGTGCTTCCCCTAAAGCTATTGTCTGAGATAATTTCAAGATATACTTCCATGCTCTGATGCACCCAAAACTGCAGCAAGTTAATTCGGTGCTCACCCCAGGCACTTCACACTAGGTGGTCGTCCTTGTGTCTCTGCAGTTTTCACTGTCACCAAGCCAAAACCAGAAACGTGCCTGAGGAATGACTGTTTGTTTAAACTAATTTTTGGGTTGGCTTGTTCTTACTTAAAACAGATGCTCATTGGGAGGAACAATTGGTCTCAGCATGTAAGTGACCTCAGATTAATTAATAACCACTGTCTGGAACCTGACACCACATAAACAGGATGCAGAATACCAAACAGTTTAACCCATCTGTGCTAACTTTCTCTTGAAAGCTTGGCTGCTCTTACTGAAGGGCCATGCCTTTTCCTGGGGCACACAAAAGGGATAAAGGGAGCCTATTACAAAAAGGCTAGTTCCCATGGTGCGATCCAGAGTGCAACCAAAAGGGGGAAATACGGGATGTGTTGTACCTCATCCCTTAAAATTATCAATCAGTTTCTCTGGACTAGCTCTACCAATGACAAGCTTTTAATGGACTTAATTTCTGTTAAATCTTTTTTTTCCTCCCTAGACTCATCCTCTGTATCACTAATTTCTGAGGAAAGTAAGTACTGTTCGCTTCTGGTTTCATTTTTTTCCTTTCTCGTGTTAACACCCCTTGTGATCGGTGAAAGCTGCTGGTGGTGGGATACAGGTTACTTACACACTGTTCAATTTGCTATTACTGGAGACAGCTTGAAACACTTTAGTGAACTAATTCTGGAAAATGGAGATTTACTGTAATGGAAACATTTCATAAACATCAGTTTTGACTAAAAAAAGGGTCAGGAAATGCTTTTCACCTGCAGAATGTGACTTTCTGAAAAATCTGTGGAGATGTGCTTAGCCAGGATGTTGCCAGCCTTTACACATCTGGAACAACAAAGTTCAGGTCCTTCCTCAGCTGGTATTAGTTGTGGTCTCTATTTTTTGGTATAGCATGTGTGGAAAACTTCTGTTATTTTGAAGAGAGAATTAGAGTAAAGTGTTCCCAAGTCTCTACAATACAGATGCTTCAATCCCACCAGTGGGCTATTGTGGAACCTTTGGTGGACACAGCTGTCCAGAACGAGTCTGGTGCTTGTTTGGTGTGTTAGTCCACATAGCTGTGACAAAATAATTCCAGAGAAATACAGAATTCCAGTGGTGGATCCACAACTTGTGCTGGTGTCTGACGACACATACAGAATCTCCATGTGGGAAGCCCAGGATGGATGAAAGTGGCTGGTCAACCCTCATGTCCTGGTCCTGGCTGGCCAGCCTGTAGTCTGGGAGTCACACTTCTGTTGAGGCTTTCTAATTGATGACAAATGGGTCCTGACAGCTGTTCCCTGCAACCCCAGGTAGGCAATGTCTTCTCACCCCAGTATGCTGAGGTGAGGGCTTGCAGGCATCCAGGCAGGACAATTTCTAAATCATCTTGTCCATCCTGGCAAATATAGATCAGTTTATTGCTTCCTACATGTCTACACACATACAGAGCTGCCCTCCAGCAGCTTAAACCTCACATTGTAGCTTTCCATGCTGCTAGCAGTGGTAGCAGTAGAGATGGAGTGTGGGCTTTCATGTGTACCTGGTAACTAATGTGTGCATGCAGTACAAGAAGAGCTTGTCTTCTGCTCCCCAAAAAACTGCTGATACCTGTATTATGTCTCCAGCCTCCAATTATGTACCTATTGGCCTCAACTAGGCTGAGGTACAACATGCTACTGTTGAATCTTCATCTTTGTTGTGTGTAGACACCCATGGTGGTACCATAGGTCTTGAATGGTTTGTCAAACCTAGTTATACAGACCAGACCTGTAGCTTCAATGTAAGCTACATCCATGTTGGGGTCTGGTTCCTGAGAAGGCAAGTGACTGACTGACCTCTGGACTCCCTGTGTTAGTTGTAAGAGCGGCAAACCTCTGGAGGTAGAAATCATAGTTTTCTCTCAGCACAGCACAAAAAGCGCTGGTACTTCAGCTGGGATTCCCAAAAGTGTCCCTGTGATGTAAAGTTTTGAGTCTTGAAGCGTTAGTTTTGCTTGGCAGCAAATGTTACAAGTGAACTTTGGACTCTTCCTGTTGTCTGAACTAGCATTTTTTTAGACTGAAAATGTATTTGTTTTCCTTCTTCCTTGCCCAGTGCTTAGACAGACAGAATAGTTCTGGGGAGAAAATACTTGTTTCCAAAGATGAAGGATGACAACCCCATGCTTAGGGAAGCCATACACACTGTAACTTTGGTAGGTTTCCTTCCAAACATGTTTTGGCACTCCTGGAGCTGCAGAAACCCATCAAGCCAGATACTGCCTGGAGCCCCATTGTATTCAGCTGTACTGGGGTTAATGATTATAGTAAGACTTTGACACAGGGCACAGTGTTCAGTATGCATGTGGGGAGGGGGGTGGAAGGGAATTTGTCTGTTTTACGCACTAAGGGATGCTAAGAGTAAAATCAACAGTGCAAGCCTTTGGACAGGCTTGCTTCCTATCATCCTGTGTAGATACAGCAAAAGGATTAGGAAAGATTCTGCTCTCTTCAACAGGCTTTGAACCAGGCTCCTCTGAGCAAACTCACTGTGCCTTTAAGGTGCAAGTGTAGGCTAGGCATGATCTAGAGAATAGTAAAGATCATCTATTCCACCTGTCTTCCCAACCTGTCACATCTGTACTATGACCGTTAAAGTTAATGAGCCAAAAATAAGCATGCATATCCCAAGGGAACTGTTATTTTTTCTCCATAAAAATTGGTATGCACAGCACTAATATGTTCTGCACCTCTGCTGGTAGCAAAGTAATGTGTCTGGGATAGCAGGGGCTGAAATTAGGAGAAAAAGCTTCTAGGTTGCCTGTACCTTTTGTCTAAACTACAGAATATTCTTGTTAGACAAATAATTTGCTGCAGTATATAATTTAGATTTTATGCAATAAAGTGCAGTGCTTGGATAGAGCTGAGAGAAGTTACTCCTTCCAGTTTTTGTACAGCATGGGGCAGGACTTGGGAAGGAAAGGGGAAGAACTGAAGACAAATGTTAAGCAATGGGAAAAGGTGATCTAAAGAGAGCTGATGCACAAAAACAAAGCATGTAAACAGGGCAGCTATATAAGCATATGGATATTGCCATCTCCTGTTAATATGATCCACAAAGAAAATGCCACAGTCCTTCCAAGAACTGCTTAACTATGTGCACTGATGACAGGAGGTTTCTGCACTCAAGCAGTGAGGTAACCTGGGGCAAACTAGCCTGAGGGCAGTGTCTTCCCCCAACTCCATGGCTCTGTGCCTCCTTGGAGTGTCTCTTCTCTCCTCTTCTCACAAACAGCCTTCAAAAGATGTTCAGTTTGACTATGCTGTAGCCTCGCAGTGGTATTAGGAGAAAGCTAGACTTGATTCATTAAAACAGCGCTCTCGGGCATCCAGCAAGTACAGCGAGGGAACATGTACATCATTAAAGCTCTGTCTCATCTGTTTTGCCGTCTCGTTATGGGTTATTTGGAGTGGGGGGGGAAGGGAAATGAAGCAGTGAGTTAAGAGGCAAGAAAAGCAGGGGTCTGAACAGAAGTAAGAGCAAGGAAGCTGCACCTGGTGTTGATGGGAATTTGCTTTCCGACACAGGTAGTCCTGCAGCAAAACCTCTGCTCACCAGGCAGCGGGAGGAAGGAAGCACTGCCGCAAGGTGCTTAACAGTGGGATGGGGAGAGATGGGAGCTGGCAGTAAGTACAGGTCACTCTGACATAAAAGAACATCTATGACCTATTGAAGGCAGTGACAACTCAGACTGGAAGCATTGCCAGGAGAGACCTTGCCCCCAACCACCCCCAAATGTCACCTGCAGCATGTGAAATGCTTTCTAGATAGAAGCCAGGTTGCCTCTTCTGTCAGAAAGCTGCCACATCTGGAAAGACAAAGCCAAGGTGGATGATAAATGAGAGGAAACAAACTCAAGGGAGATGAGATCACCCTCATGGTCCTTCAATGCCTGGGGCCACTGGCACCTGTCACCCCCACTGCCCAGCATAGCGGTCAGATACCTCCTGGTGCCTGTCTCCTTGGGACAGCTTGGTGTCTGGGGAGGAGAAGCTTCTCTCAACTTCAAATTGAAGAGAGCTCTACCACCTCCTCATTCAAAACAGCCGTGGACCCCTCTGCCAAGACACACAGGGTATGTGTGCCTGAATGCAGCTGGTGCAGAGCTTGTCTGTGCCCCATCTCACCAGATCTGGCACAGATAGCAGCAAGGAAGCACCCTACCAGCTGTCTAGAGGTTAATCTGAGAAAGCTGCTGGGGTAATGACTGACTTGGGGATACTGCCAGAAAGTTTGTGAGTGCTCATCTGTGCCCAGCGGGAGGTTTTTGTCCCTGATGTGCTACCTTTGCACTCTCTTTGGGGCTTGCCCAACCCCTCTTGGGTCTTTTGGTGACCCCTGTGAGAGATGAGGGAGGGGTATGAGGACTATAGGGGTTAATATATCACGCACACTTCCCACTGGTGACTGCCACCCTATTTCCGCTCTTGGCTGATGGGTTTGGTTCCCCCTGCCAGCTGCATGCCTCTCAGCTTCAGAAAGCTGTGCTCCGAGCTGTGCTGACTGGAAAAGCCAAAGTGGCTCCATACAGCTGTCTGGAGAGAGACTCCTTCTCTTGAAGCATATGCAATACTGTTTTATGTAATATTGGATAACATACATGCAAAGGGAATTAATCCCCAGTCTGGGGTCTGACCTCAGAAGTGCATTGAATAACTACAAGGAGCAGTGACTGGGCTATGATTCCTACATCTGCAGCCTCCCTGATTCTGTTGCGTTTCGCAGAGGAAGAAGTGGCTGCCAAACTCCAACAAGCAGAGATGTCTCTCCTCTCCCACAAGGCCTATGCAAACTACAGGAGACAAAATATTGAAGAGACCAACATCTGTGGGAGAGCTGCGAGGGCAGCCTTTGGCACGGCAGCTAACTGATGGGGCAGGAATGCTGCGCTGCACACAACCAGGACCCAAATCCGTGCCCTCCCCTGGCTTCCAGCATGTGAGTGCTGTTGATACTGCTGGCAGGTGATAACTCTTTGCTTTGTCCTTTTTTCCCCTTCCTCTTTTCGTTCTCTCAGAGTGACTCTAGGTGGCCACTGATTTGTGGGATTGGCAGGTGTTATAAGCAGGTTGGCATTGCAAACTGGGGCAGCAGTAGGTGCCATCCTGAGTCACCAAGAGTCTGCACCAGGGTTTCTGCCCACAGACACCAGATTTCATCAGTACCAAAACAAAAGGTTTGCTTTACTTGAAGAGGAGCTTTTCAGGTTTCTGTGTATTTTTCCTAATTTAAAAGATTGTGGTGTGTACTGGGTAAATGTGATTCAGGTCACCTTCCTGTAGACCCTTCCTCTTTGGAAGTTCAAACTTGAAAACTCAGTTTCAGAAACCCTCTTTTTACTGCAACAAAGCTTGTGGTGCTATAGCATTGCTATGTATTAAATTCCTGAAAGGTGCCTAGGAAATACTATCCTTTGGTATTTGGGTGCATGTTTAGTGTCAAGTCCTTTACACAGCTAGTACTCATCTGTCAAAATAAAATTGGTACTCCCTGTTCCTCTCAGATAACCTGATTTACCAAGGCAAGTAGCTGCTCCAGCAGCAGGGATAGCTAAGATGGACAGCAGCAGTATTATTTCACTGAAAAGGAAGTGATCTGGAATTTAGTGTGATGGCTCACCCATTCTAAATGTATGTTTAGGTTTCAGAGAGATTTATCTATGCCAAGCTTTTAGCCTTGTTTCTCCTCTTAGAAAGGCCACACTGATGTGATTCCATTTGCCAGAAGCTTGCTTTTTTGTTTGAAAGGGAAGGGTTTATATGTATTTTCTTGCAGGAGGGAAAGGTCATGTCTGACTTATCTAAAGCTTCCTATGAGCTGGTAGCTAAAAACTAGACTTGGGAGCAAAGTGTATTTGTGAAGAAGGATTTTAGTGCTCAGCCCCGTCAGCATGTATCAGTGAATTACAAGCCAGTAAACTTCTGCCTCCACCTGTCTCCTCTGGTTTCAGCACTATTGTGCGCTACAGATGTATCTGTCCTTTAAACTGAAGACAGCAGTCTCTTTTCCATCTCTGTGCTGTACATAGCAGTCCACTTAAACATGGAAATACAAACACAAGAGTGTTTGCAATGAGACAACTACATGGCTGTTATCTGGCCAAGTGACCTTGACAGCCACAATGGCTGAAGAACTACAGCCTGCCCTTACACCAGGTCATTCAGGTACAATAGTTTAATAAATCAAAAGTTAAACACATGATCTGTTGACTAACCAAATACTAGTCTCTCTGTTGCTTAAAAGAAACCCTTCTCTCTCCTATTTCCACCCCATGCTGCTTTGGGAAAGAAAACCGCGTATTCTAGCACAATTCAGAAAACATCAGTCAATCTTTACAAAAATAATAGTTCCCCTGAACTAGCAGAGCTGTAAATTGCAGTATTTTGTCAGGCTGCTGTTGCTGATGACTGACTTGTCGTGTTATAACTGACTTAAAAAAACTGCTCTGCCATCATAACAGCAAAAATCTTGTGGGTTTTGGCTCGAAGATGTGATTTCCGCAGTGTGTCTTCAGCTGTGCAAATAGAGCAGCTTAGGGTTTGTAATTCAGTGCCGTATCACAGACCAGGGAGGCTCCCTGTTGTGAAAATATCCAAGGCATTAGGTGAATAACATGCTCACTGAAACCTTTAAAGACATGGGGGTGGGATGGGTCACCAGGCCTGCTCTTGGTGGCAGGGAGCTAGGGAGAAGGAAACCTGTTCCCAGGACTCCTGAGCTGCCAGTAACCACTTCTTGCATCCAAAAAAGGGGACATGCTGCTTGGTGAAGTGACAGCCTCACTGCAGGGAAAGTCCTGCCCATGCCTGGGCAGACTGGTAGAGCTGCAAAGTGAAATCAGGCTCTGGGGCACCTTTGTGGTGGCACCAGAAACCCCTGGCCTGCCATGCAGGATTTCACACCTTAGATTTCAATAGGAGAAGAGTATTAGGAAAGCTTTTGGTAAAGCTGAAGAGAAGCAGTTAATGTTCATCTGATAATTTTTTTTCTTTATTGACCTAGAAATGGGCGGACAGATATTAAGAGGGGTAACTACTAACTGGGTAAGGGAAGTGTCACTCTATAAAATAACTTGGACTTCCATGACAGAGCTAGAATTTAAATGAATGTGTAGAGGGTATCTGCTGTTTATGTTGTCCCTCAAGATCTGCTGCACGTTCTCCTTTTGGACCATCTGTTTGATGCAGAGACAGTTAGTAAGAGAAGACAGAGCCCTGGTCCAGGGTGAGGCGCAGCACTTTGTACAAAGGAGTTTTCCCTCTCCACCTTTTTACAAGCAAGTCTGGCTCTTATAATATAAATGTATTCCCTGGGGGGAAGGGAACAGCAGAACCAAGAGGGATTTGTACTTTTTGAAGGCAGAGGCAGTGAGATACTGAAGGAGGAGGCATGAATGGTGGGGGAAAGTAGAATTGCACGATTACAGTGTTACAAGTAATTCCTGAAAACATGGACGCTAATGAGTTCTCTTTATTTCTAGACTTGTTTGAAGCAAAAGCAAATCATAAATTAATCTACACAGGACTGCTTCTTGGGATGAACAGCTATTCTCTCCAGGACGGCAGTGTAGATTACATTTGCAGTGATACTGCCAACACAGGTATTCAAAATCAAGAGGAAGTTCTCCTGAACATCAGCCCAAGCTGCAGTTCTGATTGACTTGGCTTCCTCGTTCCATGGGCTCTGGGGTCTGTGTGTGAAGGTTTGGGTGGCGAGGGAGGGCTCCTGCCTGGCACTGGCTGCATATGCTTGGATGCTGTGTGCGCGAGTTTTATATGGCACAAGAAATGGGACTGTGAAATCTCAAATAGGCTTCTCATTAAAATTTTTCAAGTAGCTGGGAACACAGCACATCCTGATGCTTCTAGAAATGTCCTTCCATTAGCAGTTACTGCACGAAGCTGATTGTCCTATCAGAGCGGCATGTTCTGCTTAATTGCGATGGAGATGTTATCCTGCTTCACCCTTCTTGCTTTGTGGATTTTTTTCTCTTTGCTTAAAAGTAGTTTAGCAAGAAGCCATAAGCTGCTGGTTGTACAAGCAATTATTTTCTTTTAATTTTAGCAAGTGCTGATTTAAGATGAGTGGTGAGATGATTTGTTTGTGCATGTTGTTAAAAACAAACGAGCAAAAACCACAAACAAATGAGCTATTCCCAGAATAGCTCATGCTTAATGTTGGGGCTCAGATTGCTTCCTTTTAATGTTCTAAGTAGCCTGTCATATTTGCATATGGGCTGAAAGGCCTCCAAGAAGAATCTGTAATATTTGATGTAACTAAAACTTATAAGCTAAAAAGCAGATCAGTATATCCTTGAAGCAAAATAGCCTGAACTGGCTGGAAGCTGTGTTTTAGCATCCACATTTCCTCGCAAGAGCCAGTCCTTTGTGTGCATGTTTTCTTTGATACAGAATGAATGCACCCACACACAAATAAGGATCAGTTGGTATTTTTCTTTTCAAAATACATACACAATTTGATCTATGCTTGCTGTACTCTCTGCTTTCCCTTCGTTTAGTGGCACCGTTTATATAATTGCTGCTATTCTGATTAAAGTGCATGAGTACAAGCTGAAATTTTGACACAAGACAGCCAATGCTTTTTAATTGCCTTTAGCGCGACTCTAGCTGTGGCACATCTCTTTGAATGCAGCTGACTTGCAAGAAAATCTGGGAGACAAATGATACACTTCTTATTTATGTTTTTTCTCTGGCAGAATTGCTCTGTGAATTTTTATCACCTAATGGTTTCTCTGACACCTTTTAAAACTCTTTAGCTCTTCACCAAGAGACTATTTTATGTGAGACTTGGGCCAGTAAACCGTTTCTGAGATCTGGGAAGTGCTATCCTTCCTTCACAGAGCAATCCATTTTGAAATTAGCTGGGTCTTTGTGCTCCAGAACAACCTACATCTGCTTGGCTGCTAGTCCTGAATGGACCTATTAAATGCCATACTTCTGTAAAAAAAGCAGCAAGTATCTATTGCTGACTAGCAGGTTCTGAAATGAATATGTACCAAGGGTAGCATAAATAGTTTCAGTGTGTGATTTTTGAGAGAATACTGGTCTCTGGCTTAGTAAATACTAACTTCTATCCAGTCTATTGAAAAAGGTGATTATATAAGGTAGTAAGTCAGCCGAGGCCTCAGCAGAGCTGGGAGGAACTGGCTTGTCTTCTGTTCAAAATGCCTTTTAAAATTGACAGCACTTAGTGATATGGTTGTTAATAGACTTGTCCTCTACTAAGCTATGTCCAGCCTTGTTGTCCTTCTCCTACGTGGTTCCAAAGCATGGTCTGAAGCCCCAGGTTCTTCCTGTCCCTTGTCTAAGGCATCTTGTAGAAGTGCTGTCACCCTGTATGACCCCCATTGATGTACAAGGGAGATTCGGTCTGTGGCAGTTTAGATGGGACTTTGCTGCTGCCTCTGACCAGCAAGGTGGAGTTGTGCCAAATTTATGCACTTTGAATTTCCTTCTGGAAGTCAGCATGTTACAGACAGGTGTCTGCTCACTACGGCAAGTTTTAACGGCAGACTCCTGGCAAATTATGTGCTGCTCTCCACTGTTTTCAGATAAATGTTTCCAGCATGAGCCCTAGACTATATTTCACTTGCATTTGTATATGAGATTTAGTACTTAGAGTGGGACAGGAAACCTGGGACACCACAAGATACAGTGAATAATCCCAAAGCAGAGGCACAAGGAGTGTGTGCCACAGGCAGAGAATGGGGGCTTGTATGTGTGGGCATGACAGCAGGCGCACAACATGCTCTAAAACCATGACAGTCTCCATGTTTAGACTTGCAAGCAAGACAGCAGGTCTCAGAAGGGGAGGGCACACAAGTTTTATTTGGGGGTGAATGCTCTTTAGCCCTAGCACTGGGTTGGAGAGTAGAACTAGGTCCTGAAGGCTTGCAGTTGATCATCAGTAAAGACAGTCAATGACATGTGTCCCAGGGTCCCTAACCACTGCTATTTCCTCTCTTCCTTGCCCTGACGTCGGAGAGGAATCCTAATTAATGGCAACTGCAGATCGTGCTCAGACAGGATTTCAGGTCTTCATGATACAGAGCTACTCCAAACACTGATGTCAGTGCTCATCCCCATTCCTTATGGAGAACTATATTTCTGATGTCCTGTGTCCCAGGGACACATTCCCCATCATACCTGAAGGTACCACCCACAGACATCACCTCCTGAAAGACTGGTATTGCTCAGGAAACTGTTGCTGGGGATTTTTCATTGTTGTTGGTTTACGGTTGGCATTGCACCAGTTGGAAAAGGAGCTTAGCTGCCATGAGCACAGCACTGCTTGGGATATCTCGTAATGAAATCAGATGGGAGGGAGCTATTCGCACTTTCTGATCAGGAAATTAAAACATTACAATGGGGCAATGTGAGTTGAATTCTTTAGTAATTGTCCCTCTTCTCTTCCAGCAGCTTTGGAAAAGATACAGTTCCTGTAAAAAGCCAGAGGAGCACCTTACTCTACCACTCCCTCCTCTAGCTCAGATGGAATTCAGTTTATTTTTTCCACCAAAGTAAAAGTACTAAATTTAGCAAAAGCATGTACTGTAGCCTACTCCTGCCTTATAACTCCCTGGGAGATTTTCTCAGAGGTGACATGTCTGGAAATACCAACACGGTTCAGTACCAGTTAGGAGTCTTGGGTGCCTTTTTCAGCTATATCGGAGCCTTTCAGATGGTGAGGTAGAAGAAAAAGAATACAGCCACCTGCCTTGCAAGAAGCAAAGCTAGCTTTCTAAAAGGTGCAACAGACTCAATTATACCACATATTTCTCAGAGTAGAAAACCATGACGTAGTTGCTTGAGGGTTTTTCTTATCTGCCTCTTTTTATTAAGCTCCTTTTTCTTTATTCTTGACCTGTGACAGCTGAGAGAGTCTTCCTGTGAGAGAGAAGATGAGTGTGTGCATGTACATGGCAAGGAGCTGGGGAATAGCTCTTGAGCCAGCTTGTTGTGTGAAGGATGCTGTACAGTTTGTGTTCGACACGGACCACGCTTGTCCTGTGGTTCCTACACAAGGCTGGGAGTCCAAGCAAGTCTCCACATTTTTTTTCTTTTTCCTCAGCTCTTCCATCCTGCTCAACCAAAGGAAAGTGAACTGCAGGTTTCCTTAAAGCTGAGATTTTTATTTCTCAGAGCTACGAACAGCAGTGAGAGACTCCTGGCTGCCACATTGCTAATGTACATGGCAGGCTGCACACCACAATGTGCCTGTGCTTCTGGGGTGCAGAGGGAAAACCTCTCAGTTCTTGCTGCCTTTTGCCTGCTCTTGCTGCTCCATTTCCAGCTGATGAAATCTGCTCCTCGCTTCTAGGTGCTGCTGGGTGTTGAGAGAATATGTGGAGCACAGGAAAGAAAATGTGTCTCGTTGGCTGGTGGCAAGGCGTAAGGTGGTAAGCTTAGACATCTGCTTTCTCTCTTTAAAGCAGCTTCACTCCCAAATAGTGCCAGATGACAACATACTTGTCATTGTGATGGTATATAGACTTTGGTCTTCCATCTGGATTTGGGTAGTCACAGTTGCTCACCACATTAGGTCACACTCCTAATTTTGAAGATGCAGGTAGCAAAGTGTGTGCTTAACCAAGAAATGCTCCAGCTCAGGTAACTAATGCTTCGAGCTTCCTGTAGATATTTCATCACTTTCCTCCTCTGCTGCCACCACGTGGGCAACATCTCTGTGTTCATCTAAGGTTTGTATTAATCTTTGAAAAGAACATGCTCCATCCTTGATTGTATTGCAGTTTTTAACTGTATGTAACATGTTTCTTCATTTGCTGTCAAATTTGTCTGGGGGGAATTTGGCGTGTTAAAATAACAAAACAGGGAATGAAAATCTCCATCATGGTTTTCTTTCCCATTTTTCTTTTGAAGGACTTCCAGAGGGTGTACATTTTTCACACTCCAGAAAAGGTTATGCAGAGTAACTGAGTGTTCATAGCAAGTTACAAATCTCAGACAGAAGTTTCACAGACATCTCAATCAAAAGCCAGGCTCAAGCCTGAGCAAAATTTTTCCAAAGGGCTGCTTATGAGGCAATTATATACAGAAGAATCTGTGTCACGAGGGTTGATTGACTGGCTTTTACATGCCATACATTCAGCTCCAAAAATTGCACTTGGGACTTGACACCATTTATACACTCCTGGAAATACTATTTTGAGAGCAGAACTCTACTAAAACTGCCAGCAGGGAGTTCTGGAGAAGAAGGGTGACTAATGAAGATGTCTGGTGCAGCTCATACAGTTTAATGACAGAACAGCATCGGTGCAGCCGTGCAGCCTGGATCCTGTTCACCTTGGGGCTTACGCAGGCCGGAGCCAAGTGAATAATTGTATTTGAAGTTGGACAGAGATAAGGATATGTAACTTATCTTTGTATATGTCTCCATTAGTAACCTTCAGCATTCCAATAATTGTTTATAATCTGCTGCTGTATAAAAAAGCAGCATATAAATTCAGTTCTATTAGAAGTAGCGGCATTATGCTGAGGCAGGTCCTGCAACCTTAGCTTTTGTGGGGTTAACTTATTTCAGTATTACACCTGAGCAAAAGACTCAGCAAGTCCTTACTTTGCCTAGTGACAGAGTATCAGAAGGGAAAAGAACATTACCCTTTCCCTCAGCAAGGAAATGTTGAAAGCAGCAGGTAGTTTGGAGTCAGGGGTCTGATCTCCCCTGTCAGTCCAGGATGCAGTTCAGGGGTAGTTCCTGGAAGCCAACACCTGAGAGGGCTTTGACCTCAGTTTGTATCAGAGAACATCCGTCTGAATGGCTGGAGTGGTGTCATTTGCAGCTTTGTTTGGGGAGAAAAAGTTTAAATGAGACAGACTTTAATACACCAAATGCAGTTCTAGGTGTCTGGAAAGCTGTGCTGAGTCCAGTTACCCACAGCTGTCAGGACAGATCACAGCTGGATTTAGTCCTTGATGGCAGCCACATAGCAGGATATTCAGTGTGGCTGCAGTATCTAAAAGAATAACTAAATCTCATGTGGTTTTATCCATTACAATAGCTCTGACAGAGCAAGTTTGGCTTCAGGGCTGTGAAGTCCTGGTGCCAATATGAAAGAGAATCGCTATTCAGCCTCGGAGAATCAAGAATGACTCTCTTTCCATTTTCTCTCTCTTTCCTCCCTCTACTGGTGGACAGAATAAAATCATAAAGCATTTAGAGTTTTCTTTTGGTCTTCAGAGACATCTGAGTCTAGAATTCAGTAAAACTTCCAGCTCTGACTCATCTGAGCAAAAGCAGGTACATCAAAGGCCTACCCGAAGTTTCCATGCTGTTCTGGGGCTAACCTTGGTTTCAGCCGTGGGCTAGCATCCGTCACAGCAATGCTCTAAAAAAGCCAATGTCCACAACTGCCTTAGACAGAAAATGCTCCATGAGTGAGCCTGGTGCATCTAGTTGCCTGGGGTGAGGCTGACCATTATCATCCCAGCATCTTTGAGGTATGAAGGCACCTCTGGAGGTCTCCAGTCCAACCTCTGCTCAGAGCAGAGTCACTCAGGACAGGTTGCCAAGGGTTGTGACTCGTCACGTTTTGAATATTTCCAAGGATGGGGACCCCACAGCTCCTCTGGGCAGCCTCTTTCAGTGTCTGACCATCCTCACAGTCAAAAAAGCTTTTTCTTATGTTTAATTGGAATTTCCTGTATCTCTGCTTACACCCACTGCTTCTCAACCTTTCACTGGGCACCACCGAGAAGTGCCTGGCCCTGTCTTATTTGCCCCTTCCTATCAGGTATTTATACACATGGATAAGATCCCGCTGGGCCTTCTTGTCTTCAGGCTGCACTGGGGGAGGTTGTTCCTCTCCAGGTGCAGGACTTTGCACTTCTCCTTGTTGAACTTCACAGTGCTCCTGTCAGCCCATTTCTCCAGCCTGTTGAGGTCCCTCTTGATGGCAGCACGACCCTCTGGCGTATCAGATCCAATTACATTGGATCAGCCGAGGGTGCACTTTTCCCCCTCATCCAGGTCATTCAATAGGAATGTTAAACAGCATTGGTTTTACTTGCAACCCCTTGTGTATGCTGCTAGGAACTAACCTCTAGATGGACTAGAAAAAGAAAAAAACTTCTCTTCTAGAAGCTCTGTGTTGTTCCATGTAGTGCATGGATCAAGGACAAGAAAACGAGTTTGCTGTTGGTTTCCCTATGTGACATGAGGTGCATTTATGGAGCTGCAAGACAGAGGTGGAGCCTGCTGAGGGACAAGCAGCTCCATTGCTTCCCAGCTGGAGGAAAAATTTGCCCTAATGATAAACCTTCCAACCCAGCTGGTGTGGGAGATCCTGATGAACTCTTTCACTAGCTGTCCTCCTCAGATCTTGAGATCTTACTATGCAACACATTGATAACATTGCTTGGAAACATGCCACAGCCTTTACTATATGTGACAACTTCTGCAACCTGTATCATACCTGTTCCCTTGATTTTTTGGACTAGAAGAGTCACTGTTCAAAGGGAATACAACCTGTGACATTCTGTTCCTTACAGAAGCTTTTGACATTGCTAAAAACAAACTTTGCAAATATCCATTATTTGTGTTAAATGCTTTTACACCCCAGAGTTTTCTCCTTCTATATTGCCTGCTGGTTTATAACTTCTGAAAAGCAATCTCTAAGTATAAAATAAGATGATATAGTAAGAAACACTTTTTAAGGTCTGCTTCTGTTGAAAGAAAGTCTGTCTAGCTGCGTTAAGAAAAATATGACCCTTTTAAATCTGCTAACCCCTCCGACAGAAGAAAGCTATATTCTGTTCTGACATAGACAATTTAGTAGCAGCCATTTCGAAAACTGACTTCAGCATCTTAAAAGAAAATATGCTTTTGACAAGGCTGCTAAAAAAAAAAAAAAAGAAACTCTCATAAAGACCCATGATTAATAAAGGTATTCTCTTAAAATAGCCAGTGCAATAATGGGAGGTATACTGAACTAAAGTTACATTTTGCTGTAGTTTTGATTACGAGCACCTCAGTGCATAGGTTTTTTTCTCTCTCATGGTCTGTATGCGAGTCATTTGGAACAGATCTGCTTTAGATTTAGTACACTTTTTAGACTGAGAGTGAGAAAAGCCATCTTTAACCACTTCTTTCACCCTCAGGAGAGCTCTTTGTCTTTCTTCTCAGCTTCTTCTAAGTTTTTAACCTATGGCAGATCAGATATTTCACAGCTTTTCTGCTGAGAGACTGTGCATTGTGGTAAGAAGCATTTCTTAGAAGACTTCTCAAAATCCTCCACACAGCAGGTTCACCCCCTTATTGGAAACAGTTTTGAAGATGTTAACCTACAACAATTTTGACAATGATTTATTTATATGGCTATTTTACTATAGCACTTAATAGTGTTTACCTCTTCTTGTCCCCAGATGGCAGCTTTTCAAAGGGCAATTGCCCTACTGCCACAGATCACAGCAAATCCCATATACTAAGGAAGAAGCTACACAGTTGTTATGGGTTGTTGTAAGTTTCACTATCACAACAGTTGTTGGTCTGATCGGTTTTTGTTTGTTTGTTTTTAATTTCTGCAGAGGTTTGTGGGGACACAGTTCAATCACCACCTTGCCAAGATGAAAATTAAATATTTCAGTTCTGATCTGAAATTATTGCAGTGAAGTGGTGCCAGTAGGATGTTTACTCACATGTGGATAGTCATAAGCAGCAGTAACAAACTTGTTGGCTTTCTTATCTTGGATACGTATGCAACACAACAGTGATGTAGATGGCCCCTCAAACACTGGTATTTGCAGTGCCTGTTTACAGCTCCAAAACGCTAAATCCTTTGGAAACATCTGCAGAAAAAGGATATAAAGGATTTTATGATGCAGTGGTGTCCATTGGATGATATGTGATGAAAAATACCCTTGTGGTATCCAAATCTTTCGGGTTATTTTCTCTCCAAGCACATCATCCATCAGGACTAGCTTAGAAGTTATGGACTGCCATGTTAAACACTGGAGAAGTAATCCCTGGAGGACTAAACAAAAGCTGTGACTATTTCTTACCCATGTAAGAGATTTTGAAAAACTGTTTTCCAGTCATAGGGCTGGTGTGTTTCCATTACATTTGCTTCCCAAGAGATCCAAGGGTGTAACTAACTGGACTGGAAAAGCAGATTTGGCATTCTGTTGGAATACCCAGGTGCTGACTTTGCTGGAAAAAGTGATGGGAACATCCCTGCTAAATGTTCATTCTGGAAAGCATCACAGCTGAGTGTTGCAGATATGGGAAATACCTTCCCACATGTGGGATTTAAGAAGCCATCCCAATCAACTCAGCAATAAGCACTTCCATCTCCCTTTTCTTTTTCTAGAGGTTCAACTCTTTCAGTCCAGCAAACATCCTGCTCTTTGGCATGAGTGCTTTGTACTTCTTCAGGGTAAAAAATAACTATGAATCACCCCACCTTTTCGGTCTTGTGTTTGATACGTGATTCTCTGTGACAGGTTCATGCTTTCTGTCGCTGTGAAAATGTCATTAGTGAACAACTGTCTATAAACTTACTTGATGGTTGCTTTGGGTTTAGATGCTTTCAAATGGTTCTTTTCCTTAAAAAGACAGAGCACCTTTTTTTTTTTTTTATTTGCAAAACAAACAAACAAACAAACTTTCTATAAATATTTCCCCAAGCCTTCTGGGAGTACAAGGTAGTTGCACCCTCAAGGCTGCTGTATACATTTCTGTGGGAGCTGCAGTTAGCTCTGATACATAAACACTGCTAACACATCCATGTAGCAAGAAGTATTGTGGGCTGTAAAATACAGCTGCATCCTAGATTTTAAAGTGCTGGTAATTGCTTTACAGCATCAGCTTTGACTTCATTATTGGTAGCAAAGTGGTGAATGAGGTGTTTGAGCATTTTGTTCAAAGACTTGCCTAGAACTCTTTAATCCTAATGGAACCCTAATTGTTAGACATGCAAAAATGGGGCCTGCCTAAGTAGTGACAACTCAGTCTTCCACCTTCTCATTTAGCTGAAGAGCTCAGCTTAGGCATATTTAGACAAAGCTGCTACCGCTGCTGTGATGGTCTGAGAACTGACCAGCCCAACCTGCCGTTGTGCATCCCCATCTGAAACAGTAATTCTGGTTTTTGTTTTATTTGTGCCATCTAGGGACAAAGCTGTGAGAGCCCTGCTCCTGTCTGTCATTTTTCAAGACCTTAGTTTGTTTTTGGTTTCCTGGAAAAAAAGCACTTGCTCCTCTGGCAATATGAGGTTTGTAATACATTTTCTTTAGCAGTGACATATTTAACCTTTCTCAAACCCATTGCTATTATAAATATATGTTGCTTTTCAAACATACAGTAAAAATCACCCTATAAAACATGATTTATTAATGATGTGTGGAGGCCTGATATTTTGTAATAGTATTTTACTCTCTAGCTATCCAGAACTCTTCTCATCTGGGCAAGAAACACTGGAACAGGCTGCCCAGGGAGGTGGTTGAGTCACCATCCCTGGAGATGTTTAAAAGATGTTTAGATGAGGTTCTTAGGGACATGGTTTAGTGCCAGATTTAAGTTATGGTTGGACTTGATGATCTTAAGGGTCTCTTCCAACAAAAATGATTCTATGATTCTAAGAACAGCACCAGGCTGCACATGATGCACTTGGAGGCGTGAGGGTCAGCACTCAGCTCTCAGCAACTCAGAGGCCAAAAATCTGCTGGGCACAGGGACAGAAACCTAGGTCTTCCTAAGAAAGCAAGAGGCAAGACATTTTAAAGATTGTTAACTTTAAGGTACAAAAGAGGAGAGCCAGGTACTGGATGGTGTCTGTATGATCCGACTCTGGTAGGGGGGATGTTAATGGGGACAAATGTGACCTGTAAACGAGATGATAGAACGGCCTCATAAAGATGTTGGCCACCAGCCTCCTCAAACTGAGAAGGTAATTTTCCTTGTCTCTTCTTTTACCCATTTTCTGCCTCAATTTTTTGTTGTTTTCCTATTTAAAAAAAAAAAACCTTTTTTTTTTTTTTTAAATCCTGCTTGTTTATTGTTTTGTTTTCCTCCATCTACACAATTTCCCTCTCTATCATTTTCTCTCTCTCTCTTTTTTTTCTTTTTGATTTTCTTTGTCCTTTCCTCAGGTGTAGGATGACATCCAGCCATGCAAAAAAGAACTTCTACAGAGAAGTCAGATTTAAAGCTATCATACAGGTTTTTTTTTCCTCATACTGGGCACTACACTCAAATAGTTGTTTTTAAATATGACCCCTCTTTCTCTCCGAGGAGCTGTAACATAAAAAGATGCTTGAACAAACCAGCACCCACCTGAGCACCACTAACCTTGGCTTATCTCCCCACATCATACTTATTTTTTAATGAAAACCTGCTGGCTGCTTCAAAAGATATTGTCTAAACAAGCACAGAACAGCTCCTTAGAGAGATGATCTCTCCACTTTTATACACACAAATTTATTACTGCATCATACTTCTAAGAAAAGAGTGTTTCCTTATGCTTTTCTCTTCTGCAAAGCACTCTTCCCACAGATTTTTTAAAACATCCATTAAAAAAAAAAATCTTTGAAACTTAAGTAACAGAATGAAATTATCCTGATTTATTCATGTTAGGGGGCATATTCAAACTACATGGAAGCTGCTGTTGGTGTGAACACTTAAGGAAATCACTGAAAGACAGATGGAGCAACAACAACAACAAAAGTGAGTGGAGAGGTGCATTTTAAAGACTTGTGAAACACCATCTCAGGGAGACATCAGCTCAGTCAGCTGGGGGTTCTCACATTGTCTCTGCTTTGACTGGATGACAGGGTTTTCCTTAAGACTGGCTGCTCTCGAGGTAGGTTTTGGGGATACACACACACACAGAGTATTCTTGTAGCATCATCCTCCACACATGTTAATGCACTGCAACCTCTAAGGATGCTTTTGAGTTTCTTCTGCTCCTCCACCCCAACGGGAGAAATCAGAGTCCCAAAAGGAGCTTTTGGGTTTTATGGGCTGTCAGGCTGACCTGATGGTAGGTAAGGTGCTTAGATGGAAAGTCAGCATTACATCTTTTCTCACCTTTAAAACAGTTCACCTCTGCATTATCTCAAGATGCAGACAGCTTTATGGCTAGCCAGGAAAAAGAATGGTGGATATCATGTATCTGCACTTTTAAAAGTTATCAGCTATTTCCCCTAATTTATTGAATTAAATTGCTGATGGAGGAAGAAAACAGGATTTACATGTAAAGAATATTTCTGCTACTGACTTTTTCAGACCTCTGAAGATTTGGCTTTCTTCCCTCTCCCTCTCTTTCCTTTATCTGAAATCTGCCTTATTTCTCTCTGCATTGGCTTTGGTGTTTAGATTCTTTCATTCATTTTTCATTACAAGAGTGTTTTTTTTTCCTCTCACCTGCTGGTTATTTATTTTAACTTCCCCTACTGCAGAGAAGAAAGTGGCTTTCATTTAGAAGGAACTCCAGCACTGAGACATCCAGGAGCTCCTAATCATTAGGACATACAACCCAGGTTTTTAGATTTTTCTCCCGCTTCATCTAAAGACTTGCACCCTCCAAAATAGTTCTGCTGCTGTATGGGAATGCAACTCACCCAAATGTCATACATCACCACGCCCCACCACCAACAGTCCATAGGTAAGTTAGATACGGCATTAGTGTATATCTACTGCCTTGCACTGAGAGTGCTATAAATATGAAAGATAATAGTTGAAGCAGATTATGTTTTGGAAGGGCTGCCTTGAGTGTGAACTAGTCTTCAATAATGTTTCTGTTGTGTTTTTTAGGGATAAGTGTGACTTTTCTTGTTAACACAAAAATCTGCGCACTTTGCAGGAGCATGGGATACCCACAGCCCCTTCTCTCATGATACCTGCAGAAGGAGGAACCGGCCCTGGCAGTGAATAACAGAGGAGCCTCTCTGCAACACAGTGATGGTTGCACATGCAAGAGACATCTCCTGGGAAAGCTTGTGGCTCCGCAGTATCACCATAGGGCGCCAGGCAACAGAGTATGACAGGACAGGCTCGGGATTGCTCCTGTCTTTCAATGTAAGTTCCTCTTCTATTCAGCACCATATGTGTGTATTCACTGCTATTTCTCTTTCTCTGTTCCCCCACAGGCCAGGTGCCCTCTCCTCTCTCATGGGACTCACTCTTTTTTGCTGTACTGCAGGTGAATCATATCGCTTTGGGCATGAAGGGGCAGTAGGTGGGTCCTGCCACCAATCCTACTCAGTCACAAGCCAAAGGCATCTGTATACTGAGAGAGATCCAGTCTGCCCTATTGTAGCAGAGTGCAGAGGATAGTCAGCCAGCTCATGTGAGGTGACTGCAATCAAGACCTTAATTAAGGATGCGCAGCAGTAAAGGACATTGTTCTTTCACTGCCTGCTTTCTGCAGAGTAAGTGCCAGCCACCACAAAGCTGTATGTAGCTCTTGTTTGGTGCAATGCAAAGGCAGGGTAGGAATAAGTGTGTTTTGGCCATATTGCTATACAACATATAGGACCTGAGGGAATGGCAGGAAGATGTGCCAGGGGAGGTTTAGGTTGGACTTTAGGAAAAGGTTCTTCCCCCATGGGGTGCTGGAGCACTGGAACAGGCTCCCCAGGGAGGTGTCACGGCCCCAAGTCTGACAGTGTTCAAGAAGAGACTGGACAAGCCCTCAGACACATGGTGTGAACTGTGGGGTGTCCTGTGCAGGGACAGGAGTTGGACTCGATGATCCTTGTGGGTCGCTTCCAACTCAAGACATTCTGTGATTCTACGGTTCTAGCAGTGCTTTACGTGGCACTGCATGTGCTACCTGAGTACAGAGCTGCTGTTAGTGCTGAAAGAGCACCTGGGGATGGGCTTATCATGTTGGGTGTGAATGCAGATACAGGATGCTCGAAACATAAAGCTGAGCTCTAGAGCTGTTTGGTATCTCTGTGCAGACATAACCATTGTGGACTAAATTGTGGATGGTTACATCGTGCCTTGGCCAGGATCTTAGAAGAGCTGAATGTCTATGTGATTCTCTGCTTAAGACCAGGATTAATATGGTGCAGAGTCTAATTTAGATTCTAGGAACGAATTTCAAGAATCAATCTTTGCACAGCCAGGATGGCTATTTGAGGAAAAAGTGAAATTGATTTTGGTTTAAAAGGGCTGTAAAAGAAGATACGAGTAAATATGGAGAAATATAATCTAAAATTGATTAGAAAGGAGCCATTACCCAGCAGGCAGTAAAGCGCTGAAGATAGGCCATTGAATAGCCATGAAAAGAAAATGACAATGCTCTGGTATATACACAAGAATCACAACACTGCACTCCTGCAATGGTATTTTTCGGTTTGGTCCATATGTCACTCTTTTGTAGTTTAAGGTTATAAGACTAGACTTACACCCTGTAACTTGGAAAGAACTCTGGATCGGGATTGGTAACAATCAGAAGGATTTATACCAAAGTTCACCCTAGAAAGGCAGGAGTGAGGAGGCATTCTGGGAGTGAGTGCAAGCAGGATTTGTGTGTGACTTTACATCAGAGATACCAAACTGAAGGAAAAATTTGGATTTCATACTTGATGCTGGTGTGGAAAAAGAAAATCAGACTGTAAACTTGGAATACCTGTAACATGAAACTGTGGCAGTGGTTTTAATTACATAGATGGGACTTCCTGAATATATCAGTTTGGAGATTGTAGAGAGATTCCCAATGAGTGGCCATAACACAGATATCAAGTTACTGTACAAATTTTTACTACATTTTTACAACCGTACAGTGGTCTTTGAACCTTTAGTGATGTGTTCTGGGCATTTCTACTTGTAGTTCTCTCTTCAGCCCAGATTTGATACTTTATGTAAGGCATATCTAACATGTTGATGAGAAAATAAAACTATTCATTCCACTTTGTCCTTGGGAAGTTATAGAGGTTGTATTACCAAATATACCTGTGAACTCTTAGACTCATGGATTAGTTCCAAGACCGAAATAATGAATGTCTCACCAAACTATATATGAGACTTAATTAAATATCTTAAGAGTAAGAGCCTAACTGCTACTTTAACCATTCAACTTAATAAGAATTCAGGTTTAGAATATCACGTGCAATCTTAAATATCATCCACAAAATTCTTGATGGGAAGTGCTTTTAGCATAGTCCTTATGACAACCAGGACAATAGGTTTAATCTCGCACCCATCTGTAATAAGATGTATATTTCAAATAATTGCATTAATGTCAGCTATTGCATAGGTAAATTACATACGAGACCTGCAATGCCCTATAGAATGACTGGTTTGAGATAAAGCTCAGCGTTAGTCTGGACTCTGGCTGGTCAGACAGCGACCCAAGAGGCAGGACCTACTGTCTGACAGTCCAGGCTTTTTACAAGGTCCTTAAACAGACCTACCTGTGACACTGTGGTGTGACTCCTTAGGTGTTGTAAGTGGTCCAAATGAGAGCGTGTAAGACTGTGTAAACCTGTGAAACCTATCTTAAGAAAAGTGCATTCTCCCTCTGCACAAGTCAAGGACTGAACTTCTCATTGGTGATGTCCATAGCATCCACGCTGCTGCTTTACAAAAGTGTCCCACAGGTACCTGCCATGTGTCTTGTAATAACTGAGCAACCAGCATCAGAATGTGCCATTATAAACCTATATTCATAGCTGTTGTTTGTCTCAAAAAGGCAATCTGGCTCACAGCTGGATCCAGCTTTTGCATCTTCTCTGTTTTGTATGTTCCCATGTTGGTCTTCTTCAGTCCATGGAGATACAGTAATTCTGTGAGGGGACCAGCTTTTCCCTATATAATGTGCTGCAGGGGGATCTGACTGAAGGAAAGGATGGCATTACAAGCAGCTGGTGGGGTGGGATGGAGAAGCAGTGCTTCTGTCTTTTGGAGTTCTTTTTTCTTTTGAGACCTTCAGTTTTCCTCCAGTCCGCTGTGTCTGAAATCCTGTGACTTTACACATGAATCTCCATCTTTAGAAAGGGGAAAATTACGTTTTTATCCAACGTATATGCATACAGAGGGGCTGAGGAGGGAGTTTTGAAGTGCCTTAGTTTCCTGCTGGTGCTGGGGATGAGCAGACTAAAATGTCTGTAGAGGCATGGCCTCCTTCAGAGGACCAGTGAGAGCAGGTCTAAGCAAGCTAGGTACAGAAATATATGCTTGTCTTATGCTCTTTGTTATATATTTAGTTTATTATAGCTGCTGGAGACAAAGAGGCAACATAAGGTTTGAAAACATGACTTATATAAGACAAAGGAACCCAGTAATACAGTGTACATAAATATGAGAAAATGGAATTGCTTGCTCTTAGAAATATGGAATAAATTTGCAGACGCACAGTAAAATATGAGAGATTATAAAAAGGCATTATGGCTGTCACTGTAAAGGACTCAGGGAATTACACAGCAAGCTCACATTACCAATTCAAACTGGAGTTTGCTGTAGAGAATGGCCTGGTCTTTAGAGGTAACAGAATAGCAGTGCAAAGTGCATTGAAATCCGATATTCTGTGGAGAATTCAGCAGGCTCATATGGGTATAGAAAAATGTAAATGGAAAGCATAAGCCATCTACATGTAGCAGTTTCATAAAAACTCAGAGATAAAGAAAATTGCAAAAATGAGCCATTTGTTCAAAATATCAACCTAGAAAAGAATAGAACTCATGCTGATAGATCAGGACACATTACAGCCATGGTTTGAAGTAAGTGTAGGTATATTTATAATTTGCTTTTCTGGTGGAGACTACATGGCAGTGTTGGATCATTATTTGCATTCTCCTGTGGTTGTGCTATAGGGAACGTATCATTAGAGCATCTCATAATGCCCATCATATCTGCATTTGCCCAGCAGAGGACCACAGAAGGAGGCTGAGTAGTCATTCAAAGAAAAGAATTTTCAACTATTTTCAAGTGCTGACAGAGGAGATTCCACAGTGTAACATCTAGTCCCAGATATCCTGCATTGAAAGGTCTACTGAAAAATTGAATTAAGACACTTGAGATTTCTTTAAAAAGCTACCAGATCCAAAAGAGATTCTTCTGCTGCTAAGCTTGAGAGACTGCCTTTAAAATATTTTAAGAGGCAGCCGAGAACTAAACTTACTGGTACAGGACTAATCTGGGTGCTTATAAATATGGGTGAAGATATGCAAGAGCCATACTATTTCATGGGGAACAAGGATAACAAAGTGCAAGTAGATGCAGAATGCATATGGAAATAAGACTTTGCAGACTCACAGAGCTCTGCCTGCCAAGGAGATTGCTTCTTTCTCCTTCAGAGAACACATGCCTGAAGGACAGGCTTTTGGGAGATAATAAGAATATGGAGATGAAGCCTGGGGAAGCACCATCTGAAAAGACTCTACTGAGATCAGGCAGAGATCAGGAGGAGCTCCTGAAAGACATTTTGCATGCTGTTAGAGCAGCTACTGCCATTTTATTTTTTATTCTTTGTAAGAACCAAAAGAAAAAAAAAAAGGAAGATGGAGGTGTAATATATGCTATTATTAAGAAGATCAGTGATAACTGTCCTGAGAAGATGAAGATCAGACCTGAGAGAAACTGGGGCAGAGAAGCCCATTCTGGTACCTGCACTTGCCTACTGCACTATACACTTGTATTAATTTTCCCTGCCATAAACCCTACTTAAGGTCTGCTGGCTAAGGAACACAAAAACCACAGAAACAGCATTTTGGACTTGTATGGTTGGATTCTCTAGGTTTGTTTGTTGTTGTTTATTCTAAGCTGTGGTTCAGGGGTTTAAATAGCAGCTAAAAGTAACTTTGCAAGTGTTCTGCCTGTATCTTTCAGCACATGTTAATGTCACTAATGCATCTCTAGCCATGGTGTGTTCTTCAGTTGGCACAACCACTGTCTCACCAGAGCCCCTGCCCTACCAACAGCTCCCAAGTGTCTCTCCCAGCAGATGCGTTACTGACTATAAGCCACGTTTCTCCAGCTGGAGCTTCTCCACGCTCCTGAGCTCACATGCACTCATGAACAAATACCCCAGACCTTTAGCAGCCACCATTTTAGGATCTCTGGCTACCCTCTGCTGCTCCTACTGTCTGCTGTATGGAAAGCCCCCACCATATTGATCTCCTCTGCCCAGGAGAGGGTGGTGTTTGCTTAGCAAACCCTTCAACTGACCCCCAACCACACACCACCTCTAGCCATCACTCGTATCACCCCCTTTCCTTCCCTGGCCTTTCCCACCTCCAGGACTCCCAGCCTGTGCAGCTCAAAGGACTGACCCATCTCTCCTGGGAAGACGAGGCACTGCTGGCGGTGCCGGAGCAAGCAGACATGGTGGGTAGGCAGGATCTGGAAGGAGCAGGTAGGAGTTGAGTTGGGTTCTGTACAGCGCAGGTGTGTCATCTTGGTAAAATAAAAGGACCAATGTTTAGGATTCTGTGGCAGGGCATCACGGTACAAAAATATTAGTAAACAGTCTGCTTATCGTAATGCTGGGAATACATTTAAATTTAGTCCGATTTTGCTGCTTCATCTTTGGCTGTGACTGAATGATGAATTTGTTTGTAGCACCTGTTTCCATGTTCCAGTAAAGCTGCTCATGTGATGTTCAGGCAAGAGAGAGTGAGTCTTTCTGGATGGGGGACAGAAGGAATTTGATGAGGATTCTCATTGTCAGAAAACTGCTAAGTGTTTGTGGAACCTGGTGAGACTTCAGCAGCATCTCTAATCTTATTTCATTTTGGAGAACCTCTACAGAGAAAAGAAACCATGTCCATTTGTACCAGACTGTGTATTTAAAGGCAATATGTTCAATACACTTATGTTTGACAGTGCTGAGAGATTAACTCCATGGTCATTGTGTTGTATTGGAGCCACATGGGGATAAATGGGGTTTTTGCCATGTTAGATGTGAAACTCCAGCAGAGTGTGCAAGTCCCTCTTCTGTCTTGCAGCTTCTCTTCCTCAGCTTTGGAGTGGTTATGTTGCAATGCTGAGGTGCTCATTGCACCTCCCTTTGGGGCCTCAGGATCTCTGCCCTGCATGCTTGTCTGTTGTTCGTCAGCTTTTTTAGGACAGCTGTACCTCATGGATGTGAATACTCCAAAAAAAAACCCCCAAAACCACAAAAACTCTTTTCACAGAATCACAGAACATTAGGGATTGGAAGGGACCTCAAAAGATCATCTAGTCCAATTCCCCTGCCATAGCAGGAACGCCTAGATGAGGTTACACAGGAATGTGTCCAGGCGGGATTTGAATGTCTCCAGAGAAGGAGACTCCACAACCCCCCTGGGCAGCCTGTTCCAGTGCTCACTGTCACCCTCACCGTGAAGACATTTCCTCTCATATTTAAGTGGAACCTCTTGTGTTCCAGTTTGTACCCATTGCTCCTTGTCCTATCATTGGTTGTCACTGAGAAGAGCCTGGCTCCATCTTCGTGACACTCATCCTTTGCATATTTATAAACATTAATAAGGTCACCCCTCAGTCTCCTCTTCCCCAAGCTAAAGAGACCCAGCTCCCTCAGCCTTTCCTCATAAGAGAGATGTTCCACTCCATCATCTTTGTTGCCCTGCGCTGGACCCTCTCCAGCAGTTCCCTGTCTTTCTTGAACTGAGAGGCCCAGAACTGGACACAATATTCCAGGTGTGGTGTCACCAGGGCAGAGTAGAGGGGGAGGGGAACCTCTCTGGACCTACTAACCACCCTCCTTCTAATACACCCCAGGATGCCATTGGCCTTCCTGGCCACAAGGGCACAGTGCTGGCTCATGGTCATCCTGCTGTCCACCAGGACCCCCAGGTCCCTTTCCCCTACACTGCTCTCTAATAGGTCACTCCTCAACTTATATTGGATGCTGCGGTGGTTCCTGCCCAGATGTAAGACTCTACTCTTTTCCCTCTTCCCTGCCGTTCTCTTCCAATGTCCTTCTGCAAAGCCCTTAGGAGACTTACAGCATGTAAGTTTGTGTGTCATATCCCTCATATCCCTCCTACCACTTACTGACCTTCACTAGAGACAACATGCTTGACCAGCCGGACCTTTGTGTTTGAGACTTGGACTCACGCCTTCTCACCCTTATCTTAAAATTAAAGGAGACAAAAATAATTTTGCAGGTTACAGTTATACCCGAATAAAAATCACAAGTCCTTGAGTTTACTGATTTCCTGTCAACAGGCTGCTTTTCAACCTCATTTTCTCCCACTTATATGACTTCAGAGCCAGGTTTGTGGGTGGTCTCCAGGAGGAACTGCTGCCTCGTTGGCTGCTGACACCGGTACACTCAGGGATCCATGGTCACATAGCAGCAGAACATAAATGTCTCATAGGCAAGACAGAGCTTTACTTGTGAAAGTAATGAGGCTCCTCAGGTACACCAATGGAAGTTAGGAAAGACAAGCTTTTTTATTTGAAGGTGAGGGAAAAATAAATCTGACTTCCTCCCAGTCCTCAAAGTATTGCTATGGGAGCAGAGTAAGACTTTTTACTGTGTATTTCAGAATATTTTAATGCTTTGTTTTCTTTGAAAGTTATCTGCAAGGAAACTAGTTTCTTGTTGTTCCTTCCACACATCTCTTGCTTTTCTGAAAATCTCCGAAGTAACATACCTGTAATTACAAAGTCAGATCTCGTTTGCTTTGAGAGGCTGTGCCTAATGGGCAAAAAAGTAATTAAGATTTCCAGCCAGCTGTAGACAACTTGAGCCACAAAACTGTTCGTTTCAGGGGGAGCTTTGCTTTGAAAAACTTAAACTGTTGTTTCAGAATATTGGAGAAAAAAAAATAAATAGAACTCACTGAATTGAGAATTGTTGTTTCTGGTTTCACGTTTGAGATTTCAGTGCTATTTAAGGTATTCCTTTCTAATACATAGTGGGCTGGGCTTTTTCACCTCTCAATTAACCAAGATTTTTTTAAGGACTTGAGTCCTTAACTGAAGGAATATACTCTTAAGATGTGTGAGACTGCCGAAGACCATAACCATCAAAGAAAGTAGAAAATAGTAACCCTATTATCACTGAGATTAAAAAGAAAATGAGGGTGAGGACTTGTGAAACTGTGAAATACAATTTGAAGAGGCTGATCTGAACATTTTTCATAGTCACAAAGAAAAAAAGGCTTATTAACCTTTTTCATTGATACCAGTTTCCTTTACATTTAAATTTGAATGTGTAATGTTTCTTTCTTTTTTCTTGTTCTCTTTTCTCTTTCTTTTTCTTTTTTTTCCCCATTAGTATATAGTGTAATATAGTTGCTGTTATTGTTAACCTTCAGGCAGACAGAAAATCAGAAGGTTGATGTATGATACACTTTTATCTAGAATGAATAGCCCTCGCCCTCAGTTTCAAAGAAAATATTGTAAGACTTAATTTGTGATAAAGGTAGCAGGAATGAGAGGTAATGTGGCTCAGAAAAGCCATTTGTCTGATGGCAAACTACTTTTTTTGACCACAGGTGTCTCACAGTGCAGAGGAAGGACTTAGAGAAAACAGAGGTAATTAAGCCCCCACAAAAGCTTATTGTTCCATAAATGGCAGTGAAAAAGAGTGCAATGGTAGCTGCTCTTCAAACCCCAGTGAAGGAAATCTCTGCCTGGTACAACCAGCTGTTATCTGTGCAGGGCATGGAACAGCAGAAGATTGATACAGCTGTCATTAAACCTGCTCTGTTGGGCTGCACTCTGGTGGGACCTGTGGTTATGTGACCTCAGTGGGACTGCTGTCAGAAACGGGTTGAAAAGATGTGGAGGCATCCTCTGCCCAAACAGGTGGCAACATTTATTTATTATGGTGTGAGTTCAGTGGGTCTTACATGCGTCTGCAGACCGCAGCATCTGTGGGGAAAGAGGTGGGTTTTCATGGGGCTGCTGAGTGGGATGACTCGTATTTTCACAATATGCCTGCAGTGTCGTTCATGTCGCATGGATAACATCTGGGGAAGGGACTCACTACGCTGGGCTGCTGAAGATACAACTGCCAAAAAAAAATAGTACACCTGATTTACTAGGAAACCAAGTGTACAGGGCACACAAGGGCAATAGGTGAACAGTAAGAGGCAGGACCTTCAGGTCCTTATTTTGAGTTTAAAAATGTAGGTTTCTGAGTGGTGCTTAAACTATTCAGGGACATCTAGCTAACGGTACTGGTACTATGAAAAATTCAGCAACAGTTCTACTTAAGACGCAGGACAGTCAGGTACAGCATCCTCACATGCCAGCAAAAGGCAAAAACATAGACAGGGTGGAAGATCATATCACAAGCCAGAGGTGATAAATGGGCTTGGTCTCATAAATCACATGACAAGCTCTGATAATACCAGTGCTCTTACTGTGGAACACTGATTACCACAAATTAATAAGTGACAATTTAGCTCTGTCAGAATTTGCTTTTGATAAAAACTGTTGCTGAAACAGGTTTTCCACATGTTCCTTCAAGCTTGTTATCAGAGCTGTGCTGCATGTGGCTTTTTGCAGCTCTTTCTAGAATAACAGGCAGAGGAATTCTCGCTCTGCCTATCCATCAGAAATGCCTCCCCTTCTCTCCTTTACCCCTCACTATGCTCTGGTAGCAGGACTTTTTGTACAACTGGTTTGGTTTTCTCTATCTGCAAGGGAGAGTGTCTTCTTCAAAAGAAAGGTGGAGGAAGCTGGGGCAGGTCTCATGAGAAAGAACGTGCAATCTGTGCAAAGTTCTTACCTCTGCAAAGTCTCCATTTGCTCAAGCTCTGTGTCTAATAGCTTTGGAGTCAACAAATGCTTTGCTCAAGCCAGAGTTTGTGTTTGGGAATAACACTGCTCTCCATCTTTGGAAAAGCTGCTATCCACAGGCAGCAAGGGAAGACAGTTGGGTCCTTGTTGTTAAGGTGGAGGTGAGAATCCTCTTTGGTGTTGCTGCAGGCAATTAGAAATAAGGAAATGGCCCAGTAGTTACCAAGTCCGCGAATCATTAAGTTAATTTTCTTGAAATCACCTATGAGGCATGACATTGTTCATCTCTGCTTGTGTGATCAGTGCTTTTCTGCCTTACAAGATCAGGAGACTTCTCCAGGAGTTGGCAAACCATCCCTGGGACACTGAGAAGTCAGTAGCTCCCTGAAAAATCATAAACTTCTTCAGCTGCATGTATGGAGGGCTGGGTAAAGACTTTCCTACCATTCTTCTTAAAAGCCCATAGAAAATAGTTCAGTCATTTCTAGAACCTCATGGCCACATACATCAGCCCCTTACTTAACCGCCATAGCTCAAAGGGAACAGTCATTCCTGCATTCCTCTGGGGAAAAAAATAACTGGCTAAATGCCTGTGCATCAGTAGCACTTGCAAGATGTACAGTAACAGGTAGATTTTGCCTGGAGTGTGTCCCGTCCCAACAGATGGCATGAGGGATAAGTTAACTCTGAACATGACATGCACCCTGACTCAACAGAAGAGATCAGGTGTGAATTGACTCCGGGTAATTCTGCGTGGAAAAGTGAAGTGAATGACACAATCACTCCGGGGGTTCAGTTATGAATTTACTAAAAGCACATGGTGGAATACAAATTACAGTGATCAGTGACTTGGCAAAAGTATGCTATAATAACAAAAAATTATCATTGACGGCAAAAGCCCTTCTAAAAAACAGTGGATTGACAACAATTAGTAACTATAATGCAAAACTTAACAAGACTTTAGCAGGAGAACTTACAATGATATTACTTTTATACATTCAGGAGAAGAGAAAAGAGAGAGAGACAAGGAAAGCTAATATATCAGGGAGAGTAAGATATCACCGCTCCACAGGTCCCACGATGACCTCTGGAATTGGGGGACGCATGGAGGATTTACATGCCACCACCTCATATCATGTGTGAGGTCATTTTATAACCCAGTTCATTTATATGCAAGATAGGAGAGGGTGGTTCGTCTCCTCCCTCTGTTCGCTCTTCATGCTAATTAGGAAGACTCTTCTGGAAATGGGTCTGGGGTCTTCAGACTAAGGGAAAGTTCATGGTACTGACCAGAAGTGAGTTGTTTTGCCTGTCAGGGGTAGCTGTTGGTTTGTGGTTTCTTCTGGCAGCTGTTTGTCCATCTTTATAATCCCAATTAGGCCTTTCACAGCAACACTGTTAATTGACTTTATCTTCTGCCTCCATGGCCATCTATCTTTTTGGCTCAAAGTATCAGTCACAAAATCTTGGGAAAGATGAGATGCCTGCCTCCACAATCATTTATCTTTTCCTCCCAAAGTAACAAAAACCAGATGTTTAAGGCATAACATAGGCCTTTGTTCTGCTAAGGATGGGGGGAGCGCTTCAAGATTGTCACAGGGCGGATGGATCCCTTCCTGTGGCATGAGGTGTACACCTGTATTCTCTGGGATATATTACCCTGTACCCAAATAGCCAAAGATGCTGGGGTGACCAGCATCTCAGAAAAGCTTTAGGCACAGCAGCAGAGTGAAGCCTCTCCTTACCTGAAATGTCCCCAAGGAAGAAAATACTGCCCTGTCAACCGAGAGGTTGTGACAGAAAGCAGCTCTGGGCATTTGCTTCACCTTGGTGCTTCCCTACCTGCCAGGGCTTGCAAGCACGGTAAAACACAGCCAGCGCTGGGAAACATGCACAAGGAGGTAAATCCGCGGGGCACGGTGCCCTAGGACTTGTGTGCTGCTGACTGCCCTATGTCTGGACAGGTATGAGACGTGACCCGAGCATTTCCAGCACGGGAGTTGACAATGCCCTGGAGAGACCCTTGCGCCGAACAGGATGAAAGCCCACGCACAGCCGCCTCCCTCCGCCGGCCCTGCCCTGCTCCTCCCGGGAGGACGCCCGGGGACCGAGGGTGACGCTGACCCCGCTGACCGGCCCGGCCCCGCAGCTCCCGGAGGCGGATCTCCGCTCCCCCGCCGCCCTCCCGCATCGCGGCGGGAGGAACCCTCCCTCTCGGAGGCGGCTCTGCCCGCAGCAAGGGGCAGCTCCGCGCCACCCCCGCCGCACCGGGACACCCCCCCCAGCCGCGGGGGAGGCGGTGGGGCCGCTCCTGGCGCAGACAAGGGTTAACACCGGCGAGCGGAGCCGAACGGAGCGCGCCGCGCCGCGCCGCCCCTCGCACAGCGGCCCCGCAGCGCCGCCGCCCGGCCCCGCCGCCCCCCCCCCCGCCTCCCCTCGGCTCCGCCGCCCCCCCCCCGCCTCCCCTCGGCTCCGCCGCCCTGGCTTCAGCCCGCCGCCGCTCACATGGCTCCGGCTCCGGTAAGTGCACCGGGGGAAGCGCGGCTCCTCCGCGCCCGCCGCGACAAAAACGGGGCGGCGCCGGGGCGGAGGGGGCCGGGCCGGGCGAGCGGAGCCCTGCCAAGTAACGGGCCGGCAGCGCGCGGGGCTTCCCGGGGCGCTGGGAAGCGACGAGACATTGTGGAGGCGGGCGCGGGGAAGCGGAGCGGGCGGGGACCCCGCGGGGCCGCGGCGCTGGGTCGGAGCAGGTGTCGGGGGACCGCGCCCGGGCACGGCCCGTGAGGAGCGGGCGGTCCCTGCGGGGGACGAGCGGCTGCCGGAGGGCGGCCCCGGGGCTGTGGCATCGTAGAGGGCCAGGCCGGAGCCATCTGATTAGGAAACCTTTAGGGTTCGGGTCGCTGAGGGCAAATCTGGCGACCCCACGTGTGCACCGGTCCACGCGAGGGCTGCCAAACAGGAGCCGAGGGTGATGATGGTAAGTGGAGGTGTTGCGAGAACTGCCCCGGGGGTGCCCTGCTGTGGGGCTGCAGGGGCTGCCACTGCCCAGGCAGCCTGGGCAGGGATCCATCAGCTTTGGGCTCTTTCTAGGGAGAAGAGAATGAGCTGGTGTGCCAAGGACAAGGCCAGGGCAGGCTGTGTTTTGTTACGGATCCCACCCAGTAAGGACTGTGCATGAAAGCAAGCACTCTTAGAATCATTGAATTGTTTTGGTTGGAAGGGACCTTTAAGATCATGGAGTCCAACCATTAACCTAACACTGCTAAGTCCACCTGTAAACCATGGCCTTAAGAACCTCAACTGCGTGTCCTTTAAAGACCTCCAGGGATGGTGACTCCACCACTTCCCTGGGCAGCCTGTTCCAATGCCTGACAGCCCTTTCTGTGAACAAGTTTTTCCTCCTGTGTACGACTTACCTTCAGCTGTGGGAAAGATTATGCTTCCCAAGACAAACAGAGGACCTGTAATTTTGAGATCTTCTTCTAAGGATCTTCTTCTTCTCCTAAAAACTCTCTTCAATGGATGTAGACAGAGCCTATATTTCACTCAGCTATGTTTGTGTCACGCAGATTAAGGGGAACAGATATTCTTGACCCTCTCCACAGGGATACACTTAGTGTGCTGCATCTACAGGGAGAGCTGCCCTTTCTCCTCACAGCTCTTGGTGGAATAGATTACAAGAAGGCCTGTGGGAGGAAAGGTAAAGTAGGGCATTCTCACTGTAACGGTGGTTTCCTGAAAGCCAAAACCAACCTCTGGAGTTTAGAGTAGGTTTGAGGTAGCTCTAAGCTCATTCTGAGTGGAGGTTCAGAAAACCAGCGCTGGTTTCTGAAGAGTTCCTATTCTGCTTCTAGCAGTAAGTGCTGGCTCCAGATGGCTTCACACAGTTTTACTTACAGGTATATCCAGTGTTTATAAAAGGAACAGCACTTCAGATGAAGTTCCTGTAAATCACTCTCTGATTTTCTGAGAGAGACAAGAGGAGCTTCTTAAAATGAGTATTTATCCTGTGTGTTTCCTAGCATCTATTTCACAAGTAGATGACAACCACATGCAAACACCAATAGAAGGAGAATGCTAGACCAGCAGTTCTGTTGCAGGGTAAGGCCTTCCTGCACTTGTGTGTATATATATATGTGTATATTCACACACCTACTTCCAAAGAAGATTCTTCCCTTAATGCTTTTCAGCAGAAACACCTATATTTGATGGAGAAAGGCCAGCATTCTCCCATGATGTTAATTGAATGACACAATGCAATGCCCAGGACAAAGAGCTAGTCATAGTGGGACAACCCCAAGCAGGAAAAATGGATTGTTTTCCCATCTTGCCTTGTTCAAGAATAGCCATCTCTCAAACTGAAAAACAGCAAGTGAAGTGGTTTTGTGGCAGAGGGCAGTATCTCTTCAATACAGTTATTTCCAAGAGGATGACATCTTTCTCTTTGAATCCTGAGCAATACCATTTCGCATGCCTGGGTTCTCCCATGCACTCAGAAAAGATGGCTTTGCACCTTTTTTCCCCCACTGTTGGCCTGGGGAAGCACTGTCAGTCTTGAGGATGCCTCAGGCCTAGGAAGGAGGACTCCTCCTCATGTTTCCCTTTTCCCACACATCTCCTCTGAGACAGCATATCTGAATCTGCGCCCTGTAGAAGAGCCACAGCAGCTGCTCCTCCTCCTTTGCTGCTCACTTCTTTCTTCTGTGCCATGTGTCAGCGCTGGCTGGCCGCTCAGACACTCTGGCGTTGTTCAGGTCCGCCAGCAGCCTCAGGGCGGCAGCCTGCACGTCTGTCTCCTTCGCTGTGTTCCCCATGGTCAACAGCCACTGAAGTGTCTGTGCCGAACTCTGCACGTAGGTGTCTTGTAGCCTTAGGAGGAGATCCTGGATGTCACTGGTGGGCAGCCGTCCTTGCTGCTGGCCTCTGGCCATCACCTCTGTGGCATGTGGATCAGAAGGATTTGGTTGCGTGTTCTTTGACTCAGGTGAAGAGGCGGGGATCACACCTATTTTTGTGTCGGTGATGGAGTGACCTGGCTGGGCAGTTGCTGGAGACATGGGAAAAAGGATCTCGGGCCTGAAGGTGCTGGAAGACATGGCATCACTGCTCATAGCCATGTCATTGGAGGCTTGTGTTCTGCCCATCTCTCCTGGGCATGCAGTCCTCTGTGGAGGAGAAAATACACCTCTGTAGAGGCAGTGGACTTCAGGATCAGAGACCTAGCCACTCCCCTGTTCTGTGGGGTTAGCACTCACTGCACAGTCCCATCTTTCCCTCTCCCTACAAAGATGAGCCCAAGAAAGGAGAGAAACCTTCCTTCCTTGTCAAGTCTCCCCATAAGTCTCTTCTTTTGACTCTCGGTTGTATTTCTCTTTGCTTTCCTTTCCTTCTACCCTGAATCAATCACCCTTTCTCCTGCAGTAACCTAGACTATCTCAGCTTGGCTGGGAATAACAGCTGGAGATAAGAGCTGACGTGGTCCTCAAAGATTATTATCTTCAATAATACCTTCTGCAAAGTCTCCTTTTTGGCAAGCGGCTGCAGGTGCCATCTGTGTAAGCTAGTCAGCTAGGTGTGAGTGCCCCTGGAAGGTGGGCTCGGCACACCGTGGTCTTCAGGAAATAGCTAAATAACTCACCTTAGTGAAATACCATTTGCTAGTACAGCGATAAAGAGAAAAGGTGCAGAAGTTGGGGAAGAAAGGATTTCCTGGCAGTTCGGAGCATATGGGCCCTAGAAAGACACAAATAAAGACACAGACTCAGTGATAAACTCCAATGCTGTGGTACCACCAGTCCTCAGCAATAACCTCACTGTGGAGTGACATCCCTCCATGAAAACCCCCATGCCATTTGGGTGTCTCCCTGAAATTCAGTGAGAAACCTGACCACTTCTTGGTCATCTCCATGACCCAGGGCGTGCCTTAGGGGCACACATGGATGCGATTGAGTGCGAGAGAGAATGCTCACAAGCAGTTGTTTTCTCTTCACTGCAGGATCATTACCCTCCCCTCTCCCCCATCACTTCATGAGTCTACATCCCCTCCCAGTGATCAGATCCAGTTGCTGGCCATGCAGGACCCCCATCTATCTGCCTGCCATTGGGAGTCGTGGTCAGCTTTACCCTCAGGGATGGCTCCATGGTTTTCATACTTGTCCAGTCTCTGCACCACGGGGTTCTGGCAGCCGTACAACATGCGAAGGAGGCAGGCAGTCCTGGCACGGCCAGCGGCCCGGAGGGACATGAAGAACTGGCGGTACTCCTGGTCGGAGAGGGGTGTTCCCAGCTGCTGCGCCTTCCCGCCGGCTATGCAGCCCCAGCCCAAGAGCACTGGTGAAAAATAGAATAAGCAGGAGGTCAGAGGGGAGGAAATGCTAACCATGGTGCACTCAAAAGAGCTGGAGGGCTGAACTCAGGTCTCTGCTGCCTTCTCTGGATTCAGAGTCCGTTATGGAAATGCAAGAAGATGACTGGAAATGCAGTAACATGCTTAACATGTGGGTCTAGACCTGAGGAGAACCTGCCCCACCCATATGGAAAGGGGTGTAGTATTTTGGGGACAGTGCGTAGCTGAGGAACCTTAACCAAAGCTCTGGAGATTCAAGTCTTGAACTGAAAGAAACATCTTGGAAGTCCTGGCTGAAACTGGGAATGCAGCTTTGCTGTTGAGGTTGGTGCAAGGACGTGGATTGTTTTCAAAATGTTTAGCCTCTGCAAATTCTTTTCCTCTGGTTAAATGGGTCCAGACTCCTTGAGTTAACATGGCATGCCCCAGTGGATGTGTGTATACTCTTACAGTGGTCCAAGCATTCACTGAACACATACGCAAGACTTAAAGCTAGTTCTTCATTATAAAGAACTTTATGAAAGCTTGTGAAATCAAACACTTGGGGGTTAGATGTGCCCAAATAAACGCTTTGTATGCAATCTTAATTTAATCTCCTCTTGCATATGCTTTTTATACATTCTTTAAGTACAGAGCAACCTACTCTTCTTTGCTTAAGACTTGCAGCTCCTTCAATGTAGAGACTGAACTTGCTCTGGCAGGGAATCAGTTGCTGGGCATAGGCACTTACTATATTCAGGACATCTGCCTATTTCCCACAGGTTGGAAGGTGTACGGAAGAATGAGTCAGGAAGATGCTGGAAGGGCAATGGTAGTTTTGCAGATACTCTTCCAATAAGTAGGTTTTATTCCTGGCTACACCACAGAGGCTCTTGTGTGATGCTAGGCAAGTACCAGCTTTCTTGGTGTGTCATAAATGGCATTTTCCATACCTTGTGGGTTGCTATTTATAGGAAGGCTGAGCTATTTTGCAGTTTTGGGGTTTACATGTGGTGCATTTTGAATGGCAAATAAGTACTACATTAGCATATGTACTCTGAGAAGACAGGGCTGAGATATCTCAAACCGAGGTTCTAAAAGTAGTTGATGTTTTTGACTTTAATACCTCTCTGCCCTCATTTTGCCACTTGCAAAATCACTATAAACCAATTAATAGCTGTGAAGCACTGAAACATAGAGTATGTGAAAGTTCATGACAAAATGAGTCATTCTGTCTAAACCAGAGCATACAAATGGGATCCGTAAATAAATCAGAGTGTCAAACACTGAACAGTAAGGGTGACATAGCATGCTGAATAGCATAGAAAGGCAGTGTCCATCCATGGACTGAAGAAGCCAAAATCCATGTGAAAAAAGCGAAGCCAGGTAATTAAAGAGCTGGGTTGCTAAGTCCATGCACAGGGGGAACAAATCTAAGGTTGCAAAATAACTGTGATTCAGGTGGGCTCCAAGTTCGACTTTGCAACCTCTGTAATAGTCTCTTAACTTATGATGTCTTTTTTTCTTTTAGTAAAAACAAATTAAAAACTTCCTCATGGCCTCCGTCTGATTAACACCTATGTATCTGTAGCAGGATCAAACAAAAGCATGAAACTTTCCCCCTAAGAGAACAGCGGGGGTTAATGAGCACTTGGTGCGGCAGTAGGAGAGTAGAGCACCACACTTTGCCAAGTGACCCTGTTTGCAGAAAGCAAGGGAGTGAGGGGAATATAGCACCCCTCCATGGTCTCCCACTAGGATGTGGCCAGAGCAGCCTGGCCTTTCTCTCGATTTGCTCCAGCTACATCCTTCTCTATTTGTCTTTAACCAAGGTCCTCTCTCAGGCCTCTTTGCCTCCCCTGTCACTTCACCTGGCCAGCTCTTCCCTTCTGGCCTTGCAGGTCAAGGCTAGATCTCTGCCTTTGCACCTGTGTCTGGTTTATGTGACCCGCTGTCCCTGTCATTGTGTCTCCAGTCTCTGCCACTGCTCCAGCCTCTGCCCTCTGCGTGCAGCTCCAAGTCCTCTCCAGCCCTCCTTGATGAACAAAATACCAGCTCCCCTCCAAGTCCTCCTCCCCAGCAACTTGGTTTCTCTCTGGCCCTCCTTAATGAATAAATTACCAGCTAAATTTTAAGCACCCAAGGTCTTTGCACCTGAGGCATTCAAGGATGGTCACGTCTCTTCCTCTCACCTCCAAATTGCCAAAGCTGAGGAGTGACGGGAAGGGGTAAAGAGCAGCTGTGTTGGACACCCTTCCTCACAACCTGGCTTGAAGGAGAGATGTTTCCTACTCACCGGACAAAACCAGACAAGCCCACATGGCCGACATCACGCTGTGAGGGGGGCCCTGTAACAGCCTGGGTCCCCCTGCACTGCCAGAGGTGTCACCTCCGCCGCTTTGCCCTCCTTCCCGCCTGTGTGCTTGTCCTGACCTGCCAGGTTCCCCCAGGAGAGCATGGCTGGTGGTGTCACAGACACCTCTGTTCCCACTGTTCTATCTTCCGTTGCCTCCTGCCCACGCCTCCCTCCATCTTCTCTCCTTCCTGCCCTGCTGCTGAGCCAGCGTGCTGCCCACCGCTGGATTTATATTGGGGACAGCAGTGGAGGCCACCAGCCTGAGGCTCAGTTTGGACACAGCCCACCTCTTGTGGCAGTGGGGTCTGCCCTCCTTGCCATGCCGCTGGGTCCAAACTCAGAGAAAGCCCCCAAGGAGGATGTTTGGTCTCCCTGGGCTGACATCCACGGCAGCGTTCTGTTCTCCATGCCTCTCTGAGGTGATCTCAGTAGTGGCTTGCCCACCCCTGCCCAGCCACGTCCTTCATGGTGCAGTCCTTTTGGAGCCTCTGTCTGTCCCTTGTCACAGGAGTTTGGTGCGGCCCATGGCCTCCCCACACTACAGGTCACTTCTCTCATTCCTCGATTGGCCTTGTAAGGACCAGGGTACCTCATCAGCCAAGACACTGCTTGGGGATTCATCTTTGTCCAAATGTGGCCACTCTGGAGACTGGAACCTCATCCCTGCCTGGTGCTCAGTGGCATTTCGGGTTTCCTGTCTGTTTAGGGGACCAGATCTTTACTACGCATCACACAACATACTTTTCTGCTGTATCCCACAACCTGTCTGGCTCTGCACAGCATCTGATGTTTCCTGCATCTGCTTTCTGCCTTCTGTAGGTGCTCACCCGCCATTTCAGGATGCATGTGGACCAATATGCTCGCAGGATGGGGGGTGGATGGGGAGGGAGACCTCAGCTTCCCTGTCTCTTAGCTGGGATCGGAGCCTGCAGCTGCTGCCTGCTGCTGGGAGGACTGGAAATAACCTCTCCCCAAGGGCTGATGCCCACCAAATCTACTGTGGAGAGGATAGTGGGGAGCAGGAAGGATGTGACTCCAGGCTGAGGCACAGCCAACAAAATGTCACCTCTCCATTTTGCCAGGGGCCTTCTTTTATCACGGTGGCTTTATGCAGGTGGGGAGGTCTTCCTTGTGTCCTTGGGAGAGACTGGCAACCGACATCTATCACAATATCTCATTTGAAAGGACATTTATTTTTCTTATGAATACCCAGTCATGAGTAATTATATACACTTGTTCCTGGTGGCGTGGTGGGAATCCATGTGACCAAAATGGTGCAATGGCATTGCAGAGCTGGCATTCACATACACAGTTTTTAAGCGTTTCCTCTCCATAGCCTGTATATTTCTAGGATGTCGCTGAGTCCTTGGCATCTTAAAATGCCTCTGTACAAACACCACTGCACAAATGTAGTGCTAAAGCTAAATGAGTGACCTAATTTTCTATCCCACAAACCCCACTCTCGTGCAGCCTACTTCTGCTCTGAAGACAGATCCTTGAGAAGTGGAATTGCATGTTGGCTGACTAAATCATTGTGGTGTTCATGCACAAACAGGTGTGTGTGACTCGTTTTTTTATCTATTTGCTGCCAGCCCTCTAAACTCCATCTGGAATGAGGCAGCCAAATTGCCATTTTTTCTGGAGAACAGGACAGGAAATTCTGCCTTTGGACTGCTCCAGTCGATAATGTGTGAGCAGACCAAAATCTCTCCTCTCTTTCAGACCTGCTCATGCCTGACTGGGCCACTAACAGCAATCGAGCAAAATATTCCTTTGGTAAAGGCAATAAACGGGACTTCAGACAGACGCAAAAAGCAGCCTGGTTGTGAAGGTGGCGTTCTTCCTCTGCCTGCAGAACAGAACTGCATTAACCACATTATGTTCTGATTTAGTTCACTAGGGAGAAAGGTGATGGAGAGAGAATGGTTTGAGGAATGGATATTTTCTTGTACAAAACTCAGTAGGCGGCGTTTTTGGTGTGGAAGTGCAGCAGGAGGAGCATCCAGGGACTCGTGAGTAGGCAGCACGCTGGCAGGCAGCTCTCCCCAGCATGTGTTGTTGATGCTGTCATCGCTACGTGAGCTGGTTCTGGTTATTGGACCCGAACGGTGGTGTTGTGTTGTACGTGACAGAACAAGCGGTGACCCTGACTCATGTTTCTAGGTGTCATTTTCCTCAGGTTGCTTTCATCCCTTAAATACTTATTCTCCTGTAATCTCACTCTGCTATGATGGGTATTTATTACATTTGTTTTCTTTGCTCTGATCAGGATCTGCAGTCCTTGACTTGGCTTTAACCTGCCGGATGAAGTGAAGAGGAACAGCTTTGTGGCCAGAAGCAGCTAAACACTGAGACGGCAGAGAGATTGCTCACAAGGTGAGAAATTGAATAGAGCACGTCTGGGAAAGGAAGAGCTGAATGCTGAAAATTTGGCATGTACCATGCTCCATGCTCTGCACTCATCCCGCCTCTTCTGCTCCCATACTATATAGATTCTGCTTTCAGGAAGATTTCGTAGGCAGGGTGCAATAAAGATGAAACATACTCCTGGGGATTCTAATACCCTTTCAGAAAGAGCCTATCTAAAATGAAATCAAATCCTGTGTATTTTTCAGCAAAGACTATACTCGGAATGTTAGAAGACATAACTAACCAAAGTGTGGCTTTTTCTTCCTTTCACGCTGATGGTATTTTTAATGTTTTATTGGTCATTTTGCTGCCTTGGGTGAATGCCTTGGGCCGGCGCTATACCTTTATTTGTATTACAAATGTTTCTCAACCCTGAGTATTGTAAAACTTTGGAAATCAGTATAACCTGTGTGGTGTTGTCTTCCAAAATCAGCAGATCACCCGAAACAAAACCTGAGGGGTTTATCCCACTGCATTCATCTCATATTTGGACCTCCCACATGTAAGAGGATGATGTTAACTTTGTGAGCAGTGCCATCCAGGTAATCGGCTTACCTCACCTGCCAGGATCCATTTCCGAGGTGTGTTTTCCATATGACTATAAATAATAAAAAACCAGGAGCCTCTATATGTTTCAGTCTACATGTTCATTTCCATGCTTGATTAATAAAACAGTTTGTCATTCCACTCACTTGCCTATCTGTTCTGTAGACAAAATCTAGATACAGTTGCTGCAGAATATGTAGGGCTTTCTTTCTAAGGAAAAGGGCTATGACTGGAAAGAAGAAAGAAAATAGTCTGCTTGGCAGGGTGGATGTTCCCGTGGTGTTGGCTGCTTACTTCTTTGATTAAGCATAGGAATACTGGGAGAAGAGCAGTGATTCATGGGCAATGGGAGGAGACGTAGCTACGGTGGGGGTTGTTGAGGAGAGCAGTGATGATGTTCCCCTGACCTCGCTAGGTGTGGGAACTTTGAGGAGAAGCAAGTGACAGGTTTTGTCCTTTAGGGCTGTAACTGTGTGACAGAAGACCCTCTTTGCAATCTGTGCCACTATGGCTGCCCATCCTTGGGTCCCGCTCCCTTCTTGCGCTCCTCAGTCTCTGTGCCCTCATTCTGCCCAGAGAAGATACCAAAGGGCTGTCTTCTGTACTGTTAGCTAATGGTGGCGGACGTGCAGCAGGTCTCTGTGGTTGCCCTGTTTGGGCTTCTCCCTCAGAGGAGCAGAGGGGTGCTTATTCATTGCTAGTTCCTTTGTTCACTCCAGCAGGTGACAGGACCATGAGCGACACACAGAAGGGAAAGCTTCATCAGGCAAGTCATGTGAGAGCTGAACTGCATCTGTTCCCCTCCAGAAAGCTCACAGGAGATGTCCTCCGGGATGCTGATCAAAGACAGGACCGCAAACAGGAGCTGGAGACAGAAAATGAGGTGGAGACATCTTTTGGAAAGAGACAGGGAACGATAACTCCCCATGGGATGGAAGTCTGGGAGTGTGAGGTCAGTGACAGAGCCCACATTAGCAAGGTGATCCTTTCTGGGGACAAGCCAGACCCAGCCTTGTGTGGGAACAGCACCATTTGGATTCAGCAGATGGGAGAAAAAACCTACGAGTGTCCTGAGTGTGGGAAGAACTTCAGCCGGAGCTCATACCTGAGCCAGCACCAGAGGATCCACCTGGCAGAGAAACCCTTCAGCTGCTCTGAATGTGGGAAGAGTTTCACTCGCAACTCAGACCTGATCAAACACCAGCGGATCCACACTGGTGAGAAGCCCTACCAGTGCACTGAGTGCGAGAAGACTTTTAGCCAGAGGTCCAATGTGATCAGGCACCAGCGGACCCACACGGGAGAGAGACACTACCAGTGCAATGAATGTGGGAAGAGCTTCAGCCAGAACTCGCATCTCATCGTCCACCAGCGAAGCCACAAGGGTGAGAAACCCTTCCATTGCCCCCGGTGTGAGAAAAGCTTCAGCGACCGCTCCTCCCTGATCATACACCGGAGAGTCCACACAGGAGAGAAGCCCCACGTGTGCCAGGAGTGCGGGAAGTGTTTCCGAGACAGCTCAGCCATCATTCGGCATCAGAGGATCCACACGGGAGAGAAACCATACGAGTGCGCCGAGTGCAGGAAAACCTTCCGGCAGAGCTCCTCTCTGGTGACCCACATGCGAACACACACAGGTGAGAAGCCCTACAAGTGCCCCGTGTGCGGGAAAGGCTTTAGCCAGAGCTCAGCGCTCACCACGCACCGCCGGGTCCACGGAGGAAAAGCCTTGCCTGTGTACCACGGTGACCTCCTGCCCAACCCTTACCAGTGCGCCGAGTGTGGCCGGAGGTGCAGCGACCACTCCACACTGGCCAAGCACCAGACCACGCACGCCAAGGAGCGGCCCCACATCTGCGTGGAGTGCGGGGACAGCTTCCGTCGGAGCTCGGCTCTCAACGTGCACCTGAGGATCCACCGTGGGGAGAGACCCTACAAGTGTGAGGAGTGTGGCAAAACATTCAGGCACAGCTCGGCCCTTGGTGCCCACCTGAGGATCCATGCAGGAGCCAAGCCCTACGAGTGCGGGGAGTGTGGGAGAAGCTTCCGGAAAAGCTCGACACTTCAAGTGCATTTGAAAATCCACCTGGCTGAGAAACCTTATAAATGTACGGTGGGTAGGAGAACACTCACTTCACACTCACTTCTGCCATAGGGCTGGAGTGGGTGATCAGAGCAGGAAACAAAAGCGGTGTTTGGGGGGATCACGTGAAGAAGGTGGGTGACGAGAACCATGGTGGGAAGAGACTGACTGGAGGTGTGGTGAATGGTGTTAGGGATGGTTGCCTGACCCCAGGGGCACAAAAACCTTTAGGAGGTCTGGAAGCAGGGAGTTAGTCCTTGGAGCCGAGTGCTGGTAGTTTAGGAAGTGTGCTGGCAGCCTGAGGAACAGGAGAATGGCCTGACTGCAATGGAGTGTGCCCTGCATCTGGAGAAGAATGTGAGCCAGTCACTGCTAGAGCTGTGCAAATTGGCAACTGAAAAGAATGACCTACACTTGTGTGACTTCATTGAGCTTCTGGCTAAATCGAGGACTGTGAATATGTGGTAGAATAACAACTAGGAGAATCAGGGTTGCAAAATAACTTTCCAGCTGAAGTAAAGATCAAAATAAAAAGTGCCGGGTTGGTTCCAAGTCTGAAGTCTGGCTTGTTAGACACTGTAGTTGTGTCTTAGAAACTCTCTTTTTGCTACCTTCCCTTTTTAAAATTTTTATTCCCTTGTCCTGATAGGCCAAAGGGTAACAGTTCTAAACTAAAGGAGGGAAGATTCAGTCTAGACACAGAGAAGACATTTTTTACAAAATGATGTTGGTGAAACCCTGGCCCAGGTTGCCCAGAGAGGTGGTAGATGCCCCATCCCTGGAGACGTTCAAGGCCGGGCTGGACGGGGCTCTGAGCAACCTGATCTAGTTGAAGATGTCCCTGCTCATGGCAGAGGGTTGGACTAGATGACCTTTGAAGGTCCTTTCTAACCCAAACTATTATATGTTTTTTCATGAACATAACAAGTTTACTCAGTATTTGACAAGGTGCTTCCAGATCTTTTGAGCCTGAGACTCTGGAGATGAACCTGAATCTATTTGTCTTTTCTTCCTCTTTTCCAAATCTCACACGGGGCAATGAATTCCTACCTCCACACACAAAGCCTGGTTGATACGACAGCTGAATAACGCAAAACTGTCGCAGCAGTTCCCAGAAAATACGGATGTGGAAGCGTTTCCAGTTGGAACTCTGCCCATTACTAGTCTGTGGCAGCTTCTCCCAACTTTGTCCTTGCTGGTTTGATACACTTTCCAACCCGGGTCACCAACATGGGCAAAAAATGTGGCCTTACCTTATTTAACCAAAAAAATGTTCCCCCACCAGATGTCCTACTCAGAACTGGTACACGGTGATTTCCTACTGGTAGTCCACAGACTGTTTGCAATTTTGTAGTCCTTTTTATGACAGAGTAGTCTTCTTTAGCTCAGTATTGTTTGTAAAGTATTAACATATAAAACTCAACCTTAGCAGTTAGGCGTTATTATATTTGCATTTATTACTACGCTAATGACTGTATAGTACATAAACCTCCTCTATATTGCTATGTTTTATTACTGGTTCTGTGTTTCCATCTTAAATAAACCCATTTTTTTGCTCTGTATAACGCACTTTTCTGTCCTTGTGTATGATGGGAGGGAAATTGTAAACGGGGGTTGGCCCGTGCCGAGTTTGGTGCGGTGAAGAGCTTGTGAAGGGCAATCTGACCAGAAAGGGGAGGACCAGAGCTCACTCCTACATTGTTCTCTGAGATCATTTTCTTTTCTCTGAGCCTGGGTCTGATGAGCAGGTGTCAATCACAGGGCTTGGGGACCCTCCAGAGTACCTGCACCCAACTCTGCGGCTCTGGTGCTTTACTGGCAGCAGCAAGAGTGGGGTATTAGGAAAAATGTCTTCACGGAACGGGTTGTCAGGTGTTGGAACAGGCTGCCCAGGGATGTGGTGGAGCCAGCATCCGTGGAGGTGTTTAAGAGGTGTGTAGATGAGGTTCTTAGGGACACGGTTTAGTGCCGGGCTTGGGTTAGTGGTTGGACTTGGTGATTTTGGGGGTCAGCCAAACTGATTCCATAATTCTACGAAATGTATAGGGAGGGGCGCTACCAGCGGGCGCAGCAGCACCTATAGCAATGAGCGGCTGGCGGAACCGGGGTTTTATCAGGCCGGGCCTTCCGGAGCGTCACGGGAAGGGGGCGGTGCGTCTCCGGTTCGAAGCGGGGCGGCGGCGGGCGGGATGGACAGCGCGGCGGTGGCGGCGGCACCGGCCATGTGCCCGCAGGTGGCGGGCGGCGCAGCGCCGGGCCCGGGCGGGGGCCGCCGGTTCCCGTTCCCCTACACGCCGTACCCGATCCAGGAGCGGTTCATGGCGGCGCTGTACGGCGCGCTGGAGGCCGGACGGGTCGGGATCTTCGAGAGCCCCACGGGCACGGTGAGGCGGGGCGGCGGGCAGGAGCCGCCACCCGGGGGGAGGAGGGTGGAGAGGGACGGTGACACCGAAAAGTCGGCAAAAAGACTCCTTAGCGCTGTTTTGAAAGTGTTAAGAAGCAGCACTTTTACTGCCGGGCGCTCGGAGGATCGTTCCTCAAATCGAGAGTGCGCATGATTCGCATTTCTTGGTATTTATTGCATATACCTATTGCATATTCATGTGTTTCTACCGCTTAGTTAATACATTAAACACAAATTATTTACATAACCCCGCCCTATACTGGATGTCCATCTTTGGTATTCGAGTCTTCCTCAGGGGTCTCTAGTGGTCCCTGGTGTGTTGGCAGCCTGGTGCCCCCCTGGTGTCGGCTTCTTGAGCTCATTTATTGATCGTACACATTGTCATTTTGTGCTGCTACTCAGCAAAAGTCACGTAGCTTGCTCTTCATTTAGTGGAACATTCTGCTTTCCCAGCTTGCAAGCCAAGGGCGTCCCCACTTTGCCTCATGTCCAGTCTCTATAGAGCTATTGTTTCTCCATTGTGTTTCTGTTACATTATGCCTAGGGGTTTCTAAATTATTTCTGTACCTCTTACCAAGATGGTACCTGGGGAGAGGGGCCGGGCCTGGGGCTGGTGCCGCTCAGAAGGGGCTGTCACCGAGTCCCCAAGGCAGCCTGGTGTGCGTGTGGGTGACATCATTGCTCCGCCACGGGAGCCTCATCTCTCTGTTTTCTATGTCAGGGGAAGTCACTGAGCCTCATCTGTGGGGCCCTGTCCTGGCTCCGAGACTTCGAGGAGAAGAAGCAGCAGGAGGAGGCGCGACTCTTGGCACCCGAGGAGAGTGGGCAGGAGGGGACGAAGCGGCTGATGCCAGATGAGCCAGGGTGCCCAGACAGCAGGGACACTGCCGGGGAACCTGACTGGGTGACGGCCTTTGTGCAGAAGAAAGAAGAGCGAGACATGGTGGAGAGGCTAAAGGTTGAGAAATGCTGATTGTAGAATCATAGAATAGTTTGGGTTGGAAGGGACCTTCAAAGCTCATCCAGTCTAACCCCCTGTCATGAGCAGGGACATCTTCAACTAGATCAGGTTGCTCAGAGCCCTGTCCGGCCCAGCTTTGAATGTCTCCAGGGATGGGGCATCTACCACCTCTCTGGGCAACCTGGGCCAGGGTTTCACCATCCTCATTGTAAAAAAATTTCTTCCTCATGCCTAGCATAAACAGCCTCATATGCAGAGGATGGGTAAAGCAACGAGGCGTGAGGATAAGAAAGGCTGATAGCCTGGGTGCTGGCTGGAAAAAAAAGTGAGGTGCACTATGATGGAGGTCTTCGTCTTCTGCAGGACTTTTTCAGTTACGAGGGATGAGGCATTGCTGTGCAGCTTGCATAAGATAAGAAACTATACTGCTCTGAACGTGGTAACATACAATAGGTGTGCACTCCGGGGGAAAGGGATCGTGTACAAATGATTTGGTTTCAGAGTTAATTTTTTTCTATACCCAGGAATTGGGAAAGTAATTATACCCAAGGTTGAAGGACTAAATACACTTCATCCTTTCTTCGCTTTCCATTTATTTTAGGAAGAGCAGATCAAGAGAAAAAAGCGAGAAGATCGTCTTGAGAAAATTCGCCATAATGTGCAGTTAAAATATGCAGCAAAGAGAAAGGTGAGTTATTCCCCAGAGTTTAGAACTTTCTGTTTTGGTTATCTTTAGTGGTGTTCATACTTGTTTATATTTGCGACTTCACTTGGAATTTTCCAATCCATCTGTTTGGGGAGTTCTTTGTATTAGGTTGCTGAAATGGGCCATCCAAAATTTTTTGTTAGTTTTTCTTTTTAAAGTACAGGTGTGAAAAACAATTTGTGCATAGACAATTTCCTGTGACACTGCTTGTGTGTGGATAGAAGAGGCAGGTGTTCTAATGACCTTCTGTCCCTCTGCTTTTGTTTTAAAAAGTTTAATACTTTGATTATTTTTATTTTAAAGCTCTCTGTTTAATGAGCATTTATGAACACTCTGTACTTCTGGACTAAAACCTATAGAACTGTGATTAAATTTAAGATCATGGGAACAGAAGACCCCTCAAAAAAAGCCAGGTCAGGCTTTGGTTGTACTTTGCCCACCACTAGGGAATGATTGTAGTTGTTTACTTTCATAGCAAACATGATTCTGTTGTTCAGAAATGTCTCTTTTCCACATATAAAAAGTTCACAGATATTCCTGCCATTTAGATGGGTAAACTGGCTTCAGTACTCCTGACTCTAAGAGCTTTTCGATGGTATGAGCCAAACTTCCCAGAAATACCCACCTCAGGTCCCCAAACAGACAGATTGGCTGTGCTGCCAGGCTATTGGTTTTTAGTGTGCAGTGTCGTGTTTTAGTCAACTCCTGTCAAAAGAATATGGCAAAAATAGTGAAGGTTCAGAGGTGAATAGCAAATCCAAAACAAGTAGAACAAAGAACTTTTGTCTCTTAAGAGAGGTTGAAGAGCATGATGTGAGAAGCATGATAAAAAAAAAGAAAAAACAAACAAGAAAGCTAATGAGAGAAGTGTTACAGAGATTTGAAAAAGCAACTGATTTCATCTCCTCCGTAGTGCTTGCTAACTGCTTTTCTTCATAATCCCATGGTGAAAGAATGCTTATTGAAGTTGAAAGATACTGTTTTCAGATGGGAAAAAACAAGCTGTTCTTTAACAGAACGCAAAATTAGTCAGAACACTGTTCTTCAAAGTTTAATGACGTATTTTCAGAGAGGTAGACCTATGTTAGAATAAGAACCACATAACTGGAGAAAAAAGGGCAAGAGAAATCTTGTGCTCTGCATTCTGGAACAGGTGCTGAGTTGATCCTAGCCTTGAGTTAAGTGTGGATGGAGTATTTGATTATGTCCTTATATGTTTGCTTGGTTGGGTTTTTTCACACACGCTGGTGTTTTTCTCAGTCGTCTTTTGTGGGCCACTTGAAGCAACTAACACTGGATTACATTGATATTGTAATTTCAGGATCTAGGAGTTCAGGAGACTTTTTGCATAGAAGATTTTTTCATGTTTTTCTCTTCACAAGTGTGTGTCAGCAAGTCTTTGGTTGTTGGTAGCAGCTGTGGGGCTGAACAGCTTCAGACACCTTGGTGCATTTGCTTGTCCTGCTGGGGGTTTACCCCACACACCATTCCCTGTGTTACTGGGGAGGGTCTGTGCTGTCTTCCCATCTGTCTGTGTGCTACCTCTCTTTCTATAAGAGAAACTACGTGATCATGTGTTCCTTCCAGAGGTCTGAGGAGGATGAGACAAAGCGCCTTCTTCAGCTCAGCAAGGAGGTTCTTTCAGAGGGAGCTGGAGTGGATGGTCTAGAGCAGCTGGATCACGACGAGGAGGAGCTGATTCTTGCTGAATATGAGAGTGATGAAGAAAAGAAAACGGTATCTGGGTAAGGACAGGGAGTTCCATGCCAAGAAAATGTTTTCTGTGTAATTTTTGACTTGCATTAATTAAAGGGATTTTATGTGTCGTTATGTAGATCTGAAGTTTCTCCCCTATTCAGACTGTGTAAGGTAGTGGTTGTTCTGGGGATTTGTTTTGTTTTTTTAAGCTTTTATTCGACTGATCAGAGTTGACCTGAAGTCTTTTCTGACAAAGTGCATTTTTCTTAAAATGTGTGGCAATGTCTTGCCTTTATCCATGCTCAGTTTCCCAAAGAACACCTCTGGATGCTGAGTGAATGACTTGGCATCAAGTTCCTTGCATTCGAAAACCAAAATGGAACCCAGGGCATTGGAGGAAATTATCAGTCGTGCAGACTAACACTGGCATCTCTTGGTACGCTAACAGGAGAGATGTTCAGATTTCTAATGACCGAGCTTCCACATGAAAACCCCGTGCTCACTTTTCACTCTCATACATTTGCTTTATGCAGAAAGCCAGAAGCATGAAAAGTCAAATACATTTTAAATACAAATTTACTAATGAGTATTTAGACAGATCCTCCTGCCTTAAAAACTGCAAAACACGTTAACTACTTCATTTTATGTAGTTTATCAAACATTAAACTGCTGTTGCCTTTGAGGAACTCTATGGCAGCTAAATATCTTCCTGAAGCGTCTCTTTATGCAATAGCTTGAGGGGAGTAGATTGTCTCTAAAGGGAAAGTTTTACAAAAATAAATAAGCTCACCGAAGAATAATATAGAACTGAGTAGCTTATGCCTAGGGCTTACAAGCCCCAGATTTGAAAGAAAAAAATATGCTTGACATTGCTAAAGACACAGCCTTATGGACATTTTTCTTTTAAAGAGCAAGGCTTGAGCCGATTGTGCATATATACACTATTTTTAAAAAGTTGATTTTTCTTTAACCTCCTGAGTTAAGATGTGAGGCTTTTCTTGAGATGACATAACCATCTCTCCTGAGACCTGTCTCTTGTAGTGGAGCATCATTTGATTCTAACTGTCAATGATCTGCTGAAAGGAAAAGGTTTGAGCTTTCTCTTTTCTTAGGCTGGAAGAAGATGACGATGATGATTTGGAAGAGGAGCACGTGACTAAGGTGAGATGAGGAAAGTAAATAGTGCCAACACTTAGAACAACATAGGAGTGCGCAGAATTATGGCTTCTTTGCACCCTTCCCAGGGTCATCGATACAGAAGGATTTAGGAGCTAGCAGCCAAGAACTGCCAAGTTTGTTGATGATAGTGGCCAGTTTTGCTGTGCTCATCTCCTTCTGGACCACACTGGCTGCTTAGGCAGCTTGCTCTGCAATCACTGCTGAATTTTTGCTGTGACTTGCTGTAAAAGCACGCTGCAATAAACAGCTTTTTATTACTCTCCAATGGCAAGTCCCTGTTTTTATAGGGACCATGGAAAATTAAATGGAAACATGGCCAAATGCATAGGAGAAAGAAAGATAAGGCTGTTGACCTCAATGGTTATAAGCTGACGTTCAACCATGTGCATTCCCTTGTGTTTTTGAAGGTTTGAGCAAGATGTACCTTGTTGAGGTGCTTGGCCGTGTGCTTGCGGGTTTGGTTTTAAGTAGGGGATTTGCTTCAGCAATAGGACAAGGGGGCATGGGCTTAAACTCTGCCAGGGGAAAATTAGACTGGATATTAGGAAGAAATTCTTTACAGAGAGCATTGGTCAGGCATTGGAACGGCCTGGCCAGGGAGGTGGTGGACTCGCCGTCCCTGGAGGTTTTTAAAGTGAGGTTGGACATGGCACTTAGTGCCATGATCTAGTAAACAGACTAGAGTTGGACCAAGGGTTGGACTCAATGATCTCTGAGGTCTTTTCCAACCCAGTCGATTCTGTGATTCTGTGATTCTCCCTGTCTTCCCTTTGTGCTTCCTCATTGCAGATTTACTACTGCAGCCGCACTCACTCCCAGCTGTCTCAGTTTGTGCGTGAAGTGCAAAAAAGTCCTTTTGGCAAAGACACCCGTCTGGTCTCCTTGGGATCCAGGCAGGTAAGTGGAATTTTTCGCAAGTGACCCAGAGTGCACGTTAACTTAGTGTGAGATACTTTCCAAGGAGGCGTGTGGATGTGACGCCACAGAAGGCATCTCAGGAATTGACTGAATCTCCCATTGAAAAACTAAAGCTGTCAAGGGCTGTGACACAGATCTGAGTGATGCACGTTTTTCTGTGAGCCGTGCTTTGGCCATTTACCCTTTGATGTATATGCAAAAATCTGTTTTACCTTTCCTGATGTGGAATATTACAGATGTCTGAGTCACTGGGAAGGTGGTCCTCTTAGTATTACTTCTGGAAGCATTTTTTAGAACACCTCATTTTTTTCTCCTTGCTAGATTTTTATGGGTTTTGAGCATGTTTATAGCAGTTAGTATGTGCAGTGTCTGACTGATAGACTTTTCCTTTTCCTTTTTTCATTTTGGAATCAGGCCTGCTTTAAAGAAACCTTTCATTTTACAGCAAAGGGTGCACAGGGGGCACTAGGTGCTTAATGACCCCCTAACGCTTCCTCTTTTGCATGTCCAAGAACCTGTGTGTGAATGAGGAGGTGCGACGCTTGGGGGCTCTCCAGCTCATCAATGACCGCTGCATGGAGATGCAAAAGAACAAACACGGTAGGAACACTTGCAGCCTGGGGAAGCAGTCGCTGAAAATGCTGATCTGAGACTCTGGAGACAATGTGATCTGCCAGTCAGTTCTCTCTCTGGCAAGACTGTCTTGGTAGGAGCTTGGAAAATGGCAGTTTGGAGAAGCAGAGCTAGAGATCCTTAGTGCTTTGACTTTTCTTGTCCTCCAGGATAGGATGCTGAGATCTCTATGTATATGTATGAGTGCCCTAAGTTGGTTGGGACTTCTTCAACAGAAGAATGCTTGTCTTTAGCTCAGTACTAGAAATGTTGGAAAATGCCACGTGGCTAAATCTAACTGGCAAGAGTAGCATACATTGTGGAGATGGAATTGTTACTGCTGAATAATCTTTAAATAGATGGTAGGTCAAAAATACACATGACAAAGCCGGCCTTGAAATCCAAGAGGTTCTGCAAAGGAGTTGTTTTAGGCTATTGTGTTGTTCCTCATAGCTTGCTTTTGATTTCTGCTGTTAGAAAAGAAGAGCGATGAAGAGACGGAAGGGAAGAAGAGGCGTGTGAGTCGCACTGTATGCCCCTTTTATTCCTATGAGCAAATGCAGTTTCTCCGCGATGAAGTTCTAGTGGAAGTGAAGGATATTGAGCAGTTGGTGGCTTTGGGAAGGGAGACCAAAGCCTGCCCATATTATGGGAGTCGATACGCCATTCCTGCTGCTCAGGTAAGGTGTACACGCTTTTAGTGGAATTAATGACAGGGCCTCTAAGAATAAACCAATTGCCTGCTCGCCCCGGTGCTGTTACTCAATATTGTGGGAGTTTGTAAACAGCCTGTGTTTCTGTCAGCTGTAGTTTTGCTGAGAAAGCAAAGGAAAATAAGAATACCAATTTGAAATTAATAGGGAGGCTCTAAGTATGTCTCAGCATTCTGAAACACTTGAAAGGCTCAGTAACTGTGAGGCAATACTGACATGTGGGCATAATCTTTGCTCTTGCCACTGCTCTTCCTTGCTTGGTTCTCTGTCAGAAGACACACTTTCAGTGCCTCCGAGGGGATCCGGAGGGTAACCTGAGCCACTATGCATTTGTAGCATAAACATTTGTCTTTAGCTTGCATCCCAGTGCCCCTCTCAAGCACATGGTCCTGTCCCTTTTCCCATAATAAGAGTAGGTAACTTGATTGAACTCTGTGAGGTCATCTGACACGGGCGTTTAAGGAGTTGTTGGGGAGCGCCCTCAGTTTGTAATGATGAGAGCCAGAATCAGGGCAGTGTGTGCTTCCTCTGTAGCTGGTGGTGCTGCCCTATCAGATGCTCTTGCATGAACCTACCAGGAGCGCTGCTGGGATCAAGCTGAAGGACCAGGTTGTAATCATCGATGAGGCCCACAACCTCATAGACACCATCACCTGTATCCACAGCGCAGAGGTCAGCGGCTCTCAGGTGGGTCATAGCCTGGCCTGATAATCATGAGCAAGCTCTGCGTCCAACAGGCTGCCCTTTCTTGACTCCTACCTAGTAATAGCTCCTTTTTTCCTTCATGTAGCTGTGCTGTGCCCACTCCCAGTTGTTGCAGTACATGGAGCGATACAGGTGAGGATCTCGGAGGAAAATAGCACAACAGCGGCCGGCAGTGTGGATGCCCGGGCTTGTCTCATGCCTGCGGAGTATTTATTGCTTTTCCCTGGTGGAATGTTATTTGCATTAATACTTCTGCAGATGAAAAGCCAATTGCTTCATTATCTCTGTTTAGATCCATCTAAGTCAGGCTCTTGGGACTAGTATTAAGCAGTGAGAAGGGGGATACCCTGAGGATTCTGGCTTTCCCTTATACTCTCCGTTCTTTTCCCAATATCTCACTCTAATCACTCCTGCTTTGTGATGCAGAGTTTCGAAAGATTCAGTCTTTTCTGTCTCTCCTGAACCTTAGTCTTTCATGCGTTGACTGGCATTATAGCAGAGGCAGTAAGGAAGCTATGCAGAGGAAGCTATGTGTGATTTTTGGCTCAGGCCAAATCTTGCATCTTTTCATCCCTGCAGGGATTGATTATTGTGATCAATGCTAATAACTTTGAATTTGTGGAGCATTATTGCAACAGGGACTTGAGACGTCACTGCCATTGTAATAAACAAACTGTAATTAATGTGTGAGGAGAAAAGAGATGGTAGAAACAGTGTGGTGTGCAGAGATGAGTGCTTTGGCGTGACCTTGGGCAGGACATCCAGGGATCTGTGCTCTGTCACCAACAGGGAGAGTGAGCCTGAGAGAAATCATTCTTGGTTCCCATCTCCTCAAAATGAATGAGAATTCAGGTTCTTGTCTCTGCAGCTCAGCTGCTGTGAGTTACTCTCTGAAGATGTTTTGGGGCCTAATACCTGTCTCATTTTTGATAGGAAACGTTTGAAGGCAAAGAACCTGATGTACATTAAGCAGATTCTGTATTTGTTGGAGCGGTTTGTGGCCATGCTGGGAGGTAAGCAAACCTATTCCATCTCCAGGGATGCTGGTTAGACTCTGAGCTAGTTGGTACTTCCTCAGGGCACTGTCCCACTTCCCCCTCTGCAGAATCTGTGGGGAGATGTTGCTCATGTATAGGTTCAGATGCCAGTAATTTTATTTCTCAGGCTGTTTTGTAACATGGGGATGTTGACTGGTATCTTCCTGAACCCCTCTCTTTGTTTCATTAGCTGTGGAGCAGTAGATGACATCATAAGTTGGTAGAGGCAGTTTCCCTCTGTTTCTGTGGGGTGTTCTGATGTGATTATAGTTGGTGACAAGGTAGGGTGTTAAGTGAGGAATACAACAGATGTGTGACAGTGATCAGGACAGCACAAGAGCTGCACAGAATAAATCTTCTCCTGGGTCAACAGGTGGCATGGCCTCTAGCTGTGTCAGGTATGCCTCTGCAGAGTGAGTCTTTGTTGAGCTTTGTTGAGGCACCTTTCCTTTGTGAAAAAAAAATCCTATTTTGCTGTGATTTTTAAATCCACTGGCATTTGCAGGGCTCCTTTCCTCTAATGCTCTCTTTGTGAGAACACAGTGTGCCTGGAGAAGAGCCTGTCATAAGTTCATAAGGAGCTTCCTCCTTGGCCAAGGGAAATGCAGCACTTGGGGGGCAGAGGTGTTGTGATGTTTACTTCTCTTCCCACCCTGTTCCTGCTAGTCCTCTCTTCCCCACACTCAGTTAAGTCCTTTCATCAGAAAGATGCAGCCTGTGTACAGCTTCATGATTGAGGCTGCATGAGTGAGATGTGAGGTGGGTGTTAAACACCAGGACACAGAACACAGTGAGTGGCAGCAAGTAATCCTGTTCTGGCTGTCGGGGTCTGGGCGTGGAGCTGTCCTCAGGTTTTCCCCTCTTCCCAATTGTCTGGCAGCCTACATGTCTCCCAGCTCCCCGCTGCTGCACTGAGGAGGAATAAGGGATGCATTGTCCCTGTCCCTTCGTCTGTGCAGTGTGATGACTACGTCGTGTGTGAGGATTTGTATGCGCCCTCCCTACCTGCTGCCTCCTGCTATAGAAGGAATGTAGGTGGTGTTTCTTAGGATGCAACAGCATGCTTGTCCTGCAGTGTAGGGCTGCTTTACAGGGGAAATGAAAACTGTGCAGGAGCTGATATTGTGTCTGTGTAGCTACATTTTGCAAAGATATAGTTATTTCTTGGTTTTTGTCCTGATGTGGTGTCCCCTTCAGCTCAGTTGTTAATCTCTCACTTCGTTTTTAAGACAGACCCATTCCTTGAATCGGTTTCATGTTTTCCAGGTAATGTGAACCAAAATCCTAGCTGTCAGGCAGTTTCCCAAACAGGTAAGACTGAGGTGAACATCTGGGTTATGCAGCCATCAGACAAGGACACAGAGATGGGCAGTAAGGGGCTGCAGGCCCAGCAGCTAATAATTTTTATTCTCCTTGCCACACTTTCTTTCAGGGACACTGCTGAAATCCATCAATGACTTTCTGTTTCAGAGCCAGATTGACAATATCAATCTCTTCAAGGTAATGCAAATGTTGTCATCTGCTAGGTCACTGGTGATGGTGACTTTTTCAAGGTTATCAGAATGCGTGTGTAAGAGCTGGAAGTAGAGCCAAGGTCCACATGGTGGGATCTGCTTTCTAGTAGATTCTCCCCAGTGTATAGATCTCTCTGCTGCTGTCTGGATGACAGTGCATTAAATCTGGATAGATGGTCCTGGGGTAGAGGGGAGCAAGCAATTAAACATGTATGAGTGCAGAGGCTGCCTGTAGGCAAAGCTAAACTGTAAGGGCTGAGGGTGAAGAAACTACACTGCTCCAATAACCTGACCCACCCCTTGAACCACCAAACGCAGCACCTTAACACAGGGCGTTTCCTCTCTGGCAGCAATGCCTTTGTAATAAACTGTTGTCTGGGAGGCAACACTCATGAAGAACTGTGCGCTCCTCCCCAAGAGCACAGCAAGAGCAGCAAGTGATATCCCAGCTGGACAGGGATCCAGGGCAATGGGATGGGAGAAGGGATGCTGAATGCCAGTTCATTTTTTTTACCTCTCTTCCTCCAACAGGTTCAGCGTTATTGCGAGAAGAGCCTCATCAGTAGGAAGGTACTGCTCCTGAGACTTTGTGATCAACAGTGTTCAAATGCTGTTTCACACATTAAGTTTGAAGTGGAAGACGCAGCAACTGGGGTGGGAGCCTGTCTTCTCCACTCTGCTCTGCAAAAAAAATGGTTCCTGCAAAAAGCACTGTATGGACAGGTTGCCTTTAGCTTATATAGCAAAGAAGCATACAACATGGTGTACCACAGTATTCCAGTGGGTGCTAGTTCTGTGCTGCTTGGCTTCAAACTCGCCAGCCTGGTAGGCTGTACTGGGGAAAAAAGCATCAGAGACGTGTTTTGATTTTGATTCAATGAGTGAAGGAACATAATGGTTGCTCTAGGCTGACAGATACTGATTGGGCTGGTTTGTGAACACCTACTAAAGACCTTTATCTGTGGCAGGCCAGAAACCTGGTTTTATCTTGTCTGATTCCTGCTGTTGGTAGTCTTAATCCTACTGGCTTTTGCTTGGCAGCTTTTTGGGTTTGTGGAGCGATATGGAGGCCCTGCCACAGCTGTGAAGACCAACAAGGAGAACCAGAAGTTGGGTGGTTTGCAGAACTTTCTTCTGACACTCCAGCAGGGATCTGATAAAGAGGGTGAGTTCAGACATCCTCCACTTGTGCATCTGCAGACGAAGTGAGGATGTGGAACCTGCATCTGTCTGCCTGAGGAAAGGGGAGGCAGATTTGAAGAGCAACAGACTGCAGAAGCTGTCCTGTGCAGGTGTTCTAATGTATCTGACTAGATGACCTAGGCAACCATACATATGATTAGAAGATCTCCTGAGGTCCCTTTCAAGCTGAAGGATGTGATTCCATGTTTACGCTGCATGCACTCAAGCTTTGCCCTGCTGTGACCTGTTGGCTCTGGGACCTGAGCTACCATGGGTGGCTCTGTTTAGTGGTGCCAGCTACAAAAGCCACATTATTTTTTCCTAGCAATGAGACAAAATTTGTGTTTTCTTCTCTATTGGGTCTTTGTTCTCTGCCTGTGTATGCAGACCAGTTATCGGTTTCCTGTAGAAAGGACCCTTCTGTATTTTGTGCTTAGTCCCTGTCTTCAGAAATGTGGCCTAAGTTGCCTGCTTCTTGTCTCTTCTGGCCAGCCGGGACTCTCCAGAGCCCTCCCGTGGAGGCTGAGAATGACCAGCTCCGAGCTGCCTCTCCACTGATGCAGATTGAAGGATTTCTCGCAGCCCTCACGAATGCAAACCAAGATGGCCGAGTCATTCTCAACAGGCAAGGTACCAGAAGGGGTTGGCTGGGGAGAGGTGGCGAGAGTTGCCTGCAGAGCACATCACCAGCAGCGAGGAAGGAGATCCTGGGCCTGGGGGGAACCTCCAGCCTTGCTGGAACATCTCTGTGCTTGAGAGGATCTATAGGAGGCCAGAAAAATGATCAGAGGGCTGGAACAGCTCTGCTTTGAGGACAGGCTGGGAGAGTGGGGGTTGTTCAGCTTGGAGAAGAGAACGCTCCAGGGAGATCTTATTGTAGCTTTTCAGTACTTGAAAAGGGGCCTGTAAGAAAGATGGGGACAGACTTTTTTAGCAGGGCCTGTTGCAACAGGACAAGCGGTGATGGTTTTAAACTAAAGGAGGGGAGATTCAGGATAGACACAGGGAAGAAATCTTTTACAATGAGGGTAGTGAAACACTGGCCCAGGTTGCCCAGAGAGGTGGTAGATGCCCCATCCCTGGAGACATTCAAGGCTGGGCTGGATGGGGCTCTGAGCAACCTGATCTAGTTGAAGATGTCCCTGCTCATGGCAGGGGGTTGGACTAGATGACCTTTAAAGGTTCTTTCCAACCAAAACTATTCTATGATTCCTGATGCAGACTAACAGGCTTGTTCTGTGTGAGAACTCTTATGAACCCAAAGGAATTCTTAGCCAAGGGCATTGGGGCCAGGGTTTGCAGAGCCCTGCTGCCACTTTGGATGTTGATTTTTGTCTTGTGATTTATTGCACCTCTTCCACAGCTCCAGGAAGATTAGGAAGCAGCAGGTAACTTCCAGGCTGGCGTTATCTGCTGCTGTCCCTGGCAGCATTCAATAGTAAGCCCTTGTTTTGAGAGGTGGGGACCAGGCAGGGTGCCCAGGGCAGGAGGAAGAATCTCTCATATCCCTGAGTGTGTGTCACAGCTAGTTCCTGATGCTGTGTCTCTCCTTTTCCCAGGCACAGTTGGCCAGAGCAGCCTCAAATTCCTCTTGCTGAATCCAGCTGTCCACTTTGCCAAGGTGGTGGAAGAATGCCGTGCTGTAATTATTGCTGGGGGCACCATGCAGCCGGTGAGGGGATAAGGATGCTGTGCTCTCGGGAGGTCTCTGGTGCTATTTGCAAGCAGGCATGGGAAGAGGGCAGCTTGGCCTCCCTGGGGTGTGCTCTTCTTCTAGTTTCCCCTGGCATGTGTGGGAAAAGGCCTCTCCTACCTGCCCTTTTGTCTCCCTGGTGCAGCTTCCCTGCATGAGGCATCACATTGCCTGTTCATGCGGAAAGCTGTAGGTGTAGGGCAGGATTGCCCTTGTCAGTCTTTCTTGTCTTCAAGACAATGCTAGCTGAGGCTGAGCTTGTGGTGGGCTGAAACTAGCATGGGTAGCAGTCTGAGGACCTTGTAAAACCATCTGACCTTCTCAAGGGACAGACATCCCACAGGGACCATCCCGTAGGGAACCTTTCAGGAAAATCAGAGCCTCAGTCTTGGCATGGTGGCAGGCAGCTTATCATCCTTCTCCCGTTGCTTTAGTGTGTAAGAGACTGTGCTCATGTTGTACAGATGCAGTGGGATGTGTCAGATATCCCAATTATTTATGTTTATCCTGTTCCTGGAGACAAATGTCCTGAAATTTCCTCTTTGCACTTGTGACACAAGATGGGAGGAGGGTGTAAAGTGCAGGACCTCCTTTTTGGAAGGCCACCATTCCAACTTTGAACCTTTCACACTGCAACTTTGGGAGAGCACACAGTTGCAGGCTCAAGCTATGGTCTGTGCTGTGCTTAGGAGTCCTGCTAATGGGGTTTTTGCACCTGGGGAAGTCTGAAATTGCAGTGTGTTGGGCCAAGAGGCTGGGTGGTTCCAGGCAAGGGGGGCCCTGACAAGGCTCAGGACCACAGGCATTGAAAGGGGACACTCCCTTCCCTTCACCCTGTTCTGCTTGGGCCAGCTTGAAGGTCTGAGTCAGGAGCTTGGCCAGGCGTTGGCAGGGAGCAGGGCCTTGGGACCGGGCTCTGGCAGAGGCCGCTGCCGCTCCTGTCCCAGTGGAGGAGGCCATGGGCACTGGTGGCTGTGACAGAAGGGTCACGGTGCTCAAGGCCAGGCAGCTGTGCCAGTACTGGAGGTCTCAGCTGGGCAGTGGCTGATTTTGCAGGGTTGATGCAGCCCCTTTTCCCTCCATGTGCTCTTGGGCTCCAACTCGCCTCCCAGCCCTGGCTTGTGCTCTCAGCATTCCCGTGCCTTTGGTTTGCTCATGATGGAGGTAGCATATCTCCCCAGCACCCCACCAGCTCTCCCTCGACACTGGTGCTCAAGAAGCAGCGTTGCTGATGTAATGTCTTTTGGGATGCTGGTGCTTTACCTCTCTTTGGCTTGTGATTCATAGGTGGCTGATTTCCGAGAGCAGCTGCTGTCCTGTGCTGGTGTGGACCCTGCACGTGTCGTGGAGTTCTCCTGCGGTGAGTGTGCCGGCGTGGCAGGGAGGTGTTGTAATCCATGTCTGCGGGATTTGAGTGCTGCAGGTGGCCTTTAGTGCGGTTTTGTCAGCACTCAAAGCAACGTGGCATCTTTCGTGGGCCACTCTGAGCAGGCCCAGTGTCAGCAGGCAGTGTGCCATCTTCCCAGGGGCTCAGGGAGTGGAAGTCAGAACAGATGAGTGACTTAGGCAAATGTGTGGCTCACTGCACACAGGTAAAGCTGTTCAGCTGGTAGGGTCTGTGCACACAGCAGTGATGTTGACTCTCACTACTTGTTTTTGTCTCCAGGACACGTGATTCCTCCAGAAAACATTTTGCCCATAATCCTCTGCAGTGGTCCTTCCAACCAGCAGCTGGAGTTCACCTACCAGACGAGAGACCTGCCCCAGATGGTCAGTCTTCCCGTTGTTCCCTTTCTTGGTATCTCTTTTTCGCTTCGCATGCTTATGTTTCATAGGACAGCATGCTCTCTGCTGGAAAGGTGAGCTGATCAAAAGCTGTGCCAGGGGAAATCCATGGGATTTGAGGCAGGTGTGTTGCCACATAATTGGGAGAGAGGAGCAGCAAAAGGGGTTTTGATCTGCCTGTTCAGAGGTAGCTATTGGAGATGAGGAGTACTAGCAGCTCGTTTGGCTGTACTGACCCTGTGTTTGCGTGCTGGACATCAGAAGGAGATTTCTGACTGTGCTTCACAGTTTGTAGGGCTCAGTGACAGTGGAGTCTGGCAGCCCTGCAGCGTGGAGCCCAAACTATAGGGGTGGCAGCAGATGCTTCTGCAATTTTACCATCCTTTGGTGGGCCAGTAAGCACCCAACGCCAGACACTAGATCTGCTCTGCCCTTGCTGGATCTTCACCAGATGTGCTAGCTAGCTCTCCACATCTGTTCTAGTGTGACAGGTCCCATCCACTGTGACCACATCTGGAATATTGTGTCCAGTTCTGGGCCCCTCAGTTCCAGAAGGACAGGGAATTGCTGGAGAGAGTCCAGCACAGGGCAACAAAGATGATTAAGGGAGTGGAGCATCTCCCTTATGAGGAAAGGCTGAGGGAGCTGGGGCTCTTTAGTTTGGAGAAGAGAAGACTAAGGGGGGGACCTTATTAATGTTTATAAATATATAAAGGGTGCCATGAGGATGGAGCCAGGCTCTTCTCGGTGGCAAACAATGATAGGACAAGGGGTAATGGGATCAAGCTGGAACACAAGAGGTTCCACTTAAATTTGAGAAAAGACTCAGTAAGGGTGCCAGAGCACTGGAACAGGCTGCCCAGGTGGGTTGTGGAGTCTCCTTCTCTTGGAGACATTCAAAACCCGCCTGGACATGTTCCTGTGCGACCTCATTTAGGCGTTCCTGCTCCAGCAGGGGGACTGGACTAGATGATCTTTTGAGGTCCCTTCCAATCCCAAACATACTGTGATACTGTGACAACAGACATAAACCCTTCTTTCCTGAATAATCACTGCACCACAACAGTAACAGAAACCCTGGATTCAGAGGAAAAGCCAAGCAGTGAAGAGCTTTTTGGTAATTCCCAACTCCCATAGAGAGCACTCTTCGACCTGGCGTATTTTCCCACATTTTTCCTTCCCCCAAGGCATGTCACAGGGGAGGTGTGATCCTGGCGTTGAGCACAGAATTGGAGTGGCATTAGCTGGAGTTTATGTCAGCTGCAATATGCTCTTGTCTCCCTTGCAGATGGATGAGACAGGCCGAATCCTTTGCAACCTGTGCAACGTGGTGCCAGGGGGTGTGGTGTGCTTCTTCCCCTCCTACGAATATGAGAAGCAGGTCTATGCACACTGGGAGAAAACAGGGCTGCTCACCCGCCTGGCAACTAAGAAGAAGGTAATTGTGCAGGCAGAAGCAGCTGGTACTTTAAATGGAGGTTTCAAAACTCAAACAATTATCTATGCATTATGGGCCTCTCTTGCTGAGTTGTTCTCATACTCTGCACAGCAGAGTGGATATTTATCTAGCCAGCCCCTCCAGTAATGAATAAATGATGCTTCCTGGGTGGCTGATCACTGAGCTGGGATCTAAATTAGATTAAATCTAGCTATAGATTCTTTAAGTGCAGCCTGTGTAGTGGCCATGGGGGGAGACAATCCTTGCTTTTCATAACCAGCAAGCTTGTTCCCGTGTGGCTGGGGGCCTGTTCATGTTGAGCTCTTATAGGGAATTTTTTTTCCCAGGCTCAGCTGTGTGTCCCTTGAACATGGACCAGTACAACTAAAGGGTAGGCAGAATGGGACCAGACTGCATTTTGTAGGACAAATGGTGTTCTTCTGGTAGAAGTACAGAATGGAGGATTGAAAGACTAGCAGTGGTGACTCCTGTTGGAGAAGTGAGGAGAAATATTAAATGGGAAGATCACTGCAAACATAAAATCTTTGCAATGAGTCTCCCAAGTATTTGAAGCTTGAGCATTGAAGATCAGGCAGTCCAGCTCTCTCAGAGTGTGGGGCAGGGATCTTGGATCATGTGCCAGGGGCGGATAAAAAGGAATTATATGTAGACTGGCTGTGACTTTTGTTTTACCAAACACTAAACGAGTTACCATATGGATTAGGAGAGCACATTCCCAGGTATTTCATAGCCTTGGTGTGGGCATTCTGGCACATGGATCTGCCTGTAGGTTTCTGTGGTGGAAGCTTCTCTGTGTGTTGGTACAGCTGTCACTCATAGTGCCTTTTAGGTGTGTTCTGTCAGGGTCCCATGGTCTGCCTGGTGCCTCCAAGGCTTTGTGCCACAATCACGCAGTTTGCTCTGCCTTTCAACTCTGATTTGTTCTTGTTTGGCCTTTGCAGTCTCCAGCAAATTGGATATGCGTTAGCAAAACAATTTAGTAGAACTGCAGCAAGTGTGACTTTCAGCTGCCCACACACAAGATCATATCATAGCAGAGGAAGGTTAAAGTCTGTCTTTGGGTAGCTGTGGTGAGATCACACTGAGATTATATATAAATTACACAGGGAAAATTAATTTAAATCAGAGGATTAAATAGCTGTTGTTTAATAAGTTAAATAGTCTTGATTTGTATATGTAATTGCCAATTATTTTTCTACTGAAAGACTCACTCTGGTTGGTAAAATTTGATCGTACTTGCTAGCCATGAGAAAATACATCCTTTAGGTTCTTTACTGTCATACGGAAGACAGATGTTGCATCTCTTGTTTACTAGGAAAACAACTTGTGATTTAGGCCAAGGTGCAGCATCTATCAAAATGCAGCTCAATTAACTTCAGGGGCTTTCAGTAACTAATTAGGCATGCTAGAATAACATAAAGAAATATTACTTTTTGTATGCTTTGCATACAAAACTTATTTATTCACTGGGGAAGGGGAGCTATTGCTTGGAATTAATTGGTGATTCTAATTGATTGGTCCTGTCACTGTCTTTCAAGATCTTGCAGCTGGAGGGTCTCTCCACCTCATTGTATCTTTCTTCATAGGTGGAAGAGGTGCTCATTGCCTTTCAGCTCTTGGGTGACTTTTAACTTCTTGCAGAATTACCCAAGCCTGCAAAGCTGAAAAGGGAATGTTGGAGGGGCAGGAGCAGCTGCTGCTCCCTTCAGAGCCCAGTTGAAAAGTGCCATAGTGAGCAAGCAGTGCTTTTTCAGGATGGAAGGGAAAGGTGCTGGTTGTTTTTTTACAGGCAATTTGCCCTTTCCTGATCTTAGCTCCATGTGCTGGGAGTAAAATGATTTGCTTTCTTCAAACTGTTTGCTTCCTGTTGCTGCAACTAATGCACTGTGCCTGTGACAGATCTTTCAGGAGCCTAAGAAAGCCAACCAGGTGGAGCAGGTGCTGGTTGAATACGCCAAGTGCATACAGGTGAGCTGAGCTGGCAGGAAGGTAGCATCCCAACTGCGTGAGGGGATGCTGCTAAAGTGGGCACTGCAGCATCTGACAAGAGGGGCTCTAGTTCTAGTGTGGGGAGCATTTCTGAAGCACAGAAGTCCTCCCAACTCTGGTTTAAGTTGCTGGTCTCTCTCTCCTGCAGCGCTGCAGCCAGGCAGGAGGGCAGATGACAGGGGCCCTGCTCCTTTCAGTAGTCGGAGGCAAAATGAGTGAAGGGATCAACTTCTCAGATGACCTGGGCAGGTAAGGTGGCTGCTCCCTGGAATGTGACTGCTGGGCTTGTGATGCTGTGACTCCAAGCAGGATGGACTTGCATGATAGAAAATCCTGGGGAGCGTGGGGCTTGGGCTGATGTTACGTGTTGTAAAACCCACTACTTTTCATGTGAGTAATGCAGTGTGGCTTGCTGTGCTAGATAATCCCTTGTTCTGGCACCCTGAATCCCTTTGCAACTCTTGGCTCAGAATGTGCTTGTCAGACTGCTGTGCTTTATTGCCGCCTTTGGTTTTCAGGGCTGGCTGTCTTTCAGGGGTGCAGTGACCTCTAATTTATCAGTCTATTGGCAAAGTGCTCTAGGATGAGACATTAAGAATAATGCAGTCCTCCCTTGCCCCTTGCAGGTGTGTGATTATGGTGGGAATGCCTTACCCCAACATTAAATCTCCAGAGCTCCAGGAAAAAATGACTTGGCTTGACAAAACAATGGTAACACAGACACACCTCCGCCTGTTTTCACTTCTGCTTTTTAGTATTAACTTTCCTCACAGTACATGAGTCCCAGGGCTTCGTTTGAAGATATTTTTTTCGTCTCTGAGCTTTCCCTCATTTCCCAGACTGTGTGGTACTGACGGCACAGCCTTCTCCACACTGCACGTGTACATGTAGCTGTAAACACAGGGAAGAAGCTCAGTGGAGGGAACCATCACCAGGGCTTGCTGAACTAAGGGGAACAAGGTCCCTTTGCCCCAGAGGAGGTGGCAGGGTGGTAGAAGCTGCTTGCCAGGATCACTTCTCCCTTTGGCTCACTTGTTCTTTCTCACTGCCCAACTGGGGATGCTGTTCCTGGGCAGCTGGGGACAAGTGTTCTGCTTTCAAGGGGCTCTTGGGCTGGCTCTTTGTGGATGCTCGACATGGTTTTCTGACCGCAACCTTTCTTCTCCCCTTCCTTACTCTCAGCGTGGGATCTGCAGGGGTAAAAGCATTTGTCTCACTTTGTCCATAAGAGTCCCTAGTTTGATTTACATCTGCCTCACGTTCAGTCTTACCTGTTTCTTCTTTCCAGCCAAGAGCTGCTGGCCAGGCCCCTAGCAGAGTGCTGATTGAAAACCTGTGCATGAAGGCAGTAAACCAGTCGATAGGTAATTCATCCTTCCTTGGACAGGCTGGGGGATACGAAACATGACTGCGCTGAAATAGGAGGGTAGGGAAAAGGGACGCAGTACCATTCAGTCTAAGTACAGATGACGGGAACATGAGCTTCCCTGCCTGAGAACAAACACTTGAGCGGGCTGGTTTAAGGTGGTTGTACTCTCTATACAGGGAGGGCCATTCGCCACCAGAAGGACTTTGCAAGCATCCTGCTCCTGGACCACAGGTACGCCCGCCCTGCCATCTTTAACAAACTGCCGCAGTGGATCAGGGAGAGGACCCAAGTGAAACCGGCGTTCGGGTCAGCGTTTGCAGAATTAAGAAAGGTCAGAACTTGTATCTTATGTACAGCTACCAAAACTGTTTCCCGCTGTACTCTACTCAAATCTTCACTTAAGGCCAGGAACAAACTGTCTGGTTTTGTGTGTTCCTAGTTCCATCGAGGGAAGTCGGATGCTTCATTGTGCGCGCCAGAGAACAGGCTGTAGGTCAGCTCTGTGAGCTGCACCTCTGAAGCACACTCAAAGTATCATGAGTTCCCACTTTTCTGTACCAAGAAGTTTGTGAATCTCTGCCTTCTGCCTCCTTTGTGGATGTTTGCTGTTCAGTATCTGAGTGCTATGATGGTGAGAGCCTTTATAACCAGGAGGGAAACTGGTTGGAGGTAGGTGAAGGCAGTAGCAGGACGCTCCTATTTATTTACAGCTGTTAAGATTTTATTTAAATTGATTAAATATTTTCAAACCAAACACTTAAGCATGGAGAGTATAATTATTTTGAATGTATACATCTGCCTTTTCCTATCAACCACCAAATGTAGGAGGCCTGATGACCAATGAACACATAGAGCTTTTCACAGGAATTGTAAATTATCAGGCTTTTAGCTTGTGTCCTATTGGAATTGCAGTCAGACTGGTAAGACACAGGGCAGCCATGGGTAACATTTATTATCCCCTTCTTTCTACCTTGCTTCAAGCAGGCAATAGATTCAAGGAGCAGTTCATTCTTTCAAGTGGAATAAAGATAAAGCCATAATACAGCACAGTGCTTCTCCTTTGACCATGCATTAGCACAGGATTGCTCTTTTTACTGCCTAGGTTTCTGAATTCAAAGTAATTTTCTGTGGAAAATGGTAAGTAAGTAAGTTGATGGTTTTTTTGGTGGTTGGTTTTTTGGTTGTTGGTGTTTTGGTTTGTTTGTTTGTTTTTTTAAGTGCAACAGTCCTAGGGTTCTTTCCTAGGTCATGGATCCATGCTGGAAGGCAGCAATAACAATAGGGACAGCTCTGTCACCCCACAGTCATCCCCAGCTCTTTCTGTCATCCTGAGCAAGTTTTCCCAGGAGCTGTTTTGCCTCCTTTCCAGTTTCAGCAGCTGGACACTTCTCAGGACTCTTTTTCAATGAAAAAATGCACTTAAAATTAGTCCCTACCTGTTAATTAGCCCCACAGGGAAAGCAGTAGCTGCTTCTGAGAAACGTCCATTGTGAGTCTCCTGCCCCTTCAGTGGGTGCAAAGCTGCCATGTGGCACAAGCTCTGCCTTAACCCCAGTGACTACAGCAGCAGCACAGTCCCCACCTGAGATGAGATTGGACAGCTGGGCTTTCCCTGGAGACACTCTTAATTGAGCACACATCCCCCTTTTACCAAAGCGAAGGCTGTAATGACCTGCTGCCTTCAACTTTATTGAAATTTTCAGATGGGAACAGGCAAAGAATTACCATAAGCCAGGTACAGAAAGAAAACCATCAAGTGCAGAGGCACTAGGAATTAGACCTCTGTGAAAGTACACACATTCTCCTCTCTTCTGGCAACAAACAAACAGGAGCTTCAGCAAGCAAGGAGAGAAATGAGGCAAGAGCTGTTTGCCTGCAAGAGCTGCTTTTGCAGTCGTCACTGGTCACATTATGAAAGACTGAGGGCCCTTTAAATCAGGAGCAATGCTAGTTCTGATCCTCTGAGCACAGGCCCCCACCACTGCCTGCCAGCTAAGGCAGGATTTATTGTGGCAGGGCGAGCAGCAGCAGCATTTGAGATGGAATGTAGGGTTTGGGGTGGAGAATAGCAGACAGCAGAAGAAAAACCGTTATTGCTAACTGTAACCTCAGCAGCGGTTAGCTCCTGTTGCTCCTGCTCTTCTTCGAAGAGAAATGACAGGGTCTCCCTGCCATGCCAGGGCCCACCCTCCAGGATGTAGTTCCACAGGCTGAGGTCTCTCAAAGGTGCTTAGTTTAAGAGTCCTGGGATTCACACTGACACTCAACTATCTATGACTCCCAATCATCCTCATCCTCTTCACCCCCAGGCTGCTGGGGGGGTGGGAGAGGTGGTATTGAGTCTGACATACGAGCAAAGGCACCAGCAGGACTTCCAGGAGCATCGGGATTTCCGGAGGCTCCTGGCCCTTTCCCTGAAATACCTGTGAGGGATAGAAAAGCACCAGTGAGTGACACCTGAGGACTGGGGAACACGGGCTCAGCAAAGCGGGGGGGGGGGGGGGCGGGAAACACATCTCATACCACTGTTCCCAGAAGCCAGGTAGCCCAAGCAAGCAGAACGTCCAGCACTCCCACACACTTAAACCTCCCCATGGCCCTGCACAAGGGCTCATTTAACTAAAGCTGCACCTCAACAAGTCCCTGCCCTCCTCTGCCCCATGTCAGCTGCTGAGGGTGGACACTGCCACTAAATGCCCTGGGTACCTGCCAAGGCTCTGGAGCCACTTGCGTGCACCCATGGGCAAGGGACCCAGCTGCCCCAGCACTGAATCAAAAAAAGCTTTGTCCCTCCCTCATAGGCAGCTTGCAGAGTCCATCCTCTGCCTCCGACACAACCCCTTCCAGCTGGACTTGAGGTGGAGATCCCCCTGTTCACCCTCTGGAAAGACACTCCCAGCCATGCTGTGGCACACTCAATGGGGAAAGTGTCTCTGTTTCTAGGGCTTTCTCCCTGTTTCCTAGGGGGGAAGGAGCAGCCCACCCTGCAGGACAGTACCTTTGCGCCTCAGCACCAGCTTGTTGAAGAGGTCTGACATCAGATCTCCACCTTGTCCTGTAGCTCTCACTGAAACAGAGCAAAGCAAGTCAGACAAGAAGCAGCATCAGTCTGAACCAAGCACTACAGCAAAAGTATTCTCTTGGAGTACTGCCTTCAGACTAAAAGAAAAAAAACACCACATAATCTCTAATCCTGTGTCCCACCCTTAATCTCTCCCACTGCAGTCCAGTTTCAGGTCAGGAAAACACTAGGCACTGCAGGGTAACAGCAGCATCTTCTGCAGAAATCCAAGAGTGGAATTCCTTGAGGGGCAAGAGTGGCTGGGTATTTGCAGTCTCATTCTGCCAAACCAGCTCCATCAGTACCCTCCCCAGCTGCCCAAACCAGAGCTTGGCCCTGCCCCTCCTGACCCCATGCAGTACACATGAAACTTCTACACCTGCCCTGAGGCAGAGTGGGTCTCCATCAAGAACATGAATGCCCTTCCTGGCATATGGGGTTTAGCAAGTTCACAGAGCTTTGGCTGAATGGGAAACACTTGAAATCTACACCGGCCTGTGAGAAGAGACAACACCTTTCCTCTCTGTATGTTCAGCCTCTGCTCCTGGCTTGCACATTTCCTCCACCACCTACAGCTCCCCAGCCTGGAGCAGAGAGAAAGGAAGGTCTCAGCACCTTGTTCTTGCTCCTTCTGCTTCTTCTTCTCCAGCTTCCTCTCCTTGACGCTGCGGAGGTTGGCCTTCCCAATGCCACCGGCCTGGCGGATGGACTCCAGGAGACTGGCACGCCCAGTAGAGGGGTTCACCACCTCCTTCGGGGCTCCCTGGACCAAAGCTGCAAGGACAGGAAGGACAAGCAGCAGTGGTGGGTCAGTGCACCAGCTACAGGTTCCCCACAGAAAGGGCTGCTCCAATACACCACCAGCTTCTGCCTGGTGCCCAGCCAGCAGCAGCTCTGCCAAGGGGGAACTGAAGGTTTGCAGCTCCCAGGCAGCCAGGAGCAGCTTCATCTCCCACCACAGCTTCCCTCCTCTGCTGGAAGGCTGGGAAGCCACAGGGAACCAACTAAGGACATTGGTTGCACATTAGGAAAAGGTTATTCCCCCAGAGGGTGGTAGAGCACTGGAACAAGCTCCCCAGGGAGGTGTCATGGCCCCAAGTCTGACAGTGTTCAAGAAGAGACTGGACAAGCCCTCAGACACATGGTGTGAACTGTGGCATTGTCCTGTGCAGGGACAGGAGTTGGACTCGATAATACTTGTGGGTCCCTTCAGCTCAGCACATTCTATGATTCTAAAGACACGGGCTGAAGCCAAGGAGTCAGATTCTGCTGGGGAAACGGTGGAGATGCCCGGCCCTTACCTGCAGGCACTGCACTGCTGTTCTCCTCGCTCGCTGTCCGGGCTGGCTCAGAGGGGGCTGTGGGCTGGGGCAGGGGCGGTGGAGGAGGCACAGTAGTTGGCATCACAGGAGGTGGTGGGGGAGGCGGTGGTGGAGGAGGTGGCAATAGCACAGCATCTTGAAGGTCTGAAAGATGAAAAAAGTTGTATCCGAGGCATTCCAGAGGACAGCACACTGAAGGCTTCAGCTCAGAGCTTCACATGCCTCAGTGGCAGCCGCTCAGAGTCCTCAGCAGGCACCGTGCAGCATCTCTTAACAGCAGCAGGGCCAAGGCAGAGCTTGAGATACCCTACTCTGCCCCCTCAGCTCATCCCAGTGGGCCTGCCCAGCTTGCCCCAGGGCACTACACAGGTTACCAGCAGGCCAGTTCCTGCACACCACACTCCCCACTCCCCAGCCATGCAGGGGGTGAGGCAGCTGAGGGCCCCAAAGTCTGGCCAGCACTTGAGCAGGTTTCAGCTTTGACTCAGGCCCAAGCACAAGCCATAGATATCTCAAATATCCATCTTGAAATCTCTACCAAGGGATTTTCTGCCTTGTCTCCATCTCTAGCAATCCCTGCCTTCCACTTTCACAGCATCTTGGGATCAGGGATTAGATGTACCTGGTTGCAAAGGCTCCACCGATTCTGTGTTGAATGTGGGCAGCTCTGGAATAGCACTGCTAGGGGCGGATGGTGCGATGCCGGGGCCCAGGTCAGCACTGTACATGAGATCTGCAGCAATGCCGGGCAGGTCTGGCAGGTAGGATGGCACATCGATCTCGGGGACCTGGCCCAGATCTGGCACATAGAAGTAATTTTCAGCTACCTAAAAGAAATGCAAAACAGAAAAGATAAGGCAGTGACTACACACTTGCTTTCCCTTATAGCAAACAGGGGCACTGCAGGGAACAGCAGTCAGAGCTGGGCTTGTGTGCCTTAGTGCAGTGGCTGCTCATTAGCTACCCCTACAGCTCTGCGCTCCTGTCCTCTGGCAGCTCCTGGTGCTCAGAGGCCACCCCCTGCAGACCAGGCTGGGAAAAGGCAGTCTGCAGGAGGAGGGAGAGGTGCAGGGCTCTTCCCAGTTTCTTGCAAGTGGACTGTCTCCTCCTCTGAAGGTTTTATGCACTAACTTTTGCAGCCTACATAAGTCAGCCCCTTCTCCTCCAAAAGAGAATGGTGCCTGAACCACTGCTGAGATTAAGACACAGAGAAGCACGAACAAGTAGCTGCAGAGGTTTGCTTTTGTGTTTAACACAAAGGCAAAACTATGAAAGGTGTACTCAGAAAAGGGGGCCTTGTTTACTATACACACTGCCATCTCTCCCAGTTCAACACAATGAGCAAATGGCCCCCCATTTCCCCAGCCCCAAACCACATGCTCAACCACGCACCAGCAAAGCTCCAGGTAGAGCCATCTCCAGGTGTCAGGTACAAGGTCAGTCACATGTTGGGGCAGATGGATTGGTGCACTGCCTGCCCCATGTCCACATCAAGCACAAACCCTTTGCTCAGTCTGGCCTGTCTGTTTGCACCAGCAGGAATGATGGGGATTAGACCTCTTCCCAGGCACCTTCTAGCAGTGGCACCTCACCCTCAGACTTGTCATGAAGCTTAGCAGTTGGCACAACTGGGATGATCAAGCGATGGAGCCTTCAAACTCCGCTACAGCCCTGAGGTCTAGCACAGAGGTGTCAAACTCATTTTCATGTAGGAGTAGTTACATTTATACAGTCCTAAAATTACATTCAGCCCTTTGAAGGCAACCACTAGGCTGATGTGGCCGCTGGTGAAAATGAGTTTGACACCCCCACTCTAGCGCCAAGGTGAATTGATATCACATTTCTCACACCACTCAGCAGAGGCTTGAGCAGAGAGAAACACCTGCCAAGTTTGAGGGTTTTGTCTCACCCATCAAGCTCTCATCAGGGCTTCAAGCACAAAAACATGCAATGGACTTCTGAAAAGTGAGATACTCTGCAGTCCCATGAGGGGCTATTTTCCTACCTGCTCTGCACCCTACAGAAGCCCTCTTCTCTCAGAGAACTGAGTGCAATCCTCTGAAGGGGAAGCAGCTGCATCCCCACAGCAGCATCTCACCTGTCGGTCCAGCTGTCCCCTTTCCGTGATGGAGAGAGGAGCATCAAAGAGCTTCTCTTCTGTCTCTGTTTCCAGAGCCACATGGGTCTTGGTCACTGCTCCAGCCAGAGGATCCAGGAAAACATACTTCTTGTACCTAAGGGTAGAAGACAAATACCTCAGTGATGCTGCCTCAAGAGCCAAGGCCAGAAGAAACAGGGTACCCAAGAAGGCCTTGGAGGTGGAGACCTCCTGACTCACTGATGAAGGTGGAACATGTTGGGCCTTCCTGTTTCCTTCTTTTAGTCCCATTTTCCTGTCTCATCCCTCCAACACCAGGAGGCGACCAGCTCCTCACCCTACCATTGCAGCCTCCATATTCATTCTAAAGCAAAGCCCCACTGCACTGGCATCATTACCAAGCTCTCCCCTTCCTACCACCTGGCCTGAAACCATCCTGCAGCAGGACACTAGTCTCTCCTGGTGACTTGTCACTCAAGGTCCAGGGGGAAAGACAAAGAGGGGAAATAATCCATGGCTCAGAAGAAGAAAGAAGATGTCCAGCAGCTGAAAGCTCAGGAAGGGCTTAAAGAAGCTCTGCAATATGAGCAAAGCCCAATGGGAAAGGGAACTGCGGTGAGGGAGGCAGTGGAGACATTACAGCAGCAAGAGCAGTAAAGCATTGCTGTGAGGAATCATCAGGAGAAGGAGCAGTACCCAAGCTGGCACATGGGGCAGAGAAGGGCAAGAGTGACAGTAGCTCAAGGCTGGAGAGAAACGACAGGAAAAAAACTAAGTCTGGAAAGAGAAGTACAAAACGGGGTTGAAAACAGCTGAGCAGAAGATCAGGCGCAGGCAGAACAACTTCTTCCATCCAACAGAAAGAGTGGGGAAGGGTTGCTAGCTGGAAGCCAGCAAGGAGGCACCCAACCCTGTCCTATCTGGAGCCTGATACGTCAGACCCCCAGGAAAGCACGCAGTTACTGCTGCCCCCGGGGCAGGAGAAGCCCCTCTGAGGACAAGCAGGGGCAGGTGAGCAGCACAGCCCTGCTCCAGCTCTCACAGGTTCTCGGTGGTGTTGAAGAGCAGCAGGGAGCTGAGGGAGCTGATGTTCCTGGGGAGGCTGCCAAGGCCTTCTTCTGCATCATCCTCCTGGTGAATTTTGGTGCTCACACACACAGGGAAGTACTTGAGCTTCTCCTGCAAGAAGACAGATGACAGGTGGTAAGACACTACACCCACAGCTGCTGAGAGCTCTCCCCAGCCACCGCAACGCTGGATGCACTGCAAGGTCTGGGAACCTTGCTGCTTTCTTTCCACCTCCCTCTGAGCAAGGAAGCACATGGACAACATTGCAACCCCACACTCCGGACAAACTTCAGCAGTTCAGACTCACAGCACGTGGTTTTGGTGCCATGGATGGGTCATATTGAACAGGTGTTGCTGTGGCAAGGATCAACCAAAATAAAACCACTCAGGCTCTATAGCCAGAGGTAGGGATCAAGCACCGCAATCTAAAAGGCATTTGTTACGGTGTCTCCAAATACTAGACATTTTCATGCAAGCAGAGTCCCCCAAACGTCTCTATTACCTCTGCTATTCTGCCTTCTGTTGGTGTTTTAAGAGATGCGATCCCACTGGTGGGGTATGCAGGGAAGGCAAGGAAAAAGAGGTTAGGAGAAAACAGAGCGCCTGCGCCAGGCAAGAGATCGGGCAGAAGGGAGTGCGCGGAGTGGAACGTGTGCCAGATGGTTTTGCAAAGCCTGAGGGATTTGCAGGAGTTTTCAACTCTAATGAAGTGAAATCTCCTCTCTCTCAGTTCTAAAACTTCATGCATAATATATAGAGCTCCCTTTAGAAAAGGACTTATTACATCTGAACTGCTTAACTTTTATAGAACAGAGGAATTGCCATCCCAGATCAGACCAGTGTTCCAGCTAGCGTGACAGTGCCCACTGCCAGATGCTCAGAGGGATGAAGCTCAGTGCCTGCAGCAAGCTTGGCTGTCAAGGGATGAAAAGCTTCAGTTCCTGAACCCAGAGACAGCCTGGGATGGACAAATCTCCACTCCAGACCCCTCCCCATACCTTTCTTCAGCCCCTTCACGTCTCCTGTTCTTCCTTCACAAACGAGGACAAGCAGCCTGGCAGCTCCAAAGTGGTAAGTGGCGGCAACACAAGAAACCAGAGCACTAACCAGGACAGTTTGTCATGTTAAATAACCGGCCACGCTCTTGTGGTTTGCTTCTGTGACCAGAAGATGATCCTGTCCACAGCTTCCTACTGCCTCTCTACTTCCAGCATCCCTGCTCCATCCCATTCTCTGAGCCCTCTTTCTCTCTCTGTACCTGTATGGGGGGCATGGAAACCACTGTTGTATCAGTTCTAAGACCACATCTCAGTGACATAAGCAGTTTCTGTGATCGAAATTTCAGGCTTGAATTCGGTAGCCAGAAATCCTGGGAAATGGCTTAGTCACAGCTCAGTTAATCCACTGAGAGTTTGTATGATGATCTGAGTCTATAAAATGCTACAAGAAAAGACATGGGAGGTTTTGATTTCATTTTTTTCCCCCCAAATAACTCGTTCCAAGTTGTGAAAAGTACACTGAAATAAACATCTTGAATTTTTACAGAAGCAAGTAGGCAAAAATACATAAATTGTTATTTAGAGACTGTGGAAGCAGATTCAAAAATAAAGGTTCTTTTGATCATTAATATTCATTTCCCAATGTTTAATTTTTTAAGCATGAGGGAGTACTGACGTTTGTGCTAGAACTGTTCACACACACTTAGCCCTCAAGTCATATATATATTTTTTTAATTCTCTCTTTGTAGATTTCAATTAGCACTGGAAGACTCTGCGTCACTTTAAGGGTGTAGTGAGAAACCAACCATTACATACATTTACTTATCAGTCTCATCTAAGGCAGTTACAAAAGCACTGAGCATGAGTATGTGAGGCTCTACATAATCCTTTTAATTTAAATGCCACCAAAGTGCTAGTCTTACTTAAGTACCCAGATCTGTTTGGAAATTTAGAACAGCTACATACCATCAATAATATCCTGCAACTGTGAATTCCACAAGTTAACATGCCATTTAATAATTAGTTTTCTTATAGGGACATTAAGGCCTTAAGCCAAAGGTTCAGCAACCTCAATTTATTGAAGTCATGGGGGGTACTTGAATGCTCAAACATCCCAACCTGGGGTTTGGCACCTAGCAGGATCACACCCCTAAGGATGCTGCATTTCTGGGCATTTCTCTTTCTAAGAGCCTACAGTTAAAAATACATAGTCACTTTGGTTCTTAAGTTTAATTAAGCACACAGTGTTGCAAAGGGAATTGGCATGATACACCAGAAACCCCATTTTCTCCATGCCAATGGAGTGCTGAGGCTACCTCAAAAAACACTTGAAGATGAGCAAGTGCCAAAAACTTTGTTTAACCTCCCCATGCCCAGGGTGGGCTCCGAGAAAGGCAGAATTCACAAGGACATGCCAAGTTACTGACATTTTTGAAGCCTATCAAGCTTACTCCAGCAGTGGACTGTAACTTTTGCTTGGACGTCTTCCCAAGCCCATCTTCCCAGGCAGATCATGTCTCCCATCCTATTTTCCAGCCTCCTGAGGAGCACTTGCAGCACCCAGACACTGCTCCCACCACAAGGGCAGTGCCCAGTGCCTGAGAAGCCCCCAGGGCTGCAGCCAGCTCACTGCTGAACCCCATCTAGCTGCTACCACAGCAACGTGCAAAGCAAGTGGCTTCCCAGGCTTATCACAGAGACCTTGTTTCTGGCACTCCTATCCATCCGTGCTTACCTTACCAACCTAAACAGTGTCCTCTCAACAGCTGAGCTTTCACTTGCTTCAGGTATGGAGAGGGAAAGGAGAATTTCCCAGGAGGGAAGCTTTTTAAAATAAACTTCAGAATCTCGCACATTTCCAACTCATCTGCTTTCCCCCAGAGCACAAAACCTAAACACCGAGCACAGGCTGCCACCACTTACCCTCAAACTGACACAAGCAGAGCTTGCTTTCCTGGTGGGCAGTGTGTGTGTGCATGCACGAGTGAAGTTAGCAAAGGCCACTGCGACCGCTCGCAGCAAAGAGGCTCTCATTAGAAGTGAAAACAGGCAGCGAGCCTCTGCTGAAAGCCCTGAATAATTGAGGAGGGCACAAATGCAAACATCAGACTTCCCTCTGTCACATCTCATTACTGCAAGGCGTGTCAGGGTCTGTGCTCAGCTATGGCCAAGAAGGTTCTGTCCCCCTGGAACATGGTCATATCTCGGCCACAGCGAGTCCCGCTCTGCATGGCAGCTGCTCCTGGCGCAGGCCCCTCCATCGTCCATCGGCTGGCAGCCACTTGCCAGCACAGTCGCATCCCCATGGCCCCCAGAAGAGCTGCAGGAGCCAGGGCATGCGTGAGCTTGGCAGGGGTAACAAGACTGACACATGAAGTAGGGTGGGCAACGCCAGAGAAAGACCAACAACCCCAAGGGAGGATCAAAAGATGGGTCACAGGAGGTAAAGAACAAATGCAAACATCCCTCGGGGCCTGCAACAAAATCCCTGTGATGGCAGCAGCCTTGGCACGAAGAGCAGAACATGGCAATGGTACTGAGACTACTTGGGACAGAGAAGAGGTTGCACTGCGGGCAGATGGCCAGGGCAGCAGGGAAGGACATGTAGAGCCTGCTGGAGCCAGCGGGCCAGTCGGATGGACACATTGTTGGCTCTTTGCAGGACACCACTATTTTACCTCTTCTCAATCTCCTCCCTGTGTGAGAGGGCACCAGCCATTCAGGGTGGGAGAGCAACTCCCCTGCCCACTCACCACCTACCTCTGCTCCCAAAACACACCCTCACAGGCTGGGGCCACCAGCCAGACACCATGGCCATCATTGACCTCACCTGGCCAGCCAGCAGCAGGTCCTACATGGCTCTGCCCTGAGCTACTACCAAGGCTCAAAAAAAGCACAAACCCTTCTCGAGCTTGCCAGTTGCCCCTTTGGCCAGCAACCCCGCTTCCCTGGCCTGGCTGAAATATTCATAGCTACCTCACTGTGTGAGGTCTTAACTCCATTAAAACTCAGGAAAGTTTAGCGTGATAAATTATTCAGTGCCAGCTTTATTTTTGGGCCAAGGCATGCAAGGATGAGGAATGAAGTCTCTTTAGGGGTGGAGAGCAGGGAAGTTGTCAGGTTCATCCTTAACCCACTAGGAAAAGCACATCTGCTACTCCTGGCACAGCATACACACAGCAACTTTTAAACCTTAAACACAGCAACTCTTCCTCCTCTCCTCCCAACCCAGGGGTGTTGACTGAAATTGTTGGTGACTCCTTTGGTAGCATTTCCTGCCAAACCCACCACTTCTCAGACCTCCCTAAGAAACTCCTCTCTGCCACTCAATCCACAGGCTAAAAGGGAACTCAATACTTCAGGATGTCCTTCAACACCACCAGCTGCAGGCATCTGTGCTATGGGCACAGTTGGAAGTCCCAGCTGTGCAGGATACTGATAGATTCAGCCTCTCTCTAAGGAGCTTGCAACCTACAATAGCTCACAAGGCAAAGGAAAAACAAAGCACACACCAAAAAAAAAAATGTAAGGAAGCAAAATTATTTCTCCCTTCCCCTCAAAACTTAGCTGGGAATGAGGGAGGGACAATACCCAAGTGCAATGCCTTCCTGGGACAGAAAAATGCTCTAATGACTTCTTTTTCTCCTGACACATTCACAAGCACTTTTACTTTTCCATTCTCACCACTGCCTACATTAGAGCCTTCAGAAACTATTTTTCAAACCACTATGATCCCGTTCCCAGCTGTCTTGCTGTGCACAGCCAAAGCCTTAAGCCCGGCTTGCAGCACCCACCCACACCGCTGCAGGAAGCAGTGGCGTATCAGGACATGGAACCGCTGGGGAGAGTAGGCAGCTGAGCCACCCAGGGCACCCAACCACCATGCCAAAGTCTGGTACTGATACTGCCCCCTCAAACGGGCAGCTCCGCAAGCTTCCCAGCCTGATCTCACATGCCCCACCAACAGGCCAAGCTGGAAAGATGCTCTGCTCCCTGCCTATATACTTAAGCCCTCGTCTTCCTCATCAAAGAGACTAACAACCTCACAGCTTTTCTTGGCTTGTTCATCTCAAGGTGTGTTCTCCTCCTCCTTACCTGCAGAGCTTTCTCATCCAGCACTCGGTGTTTGCTTTGAATCTTGTGTCTTGGCCATTTCTGTTTAGCTGGGTCTTCCGCACCAGCAAAAATTGAACTGTACTCCTGCAGTCGTTCAGGGGCTGGATACTTGGCACTGGAAAATACCTGTGGAGAGACAGGGAGGGACTGAAAAAAACCAAGTAAGTAATCCTACACTACAGAAACACATGGAGTGGAGTATACACGCAATCTGTGTTGCTGTGGGGAATGGACAGCTTGGAGTCAACAGGTTCCTCAGGGCTACCTGCACAGATTCAGTCACACATGGGCTGTCACTTCAGAAAGTAAAAGTGCCAGAACTTCTCTCTGTATATAAGTATGAGGATATTATAGGCTTCCACTGGCTGGAGAAGAATTTGAAACACTGTATTAAACAGAGGAAGAACAAGGAAAGAAGAGTTTTCACCAGTTTTACATGGCCCAACAAGATTAAAATGTAGTAAGGGGAGGCTCTCTTAAAAGAGCTTGTGAACCTGAAATAGAGGATGTTGGACTCTGCTCAGCACATGCCTTTTCTCTTTCTCATGGGGAAGGTAGAGCAGCAATTTATAAATGTCTCATAAGGCCAGGAGCTGTGGGGCTAACTGGTCTAAAAATCATTAACTGTCCAAGTCAGGAAGCAGCTTCTCATCACAACCCTGCTCAGCAGCAAGGCACGGAGAGGTGAGCAGGCAGCAGCTGCGGCAGTCGAGCACCTCTTCTTCTCCAGAGCTTACATAAAGAGTAAAGTGAGAAGGTGGAAGGGAGAAGGGAGGCCATGCAGCCTTCAGTGAAGTCTTACCTTAATAGCCTTCTTGCTGCCCTTTATCTTCTCAATCTTTGCTTGGGCAAGCGTGACTCTCTCACCAATTGCCTGAAGCTGTGCCCGGCTGGCCTCCACCCGCTGAGAGATCCTAGGAGGCAAGAACTTTTCTTAAGGTGAAGAATCCAGAGGCAGAGATTTTTTTTAGCAACAGCCAGTGCCCAGGTCCTCAGGGAAGGGCGTGAACCTCAGTGGACTGGACTGTTTCATACAGTAAAACAGTGCTGAGATATGCTTGTCTCAGTCCTATTGAGAGCGTTATGTACTCTGATATGAAGGTAAGTCTAGTTGATGACCCACAGCACAACGTTCCTGCAGCTGTTTGAGGCACAGCACAGAAAGATGGAGAACTGTGGCTTTTTTGCAACACCAGTTATCAACTGCCAACATATTTTTAATAAAAGTGACCTGTTAAAAATTAAAGGTAACACATGGGAGGGAGCAGACTTCAGGACTCACAAGGCTTATCCTGTCCTCTACTATACCAACAGTTTGTTGAACGACTTCTTCCACGTTCCTTCGCAGCTTTGCGATTTGGTTTGCACATCAGTTGAACAACACTGAGTCCTCATTTGGAGCAATAAAGGAGGCTGACTTGTGTAATCTTTGCATAACCACATCAGCACCAAATGGTTTGCAACAGAGCTGAAAAGCACTCTGTGGCAGCAGGGGATAGCAGTCACTGGTTAAGCACCTCTTGGGGTCATCATGTGGACTTATTCCTTTCCAACAAAGCTTACTGCAGATGCCTTACAGCCAGGGGCACGACTCACACAGGTTCAGCCAGAAGCTAGGAGGGACATCGGAACCAGGCGTCACCTACAGGTATCTATGGAGTCACCTTCTTGGAAGGGACCTTCCCTCCCCGTGCAGGATCTCCCGAGCTTCAAGCTCAAAAAGCTGAAAATTGTTCTGAATCTTCACCCCTCTAAAGAAACCAGCAAAGATTATTTGTTATGGCTATGCAATCCATTAGGATAGCTAGCACTCCACTTCAGCAATGTTTTGTAGCAATGAGTTCCATCGGATCATTTTATGCCTGTAAAAATCAATCTCAAGTATTGTCCTTAAATTTCACCAAAAATCCCTCTTTGCTTTTGAGTGCTCCCATGCTTTTTTTTTTCTTTCCACTCTGTATAATTCCTTTTAGTAACAAATTTGACATCAGCAGTGATCCATGATTCCATTTTCAAACTGTACCAAAACTGTCTTCTCAAGTATTTTCACTCTGTGCAGCACACTCCCTATTACAGTAGAGAAACAGACTCCACTAAAGCCCCCCACTGTGGGTAGTAAAAAACCAGCAAGTACCAGCAGCCTAGTCACCTTGTATCATTCTGAAAGACCCCTACTTCCGTCTCCAAACAGCCTTAAGTGTTTCTATTTCTTTATAGCCATGCACCCCTCTTTCTGGAGAGATGAAAATCCTTCCTTATACATACAGTAGGAGAGGACACATCCTGCTTCTACTTTATTCTTTTGGAGTGGGAGATGAGCAAAACTGAACCTTGTGAGATTCTCCCTCTCAGAATTATTCTCCATTTCCCCATCCTTTTATTTTAAATACAGCCTAACAGCTTGTATTTCGTACCAACACTAAGTACAAATCTGTCCATGATTTCCTTCCCATATCCTCCCTCCGTCTCAGTGGAGTAAGTCCACATAACCTACACACTTGATAGATTCTCAGAGTAGTTTCTGTTGTTACTTTCAGTGTGCATTTCCTAGCACCTGTCTGCAACAAATTTCATGTGTCACAGGGCTGCCTCGTTTTCTTAAAGTGTGAGATGCCTCTGAAGGACCTAAGTCTTCCCTAACTGCTCTTCCCTGAAAGTCTTCCCACCTCACAGTTCACCTCTTTTCTAGATGTTTCATAATTGTATTGATTGACACTATTTCCAGCACTGCTCCTGGAGGCAATCTGACTATTTTTACTTCTTTCAAAGCTGAAAAAAGTGGTCATTTATTTCTGCTTTGCCTCTCTCCCTCAAATCAATGATGCAATTTTCCCTCTCACTTATGAGAAGACCCCTCTCCTAGAAGAGCTCAACAAAGCCTTCCTGAAGCTCCAAATAAAAGCAAGGTATCAACTGCCTTTTAGCCAGTACCCTGCTGACTTCCAGACACAACTCTCAGGGGCTGACCAGGCACATGATCCTCTTCCAGAAGGAAATGTTAAGCAAATGGTTATGCAAGCTCAGGCCTGGAAACCTGTAACCTTTCTCCTCATTTCAACTCCACGAATGTCAGTGGGCAAGTGCTACCCTCACTCCTTTTCTTGCCCCATATCATCCCCACTGCTTCACCAAGTATCCCCTGATCCTCTCCCTTCCCACCCTTGCTCTTTTGCTGGCTGTGAAGAAGCAAAGGAGGATCTGAGGAATGCCAGTTACAGAATCATAGAGGAGTTTGGGTTGGAAGAAACCCATCCTTGCTTTTCACCCTTAATCACTTCAATTTTAACATTAATCTTCTATGACACCCAGTTCAGAAGAGGAACAGTGCCACAACTCCCTTTACGTCCCCACCAAACACAGGCAGTGAACTGGCTGTTACAAAGTGCTTCTTGGTGCTACGGTACTAACGCCTCCTGTAGTGCATGGACAGCATCAGGGCAAGAACAGAAAGCAAAGCATCCTTCAGCTCACAGCGCTGCATGCATCTTTCTCATTTAAAGTTTGATGGATCCCCTCTGAAAAACGAGGCATCCCTAGAAACAGAGCATGACCAGCAAATACTGTGCCCTAGCTCCAACAGCAGTGGTGCATCCAGAAGAGAAGGAGGGAATATGTAGAATCATTTTGGTTGGAAAAGACCTTTAAGATCATTGAGTCCAACCATTAACCTAGCACTGGCAAGTCCAACTCTAAACCATGTCCCTTAGAACCTCATCTATCCCTCTTTTAAACACTTTCCAGGGATGGTGACTCCACCACTTCCCTGGGCAGCCTGTTCCAATGCCTGACAACACTTTCCATGAAGAATTTTTCCCTAATATCCAATCTAAACCTCCCCTGGCGCAACTTGAGGCTATTTCTTCTTGTCCTATCACTTGTTACTTGGGAGAAGAGACCAACACACTCCATGCTACATTTATAGCTTCATCCATCCCTACTGCCTACCAAATAAAACCAAGAGCGATTACCTTCACCCACAGAAGGACAGTAGCAGGCGGATGGCTGGCTCCCAGCACAAGCTGGGGAAGTTGTCCAGTGCCAGCTCAGGTGTTTGAAACCACGATGGCTCTTCTCTGAGGCACCCTGTGCTTTCTCCTGTGATCTCCTCCTCTAGGCTTTGATAGGCCACATCCCACTGACCTTAGGAGATCTGCCAAAAACCTTCACCTGAGATGGCACAGATGCAGGCCCACAACACAGAAGGAATACACATCAGTCTGCAGAATTAATTTATTTCTTGCTGAGCAAAATAACTATGAAAAAAATTATTAAGCCCCCTCAATCCAACTGATCCAAATTCCATCACATGTACAGGCTCCTAAAAGTACATGACTGTTATGCACGTATAATTCAAGATATAGCTGCATGTGTTAGCTGAAAGGGACAATATACCATATTGATACATAAATAATACATGGAAAAAGCCCCTCAAGTTCAAGTGCCCTCCATCAACACTAGTATTTCTACTGCTGTGGAAACTGAACTTACTCCAAGAAGTCAACCTGATGTTTGTAAAGAAAGGGAAACACAAAGGGATGGAGAGGGCTGTTGCCAAGGATTTCAGGGGCAAACTGTTTGAAGCAAGCTGGCATTCAGACCTTAACCTCCACTTAAGAAGGACTGTGTTACTGAAGGGCATTTGTTTGAAAGGCAATTGCAATCAGGACAGGAAGGGTAAGTGTTAATAATAAAATGGCCCTTTACTGCCCCTCAGAACCTTTTGCTCATCCAGCCAAAAACACTATCAGCATCTGAACCTACCCTGCGCTTACCCTATTAGTCATTGCTGTGTTGTTTTGCTCTCAGTGCTCTTTTCTGCTTGAGAAACCCCTTTACTTAGATTCAATGTGACTCTGGAGTTGCAAAGAAGCAGGAGGCACAGTGCAGCAGCCCCTCCCTTTGGGCAGGATCCATGCTTGGGGACAAGCTAAAAGGGGCCTGCAGAAGAAAGGAGAGTATATCACCTGCCTTCAAACCCCGGGCACTGAGCCAAACCAGCGTTCCCCTCCCAAGGCTTTTCTTTGGGGAAGTAATACATGTGGTAGATTAAATCTATCTAGTGGATTATCTCTTAATCCATACAGGCTTTTATTTTTGATCTAAGCAGATATTAAAGCCAATCTTTCAGCTGCTTTGATTCAAGCTTTCACATTCTCTGGTCCCTCTGAAATCTTTTTGCAGTCAAGCCCTCTGCACCTCACTCCCAGCTTAGATCTCCTTTCTCCTAAAGCCCTCATCCTGCTGCCTTGAGCTCCTCTCCAATTTACAGGCATTTCTCCCCAATACCCACCGCAGGTCCCAGGAATACTGCCTTCCACCTCACCACCAGCCTCACTGGCCCCATATCCTCTGTCCCATCTGCAGCCATGGAGGCATCACTTCCCATTATTTCCTTATAACTCCTTTGATAAATCTCACATTCGGGCGGCTACTCAAAGATCTCCTCTGCTGCATCTGTGTCTGCTCATGGGGGAAAAATTACTGTTCTCTTACTCCCACAGGAAAAGGATTTGAGGCATTTGGAATCTAGCATGCAGGACATTGGATGATGCCTGTCAGTTGTCAGCACTGGCAATAATACTAAATTTCTATGAGGGTCTCCAAGCACACCACAATGCCAGAAAAGAACTGTGATTTTTATCATCTATATTTGCTAGGGATCAGATAGCATCAGAAAAAAAGTTTAAAATCGGAGCAGACTTAAAGACAGGCTGGCAGATTCGCAAAAAGGCAGTTGAGCAAGACAGAATTCAGCTGGAAGGAAGCATCGCAGAAGCAGGAGACCCTTTGCTGTCCATGTACACATCACCCAAAAAGTGACAGAGATGACAAAACTGGGGAAGTGGGAGAGAGAAGAGGCGAGCTCCACACCAAGGTGAATGAGAAAAGCGAGGCAGCAGAGGCTGGGAACAAACCTCTCCAGAATACCAAAGAACTTCAATTTCATATCTGAAGTACAAAAGTTAAGCGATCAACCAAGGAGAAAGAACATTACGGAGCAGAATGAGAAATGAAGTTGCACAGGAGGATAAGGCAGACAAAGTATTAAATGATTTTTTTCCTTAAATGAGGACTGCACACATCACAGCAAGACAGGCTTCTTGTCTCCTCCCAGCCCAGGCTCCAGCCCTGAGAGATAGCACAGGGATGCTTGACATTGCTGTTCTAAAATTCAGTGTACACATCATAAAGTTTTTCTATAAAACCTGGGCTTTTTGCCTAAAAGTCAAGCTGCCCATTTTTTTTTTTTTCCTGACAATGCATGCTTTTATTAAATTTCTCCCTTACTGCAGGAGGAATGAATTAGAAGGGATGTAGTTTATGGTTCTTGTATTTTATTACATCCCTGGACTCTCCAAGTGGCTGATGCTGACGCAGGGTAGCAAGGAAAGATAACAGTGCTGGCTGCCATTCATCCTTCCACAGCACCAGTGCCAAAACTGGCGAGATACCACTACTGATGAATGACATACCACTAGACCTCTAGGACAAGTTTCAGTAGGTTTCTAGAAGTGAGGGAACCACTGGTGAGGTGAGGACAGACTACTTCCCAGGGGAGACATCATCCTATGATGAAGGCAGAAGAAGGTGGTGCTGAGGGAATGAAATGTCCACCTTTTTTCTCAGGCTACTGAACTCCTTCCTCACCTACTTCTTTCATGAGCGCTACAGGCACATGCTCTCTTCTTACTAGTATGCTGCAGAGAATAAGAAAATCTCAAACTTGAAAAAGTTTTAATTTGCCTAAGAATCTTCTTGAAAAAAAGGCCATGGGCTTTTATGGCTCCTCAGGCTGCTGAAGTGATGGGGAAACATCGATGCTAACCCATAATTCAGGGCTTTGATGCACAATCCACTAGACTGAAGCATGGCTAGAAAGCCAGGCTCAAATTTCTGAGCGTGTTCTGGCTGGCTAACAAAGGATAGTGTGTTATGAGGCACCAGAGCATGCTTTACAACAGCCCCACAGCACATGGATGTTCCTGCACACTGTGGTGGGCCAGCTCGGAGTTCAGCAGCAATGACATGACCAGCAACAGTCAGAAATGGACTGTGAGAAACCTGAGCCCTACCCTCCCCACTCCCACACAGCACCTCTGCCCCAGCAACACCACAGGACCGAGATGGAGGAAAGGCTGCTGAGACATTTATGGTTTACTGCGACCCAGGGAAGCATTAAAAGCCAGTTCACGATGCCAAATCCCCTCAAAAGTTTGAAAGGCAAAATGCCAAAACACATGCTTTTATGAAAAGCCAAATACACTCAGCCACTCAAATAAAGATCAACTTGTTTGCTTTCTGCTCTTCTCTCTCCTTCATATTTAAGCAGTTTTTAAAGTCTTCCTTCATGTCTGAGTAAGTGTAATCAGAAACTGTCATCACACACCATCTCTGACAGAAAGAAATCCCAAGTGAGGCGGTGTAATCAACGTTCCTTCCTCCATTAAGGGTTTGGGTATTATACTAATTAATGTTTATCGCACTTTGATTGCTCCTTGAGCCTGATTTGCAGATGTTTCAGCATTCGCATATTGCCTTGCTCCTGTGATGCCAAACGGCTTTTCAGATTGGAGGGTGATCAAGGTTGCCAGGTTATCCTCAGCAGGATCTGGCATACATCAATCTCCACAGGTCATGTTCTCCCACACAAATAATTTCATTTTGATTTTTAATCTCTCATTTCACAAGGTGCTCCTGCTACTGTGAATTAAGTTTATGTAAAACTGGAAACTTAGAATTTTGACCTATCGACACGGCACCCTCCTCCTCCTTTCCCTGAAGCCTTTTCTCCCCAGAAAAGCAACTTATTTTTCTTTGCTCCCTTTTTTTTTTCCTGAAGTCACAAACAAGTTCTTTAACCTTCCAGCCTTTTTACTTGCCTTCCACCACTGACTGATCTGAAAGGGGCCAGGCTTTCATTTTTTTAGAAGAAATATATACTAAGTAGAAAGTCTGTGTTTGCAAATAAATTACACAAAGAGATATTCTATTTAATCTATACAGGTTACTTTTGGTCAAACTACTTCTCCATTAATAGTGTTAAGATATATAAACACAACAGGTTCTACCATCACAGTAACTTTTGGGAAGGATCCCTGAAAGAAGTAATGGGAAAAAAGTGGTTCTTCTACCAGTACTGTGGGAGTTTCAGAGGTGGCCTTTTGAGTTCCTCCCCTGGCAGTGTAGGGGCAGATACTGAAGAAAACTAAGGAGCTGCTTCCCAGAGCAGCGGTCACAGGAATAGTCTTGAGATATTAGGCAGCAGATGCTGTAAGTACTAGTAGCTGGTTTGTTATCTATATAGTTTTCAGTCATCCTTGTAAAATTTTGGCAAATATTACTCACTGAAGTGCAATATTCTAGTAGGAGCTTTAAGTGTTCCACCCCCCTGCCCCTTTTTTTTTTAGTCACTATTGAAAGGAAGGCTAATCCTGTTTGGGCAGAATTTTATGAGGCTGTCAGAAGTAAAATTTGTTTCCATGTTGCTTGAAGTTGTGGATCATATCTGGCAGATAGCCTCAGAAGGTGTTTTGGCACCTTGTAACATCAAATTAATCAACTGTGTACACACAAACATTAAGTTTCTCTTTCTCTCATCCAAAGCCCGTTTCTTAGAATAGCCAAAGATATTCCTCCCTGTCCCCATAGAAGGGAAAATGTATATCACCACACAGAGTCACAGGAAACCTAAGTAATGGAGAAATGCCCAGGTGACCCTGCAGTGAATGATATCTGGGGATAGGGACAACTAAAATCTTTAAAAGGTCTCAGATTCCTCTGGATCCCTGAGTGTAGAAGAAACTCCTTCTCATTTAGGCACTATGTCTGATTCTAAAAAAAAAAAAACAAACTGTTATGCAATTTACTCTTAACCAACATCACGCTTCACATTTCCTGTCAGCAGGAGTCACAGGAGACAGATCAGCCTGGATTTAAAGGTCTCCCAGGTGGGGTTGCAAGAGAAAAGAGCATGAGGCACCAGCCAAAACGAACACTTCTGCTTAGCTTCACCTGAAGGTAGGAACAGCAGGAGACCAACACCGACAAGTCCACAGCAGCCTCCCCAGCCCTTTCAGCCTTTGGCTCACTTGAGACAAAGATGCCTTGATAATACAGGAAGGAAGAGTGACATTTGCAGAGCCTTCCTCCCCACTGGTAAGGCAGTCCACATCATAGAATCATAGCATTGTAGAATAGTTTGGGTTGGAAGGGACCTTCAAAGCTCACCCAGTCCAACCCCCTGCCATGGGCAGGGACATCTTCAACTAGATCAGGTTGCTCAGAGCCCCATCCAGCCTGGTCTTGAATGTCTCCAGGGATGGGGCATCTACCACCTCTCTGGGCAACCTGGGCCAGGGTTTCACCACTCAATGTAAAGAATTTCTTCCTCAAGTCTATCCTGAATCTCCCCTCCTTTAGTTTAAAACCATCACCCCTTGTCCTGTCACAACAGGCCCTGCTAAAAAGTCTGTCCCCATCTTTCTTACAGGCCCTTTTCAAGTACTGATAGGCCGCAATAAGGTCTCCCTGGAGCCTTTTCTTCTCCAGACCGAACAACCCCAACTCCCTCAGTCTGCTCTCACAGGAGAGCTGTTCCATCCCTCTGATCATTTTTGTGGCCTCGTCTGGAGGTCCATGCCTTTCTTGTGCTGAGGGCTCCGGATCTGGATGCAGGACTCCACAGGGGGTCTCACCAGAGTGAAGCAAAGGGGTGGAATCACCTCCTGCTGGCCACGCTGCTTGTGTTGCAGCCCAAGATATGATGGGCCTTCTGGGCTGCAAGCGCACATCGCCAGCTCATGTCCATGCTGAAGAACAAGAGGACAGCCTGGTTTATATGAGAAGATCAGGAAGCTCCTCTTTATTCCCAGCTTTCTCCCTTACCTTCCAAGTGGTTTTAAAGCAGTTTTCTTGACCAAGGTAAGTAGCACCCCATTGTGTTTGTGTGACGAGAACTGATTTAGTGAACATCTCTAAAGGTTCTACTACAGGGCTTGCCCTAATGTAATCCTGAACGTACGGCATAAGCTAAGCTCCCACTCAATCATTGGGATGGAGGCTTTTTATATCAATATGGCACATAGCACAAATGCTGCTCCTAGTCTGTTTATCTCCACTGCCAAAACAGTCATTGTCACTAAGAATAAGAATGCTGATCAAAACATGCCTCCAGAGCGGAAAATTATTCCTTGTGATACACGTTCAAATCTAATCAATCTCTGAGAAAAGCATTGCTTTCCTTTGTATTTAATCTAGTATCATTAGAACTTCATAGTTTTTCACCCAAAGATCTCCAAGTAATTTCCGAGCGTTAATTAAGTCTCAGCTGCTTGTGACACCAAGAATGGAATTGTTTGTCCCCTGTGACAAAGGAAATCTGGGGAAATTCATAGTGCAGTCCCAGCAGACCAGATTTTCAGTTCGTCATTTACTAATTTGAACAATTTTTGCTTTAATTCACAGGAGCTGACATATACATTTCCACAGTTGTATAATTTTCAGGTTTACTGAGTTTAAGACCACCTGTGCAAATACTTCTACCCTCTTCAGTGCCTCCCCATTGCCAAGTCAGTAACACTGCTGCTCTCTAGAATAAACTACAGCCACCAAGCACTGATACAAAACACTGACCATTCTCTCCATCACCACTTCTTACTCTGGATCCAAAATATACACTTTCCCCACATTTAAGACACAAGTTTGAAGGTAAAGGTTTTTGTATTGGCTTTTCCCCACTTCCCAGCAGCTGATGGCAAGCACATGGAATTTGACTTGCATGTCACAAGTTGAACCCTTTGGTCCCCTTTTCAATAACAGATACTTAAGAGCCGTATTTACAAGCTAGTAACCACACAATGGTCACCAACTAAAATCTGTTGCTATAAAAATCACTGTCCTGCACACATAAGAATGAAAGCCTACCCAAGAAAAAGGACTTGCTACCATAAAGCAGTGTGTTTCATCAGCTGTGAAGCCCTGAAAGGCATCTGTACTTCACCTTTTCTTCCTGTAACTCTCAGTTCCTTTCTGACTTCCACCATGTAATAAGGATCTGTCTCTGTGATACTTCTTCACTTTGTCCTGATCTATTGAGGTTGTCATCAGATACTAGGTAAATGACGTAACTAGCTTTTGAAGGATGAGTTGGAGTATCCAGGTCATTTTATTTTGTTCTCAATACTCTGTTGCTGCTCATCATATTTACTGCAGCCATCACTGTATTTTCCACAGCTTACAACTCAATCAAATTTCTTCTATTCCCTTCCACGCTTCCTTCAATTAGATACTTCTGCCCATGCAAGCATTGCCAACTGCTGCCTCCGTTCAGCAGTCCATGAGCCTCCTCAGCAGCTTGTGAGGACCAGTGCCAATGCCTAAGATTCCCCCAAAATGTTGCTACAATGAAAACAAGCCCCACCACATAAGAGAACTATTTCTGAGAAAGTGTATCAGCCCTTTGCTAGTTAAGAAACCTCATCATTAACTCCACTTTCTCCTTTGCTCACTTATGGTTCCAATTTGAACTTCTAATAACAGATCCTTTTCTTTCACAATTGTTCTCCTTCTTTTAAAGGAAAAAATTCTTTCCATATTTTTTGTAAATTAAGCTTTTTATTTCAAAATATTTGCTCTTCAGAAACAGAGGTTATTTAGTGTTACTTCTTCATTTTCCTACAATCAATTGCAGTCACACTCAAATCTCAGAAGGCACCTTCTATGATACGCCCATCAACAAGCTAATTTGAGCATAAGTGCTTCTTCAACAAATGAAAATAATCTTTATGACATGTTATCCATCTAACACCTTTCTTGAGTCATTACAGCGCTTTCTTGCTTTCTTGATGTATTTCTAGTTACTTTTCGCCAAAGAACTTTGGGGCCCAGGCAGAGATTTTTTCCACAGCATCGAAGAGCAGATGTCTCTCTGCTTGGACTGACAGCTGCTCTGTCATTTCAATGAAACAGTCCGTGGTGCATCAGTGATCAGACATCACCTTTAAAGCAGTTCTAGACACACGTTTTCATTTTCCTCACTATCCTTTTAAAACTCATCTTACGCACATACCAACTCAAATAGTCATTAAGAATGGAAACACTCCCTTCAGAATAATACCAAAACAAATTTGTCCAGTATATTTTTCAAACCTCCCTCCCCACCCCAAAACTGCCAGGACCGTAAATTCATAAATTTTAATAGCCTAACCGCTCACTCTGTGACATACACAATAAATGTTCTCATGGACCAATGCCTTTAGTGGCAGCTAATCCCCTCATGCCAGCTAAAAGTAAGCACAAAGCATAATGAAGGGCACAGATTTGTCTGTGACATTGTTTGTTTGTTTGTTTTTTTCCCTCCAAAATCACTCATGTGCTAGAAAGAACAAAGAAAATGTTGGCCAGTGCTCAGTAACTCAATAGCAGTTGGGAGCTTTTCACCTTCCTTTCCTTAAAATAGTCACACAAAGTATGAATTTGTTCTGGAATCAACAAAATCCAAGATGCCACTGTCAAAAGTATTGTTGTTGAAGCAAAAACAAATAGACCCATGCATTGGGCCAAAGTTACAGAGAGAACTGAACTGTAGAGATCATGAACTTTGTAGTTTCTTGGTGTTAAGCTACTGGAATGACTGGTGTGTTATTTCAGACATAATCAGAAAGGCTATTCCTGCTGCCCTACCACAGAGCAGAAGTGCAACAGCTTTACCTTCTCTTCTAAAAGGAATGTCCTGTTATGCTGCTTGAGCTCATCAAGCATGTCTTCTTGTTTGGCTTTCATACTAGATCTAAAATGAAAGTCCTGGAAGTAAAGTAAAACTAGATATTTGCATTTTAAAGTGTATATTAAACCAGAATAAGGATCACATTGTTGGATTAATTAACAATGGAATCCAACTCAGAAGATACTAAACTACCCACCTGGGGTTTCTCTTTAACATACTTTACCATCCAAATCCTTCATCCCACATTACAAAAATAATTTTTATAGCCCCCTCTCCCTAATGGCATAGCATGGTGTCTGAAGGATGTAGATGGGAGAAAAACAAGAATTCCTTCATTAGCATCTGCAAACGGATCTGATGTCTCCAAAAGTGATGCTCTGTTTTAACTGTCAGTTGCATTTACATCCAAACTCTAACCTACCCCATTTGGAAAGGCCCAGTGACTGCACCACAGCTAGTCAGAAAAAAGGACCAGGGAAAGAGAATTTAATCCACCAGTCAAGTGTGAAGAACAGACCTTTGGCACTCGTGTTTTCTCCTGCAACTCTCCCCCCAGCATGCACACTCCCGCTTACATAGGAGAGAGCCTGTAATACACATTTCAAGCCACTCAATGTTATTTTCCAGACAGTTTTCTCCACACTAGATCCCTGATAGAAGTCACGCCTATAAAACAAAGTGACTTACTTGAATTTCTTCCTCTAGGGCTGACCGAGTAGACAAAACTCACTCATAGGAAGAGAAAAATTACTCTAACACATGTTAGAGTCCAGCATCTGAAGCTGGTTGAGCAGGTAAAGCTATCACTTTGTATAAGACAAGAACAACAAGGCAATTGCTTCAAGACTCATAGAATCATATTGGTTGGAAGATAACCTTAATATCATTGAGTTCAACCATAACCTAACTCTGGCACTAAACCACATCCCTAAGAACATCAAAGAAGAGTGGGAATATCTGAAAATACTGGTAAATTCGTGGGCTAAGAAACGAGAAAAAAGGGAACCTTTCTTTTGTTGTGAGGCACACACTGACTACTTGTTATGATCTGCTGCTTCTTAGATATTTCCTGAGAATAACAGCTACAGCCATTTGGGGTAAGTGGCTGGAGGGAAAGGAATGCCTCTCTGGATAGGGAAGTTCATAATAACTTTTCCAGATCTCCTTTACTTAACAGCCACCTCTTGTCCTTGTAGTTTATAGACAGGACCTATTGCTGGACAAAATCTCAGCCACTGCATCTCCCATCAAGTGGATCGGGATCCTTCCAAACCACAGCCATCTGGAGTACTTCATGGAAAAGAAGCTTACTCAGCTGCAAAATGAGCAGAGTTTCAGAGTTCTCCTGGAGAGCTTTCTCCCGGCACCACACCTGTGGGAAGACATTAGGGATGCACACTTAACGTTCCCATGTTAAAGGACTGCAGCCATGAAACTTCTTCAGATTAGCCAGTCCCATCCCTGCTCTCTGGGCAGCCCTCAAGGCCCAGGTCACTGCCTGGACCCTGGACTGACACTGACATCCCACTAACCGACTGAGGGATTGGCACCATGGCTGTCAACACACAGCTAAAGAAGCACTGTAGCCCAACTCGCCCACTCTTTACCCTCTGAAAGTCCTTTCCCTGTCACACCTTCCCACCATGCTCCAACCCAATGCTGCCTTTAAGGCATCCCCAAACACATACAAGCACTGCACACAAGTGATTCACATGTCAGCATCTGTCTGAATCAGGTAGAAACTCTGACACAACACTCAAGAGATGAGACTAGAAAAGGTGTCAACATGCCCATGCAGCTCTGGCTTCAGAATTAACTGAAAATAAGTATGCAAAGGTAGACCCTTGGTGCCATTGTAAAGACCTGCATTGCTCACTGGAACAAGTCTTTTTGGCATGTAGTAAGGAAGACAGATCACCACCACTTCCATCCCCTGCCAAATTTTTTTACTTCTTTCTCAAAGGGCTCTCAGTGGTCTTGCTACGCAGAAAAGCATACTTTAGGGTTCAGTGTGGATGTCAAGAGGATGGGACTAGACTCCTTTCAGTGATGCCCAACGATAGGATGAGGGGTAACGGGCACAGACTGAAGCATAGGAGGTTCCATCTGAATATGAGGAGAAACTTGTTTACTTTGAGGGTACCAGAGCACTGGGACAGGCTGCCCAGAGAGGTTGTGGAGTCTCCTTCTCTGGAGACATTCAAGACCCCTGTGAACACATTCCTGTGTGGTCTGCTCTGGGTGAACCTCCTTTAGTGGGTGGGTTGGACTAGATGATCTCCAGAGGTCCCTTCCAACCCCAACCATTCTATGATTCTGCGATTCTCTTCTCACCTATCTTTAGACCATTATGGATACAACATCACTGTTATTATTTCTGGATATGTTACTCCCATGCTCTAGAATATTACAACTTTCAGCCATTTAAGACCTCTCTGCACTAAGGCGTCAGACAGTACTCCTGAAGTCCATAAACCTCCACAAGCATCAGCTGGTTCAGACACTGATGCACTCAGCTTCGAAGAAGGTTATTTCACTGAAACTACACAGTGCTTGGGCTACAGGCTATTCACACACCACCTTTTCAATGCAGAAACAGTTCAGTAAGCAAAAAGTTACTTCTTGTCAATAGCAGAGAGGTCCTCTTGCGCTTCCACTTCTTAAAGCAGAAGAAACAAGGGTAATTACACCTCTGTACTTTTTGTTACAAGATATAGTTCATAAAAGTTGCAACCAATTTATAGCAGTTGGGAGTATACAAAGCGATCCATCCTTCAGCTTATTCACAGCTCTGTCTTCAAATCGACTGTGTTTTAAAATAATCATTGGTGAGAGAAGGCACTGTTTATCAAGATAATTACTTCTCACCTCCACAAGTGGGTCTAACATTTGTTTCTTTTGCCTCTTGCTGCTACAGGGTTTATTTCTATAGATAGCTTTGAAACTGGCTTTATCTGCTTTGGAACATGGCCTTTGAATAATGAACCATTATAGCTACTACAGATGGCAACTCTTGTGTTAAAATCATAGCTCTTTAAACACTTTAGAAAACTTTTGCTGAGCTATAGGCAGTCTAGAGATGGTAGTAAATTGATTTCAGTCTACAGAACCATAAAAATATGAACAAAAAGCAAAGAAAATTAAGTCAGAAAGCCACCATGAACTGCATATGATTGGACAAAATATGGGGTTTTTTTATTAATGACTTCAAGATGCAAAGATTACTGGATGAATAGAGTCTGCACGGCAAGAAGTTCCTAAGCTATCAAGAACTTATTTTTATAAAGCGTGCTAAGATTTATCAGAGACTCTTCTAGGCCACCTCTCTTCAGGAAATCCAACCCATGCAGCTGTAGACAGAAACATCCCTTCTTACAAATGATAATTTGAATTGCCATAATCAATTCTCTAGAAGTGAAGGTGGGATTTCCCTTGCTCATGACCAAAGAAAATAAACCAAACACCTTCAAAGCAAAGCACTCCTTTACTGAAACAGTGACCTTGTCTCCATCTGTTCTCCTTCAGTTATCACTCCACCCTCTGAGGAACAACAAATCCTCCTTCTGAGAATCAACCTGGTCTCTCCAGAGTTGCAAAAGGAGAATTAAAGTTGTCCAGAGAGGAAGGAAGAGATTGAGGCTCCAGGATGCTCAAGCCACAATACATAGTCTACTGGGTATTCTTCCAGCTACCAAGTTGCACTTATCTTCATCTTACACTTCTTCCTACTCTTGCATTTCTTACACGTCTTCTCAGGGAGTCTGTCTTGTCCTGTTTTTAAGGACCAGGGAAAGAATTAGCTCACAAGAATTTGAAAACTGTTGCTCAATACTGAGTTTTCTCTAACAAGGCACACTGTACAAACAAGATACTACCCTGTCAGGGTCAAAAAACCCACAAACTACACTAAACTAAACTAAACTAAAACAGGTAACTTTGGTACAGGTAGCAAAGTTTCTCCCTACTGTTTCCCTTTCCTGCTGCACATGCCATCTGTTTTGATCAAACTGTCTCACATCTCCACTAGATATTCCACTACCCTGAAAGGCCCTGTGAAAGTACAGAGAATCCTTTCAAGAACTCTATTAAGGCTGAAATTGTTGCCTGCCTCCTTTTGCTAAGCAGCTTTGAGACCAATGTCAGAAGTGGGACAACAACTCTCCTGCAACTTTTGCATTTTGCTTCAGTTTTTTACTACTTAACAGCAAATTGCTACATCAGCAGTTTAGCATGATTGCACCTAAACCACTCATTTTATTTTTAGTAACTGAGGATATGGGTACGGCTTGTATTTCCTTTGTGCTCCTGGATGGCCATTTCAGCACCCTGGACACAATATTCCATCATTTTCTTTTCAGAATTAGACTCAAGCATTAAGAGCCCTTCCTCCTCAGAGGATGTTTTCTGTAGTTAACACAAACTCATCTCATGCTTTGAGAATATTTTGCATTAATGCCAGCACTGAGCCTTTTAGTGATTCATTAAAATGCACCACTATTTGCAGACGTGCTATTAGGCGCAAAAAGTTTAAGTCTGCTTGGAGAAGGATATTGAACGTGAAGCACTTCAGTCATTTCTTTAAATTGCTTGTTTTAAATTATGCTGAAGGCCTTGTTAGTGTACAGAAGGCTACAGCTCTCTTATCAAGTTCAAGGCTGCCTTTCAATCACTTAAGGCAGAACAGATTGATCACTCTCCTTTTGAGGGAATGGGATTCAAAGATAAACAGACTGCTAGTGAAATAAACTGATGTGGAAGAGCTGTTGTTAGTAGACTTAGAGCAAGGGCTTAAGTAACCATCAAAACATTACAATGCCAATGCCATAAAAAGCATTTTGCTTGCAGAATCAAATTTAGCATTCTGTTCCTCTCCTTCAAAAGACACATTTAATATCTGCAAGTCCAAAAAACACAGATTTCTTCAGCACTTTCTGAGATGAGCAAAAATCCTGCCTTGCTAATTCTCTGTGTTTGTTTCATTTTGAAGGAATAATCTTTTAATGACTTAACACCATTTAGTCTCCTCTTTCCTGCTATTCCCATTTCATTTCAAGCTGTGATAGCTCTATTTGTGCTCCTTCCCACTTGCTGCCCCACTGCATGGGCTGTCAAGGCATCTGAATTGAGCCTGAGCCTCAGATCTCACAAGATTTTAAGCTTAGGGATTTCGCAGCACCTAGAAAGAGTTGTAATCTGGACTCTTGCAGAACAGTCACTGTCCCTTTGCCTCTTTTTGAGGGCACAGTATGCTTGTTACTGTCAGCTGCCACCAACCTTCCACGCATGCTGATCTGACCCACATGTGTCACCTCCTAAAGTTTTTCCAAGAGTTTGGGAACCTCATTCAAACTACATCTTTACAAGCTTTCAAATTTAGCTTCCAGAGAATCATGAGAGCTAAACAAATGAGCAGTTTCTTACAAAGTGTGTGCTACTCTTGAAAAAAAAAATCCACATTACTTGGACGTGCCTCTACAAGAATAAGCAATACCCGCAAGCAAAATTCCTCCCCGTCTTCCCCATGCTGTGTCCTCATGTCTGCAGGACCATCCACTCACTCCCTTACCTCACTGTTTCTGCTTAATCTTCCTGGCAGCAAATGACTGCTCCTACAGCTTCTCAGGAGAGGTATCTGATGCTAAACTAGACCTAGCATTCTCTCTCAGATGGCCCCTGGGACAACTTCAAAGTACCATGAGGCTATGCTACAGCCACCCTCCTGGTGTAAACTCACCTGAATGGTGACCCATCACAATGGAGCTCTCTTGACAGCTCTCCTAGTAAGATCAAACCCTTACAAACAGCAGAGGAACAGCTGCAATGCAGTGTTAAAGCTCCAAGCTGCATCCCAGAGCCACTGTGCACAACAAGCAACACGGTACAGCTTGCAGCAGGATCCTTCTTCACAAGTTTTCATGAACATTTAACAATACATTTCACAGACCTCCTAAATCATGTACATCCTTATCATATGTTCAGTCACAAATTTCCATCATTGATCATCACAACTAATCACAGCAATAAGTTTAAAGCAAGGGGAGAACACCCAACTGAACCTCATGATTAAGGCTTTCTTTGTAATTTCAATTTAAGGACTACTTGCATCTCAGTCCTGCTCCCATCCCAAGCATCCCTTAAGGCTCTGCTGCCCAGTCTGCCACTCCTTACCTTCCTTAATCACATGCTTACAGCATTTCCACAGTGCTTTTGTTTTCCAACTCCTGCTTTCAGAAGTGTGGCTCTCAGTTAAAGCTTTGTTTAATATTAAACCACTTTTCAAATATTTAATATGAAATGAATTTGAAACCAACTGGGAAAGAACAGGAAGGATATGCCTGTTTAGCAAAATACTATTTCAGACAGGCAAAAGACACTGAATAAGGATGTTTAAAAAGATCAACACATAAATTCTTCCTTAAACTAAAAAATAAAGCACCAGGTTGAGAAATTTTTGTATACTGGACAACTTGTGGTTGGATCACAGACAAAGACGACGGGGACCTTGATAATACAGTTCCAATCCCAAGTACTTGTTTTCTTTCTACTGCTATAGCACTCCATGAGATAACTTGCATAGGCAATTTTCCACAAACCTGTTATACAGAAGTGTACGCTCTGAATAATGAAGTGACATATTAGAGGTTATTAACATCTCCTGGCAACGAAAAGTGTCCTCAGAAATTTAGAAATCACAAAGAGCAAGCCTAGCTAACCAGGGGGGCATCTCAGGAAAGCTAAACCCACCACCTACCTGAAGTACTTAGAACAACAACATTTCTGTAAAAAAATTCACAGCACAGGATTCCAACATAAACTGTCACACAGAAAATGCTGGTAATGATGAAAACAAATAGATGAAAGACTAATGGTTAATTGAGTGTTTAAATTGGTCATTCTGCCTCCTGTGACCTATATCAAAAGCCCTCTTTAAAAGTCCAGGAGTTAAACTCATATAGATATTATGTCAGTTAGGCTATGTTAGAATATTTATGTTTTAAGCAGTAATGATATGTATTAAAATCTCAGTAGCTACAGGCGATGAATCTGATCTTTACTGCAGCTTCCACAGCAGATTAATTACATGAATTCAGTTAACACACACAAGGTTAAAACTTCCATTATGCCAAAACACAACGCTGGAAAGTATGTGCAACCTCTTGATCTTCTCACAGTACTGATATCAGCACTACGAGGACTTCCTAAGAGGATGGGACTGTTGACTGTACTGACCTCAGGCATCAACCTGCACTGCACAGGTCTGCGCTCTCCCTCTGCAGGATGTGGCACTTGGCTGTTCTCCGTGTGGAAGAGGCCAAATGGGTCCCTGCTCCCAGGGGTGAGGAATAAGGCAGAGAGGGATGCTGAGCTACCCCCGCTCTCTCTTTTTGATTCCACCTTGCAGTCCAAGTGCACTGTTAGCAAGGTACACAGCAGATTTAGCTGCTAGGGGTTGCTAGACCTGCTCTCCAAGGCTGTTTCCAGTGAGTCTGTTCTGAAATTCAGCCACAGTTTAACTGGGGTTTTTTTGTTGCTGTGGTTTTTTGTTTGTTTGGGATTTTTTTTCTTTGAGGGGGGCAGCTTGATTCTCTACAAACTAATGAACTTGGTGAAGTGCCTCATTCACCACGTATCTTGTCACAGTCAAACCTCACAGCAAGTCAGCTGGTTTGAGAGCATTTGGAAAGAAGACAGTTTGGCAGAGACTTGTCTCAGGGGTTATTTCACAGAATCCCCAAAACAGGGAGAAAGGGAAGAAAGCTGCTTGTCTTCTTTCTCCCAGTTCTCCACATGCAAAGGTGTCTTTCTTGTATCCCCTTGAGAAGACCGAATCCATAGGAACTTTTCACAAAGGCTGCTTCTGCACAGCCACTAACTGGCCCAGGGAATATTTCTTCTTCAACCACAACAGCACCACAGTTGCCTTCTGCCAGTTTCCAAATAAAGAGAGAAAAAGCTCCTTGCACCTTCCTTTCACAATGGAGGGACCTGTTCATTTAAGAATTTATACTCAATTGTCACGTCAGCAACATCTCCGAGCAGAAGTTTTGATCAGCTAACATAGAAAAAAAAAAGTTTGTTTACGGAAAGATTCCTCTTTCCATAGAGAGTAAGAGAGACTTTTTCACTCCACCTTCAACAAATTACAAATCGGCTTGCCACTCTCGAAAGCACCGTACCAATCCAACTGTTCCCACAACACAACCTCAGAACATCTGCATCTTTGTAGTACTGAAGTAATGAGTTTGACACACTCAGCTGAGTCTGCCACACTGAACAAGTTTCCTCTCCATCAACACTGCAAGCTGCTGTTTTGCAGTTCAGAACAGTCAGCTTCCCCAGATAAGGCAGCTCCTTCCTGGAAATGGAAGATAGAGCTGCTTTATCTCAGGAAAGGGAGGATAAAAGGTCACTCTTCAGTAAGTGGCAAAGTTCTCACCTTGAAAGCTTTGCCCTTGATTGGCATGGAATAACCAAGGTCACGGAACTTCTAATCAGAAGCCTGCATAATTACTGAATCATTATTAATTATATCAGAGCGCCAAGACCTCAGAGGAAAGGCAAAGCAAACAAAGAACCCAATGAAGCCTCCTCTGTTGTTGGAAAAAATTGGTAATTAAAAGTCATGAGTGCACCAAAGAGGGAGGGAACAGCATCACAGCCACTGTTCAGGACTCAGGAATGACTTGCATACAAAACAGCAGGTTTGTCTCCCCAGGGAAATTACAGAGTACTGCATTACAAAACAGTGAGTAGGAGGGAAAAAAAAAAAGGAAAAAAAAAAAAGAGACAGAAAGAACTACTCCTGTTGTATCAATAGCTTTATTTGCCCCACAGAAATAGACAGCACTGCCAACCAGTCCCAAGTTTGAAAGGTGTCTTCCACACGTTTCTGGCAGCTCTGGAAAGGCTTCTCCCAGCCTTCCACCATTAAGGGTTCCCATACTGAGAAGTGCACACAAGAATGAGACCTTGTGGTCAACCTAATCCAGCCTATACGCAGCCCTTTCCCAGGAGTTCTTGCCCAAATGAAAAGCCCATTTTTCCCTCAATGACCTCAGTTCAGCCATAGTGACCATCCTTTCCCCAGAGGCTGTGCTTCAAAGTGTCACTATCAAGAATCAAAAAACTTCCCAAAAATACTTGAAAGAATGCCATGCTCCTGCTCAGAATATAATAAATCAAACTAGGTAGTCAGGATCCCTAGTAAAACCAAAGCAAATGCTTTTGCTGATCAGGCTATGAGAATACAAATGCTGATCTATGTTGTTACCAATGATAGAATACACCATCTCAGAGCACTGAGATATCAAATATGGGACTGGATGAAAAAATGCACCACATAGTCTGTCATCATTTGCAGGCAAACACAAGAATCTCTCTGATCTGCCATATAGGTAGTCTTAAAGATTCAATCCTAAAGATGACCATGGCAGAGATGGCAAGTTTGGGCCAAATCCTTGAAGAGAACAGTTTACATGGATTATGAGACTGTAGCGAATGCAGTCTTGTGTGCTCAGCCTTCCCAACATACAAAAAGAGAAGTGCAAAACACCAGAAGCCCAATGAGAACAGTCTGTAAGTCCCAGAGATCAGAACAAAGAGACATTTTCTACTCCACTGCTCCACGTACAACTCAGATCTATCATCAACATACTCTAAATAAGAAAGTCTACCATTTAGAACACAAGCAAGAAGGAATAAAGGATAACTACAGTAGAAGCAGTAATGCAATTTGTGGGAGTCTGCCACTGAATAAAAAATTAATAACAACGTCTGGCTAACTGCAGCCATTTCATTATGCTTAACTTTGACAGACCCGAATCCAATAAACTTTTATTGAAGTGCATCTGGTCCTTCTTTATCTCTTCTGTGAACTTCCATTACTTGCCCATACTGTGCCCTTTCACTGCTGCAACCTTATCACAGCATTCCGTTGCCTATTGCTGAATGCTGCGTCTCCAGCCCCCACGTTACAGCGCCGTACCTGTTGAAGATATCGCCCGACACCTTTTGCAGATACTGAAGTGCATCTGCCACCTGCTGAACTGCCTCCTCCCTGCGTAAGTCCGGTTGGATCAGGGGGACTGAGTACGTCTGACCTTCCAAAAAATGCTTCTGGGCTACAGTAGTCATTGTGCCTAAAGGAAAGAGCAAATAAGTCATTACAGTAAACACACTTCCATTTTATCACAGCCTTTATTCAAGAACTTCCAGTTTCTGCTCCCCTAAATATTTTAGGAAAGCTTTTGCAAAGAAATCAGTGAGCTGAGGAGAAAGGCACAAGTAGTAAGGTTGACATATTGGATTTTTAATAAATCCAAGGCAGCTACAGTGAGGTGGGAGTCTCTTGCTTATCTGGATGCTCTTGGGAACCATAATTTTATTTTTAGCATGATACCTGACAAATCTCTGCTCAGTACTGGGCTGAAAACACAGACCACGCTTTGGAGCAAAGTCGGTTCAAGGTGGCGACAAGACTAATCAGAAATCACCCTGTCCCCTCCTCTCATCCTCATATTCCAGATGGATCTATTTCAGGTCATTCAACCCTATTAGCAAAATGCAGTATTTCATCTTACACTTCTGCTCCAAGACACACAACCACCCTCCCTTCCAAGAACAGCAGCTATGAAATTACAAGGCATGCATGTGCACACACGCCCTTGCTCCCAGTCTGTTAATGAGAGTTCTTCCATCCTGAGACTCCCAAGAGCTGCTTGTTGCTTCTGGCGACTGGGTTTTTCCTTAGTAACTATCTTGAAAGAAGTCTCCTTATTTTAGGATCCTTTCACATATAAAACCAGAACAGTCACTGAAGTCTTTCAGTTGTGTTCAACACATACACCAGAGCAGTACTCCTGCTCCTGGATGCAGCTGGGCCAACACCACTGCTCTGTAGCTCAGCCAGGAGAAGGTTGTGCATTACCCATGGCTCCATCCTGACAGCCTTCCTCACCCTGTCCCTCAGCAATTCCCAAAACATTTTTACTCATAAAAATAACAAAAAAGTTCCCGGGACATGAAGGAGGATGCAGAGAAGAAACCCATTTGTAAACTCATAAATAGGTTACTGTTTGGACAGCCTCATCGATGAGCAGATTAGAGCATCCATACAATTTTCTAACCCAAATTCTGCTGCTAGGCCTATACACCTCCCTTCAAACTTGTTATCTGTGTGTGTCCTGCTCATTCAGACTGTAACAAAACACAGTCTAAAGCTGATCATTACAGAGCTTCACCATGCACAGTGTTGTGCATCTATATAAATCTTCATTAAGCTGAAGAGAAGCAAAACAAAGGAGTATCAAAAAATAAGGTATCAGAAACAGACAGAGATGTTTCAGGACTCCACACATTCCTTCTATGGTACTTGGAGGTCTGCAGGGGCTGGTCCAGGGAGCACTGCTGTGTGCAAACTGTATTCCAGTCCGTACGGCAGAGCAGGCTGAGGATAACACAGAAACACAGCTGTGCTGCAGAAATCACAAAACAAGAGCCTGAAGAGACAGTTACGGCATAGATCAATAGTTTCATAGGTGAAAATTAGAGGGGCCTTTGCACATTCTTAAACTCCCTGTCTTGCTTCACAAACTGAAAATATGAGATCAGACTTGCTTGCAGCCTTTCCTGTATATTTACGAAACACCATCCCACAGACCCTCTCCGAATTCGTCCTTTCTGATACTACCACAGCAGGTTAGGAAAGACTTTCTGTAGAAGTGATGTGGCTGGGTTTGTGTTGTTTTTGTGGGGTTTTTCGTTTGTTTGGGTTTTTTTGGTTTTGTTTTGTTGTTGTTTGGCTTGTTTTTTGTTTTGTTGGTTTTGTGGGGGTGGTTTTTCGTGTGGTTTTGTTGGTGATTTTTGTTATTTTGGGGGTGGGGTATTGGTTTGATTTTGCAGCGAGGTGGAGGGGGTTGGTTGAGATGTCTTCTGAGGGGAAGGGGGAGGATGCTTAACAATTAATCATGACAGGTAAAGGAAGGAGGACACCTATGAGCCTTTCTGCAGATAACAAATGTGCAAAATCAAGCCCAGCCATCAGAAGACCTGGCTCTGCTGCAGGAAGCCCAGACTCATTCTGTTTCACTTCATGCATCACTGGCAGCCAGACTCTGTATCCACACTCTTTAGCGGCAATGTTTGCACACTGATTAGTCTTCTTGACTGGGCCTATTCAGCAGGCAGGAAATTATTATTTAGAGTTGTAAAACATACAAGTCAATCTGAGAGGAGTACAGCTAATTTTGAGATGGCAATTTTTGATCTGCTGACCACAGCCAAGCCTGAACTCTTTGTGCTTTCAAATCTACTATTTGACCGACAATGCAGAACAAAGCGACCGTATAACACGGTGAGTGCGCAGTTACAAGATGCTTTGGCTCTGGCAGCAAAACAAGTTTACGATCCTCCCTGCCCCTGGTCACAACTCTTCTGTTGCATCAATGCTGCTGATGTTTGGGATGCCTATTTTTAACTCAGATCAGTTCAATGACCTGATTTACCACAGCCAGAGAAACAGCTGTAATTGCCCAGTCATGGAACAGAGTGGGAAGCAGGGGCAAGAAGGGGACTTCTTAAACTTGCTCCACTATCAAAACCATTACTGTGTAATGGTAATCCTGCCCCACAGGATGAGAAGGCCAAGCTTTTCACCTCCTGAAGCCAGATGAGATTATAGAGCCCCAGTATGATTTCCCAGGCACTCGCCAATCCTAATTCTCTTAATGACTTTTCTAAAGCCAAGCTCAGTTCAGCTGCTGACTGACAGATGCTCACACTCAGAAGCACTCCCTGAAGCCTTTGCACTTTCAGCACTCCACCAGCTATTCCCAAACCATTTCTTTTGTCACACTCAGAAGCTGCAGAACATCCTTCAGGACCTGCTGCTCCCTTGCAGAAAGAGAAGCACACAGGAGTGGGGTAAAGCAGAGGAAGCCCCGGGTGCTCCTGCTTACAGTCTCACAGTTCAGCTGTCAGTAACTTCAGTTTCACAGGTTCTCAATGCAGCCTCTCACACGAGCTCTGGATTCTCACCCTTCCTAAAAATAAACACATTAGAGAAATGTGGAAGACACTGTGGAAACTGCTATCAGAGACAGATACAACAGAAGTCCCTTCTGTGCAAGGTAATAAATTAGAGATTTATAGCAAGAAAGAGGAAAAACAGCAACACCCTTCTGAATGGCAAGACTCAGGCGAAATCCCATGCTATAACTGCTATTTATCACTTGTGGTGACCAAACTGACTAGAAATAAGCCATTTTTACAAACACTTTGAGTAAAGACCTGACCATATGCTTTGAATAAATGCAGAAATGCTTCCCATGACAGGGACTGCAGGAACAACAAAGATTTTAATAGGGAAAACCCAAAATATTCCAAACAAAAGTCGGGAAGGAAAGCAAAGACTGAATGTCACTCAGCAAGACCAACTCTTATCTCAACCTTCAGTGCACTGAAAAGGAAGAAACACATTTCCTTGCCATGCTCCACTATCAGAATTAGGCATCACATAAAAACAAAGCGCTGAAGATTAGAAAGATTGCAGCTCTCTCACTCTGTCCAATGGATGCCAAGCCTTCACGTAACATATGCATCAAAGGTGCAAATATACTGTTCGTATCTTACACATGGAAGTGACTTCCACAAAGCAACAAACTGCTTCCAGTATCACTCCAGAATCTTCAAGAGAAAGCTGCTGTGTTTCAGCAGAAAGAACAGTATGCTGGAATTATGACATCTGACATGAAATACTCAGATGCTGCAGTGAGAAACGGACACGTGAAACCCCAAAGCAAGTACGATTCAGAAAAGCACATGTCAGATCACCCAAGAGATTTAATCATTAGTGGTGTGACCACCTGTGGGTCACACAAGGCAGAAGAAACAGCAACGTGGCTCTTTTTTGTGATCAAAGAGGCTCTGGAAAAAGAGTTGCAGCACCTGGGAGCTCCAGCCACTCTATTCAATTATTTTTTCTATGTCAACTTTCATGATCAAGACAAATGTGCTCCGGTGTTATATAATAACCTAATTTGCCTTATTAAATTGCAAACAAAAAGAAAAAGGTTGTTCTCTCACTGTACCACCTGCTTGTGAGTGCTGTATCCTGATTTAGAAGTTCTGACTGGAGCTAGCAACTGCTCAGATTTGCCTTAAGCTGCCTATACCTTTAACCTTAAGCAAACTGGTACAAAGCTCATCAGGGCTAGTGGCTACCCCTCTGCAACCAATGCTGCTCTCGACCTCTCAGTTCCAACATTCACACTAGCAAAAGCTGAGAGAAACAACAGCAGTGGGAACTGCAACATCAGCCTCCACCAGGCTGTCCCACCTTTCCAAAAGACTTACACCAGGACACATACAGGCTGAGCACGCCAGGGTTTTCAAGTATCTGGAATGAGCAACTGGTCATACTGTTAAATTATCACAGACAAATCTAATATTCGGATGGTTATGTAGTGATTTGCAGCTCCGAACCCAGAGAAGGAAGTATGCAACTCACTGCTCTGGGTAGGTAGAAAAATGTTCCACCTACTTTGCTCACCTCTTGGGTTACTTCTCCCTGAACCCAAGAATAAAACTCCTTATGTCAAGGCTAATCCTAAGAGAACTTGTTAGAGAGCAAATGAAGTCTGTAAAAGAAGCAGCACTGCTCTAAGTTCTTTAGAAACTATTGCTCTAAGGAGGACCAATCACTGAGATTATTATCTACAAACAAAAACCCCCTACAACCTTAAAATATCTTGATTTTTCAAGGAAACATAAACAAAGGCAACATTAAGAAAACAATTTAGCTGCCCTCAACACAGGCAGAGAATGTAAAGCTCTATATAAAACAAGAACTTACCAGATGCATACTTAGCTGTGAAAATAAAGGTAGGATAAAGCAAGCTACCACCACTACCACTTGTTTCCTTAACAAACTTCATGGTATTAAAAAAAGGGAGTTGAGGGAAGAAGAGGGGTTAAATACTTCGGGAAAAAAAAAAAATAAATCAGTGCGTATTCTTCAAAGATACAAGGGCTGCTTCAGCAATTACTGTGCTGCTGTTTCTGTCATTGCCCTGGAAAGGCAGCATGAACTAAAGCCCCTTAATTCCCACATGCTGTGACATCTCCAAGAAGTGGTGACAGGCTGTCTCTAGCCCTATGTCTCTCCTTTGTAGGACCCTAATAAAAGATCAATGCCTCATAGCCACCTGCAAGGATGCAGAAACCAGCACGATGCAACGAAACACAAGTTTGCACATCCTGCACCACACACCACTGCACTGCTACCACCAAGATGGTTCCACAGCGGCAACAGACCAAGTCACAAATGAACTACAGGCTAAGACTGAACACATTGAAAAGATGGAGTAGAGAGAGGTGCTGTCTCCTCCGAGAGGAGAGTCTCATGCATAACTTGGTTCACAGTGAGAAGTCAACCTAAATCCCTCGCTGACAGTATCTTCTTACACATCTTCTTACTTTCTGTCATGTTCACCTGGACAAATGTTGTCCCATCCTGGCTGACAATAAGAGACCTCAGTTATTCTCATTTTCCTCTGCTTCGGTCTAGCACACTACATCAGTACATGGCTCGTAACACCTAAATGCAGCTTTTAGAGCTCAAAGCTTCCAGCCGTTAAAATGTCTGTTGTGCGTCTCACCACAAACTTCTACAGTACACTCACCTATAGTACTCTGTAGTATTGTACTTAATATACTACTACATCATCTTCGTTCTCTACTTTCCACACAGGATTCCCACAGAATTTAAAATCATGATCAAATCTGCTGTCATATTCAAGTTATACATTGGTTGTACTAGACACTTCCCAGAGGCCATTCAAAAAAATATCAGAATGAGTTCCTCCAAGGACAAAATACTACTAATTAAAAAAAGTTAGTTTATCACCTTGCCCTCCATAGATAAATCATACTACTGTGAGTCTACTGTATTTAAAAGAGAGACTTAATGCAGCACAGGAGCCCAGATGCAAGTCCTACCCTGTTTCCCCAAAAATAAGACCTACCTCAAAAATAAGGCCTGGCACGATTTTTCTGGGGTTTTGAGAATGCTCGAAATATAAACCCTATTAAAAAAATAAGCCCTAGTTACAGTTAATTTAAAAAAAAAAAAATCAATTTAAATAGTGTCCAGGCAGCTATACATGTAAAAAAGTAATAAGTTTTGGAGCAAAAACTAATATAAGACTCTGCCTTATTTTCAGGGAAACAGGGTATTTCACTGTGCAGCAAATGACCGTTCTGCTCCGTGGTGACATTCACTGGAGGGGTTGAAATTTAGCCCTCCAGCAGAGCACACAAGAGGTAACTATCCTGGGTAGGAGAGCAGGATGTATTTCCAGCAGTGAGACAAGAGGTTTACCACAGTCCCTGTGCTAAGCCAACTTTACCTTTTGGGGTGAGGGGGGCAGGGAGGGGAAGGGAAGGGAGGAGAAGAGAAGCACTTCGAGAAGTTAAGAGGATGAAAAGTCTATTTATATTTTTTAATTAACCATGTTCTACAGTGTTATTAAGCAGCAATCCAAGATGCAGATGGTACTGATTTGATTGGCAAGAGGTGCATTGTGCTGAATATTAAGGAACTCTGCCCCTATAAATAGGTCTAATCACCATCTGAAGTCTGGAAGGCAGTGATGAAAGAAAGCATTAATAAGACCATAATTAGGCCCTGTAGCAGCCTGTATTCCACCAGGGTGCTCATGTTACTAGACATCTCTTATAGTAGCATCCTCAAACTCTGTTGTAGACATTACTGCTTTGGGTCTCCAAAACTCTAGTAGCTATTTTAGACAGAGCTATGAAGAAGAGGGTTTCTTCACATTTGGAGGGCCTGGTGTTGGTTAGGATTTGACTTCCCAGTACCATTTCTGGAGCAAGAGAGCTCTCCATTCCAGCTGTTCCATCCTGCCCACTCTCATCAAGTGAATTAAATTGGGCAGCTGGAGCTCCCCAGGCACAAAAACTAAAAAGGAGTGCAGGAAAGTGAGAAGCTTTAGAAGCTATTGGTCTCCCTCCCTCTCAGAGCAGCAGGAGCACATCATGGCCACATCTACATCACCAAGTTAACCTAGTCACACCTGTAAAAGCCATTTCTGGTCCTCTGCTCCAGCTTTAGAAAGAGAGTTACTCACTCAGCCTCATCAATGTCACACTTTCAGCCTGTCATTACAGTATAGCATTACCTCAAGAAAACAAAAAAAAGTCTGTATAAAAAATGAATCCCACAATGCATCTCCCACTATATCCTGATATTTCCAAAAGTCGCCCATTGATACAGGACTGCCCAAATAGCCAAGATCTTTTCAAGAGGAGTCAGCCTCTCACATCACACCACAGCCCTGAAGAAACATCAGAACACTGGGGAGCCTGACCTGATGCTCAGGAAGGACTTGAGGGCTCATGCTGCATCTCACGCACTGCACATCCTGGCCTTGTGGGACAATATGCTGCTTGGCCATGGCAGGAACAGATTCCATCACTGATGTCGTCTCACCTCATCTGTCCTAGCAGCAGCTGCAGGAAAAGGAAAAGCTTTTTCTGCTGCACTGGTAGGCAGCCACTAACTACCCAGTGATATAACACCACTCAGTGTTCCATATCCAAATGGCGTGGAATTATTGGCAGTTACGACATATGCATTGCCCTCCAAGAACATCATGTTGCACCACAATGTCAGCTACGGTGCTAGGTGCCTTTTTGTTAGCTGAATCTATGTACTGCTGATGGCTGTTTAGTTCAACCTTGGGATCTGCTTGAAAGGCACCTCAGATCCATTCAATTTGAAACTGATACTTCACTCTACCTACTGACTACCAGTATTGCACTAGAAAAAGGTATTAAGGTAATGCTATGAAGATATTCACTTTCGGAAACAGTGAGACTCTGGTATGAAGCTTGCATCCAAAATCTCTTTTTTTTTTTTTTTTTCCCCAGTTAATTCCCTACATTGCAGAGGGAACACAATAAATAGGCTGTAACAGGCTGTAAACTGGGTACCTGATAGCAATCTGTCTCTCTGGACCGCAGGCTGTCAGAGACCGACAAACACCCCTTGCTACTTACATGCTTGTCTTATCCTGCTGTCTCCAGAATAAAGGCTGTACCTGTATCTGTACCTGATCCTTCCCGAACAGTCAGAGCTTCCAAAGGAAAGTCACTGACCTGTCAAAAACCTACTTCTGAAAGTGTGAGCCCAGTATTTAAGGCAGCTTCTCTCAAGAAGTCAGAGCTTTGGCTCAGACACATTGCTTTGAAAGAAACAGTAGGTATTGAGGCTACTAAAGACAGATGAAATCTATGAGCAATATGACATTAAGGCAAAGACATTATTGACAGGTAACTAAATGCACATGAACTGGAGGATGTGGTTTCCCACCAGCAGCATTGTCTCTCCAGAAGACAGAATGCTATTACTTTAAGTTATGTTTTAAAGATAATCTGAAAGATAGAGACTTAAAAGAATTTAGAGGTGCATGTCAATACTCTCAGCTCCACAAGCTAAGGTGGCCTCCAAGTCACTTCTGTCTTCAGGACAACCTTTCCCTCTCAACATCTAGCTCTACTTTGTGAAGCACAGACATCAGCCCTCGCTGCCACGAGGCATGGAGCTGTGGGCTGCAGCACCTTCCTGAGAAAGCCCTGTCCTCTACGTGCAGCCTGAAATTGATTTCCTTCAGCCAGATGCATAAAGCTCATTTTGACAGACAGATGTTGACATCTAAAGTTAATCAAAGAACGCACTCTGGAACTGTCACCTTTGGCTTTCATCATTAATAAAGACCATCAGGCACTCTAATGAACAACTGATCTGATTCTAAGGTAGCTATGTAAAACTGACCCAAAGCAGTGTGCTAATTGTCTGCCTTCCCTTCCTCCCACTATTTATTATAAAAAAGCCTAAGAAACAGCTTAGCTACACCTACAATACAGACATAAGAAGTAATGCTGAGAATCCCAGCGCAAAACATCCAGGCACAACTCTTCATTTGATTTCCTAAATGGGGGCACTCCAGTTTTGTATGCCTGAAATAAACAGAAGGCTATGCACAAAGTCCCTTGGAAGGTCACTTCCCTTCCATAAGTTCTCTTAGATGTTGGAGTGTTTCAAAAGCAAGTTAGGTGAAACGCTGATGTAGAGCTTCCTTCAGAACATTTGGTTCAGAAAAATGAGGAGCTGCTCAATCCTGCTATCAGACCACAGCAACAAATACATAACTTTCAAACCCACCACACTTTCCTAAAAACAAAACAAACAAAAAACCCCAAACAGTTAATTTTTCAGTCTAATTTTCTGATGAAAAATCAGCTTCAGTCTCCTGCAGAGTGAAGATATCTGCAGATCTAACCATTGCCACATCACACTGCCACAAATCCTAACCAGCAATGTCTTATTTTTCACTTCCACATTCAGTACCCTCTGCTCCAAGGTTCAGGAATTTTTTACTGTGTTACGACAGATCCTGAGATACGTAATGAAGACAACAACCAAATCAAACTGGCAACCAAACCAGTTCTTGTCCATTTGATATATTTAAAAGCAAAGGGAATGCTTGCATTTCTGTAAGGTGACAGGAGGGAAACTCACTGTAAGGAAGTGTCTTTAAGCCTGCTCACATTTGCTAGAAGGAATACCCCTACAGGGTGGCCTGGATAACAGGAGCTGACAAAAAATTGGGTCAAAAGAATGACACCTGGGGAATCAATAACCCGCTAAACAAGCTGGTGGATGGACTATTTTCTGGCAAAGGTTATCTTGTGAAGGGGTCTAAGCAGAGCTGATTAGCTATAGAAATTGCTTTTTGAGTGATAAAAATTATTCCCTTCAACCTTATATACCACAGCCATGGGAAACATCACAATTTCAAACATAATCCTCTTCTTACTCTGCACGCTATCTTTAAACTATATATATATATATATATATATATATAAAGAATCTGCCTTGCTTTCAGGCTTATCTCAGTACTATTCTTCTCCAGCCCTCAATTTCTGCCCTTCTCTTTTACTGCTCAGGCTGAGCACAAGTGACTGCAGTTACCTGGTATAACCAGAACCCAGACTGCAGAGTTGTTCCCAGGGATTATCTGCTTTCAGTTTTCTTGCCAACGAACTCCTGAGTTGAGAGAAGAGAACAGCACTTTTTATGTGAAGTAATGAAGATTTAAAAACTCACTTTAAATATCCAGAGTGAAAGAGGACAGCAGATGCTAAGACTAGCAGCCTGTGCTGCTCTGAGAGTGCCTCAGGCATCTTTCTGCCTGAGGGCTCTTTGGAGCTGTAGCTATTTCCGCACAACCAAAGCACCCCAGGAATAGAGGTATATTGGGCAGCTTTTACATCCCAGCTTTACTACTCCGACAAGACAAATGTAATAAAAAATCATGAGAATTTATCAGCCCCTAGTTAACCTTCCTAAAAAAAAGTCTAAGCAAGGGACAGTTGACTGGAACACCTCTGATTCTCCCGACAGCTGAAATGCAGAAAGCTTCTACAAGGACATGCCAAAGCCAGGTTGCTTCCAGCCCTTGCCTCTGGCAAGAGCAGCACTATCCCCTCCGCTTCCTTTCACTGCTCAAGGAAGGCTCAGTAATTCAGTGAACTGGCAAGAAATAGGGGCAGTTTTAGCTTCTACCTCATCTACTTCACGACAGGTCAATCCAGCCTGCAAGTCACTGCCAGTAACACCCGCTGCACCACCTAAATGAAATAAATAGGTCATCTCAAGCAAAACCCTAGCTGACATTTGCCTGAATCACGTGGAATACCACAACCACAGCCAGCATGATTCCACATTATTTGTTGGCATTTGCACTGTAGAATCGAGTAGAATCAAGAATCAGCATACTCCTCAGGGATGAAAAGCCCTCTCTTTTGAAAGAGGCCTTTGGGAACATCCAGGTGCTGTTCAACCACTCAGTATTTGAACCACACCACTTTAAAAAAAAAAAAAAAAAAGGAGGAGGACAATCTCACCACAACAGGACTTCTGTTGATTACTAATATAAATACTAACAATGATTATCACTGCTGGATGTGGATTCACAATGTTCGCTATGTCCATCAGCAGCCTTTCTTCATGTGTACAGCTAGGTCTAGTAGCCCTCTGGTCTTTTTACTGTTGGCTGACTCATTCTTTATTTTGAACATAGAAAAAAAAAACTAATACAACAAATGCATTTGTCACAACAGCATTTGGGTTCACTTGCAAACACTGACAACATGTTTTTATTTGACAAATAGTTACAACGTCACAGCTGCCAGCTTGGGAGTGAGGAACATTACCTTGTGCAACTCAAAGGTAACCAATATTAAAACTGATTAGCCAGTACTCCAGGTAGCAAACTGGGTTGATGCACTAATGGACTAGAAGTTCCATCTTCTACATCTGTGGTGTTCTTTGAATTAGTTGATCACTAATACCCTGTTTCCCCAAAAATAAAACTGACCCTGAAAACAAGCCCTAGCATGATTTTTCAGGATCTTTGAGGATGCTCGAAAAATAAGCCCTACTCCAAAAATAAGCCCTAGTTACAGTTAATTTAAAAGGTTAATTTAAATAATGTCCAGGCAGCTATACATAAAAAAAAGTAAGCACCTTTTGGAGCAAAAATGAATACCAACCCTGACTTATTTTTAGGGAAACAGGGTGCTAACCAATTGGTACTTGGAATAGTACAAAACCATTACAACTCTACCACAAGCCATTAGCTAACTTTCTGAGGCAAAATTGCTTAACCTTCATGTCAGAGCCCTCTGACCCACTATCTTGGTCATCTTTTACTCTTTTTCATGACTCCCTTCAGGCTGCAGCATCTAGCTGCATGTCTCTACAGGGTACCCAAGCTACGTGGAAGGATGACATTGCCCTCCACAATCCCTGAAGTGCAATGTTGAGTCTAAGTGTCTCATATGTCATAGCCAACTTGAGATCCACAGGCTCCTGACAGGACCTCCAGTCTATTTTACAGAATCACAGAATGTTAGGGATTGGAAGGGACCTTGAAAGATCATCTAGTCCAATCCCCCTGCTGGAGCAGGAACACCTAGATGAGGTTACACAGGAATGTGTCCAGGCGGGTTTTGAATGTCTCCAGAGAAGGAGACTCCACAACCCACCTGGGCAGCCTGTTCCAGTGCTCTGCCACCCTCACTGTGTAGAAGTTTCTTCTCATATTTAAGTGGAACCTCTTGTGTTCCAGTTTGTACCCATTACCCCTTGTCTTATATTGCTTGTCACCGAGAAGAGCCTGGCTCCATCCTCGTGACACTCACCCTTTATATATTTATAAACTTTAGTGAGGTCACCCCTCAGTCTCCTCTTCTCCAAGCTAAAGAGCCCCAGCTCCCTTAGCCGTGCCTCATAAGGAGATGCTCCACTCCATCATCTTTGTTGCCCTGTGCTGGACTCTCTCCAGCAGTTCCCTGTCCTTCTGGAACTGAGGGGCCCAGAACTGGACACAACATTCCAGGTGTGGTCTCACCAGGGCAGAGTAGAGGGGAAGGAGAACCTCTCTCAAGCTACTGACGACTCCCCTTTTAATCCACCCCAGGATGCCACTGGCCTTCCTGGCCACAAGGGCACAGTGCTTAGCAATGAAGCACCTCGTAAGACGTGTAACCGAAGGCTTTTTAGACCCGTTATCGCACCACAACAGGCTCTGTACGGCTCGTTTCACGTTACCGAGCTCCTCCCCCAAGGCCCTCGCGGGGTCCCCGAGGACCGGAGCCTGTGGCCATCAGAAGCGTCTCCCCGCCGGCTGTCAGGCCACGGGCCTCACGGCAGCCCCTCACAGGCGCTGACAGGCCCTGCTGCCCCGCTCAGGCCCAACAGGCGGGACCGCCCCCTCCCGAGCCCCGGCTCTTCGCCGCTGAGCCCAACCGGAGCCGGTCGCTCTCCACGCTGCGCCGCGGGGAACTCCCCACACCCGGCCCTCCCCCAGCACCACCGACCCCCGGTGCCCCCGGCCAAGCCGCACCGAGACCAGCACCGGGAGGGCGGTGGAGACGGGGAGGGCCCGACCCCGCCCGCTGCAGCCGCGCCCAGCCCAGCGCGCGCTCCTCGTCGAACCCGCGCCCCTCTCACCTGCCGCGAACCGGCCACGCCCCGGCACCCAGCAGGAAGCGACGCCCTGCGCCTCTTCCGCCCCTAGTTGCTCGTCACTTCCGCCCGGTTAGGGAGCGGAGGTGCGCATGCGCGCTGCGGAGGGCGGGGCGTGAGGCGCTCTCCGACCGAGGAGGGGGCGTGGCCGCCATTTTGTGGGGCGGCAGCCACCTGCCCTTTATCCCTGCCCCCGGCTGCTGTGGTACCGGAAAGTCGGCAAAAAAGAGTCCTTAACACTGTTTTGAAAGTGTTGAAAAGCAGGCGGTTCTATTACATATGCCTATTGCATATACATTTGTTTCCACCACTTAGTTAATTCATTAAACATAAATTATGTACATAGTCCCGCCCTTTCCCGGATGTCCATCTTTAGTATTTGAGAGCCTTCATCAAGGGGTCTGTAGTGGTCCCTGGGGGCTTTGCCCCCCGGTGTCGGCTTCTTGGCCTGATTTCTTGTTCATGCATATTGTAATTTTGTGCTGCCTTGCCAATATAATAGGCTCAGGCAGAATCTCTTAGCAAAGCATATTGTAGTAATGGTTTTGTAAGACCAGGTGTTCTACCTAAAGGCAGGCACATGGAACAGGGCAAAAAGCCCCTGCTTATATCCCCCTGAATCCTGGACACAAATTCCATCCCTGGTTCCCCACTGGTTGGGTACTGCAGGGTTTACAGACTACCCGATGCCTGCCTCAGTTTACCTATGTCATTCATCTCATTCGAACAACACCCTTCACCCCTTATTGATTTATTTAAAATATGGATTCCTAGCTCTTTGGTTACCCTTCCCCGTAGATTAACTTTTTAAATACAGTAATCAGTTGGCATTCCAGGATTAGTCTGAAGAGACTTTGTTTTACATTAAGGATTCATAGTCTGATGTCTTTCAGTACTTCCCCCCACAGCTGGCGTCAGCCACTATGTCCCCAGTTTCGTAAAAACAACATTCCTCCTTCAATGGCTCCTTACACTACTACTCAGCAAAAGTCATGTAGCTCTTTCTTAATTTAGTGGAACATTCTGCTTTCCCAGCTTGCAAGCCAAGAGCGTCCCGCTTTTCCTCATGCCCAGTCTCTACAGAGCTATCGTTCCTCTATCAAGTTTCTATCACATTGGGCCTAGTCTTGCTACATTAGGCTTAGTCTTGCTACATTATGCCTAGGGGTTTCTAAAAGATTTTTTTCCTCTTGTCAGGAGCACGGCGGTTCTGTGAGCAGGACCCCACCGTGAAGAGAAGAGCGTGTTGGCAGAGATATTGGCCTGGTCCCTGCCCACACGTTGCAGATTCATGGTTTGAGAGAAAACCCCACAGAAGGGGGTTTCTTCATGGTCATGTTCAGCCCTGCTTCTGTGCCTGGCTGCTTTTCTGCTTCCACATATCTGGCACCAAGCGTGGCACGCAAAAGGGGGAATCTGTGACTCATACACTTGCTTGTTTTCTCTCCAGTGCTCATGTTTAGAGTTCGGCAATTTAAAAATCTGCTTTATGAAATAGTGATTTTAAATTTTTTTTTTTAAGTACATTCTCCTAGTTTGTTTTTGGGTCCCAAGGACAGGGAACTGCTGGAGAGAGTCCAGTGTAGGGCAACAAAGATGATGAAGGGAGTGGAGCATCTCCCTTATGAGGAAAGGCTGAGGGAGCTGGGGCTCTTTAGCTTGGAGAAGAGGAGACTGAGGGGTGACCTCATTCATGTTTACAGATATATAAAGGATGAGTGTCACAAGGATGGAGCCAGGCTCTTCTCGGTGTCAACCAATGGTAGGACAAGGGGTAACGGGTACAAACTGAAACACAAAAGGTTCCACTTAAATTTGAGAAGAAACTTGTTCTCAGTGAGGGTGGCAGAGCACTGGAACAGGCTGCCCAGGGGGGTTGTGGAGTCTCCTTCTCTGGAGACATTCAAAACCCACCTGGACACCTTCCTGTGTAACCTCATCTAGGTGTTCCTGCTGCGGCAGGAGGATTGGACTAGATGATCTTTTGAGGTCCCTTCCAATCCCTGATATTCTGTGATTCTGTGATTTATACTCCTCTTTATGTGCACATTTTCAAGCAACCAAGTTACTCCAGAACAAATGTTCATGGAAACTGAATACGCAAATATTAAACCCACATTTTAAAGGGGTATGAGCTACATGTGACAGAGGTGCTTGCGTGCTCATCAACTTCAGCCCCAGAAACCATTCTTCAAGACTTACTTCAGCAGTTACAACTCAACATTTGATTGGCAAATAGCAGTTTTTGAGTGTGCACAGGAAACATTTGTGATTGACACGTAGCATTAAAGCAGCGCACAAGGGAAAAAAACAAGGCAAGCCTCTTCCAAAAGTGAATGTGCTTGAAGACATCAGGACGTGCTCATGTGTATTCAGCTCTGAGGAGGATAAAGGGTAAATCTGTTATAGAAATTACTTGTTGTGGATTCTTTGCTGGGTTCCACTCCTTAGCAGTGGGAAGCACGGGCTGAAGCAGGGGAGCAGTGTTAGAGCTGGTAGAGCAGACCAGGAGCCCCCAGCAGTGGCTTCCCCATTTCAGAGCCTGTAGGAGGGTGCAGAGCTGCCCCTGTGATGTCTTAATGATGGGCCCATCAGCATGGAGAGTGTAAGGGTGCAAGGCCGAAGAGCTAAGGACCAGAGTAAGAGCTGCTGAAACTCTCTGTGAGGGAGGAAGATTATAAGGAATGGAAAATCCTGCCAAAAACTCAAAGCAGACAAAAAAGCAGATCTAGCAGAGTCTGAGCAAGGAGCCTGTGTGTGGGTGTCAGGACCTGTCAAAAACAAAATAGGGAAGCGGATGTGGATGTAAGAGGCAACAATCCAATCTATTCTGATCCATATTTATTTATATACTGCTGACGGAAAGCCCTCCAAATGCTTTTTGCTGCTCAGATAAAAATCCAATTCGATGCATTTATAAAATTCAAGAGGAAGCAAGAGGTGACGGCAGACTGACGCAGCCCCTTCCCATGTCCTCCTTCCAGCCACCCTGAGGGAGAGAAGCCAGCAGGTTTGCAAAAAAACATCAGTACAAGGCAAAAAGAGAGCTTACACAGAGAGAGAAAGGGAAGACAGTGAATCTTAAGAAAGACATTGAGGTACTAGAGAGCATTCAGAGAAGGATGACAAGGCTGGTGAGGGGTCTGGAGCACAAGTGTGATGAGGAGCAGCTGAAGGAACTGGGGCTGTTTAGCCTGGAGAAAAGGAGGCTGAGGGGAGACCCTATCGCTGTCTGCAACTACCTGAAAGGAGGTTGTAGCATGGAGGGGGTTGGTCTCTTCTCCCAAGCAGCAAGTGATAGGACAAGAGGAAACGGCCTCAAGTTGCACCAGGGGAGGTTCAGATTGGATATTAGGAAAAAATTCTTCACAGAAAGGGTTACAGGGGTTGGAACAGGCTGCCCAGGGAAGTGATTGAGTCACCATCCCTGGAGGTGTTTAAAATACGTATAGATGAGGATCTTAGGGACATCACTTACTGCCAGAGTTAGGTTACGGTTGGACTCGATGATCTTGAGGGTCTCTTCCAACTGAAATGATTTTATGATTCTATTAGGTTGGCTGGGCAGAGAGGTGATGGAGCAGCAGGGATGCAGCGAGGCCCAGGTGAGAAACAATAGCTGTGGTCTGGACAAAGCACCAGGAAGACCCTGGTAGCAGGTGAGAGGATGTAAACTGTAGTGAACTCCTGTGTAACCTTGTCATACATCAACCTGTGCAGACAAGACCTATCTAACCTAGCAGAAGGAAGTGTTAGTACAGCACAGAAAGAGTTTGGAGGCAAATCACAGAATCATAGAATTGTTTTGGTTGGAAGAGACCCTCAGGATCACCAAGTCCAACCATAACCGAATTCTAGAACTAAACCATGTCCCTAAGAACCTCATTCTAAACACCTTTTAAATGGCTTCAGGGATGGTGACTCAACCACTTTCCTGGGCAGCCTGTTTCAATGCCTGACAACCCTTTCTATGAAGAACTTTTTCCTAATATCCAATCTGAACCTCCCCTGGTGCAACTTGAGGCCATTTCCTCTTGTCCTATCACTTGCTGCTTGGGAAAAGAGACCAACACCCTCTATGCTACAACCTCCTTTCAGGTAGCTGTAGACAGCGATAAGGTCTCCCCTCAGCCTCCTTTTCTCCAGGCTAAACAGCCCCAGTTCCCTCAGCTGCTCCTCATCAGACTTGTGCCGAGAGCAGCTGCTTAATACAGTCTTTAATTCAACTGCAGAGGCACTGATCTCCAGCACATCTCAACCCACACAGCTGGCTGGTGGAGACTGACACCATTCCCAGCTAGCAGAATAATGGACGCAATTTCTTCTCTCTCCAGAGCAATGTTTACTGGCTGCATTTCATAACCTTTTGGTGGCTCATTTTCAGTGGTCCTGAGGACAGGATCCTCTTACTTTAGCAAAGTCTGTTCTCAAGGACCTGACTGCCACCTGTGGCCACCAAGCTCGCTCTGCCGCTGCTTTGCATTGGCAAGTTCCAGCCAACAAAATCAGGCACAGTGTTTTTCTCCCCTAACAAAAGGAGCACTACTACCCACTTTTGCCCGGGTACGGGAAGATTTAGACAGAGGTCTTTCTTCCCATCAGTCAGTAAGATGGGATTTTTCATGGGGTGCAAAAGGCAGCGCCTTGTGGTTGTGCCAAGTCACACGTAACAGTGTGGCAGAGGTTATACAGTCGGGAAATGCACTCATTGCTGGTTTGGAAAATGCCTTCTGGCTTTCTTAGAGCCGTTGCCCAAGTCAATACCAACAGGAAACATGAGTTAGGGGGGGCACTGCCACTTTCAGTCACCTTGTTCTGCAGTGGCAAGAGAGTGACCTGGAGCCCCCCTCAGTCAGAACCTGCTTTTGCCCTCTGCCAGGTGAATAAATGAAGCCAGATGTTTCCACAGGTCTTCCTGCAGGCTGCGTGGAGGCTTTGCACGCTCTGCTTTGCTGTGAGTTGCCGGCACAATCCTCACTGTGAGCCACTGGCTGATCCAGAGCAGCTCAGGGCATGTCAGGTTTTCTGTGCTTCTGCATGCCTCTCCCTGGCTGTCTAGAGTGCTTATTCTGTCTTTTAGCTTTTCTGTCACCGCAATATTCAAGCGCTTCCACCGTGTCCAGAGCTCTTGCAGAAAGACTTTTTTTTCCTGTAGGCTAGACTCATTGCAATTATCTGTACACAAACTGATCACTCATCTGTTGTGTCACAGCCACAAATTCATGTGCAAGAGGCAACTCTTTCAGATTCACATTATATTTGAACTCATTTTCACTTTTCTGAAACTGCATTTTCCCACCAGATTGCTTTTTTCTCAAGTAAAAAAAAAAAAACCCAAAAACAAAAAAAAAAAACACCCCAAACCAAAACAACAAAAAAACCCTGCAAACCAACAAACCCAACCTTCAAAACATTACATTAATTTGCTCTGTCTCTTGCTGCAGTATCTTTTACAGAGCAAAGTCACCTTGGGCAAGTAATTAGTGCCTCACTTTCCTCACTAGGAAAATGGAAACAATAATATTTCTCCATCTTTGATATCTTCAGGATGGAAAATGTTGCTACTTATTATTTATTATAATGTTTTACACCAAAATTTAATAACACAAAACTCAGGACGTGAAAGGAAAATGTAAAAAGCAAAGGTGAGGAGAATACAGAATGCTGCTGTGGTTGTGTGTTTTGAAGATGCTGGAAATCTCTTGTAGTCTGTTGAGTAGTGTTTGTCAAACATTCAGGCAGAGCTGGCTGAGCCGCTTTTGGACAAGGTCAGGAGAGGGCCAGAAAACAGATCAGATCTTACTCCAGACTTTCCTCTCATTTTACAGTTTTTCGGATCTGAGGAATGTTTTACTATTGCAGTTGGACATAGGGTTGAGCTCGCCTAACATTTAGAAGTGTTTGGACCTTGGGTTTTTCTTCAGGTCTGACTCTCGTGTTTTGCTTGTAGTGTTGCCTTAGAAGAACAGGCAGGGTTCTCCTTGAACAACTGTCCCTTGTTCTGAATCTGGTGACAATTAGCAGCTCCTCTGAGTGTGTGCTAATGATCAGTATATGCTCACAGGATGTTGAAACCAGAGAGAACTAAACGATATTCTGTCATTTGAGGACAAAAGACATATGCTAAGTACTTCTCGGTTTCTACTGCCTAGAGTTATAGATGCTCTAAGTGTAACAATATATGTATTACCTCTGAGGTGTTCTTGTTGCAGGGGGATAAAATAGGGGCCAATTACAGCCACCTCTCCTTCTGTGCAAGGTTTCTTCTGACTCAGATTTGTGGAGACCCTTTTCCCACACACAAATTTCCCTTCAAACATGTGGCCTTCCTCTTCCCTCCTAGCAATGGGGCTTTGGGGTAAGATGCAGCAGAGTGGAACAAATTAGAGCCTGAAGTTGACAGAAGCACCATATCTGTCCCCCTTCGCTTTCTTCTCTGCCACTCTTGTTGAAGTCCCTTCCTCAACCCCTTCTGCTTCTACACTTTCTTCCCTGTCATCCAAACCTCCTCCTCAGCCCTGGACTCACAGCTTTAAATATCACTCACCAGCATCACATTATTTATTCTTCTTGAGTGCCAGAGCCCTTCTGACATCCCCTGCCTGCGCTGCCCACCAGACTGTAAGTTCTCCAGGGCACAATTTGCTGCAGTGTTTTGTGTAGAGCTCAGGCTGTGGCTGGTTCTCAGGCAGTGCTGGAAAAGCAAACAAACAAACAAACAACATGATTAACAATATTAATGCAACTTCTTCACACATGAGTATCAAATGACCAGCGTATTGCTATCATAGGTTAAAATGGTGCCTTTTTGTACAGCTACACTGAACTAGTGTCTTATATTGATGCACCTTGAACTGGTGTGTAAGGGAAGGCTGGATCGCAACACTCTCTGTCCTAAGTGTTGCTGGGAAGAATCCTAGCTATGAATTCCAAACTGCCATTCTCAGCATTGCATACACACAGTTCTGCATGCTCACAGTAATTGCCTCTGTTGACTTAAACAAACAAATAAGCAATCAAACAAACAAACTAGCAAAAAAACCCCCACATTTATGAAATAATGGTACACAGGAGGGGGAAAACAAACCAAACCAAACCAAAACACAAGAAATAGACAAGAGAGTAGAAACTCCCTGGAGTGAAGCACAGATGAGGACAGTGTTTCATGCACATCCTTTGATTCTGCATCTCCTTCCCACATCCCCACAGCACCCCCAGCTCTGTGAGTCCTGGGCAGGGCTGACCTTGCTGAACACGTGAGATCTGACGAGAGCACAGCGCACAGCAGTATGGCTGCAGGCTAATGCTTTTATTTTTGTAACCACACGTTCCTGAGAGCATGGTAACAGGAGTTAGGGATCAAATCCATGCTTCTTGCGTAACTGAACAGAGTATTCCCGCTAGGCTACCTGGCAAGAGATCAAATAGCCCATACTAGGCCTTAAAAAAAAAGGGGGGAGGGAGAAATATTAAGAACGGCCATAGCCGCAACTGAAAAGCAACAAGTATTCTAAGGTGTATTCTGTGCTCCTAACAGGCACAAATTTCTTGTTTAATTTTGAAGTCAACACATACAAGACTCAGGGAATCTGCAACACTCTCAGACATGCAGCTATTGGGCACGCAATCCCAGGTACCATTGCATATTCAACCCACAACCCAGCTATCCAAACCTTCTCCACTTTGTTTCAGACACGAGTCCTGTTGCTGGGCCAATCTTCCATTGCTGTAATCAAGTTAGGAGTTGTCACGAACTGACTAATCCCCCTCTGCCACATGAAGATGACATTAACCCAAGGATGAAGGAGCTGGTTACAACTACCAGCTACCGTGTTAGCAAGTCATCGTGAACATCACCCTTCTTTTGATCCTGATCACCTCTGCTAAGTTCCTTTAGAAAAATGTGGGTGCTAAATATTAGACTTTGTAGTAAAAAATATTTGAAGTGGGTTTTTTTTTTTCCCCATTCTGAAAGGCTCAAATAAATGCCATCATTCTGATGAAAATTCACTGCACTCCCTACCCAGCTTTGGACATGCCTTTTATTTTTTTAATCTTCTGGACTTTTAATTCCTAAAGGAAAGAAAAAAAAAAAAAAAAAAGGATGGAATTTTCAAGAACAATTCTTCCTTTTTTAAAAATAGCTCTTTTAAAAATTCATATTTTTCAAATCACATATATTTAAACCAGGAACTTTTAATAGTATTTTATCTGTTTCCTCCATTAACTTCTATGTTTTTAAATGTACATTTTAATGCTTCAAGACATAAGTTATTGCTGAATGCAAATTAGGGGATTTCTGAATATATCTGAAAAGTTAATAAAAAGAGAAGCATTAAAAGAGATACAAGGCCCTACATTAAAGACTAGTTTTAAATATAACTGGAGAGAGAGACAGATGTTCTAATAAAAGCCTACTGAAAATATTAGTGTATATTAAGAACCTACTGATAAATGCTTGTCTAAATAGTGACAGCAGGACACTCAATGCCTTTTAGGACAGTCTGTTTCCAAACAGAATAATGAGGGATGAAAGAGGGGAAAAAAATAAAAGAATTTTTCATTAAATAATGTATTTTAATTATTGTCACCATCAGTTAGGACTCAGTCCTGCACCATTTAATTGTACTTTTGACATTGCGTCCTAGAAGCATATTTCAGAAAATTAACTAATAAAGAAAAATGTGTACTGAAAAAAATAGTTTAATAAAAGTTTGTTCCTGCAGAGTTTGTTTCAAGCTGGAAACAATTTTTTTATTTTTTCAAATATAAAAACTAAACAAAAGAAAACAATATCCCTGGGAATGAGACTCACCCCAGTGAGAAGTTCATCCAAACTCTTTGCTGTCAATGGCAAGCTCCTATTTTAGGATTTAAGTGGGTGTTCAAATGGCTGGGTTGTGTGAATAATTGATTATTTGATTCAGTTGTTGAACCAAAAAATTAAACTCTGCTTTTATTTCCAAAGTCAAACCCAAACCAAACTGTTTTCAGTGTATTTGGTTAATAATAAAAACTCCATAGTTTTAGGGTAAATTATTTGCTATTCGTTTGGTTGAGACCAACTTCTGTTCTGCCATTTTTTCCAGGTATATGCAAAAAAAGCAAAGGACTAGATTCATAGAAGAGCCTAGACATCACCTTCAGAGTTGTTTATCCAGTTTTTACTCAACTGGAAATCTAGTGGAAACTTGAAATTCTTATGTGAAATACTTTCTGAATGGGCAGTGAAATACATGTTAAACATTTCCAGTGACGTTATTATTCTTGCATTTCAATCTTTCTAATGCTTTCTATTGCTGTTAAGTATTCACATGAAGTTATTTCATTTCAAAGCTTACCATAACAGCCTATTATAATTCCTCTGTGCTGCAGGCCAAATTTCCTGGTGGTCCTTAAAATTATGCCATATTAACTGCCTTGTAATAACTGTATAGCAAGGTGCCATGTTAATTTCACAAGATTGTTCTCTAGAAACATGAATTTACTTTGCATCTGTATTAGAGGATCAGGTCCCTATTTAGTTCTGTTTCTAAGACCTACAGATGTAATCTTCCTTTTCATTTTACAAAGCAGTAGGATGTATCTCCCACTTCAGCCTCTAATTCCCCCCTCTATTTTAGAGAGATGTGAATAGGCAAAAATAATATTGTGTGCAACACAACATCCATTTTAACAGTATCTTTGTCATTGTTTCATAATAAAACCAGTGCATTTATTTAATACATATTTCTAACAGCACTTCTATGTGCTAGCTAAACTGCATAGCTCAATCTTAAAAAAATAATAAAGTTAAGCATCAGTAAATAACTACTTCATGTTTTATTTTTTGCCCTGTTCTTGGGAGAAGACAAAAGGCTTTGAAAAAACAACCAAACAAAAAAAACCACAATAAAACACCCCTAAAAGTCACAAATCTGGGGAGTTTCATATGAACTGGAGAGGGGAGCAGGAAGGGGAGGCACCTTATGCTCCAATGTTAAAGCCTCATCCCTGAGAAATAGGCTGCATTTATGTATCCCATGGTGTGGGACATAACTCTGTTGTGGTCCATGTGAATATCCTGACCAGAAGCTGCTGAACAGGACAGTGGCTGGGTGATGGTGTAGGATTCCCCACTGTCCCTACCACCTTGTGACTTCATCTAGGACATCCAAACAATTTGTTTAAAAACAGAGCAAAAAGAAGCATTTTGTCATTCCTATAGTTTTGTCTCCATTGTTTTAAATGTTGAAAATGTTCAGTGAGTGCATCTCAGATTCAAAAATAATTTTGCATGGGCAGAAATTATTTTGGCAAATAATTTCTGACAAACAATTCACTACATCTGTTTTAACATGGCCTTCAATAGAAGGTGAGCACATCTGCTTACATGAACCAGGAACCACGAATTTTCAGCAGGAAGGAAGACAGGACCACAGTCAAGCTCCTAACCTCTCAGTTCAGGCTGAGCTTCAGTCAACAACAAAAGACATGTTCTTCTATCTGTACGGATCATGAATACGTTCTCGAATTTCCTGTCGAATGCAGAGAATTCAATCCGTGAGTTTGTTCAAGGGGGCCTCTATCTATTTTTGTCTAAGAATTTTGCTGCCAGGCAGAGGTGCTGAGCTGGATGGCCAAAGACAAGCTGCCTCCTGCTCTCAGCAGTGAGACAGCCCAGGTCTGCTCTGCCTGCAAAGCCTTGGGGTGCACCTGCTTTGGAAGCGAGTGGTTGTGGACATGCTCTTGTATGGCGCGGGTGACTTATAGACTTGACCTTTCTGCCATGCGGAGAAGTAGGATAAGCACAGAGATGGCCAGGACAGGTAAGTCAAACAGCATTAGGAGCAAGAAGCTGTTTTGTAAGGAAGAGTCAAAGGACCTGGGGACCTTTACGAAACAGCTGCTGTGGGTGGGAAAGAGTATCTGAGAAGATCCAAATATGTAAACATAAAGGAAGAGCAGAAAGTTTTTTGGGTACCTCAAAATGATTAAGTAGGACTTATCAGAAGGCAAATGAAAATATAAACCAACTACAGGAATATTCTTTAAAATTCAGACTGGCCTGGCAGTGATGGCACTAATTGCAGTGGGGAGTAGGGGCAGCACCTACCTCTTATTGTGCTGACTGGTATTTACAGCTGAGAGCTCCTAATTTTAGGCTTTATTCCCTATGGTCATGCAAACTGTGGCACAATTCTCTACCTTGTCTCTGCCAGTACAAAATACTTCATGTTCACCACTACCCCAGAACCACTAGGAAAGCAATGCAGATGTCACACAGGGTGAAATCTTGGATGCTGATGAAGTCAACGGGGGTTTTACTCCCTGACTTTGAAAGCATGTAGTGAACCCTTGTTCTCAGCTCTAGATAGCTCAACTCTTACTCATAGGAGAGGTTTTAATTTTCCAGAAGCCCAATGAACAAACAGTCTGCTGGCTACAGCATAGCTGTTTAAGCAGGATGAGTTCCAATCAGGGCTTCCTATCAGTTCAGCTGAAGCAGCGGTGACACTGCTGGAAGTGCCAGCAAGGATGAAGAGGGTCAATTAGCATGGTGTATGGTAAAAAGTTGGCAAATCGTCATCTCTACTTGGGCTCCCATCACAGTAACTCCCTGGGTTTATCTGAACCAGTACTACCAGTGACGTAGTTTTTGCTCCTGCTCCTCTTTGGAGACCCAGCCAGGACAGGCAGATTGTCATGTTAGGAGTTACTCCTTTCTGTCTTTGAATATATCTGTGTGGAAGCAGCAGGAGTTTCGCCTTGAGTATGCACCATTACCTTGGTAGGAGAGAAGGAAATTAAAATAAAAAGTAACGTCAAACACCAATATTGTCTCAGTCACATTTGGTATTTTATAAGCCTGTTTTGTTCAGTTTGGTATAATACTGTTTATGTCCTGAAGTTTATGCTGTGAAACATACACAGCGTATATTATGGAAGAATTCTGAATGCTGCTACAACCTCAGCCTCTACACTTCCAGAAATTCAAGACTGTACACCCATCACCTGTGTGATGCACTAGTGCCAGGTTTGCATTAAGAAACAGCTGTTTTTATTTAGCCCCTTCCCAAAAGATAATTAAATTTGGTTCACTTTTTAAACTGACTGGTGTCATTTCGCAACCACCAGAGTCAAAGAATAAATACTCTGTCACATCATTTCATGACTTCAGAACTCATGCCATATCAGCAAAGTGGTATCTGCATCTGAAAGACTGGCAAAAGGAAGTAAATGGTAACTGCAGGCTGATGCTCTGGTGGGACAGATTTTTGTGCTTGGCTTGAACCCACTGATTTCAAAATGAGGCCTCATGCAACTGCTTGCCTGGAGCAGCTTATAGGACTGGGGTCAGAACTGCAGCTACCAGGGGAAGCTACCAGTTTTTTCTTATCATCATCATGCTTATATCATCTTTAGTAGCACTAATGCAGCCTGATCTCTCTATGTTATACTAGTAGAAGGAAAAAAAAACTTGTCTGCTCTCTCCTTCTTTGTACTCTCCTTTTTTTTTTTAATAATTTGTTAGGTATGATGACCTCTGTGAGAGCGCCAGATTTATTTTGTCAGATTTGGCTGCTAATTCATATCTCTGAGGACTGAAAGACATGATCTGAATTTGGGATGTCTCTCTATTAATAATGTTTGATGTCTTAATAAATATTTGTAAATTGTTTATCTGACACGGATGACATGTTTATTATTACAAATATGCTTATTGGTCATGATTCACATCGGTCTCTATTATTTTGGACTGTTTTCATTTATCCGTAGGCAGCTCATGCTGTTTTATATATTCTGTCACAGTTGGTTGTGTTTTGCCTTTTTGTGCTGATCTCTGTAAAAAATCACAGCACATAAGAAATTAAAAAAACAATGAGAATGTTTCCAAAATCATCACTCTACCACATCCATCCAGCAGTAATTCAAACGTGTATGAAACAGAGTACGAACCTGACCAGATGGGAAGCTTTTAAACAAATAATAACTTAAGACATCAGCAAATAACTGTCTGCTTTAGGATCCAGACCTGAAACTAGGAGACAGTCAACAGAAAGACTGGTGTTGTCTTTTGACCAGGCTCCAGGTACCTACATGCTCCTGCATGGTGACGTCTTTGGAGAGAGGCTTCTGTTTGCTCATGTGGCCTTGATCCCTCATTCAGGTATGTGATGGTGTCCTTGTTCCTCAGTAGCGCGTAGGAAGAGTGTCAGGTAAACACAGCTAGAGGAAAGATCTGATGCTCCCTGCTACAGGATGGTGTGAATGCTAAAAATTCAGACAGATTCCAGGTGAGACCAGCCAAACTGAAAGAAAACTACTGAGGCTTTCTTTTTTAATGCAAGGGTATCACCTCTGCTCAGGAAGTCTGGTTGGAAGCATATTTTGGAAAAGAATCACTTTGTGCTGCTCCCACTGTAATTGTCTTTCCTAGACATCTGATATTATTATTATTATTATTATTATTATTATTATTATTATTATTATTACTATTCTCTTAAAGTCTTTAACCTAACTTTCAAGTTTTGAGTCTCAGCATGTCTTTATAACAAATATTCAGCCATTCTCTTCAGTTTACTGAAAGGCACTTCAGATATCTCCTGCCCTCACACCTTTCTGCCTCCTGCTGCACATTCATTTCTCTTCCACAACTCCCATGTCAGCCTGGCCTTCAGACCAAACATCGGCCTTCCTCCTACCCTAGTTCTGCCCACCCCAACATCTGACACCCTCTGCATCCTCAGTCCCCTGACTATTCTTAACGGTCTCCCTATGTATCACGCTTCCCAATTCACACGTGACTTTTCTCTCCCAACCATCCAGCCACTCTTACTGCTTCTGGCTCCTAAGTCCCTCCAGGGACAAGACCCATTAGCCTTTGGCATTTCTCTCTCCCCCTTCCCAAGATGAGCACTGCAGAGAGTGCTGCAGAGGGAAGGAGTAGCTGAACTGTCATCTGTGCATGGGGTGGAAAGAAGAAAAAGTGGTGCTGTGAGCTTTGGGGATTTTTTTTTTTTTTCTATTTTCCTTCCTTTAAAATGAGTGTAGTGTTAAGAAGATACTTCTGTTCGCTATCTGAAAGAGTGTGCTAGGCTACTTTTACCTGAGAGATGGGCAAATATAGTAGCAAGAAAATCGGTAGGGAATTTCTCTCTGGCCAAGTTAAATGTTGTAAGGTTTCAGCCTTGTCACTAGATTGGCTTCAACCATTGCCAAAATCCCATCAGTTGTGAAGAAATCTGCAAGACAGCATGGCTTGCACCTAGAGCTTAACCTTATGTTAGGCTACTGTATGCAACACAAAAATGAGACTTGTGATCTGCCACCGCTTGACCTATCTCTGTCTCTATACACCTGGGCCTCCCAAACCAGAGTGATCATTTGTGTCCTTTGCAGAAGCTGGGTAGACAGGGGTCCTACCATATGGAGTCAGTTGCAGGAATGTGGATGGTGGTAGCTGGCTGAAGCAACTCTGCTACCTTCCTCAAAGAAGAGCCTGGAGCAAGTTCTGTTGCTTTTGAGTCACAGGATCCTTTTTGTCTCTTCATTTGCTCCTCGAAATTCTTTCAGAAATCAAAACAGAACACAGAAATATTTATCAAAAGTCAGCACGTCTGAGCACAAGGGATCCTGTCTGTTAGCAGATTTGAAGGCGAAGCTTAACCTGAGCAGAAGCCTGACCCCATAAATAATGAGCAACAAGAGACAGGGACACGTCTGAGCAGCGACCTCTTCAGCAAGTATTTGGCCTGCCTCTATTTGGACTGCACTGTGTATCAGCAAGTCTGAATGATTACCTCAAAAGCCAAAAAAAAAGACTCAATTTAAAAAAACCTCTGCATCGTTTAAAGAATTCAGTCCGTTTAGCTTGCTAAAAATAATATCATCAGTTGATCTGATCAGTCACCTTCAAGGAGAGAAAAGCTTTAGGACTAAAGAGCTCTTTACCCTAGTGGAGAATGGCATAAATACTCACGGCTGGAAAGTAGAAAGGATAAATTTGAATGAAAAAATATTACAGCTTGTCAATAAGGACAGAGGACTATAGTGACAAAATATCAAGGAATGAGAGAAATGCTCTACCTTGTGCTACCTTCACAGTGCTACCAGAGACATTTCTGGAGATACATTTTTCTTAAACTCATGTTCAGTAGCTGCATGAGATCATATGGTGTGTAGCACATCAGGCCAGATGTTATTGATTTGTCCTGGCCTTAATTTCCCTCAGAAGTCAGCACCTGCTCACCCCTGTTACAGAACAGGAGCACAGACCAAACAAACCATGGCTTTCAAGGTGAAACTCAGGACACCGTGGAAGGTCTGCAATCAGAAAGTGCTCCCTCTGCTTCAGATGAGCATCAAGTCAAGGCAGGAGGAGTCCTCAGGTATCTTCTACCTCAGTCCAGCACCTAAAAGGCAGGTGGCACAGTCTGCAGTCCTACCTCTGTTCTTTAAACTGAAATCTGCAGCAAGGTGAACTCTCTCTCTCATGTTGGGGCTGTTGAATTGTTAATTCATACTGATACCACAAAATCAGAAAAAAAAAAAGGGAGAACATCTTGTTCTATAAATCAAACATAAAGAGCTGAGATGTGGTAAGGACAAATACTTCAGACTCTTTCAGGTTTTTTTTTCCTTCTTCGGTGGAGTACAGCTAAGCTGACATGTAAATATTTTAAACAGCCGCTCATCAGGAAAATGGTATATTGTAGCCTTATCTGAAATATATACTGTTCGTGCCTGGTTTTTGTTTTCCTGACAGTATTTGATCTCTGCCACTGCAGAAGAAGCTTCTAGTTGGAGTACGAGCTTAGACTTAACATTTTTCCATTTCCTCTTCTCTTTTTTTCTTTTCTTTTCTTTTTCTTCTTTTCTGTGTGTCTTACGCAAGGTCAGATCAGACAAACTTGTCCCATCTGAAAATCTCCATGTAATTCAGTGAGACTAGTCAGATAAGATTTGGAGAATCAAGCTCATATTCTATTTTTCATTTTACTGCAGTATTTACAATAGACTGAACAACTGTCAGTTCAAACAAAAACCTGACTGACTCTGAAGAAAATGTCTCTGAATAGCTTTTGCTCTCTAGAATTAATCAATTAAGTGGTCAAAGCTTAATTTCATGAAAAAGACAGGAGATAATGTAACATTTAGCAACATCCCTGGAGGTGTTTAAAAGATGTACAGATGAGGCTCTTAGGGAAATTGTTTAGTGCTAGATTTAGGTTATGGTTGGACTCGACAATCTTAAGAGTCTCTTTCAACCAAAATGATTCTATGATTAAAAGAGAAAGGGCATTCTGAAGAGGGACCTTGATGCTTTTTAATTTGCAGTAAATAATACAAAGCTGCAATAGCACAGTTCAAATACAGTAAAGATTTTTAAATGTGTCAAAACTACACATCTCAGTTAAGGCTACAATACAGAATTTGTACCTTTTTCCTGATGAGCAGTTGTTTAAAATATTTATATGTCAGCTTAGCTGTACTCCACTGAAGAGAGAAAAAAAACCTCAAAACAACAACAAAACCAAAAAACCAACAAACCAACATTGAAAGAATCTGAAGTATTTGTCCTTACCACATCTCAGCTCTTTATGTTTGATTTATAGAACAAGATAGTTTCCCTTTGCTTCTGATTTTGTGATATCAGCATGAATTAACAATTGAACAGCTCCAACGTGAGAGAGACAGTCTACCTTGCTGCAGATTTCAGTTTAAAGAACGTACGTAGGACTGCAGACTGTGCCACCTGCCTTTTAAGTGCTAGACTGAGGCAGAAGATGCCAGAGGACTCCTCCTGCCTTGACTAAGTCCTCATCAGAAGCAGAGGAAGAACTGCTGTTGGCTTCAATGCTTTCTAATTACATACCCTCCGTGGCATCCTATGTGATTGGGGCCAACCCACTTTACTCGGTCTTAAGCTTCATTTTTCCCATCTGCTTAACAGGTGTAAGCAGACAGTGACTTGGCTTAGACTCAGTATGGTGAAACATCTCTCATCGATCTGAATAGTTTCAGATAAGGACTCAAGTGAAAGAAGCCTGCATGAAAGAAGCATTCAGGAGACACAGATTTTTTTTTTTTCCCTACCATGAATTATACATGAGTACATTGTGATTGTCTTGATTCTATCTTCTATTTTGAAGTTATTCATCTAATTCCTGCAGAATTTTTTTTTTGTCTGCAGGCTCTTTGCAAGCAGTTCTGAGAACCTCTACACAAGCAGCTGCTAACTTCCAGGTGGGGCTGAAAACACCCCATCTTCCCCCAGAAATCAGAATGGAAGGTGGCAACACAAGACGATGATAATCTTGAGTCTCTTCCCTCCTACCTTGTGTGTACTTCTTAAGAACTGGATGAGAAGGGGTTTGCTGGAAGACACTGGCTGTGGGTATTTCACTCAAGCTTATGCCACGGTTTTGAGAAAGTCAGGAGGAGGGGGAGAAAACATTCGGTTAAGTAAGGTGGGTTGGCCAACAGTACATCTGCCTTTCGTTGAAGACTAAGGATTTGACCTTGAACACCAATAACCTTTGTTGCATTCCGGTGCACTTGTACATAATTCTCCTTAAAGAAAAACAACAGAAATATATGTCTTATAGAAATACAAAGAACCTTACCATAAGCTCATGAGCTTATGAGAATAAGGCCGTAAAATCATAGCTGGAAACCTGAGCTATATGTCCTCCATCACAAACTGGTAGCACTTTGGATACTGAATTACCAGGAGAAAGTTGTTACCTTGCAAGGCCTAGGCATGGAAGATGGAGGGGAACGGGGTCAAATGCAAGAAATGGGGAGAAGACTGCCTGGATTTGTGTGAGGAGCTCCTGATTTTGAGAGAAGGAAAATACCTTGAACAGAATTTCAAACAGAAAAACACAAGAAGTCTCTACCTGTCAAAAGTCTGGAGCGATTTGTGCGCATCAAGTTTCAGTGAGCTGTTGCAAATTAAAGTGGGATTAGGACCTCTCAGAAAATGTTCCAAGAATCCTCTGGAGTAAAAATTTTTCTGCAGATAAAACACCTGAAGATATTACTACCTTCCTTATCATGTATGCTTATTAGTATACCCTTATTTATGGATTAACTCTCCTCTGACTGAATTAAATAGCTTAATAAATATAAAATTAAATCATATAAGGCCTTTCCATTGAATCCTGGGGCTTGACTCATTTGCATTTTGTTTTGTTTTTATAATGCATGCTTATTTTAATTACTACTGCTGCACTTTATTTGTAATTGTCTGTGCAATGCCCAAATACCTTGCTAAGTGGATAAGGGAAGCACTTTATTCCATAATAACATAATTAATCCATTATTATTCATTATTATTTTTTCTGGGCTGAAAAGAATCAGGACTTTGAAAAACACAATAGCAACAAATTATCTATGGCAAAAATAATTTTAACAGAATTCATACTTTCCTTATCTTCACCATTGTTTTCCTCTAGCTATCATCTCTCCTAAGGAGAGAAGTGGCAGCACTTAATGACCTAAAGATTGGGCTATAATGCCAAAGATGTTTGAAATCAGAGATCTGTCCCCCCAGCTTTCTGCATGGCCTTGGACAAATCATTTAACCACTCCATGTCCTTATTTCCCTATTTCTGATGGCTACAATCCTACCATTCACCTTCTGCGGCACAGTAAAGCTTACTTCAGTAATGTGCAGAGCTTTGCAAATGATGTATGCTAGGTATTGTGGCAGCGGAATCAAAGGGACACAATGATGGCTGGATAAAAGAGGAGGCGTTCCCTCGCTATGCAGGATTCTTGCTTACCAAGTAAAAGAAGACATTCAGCTTCTTCTGATACCCTTGCAGATTCCTCCTGAATGAATACCCTGTCTTCATTGAATTTTCTTATTACGGAGGATTATGCAACTCTGTTACCTCTTCAGGTTTTGTAAGGAGATCCCTGCATAGTCTTTCACGGTAGGCACAAAAGCATTCTGCTGCATTTTACTTCGGCACGTGCTGTCTGTAGAAACCTGGAAGGTCAAGACTGGTCTTAAACTGGTTTTGTCCTCTGTCATCACACCCACACAGAATACAGGTTTCTTTCAGATTCTCCCAGCCTGCTTGTTTTTAGCTTACTACTCCATGGCTGTAGGTCTCTGTTTAATTTATGACCAAGATTTATTAGTAGAAACTAGGCTAATGAGGCTGGTCAAGCAAATGAAAGGTGCAGAAAAAGTGAACAAATACATTGGGTCCACGGAATGCAGTAGAAGTCATATCTTCTGATAGGCATTCAAGTACCATGACAAAAGACATCCAAGCTGTTCTGCCCCATCCTCAATCATCCAAACGAGGAAGATGTTTTATTTTTAATTCATATTCCCTTAAGAATGCATGCTACAACTTGGCTGACTGTATCTAGGTAGGCCAGTATGACGTCAATGACCCTTATTTCTTCATCGCTTTTATCCAGCTGAGGTGCAAAGGAACATGATGTCCACTGTGAAGACAGAACTCTGCACAGGACTTGCCTGAGGAGTTAAAACAGCCGTCTCTATTCTGCAGGATAAACAATCTTTGCCTGAAGCCCCTCCTGACCAGGACAAAATAGCTCTGTGAGTGTGTGTACGTACATATGTGAACGTAACTATAGCCATCCCTGGTTGTTTCCCAGAACATACTAATGCCAAAAACATGTTATTCCCCTTGGCGTCCCTGGACTCCGTCCCTGTGAGGCAAGACTGAAATGGTGCTGAAAGGAGACAGCACAACAGTACAATTTCCCAAACGATCACTTTCACTCTTCCCCAAATATAGCTTAGGTGTTTTCACCTCCCCTATCTTTCTCTGTGTGCCTTTTTTCACATTCGCCTATAACCATCTTTCCCATTGCTAAACAATGCCAGTTCCTGCTCAGTCAATCACCTGTCATGAGACACTAATGACACACTAAGCAATGAGATGGAGGAAGGTCTGCCCTAAAACTTTCCAGTAAAATCATAAGTGTGTGAGATTTGAATGCTCTTACTCCTCAGAGTTCACTCCAGGGTCTTCCTCCAACACACAGGGGCATACGGTGATGTTTCATCATCCCCAAAGCCACCTCTAAGTGCTTGCAAGGGAACTGTGAATAGCAGTTCTTTTTTAGGAGGAGTCTGTGAACAGTTTCTAATCTTGGTGAACCTGTTTGCATCAGTTTACATTCCCAGGGCTATCTGTGAACAGAAGAGACTGGCAAAACACCTTTCAGCTCATCTGAAACAGACATTCTCCTTTACATTGCTCGGTTTCTCACTTCAGGAAGTCCTTGCTACAGTGCAGGTTTTGCTGATCTGAAATGGCAAAACCAGAGTAGTTCTACACTTACAATCAATTACTTAAAAAAGGGTTGCTTTTTGTTCTGTGCCTTTCGTATGCTCAGTCTAATCTACTGACATGCTTGTGTAAAACCAGGTCTGACTGTTCATTACACGTCCTGTACCTTCAGCACCCACAGTGATTGGAAAGGACGACACTTTTTTGCCCTTTACAGAAATCAACAAAAATTGTCCATAGATTTATAAAGGAGTTCCTGCAAAGTAAGTTTATTAGCCTTAGCCAGGTTACTTATTGATTAATATAATAGGAAGTGCACAGATAGTTTCAGAGAACCATAGTTCTAAGTTTGAAGACTTGTAAGGCTGTAGATGAGAAAGGGCAAGGGAAGGTATTTCCTGAGAAACAAATGAAACCTGCACAGAGTCTAACAGCAAAGGCCTTGCCTGTCACTTCTCTGGTATTAACACCCACAGCCCCCACACCTCCCAGTAAAACTCAACAGTAAGTCTTAGTTTATTGCCAAGAATCTAAAGGACACCAAAGACTCAAAGGGGTGACAAACTTGCAGGACAGCAGCAGATTCCTCTAACATCCATTTTCCTCTGTGACTCCTTCCCTCAGGTTCAGATTCAGCCCTGCCTTCTGTGTGCTAACAAGGTAAGTGAAAAATGCAACTGCTATCCACAGGGCAGCCAAAAACACAGAATCACAGAATGTTAGGGACCTCAAAAGATGATCTAGTCTAATCCCCCTGACGCAGCAGGAACACCTAGATGAGGTTACACAGGAATGTGTCCAGGTGGGTTTTGAATGTCTCCAAAGGAGACTCCACAACCCCCATGGGCAGCCTGTTCCAGTGCTCTCTTACTCTCACTGAGAAGTTTCTTCTCATATTTAAATGGAACCTCTTGTGTTCCAGTTTATACCCATTGCCCTTTCTCCTATCATTGGTTATCACCGAGAAGAGCTTGGCTCCATCCTCGTCACACTCACCCTTTATGTATTTATAAACATTAATGAGGTCACCCCTCAGTCTCCTCCAAGCTAAAGAGACCCAGCTCCCTCATAAGGGAGATGTTTCACTCCATTCGTCATCTTTGTTGCCCTGCGCTGGACTCTCTCAAGCAGTTCCCTGTCCTTGAACTGAGGGGCGCAAAACTGGACACAATATTCCAGATGCACAATTATTCCAGCCACATTAATTCGAGTCACTTTGGGGAGAAAAAAAAAAATCACTAAGTCATCCTGGAATTAAAAAAAAAAGAAAGGCCTAGGAGCACTTCAGAGATGCCATCGAGGGAGGAGCGAAACGCGGCTGCAGGCGCGGCTGCAAGGGCTGGGCGGAGGGGCACGGCCGGCCCCGCAGGCGCTGCCCGCTCCCGCCGCGGGTCCGCTCCGCAGCGGAGCGTGTCAGCGCCACCCAGACATGGCCGAAGTGCCGCCCCGCTGAGGGCCGGCGGGAGCTGTGGGGGCTGTGTCGGCGGCGGGGGCTCCGCCGCGCTCGGAGTCCTCTCGGCGACAGCGGCACCGGGACAGCACCCCTCGACCCTCTGCCCCGGCCCCTCCCGCGCCTGCGCGGCCCGGCCGGTGGGGGGGCGGGGTCTGTACGGCGGGTCCCGCCCCTGCCCGCTCCCGTGCCCACCGCCTCGCCGTGCGTGGCGCGCGGGGCGCGTGGGGGCAGGCGCGCGGGCCGCCTCTCCTCTCCTCCCCTCCCGCGCGCGCGCGCGGCATGTGAGCGAGCGAGTGAGCGAGCGAGCGGCCGTCGGTCGCGCGGCTGCGTGCGCGCGCGCGCGCGTGTGTGTGTGTGTGCGCGTGGGGCGGCGAGGCGCCTCCCCGCAGCCCGCGCCGCTCTCGCCGGAGCGCCGGCGGCCGGGCAGTGGGGCCCGGGCCGGCGGCCGGGGCATGGAGAGCCTGCTGGAGAACCCGGTGCGCGCTGTGCTCTACCTGAAGGAGCTCACCGCCATCGTGCAGAACCAGCAGAGCCTCATCCACACCCAGCGCCAGCGCATCGACGAGCTGGAGCGGCGGCTGGACGAGCTGAGCACCGAGAACCGCAACCTCCGTGGGCAGCAGCCGGCCCCCGCCGAGCCGCCGGCCGCCCCCGCGCCGCCCCAGGGGCCCCCGCCCGAGCAGCCCCCGCCGCCGCCGGGCCAGCCCGACTCGCTCCAGCACCACCAACAGCTCCCGGCGCCGCAGCCGCCGCCGGGCAAGCAGGCACCGGCGGGGCCCGGCGGCAGCGGCCGGGCTCCCGGCCACCAGCACCCCCCGCTCCAGCCCCACCAGCACCCCGCGGACAAGGACGGCAGGGAGAAGGGCTGCTGCCCCGCTTTGCTCCAGCACAAGACCCCCCAGGCCATCGGCAAAGGCGTCCTGAGCAGGAGACCGGAGTGAGTGAGGAGCGGGAGAAGGGGGCGGGCAGGGGTGGTGATTGGGGACCGGGAGCGTAACGGGCTCTTTCCGGGCCCGGCTCCAAGAGGGAACTGGGTTACCCCCCCTGCAGCCTTGCACGGAGAGAGGCAGTGTGTGGGTGGGTGGGGAATCCCTCCCTCGCTGCGTTCCCGGGGAGAGCAGGCAGAGTGCAACGAGGAGCCAGGATGCTGCTGCTTCCAAGAGGCGTTTGCCTCCTAGTTCACCGCTTCTATTTTTACGTGCAAGTGGCCGTGGCCCGTTTGAACCCACTCGGGCTGCTGACACAGCACCGTGCCCTCCTCGTCTGTCACAAATAAAGAAGTCTTTGATCAAAGATGAGTGCGGTTTAGCCCGGACAGGGGTAAGCTTTGCAAAGGACAGCAGTACTGTGGCAGCTTCTGTTTGCCTTAAGTCCCTGGTATCTGTCAAAAAACCCCCATCATCCCTGGGATGAGCTGGGATTTTCCTGCCCTAACTGGTGTAAGGGGTCTAGGATATACGCTATATTGCACATGATGCATATATGTTCAGATGCTGTACATATGTTTGACATTTAGGATGCTTATCACACTTGTGTGTGGGTTGTCTTTTTTTTTTTTTTTTTTTTTCCTTTTTGGTGAGTGGCACCTGACACTGATCCAGATCTTCAAAAGGACAGAGTATTTTCTGCTGATCTTTCCTCTTCAGTGAAAAAAGCATGACTACTAGTACTGAATACTAATAATGATCTATGTGCATGCATAGTAAACAAGGATGAGCATTCCAGCACTATAGGTGGTGGAAGAGGCTACTGTTGAAAAGCCACATTTTCTTTGATTATGTATCCAGTATATGCCATCAGTTCACCAGCTGGTAATTACAACTGCACTCAGTATTGTAATTTGCTTTGTTGAGGCACTCTGAAAGCAGGGGAATGTTTTCTGGTTGAAAGCCAGAGTTAGTGAAGTTAGGAAGAGAAGGAGCATAGTTTCTGATGTGGCTTCTTTTATGTAAGAAAGATGCTAATGTAAGTAGTAAAACTAGATTGGAATTTCTTTCCCAGAACAAACTCTTGTTTTGGCTATAATAATGTCAAAACAAATGTAGTACACAGCACACTGTATAGCCCAAAACGTCTTCCTTGTCTCTTTTGACACTTTAAATAAAAGGCACCCTTCTCTCTCAATTTTGTTTTGAATACACAAGTATAGCTACAACATGGAGCTGGATTTTCAGCTGGTGTAGGTAGAGTTATACCACTTCATAACAGCTAAGCATCCATTATGTGATTCTATGAAAATCAGTAGAGAAATTACTATTGAAAGAAATACTATTAAAGGAATATGTACAGTCAAGGCATGCTTCAATCCCAGAAGGCAGATCCATACTTCTAAAATAGTGTGCTGTAAGACTCAATTTTGTAATCACAACTTAAAGGAAGTGAGTGGGCTACTCAGAGTATTAATACATGTAGTAAGCATTTGCAGAATCTGGCCTTTATTCATCTTGCAATAGATGGAGTTTTAAAAATACGTAGGGCCAGATCCTCAACTCACGCTGGTTGATGTAAATCCAGAATAGCATAGTTTAAATCACTGAAGTCAAAACACTAAGAAACCTCATTGCTTTTTCAATAGTGAATTCCTGCAGTGAGGGCTCTGTTAGAAATATTGTATTGGCAAAGGCTTTCCTTTCTTCTGAACAGAGTTTTTAATATGTGTTATTACACAGATTGAAGAATCAATTTCTAAGCATAAGTCTAACTACCTCCTTCTTATCTGAGTGTTTTTTTTGCAATGGGGTTTGATTGGGGGAAGAATTGTAGGTTTTTTTCTTTACATGAAAATACACAAAGAAAAGTGCACTAAGAACACAGCTGATTGCTGGTATATCATATGATAATCTTGATATTTCAGACAGATAGATAAGTGGATGGAGGGATGGATGTAGCCTTTTTGTGGGAAGTCAGGGCTGCTGCTGGGGATAACAGAGCAATCCCTGCAGCGCTCTTCCCTCAGGAAGATTAAAATAGACTGCTTCTGTTTCCTTCTATAGCTTAGGCAAACCAAAATCTTTGTATAGAAAAGGAAATATGAGAGATGCAAAACAGTCTACATTTCTCACTCCTGCAGGTTCTTTTTTTCCCCCATTCATTGTATGCACCGGATGTCATCCTCTCTCATCTCTGACTGTTAGAAGGAAATCAAAGACCGCAAAATATAACTTAAAGGCAACTTGGATGGAGTGGGGGGGAATCTTTCACCACCTATTGAAAGCATGCCCAATATCTGTTGTGATCCAGCTGGCCAGCCTGAGAGTTGTGTTTTTGCTTTTGTGCGACAGCAAGGAACAGAAACTTTGACACCCACAAAGATTAAGTATCTGTACTCTCTTCCTTCCTCCCCACATCCAAACATCTCTTCCCGTCTATTATAAACCCTGAAATTTAATGTTATCTACATGTTTTTCTCTTAGTCAAGAGCATAGGAACTGACTGTTTTCACTACAGAAAATGGCCACTCTAAACAGAACAGAAATTACATTTTAGCATGTCAGGATGCGGTGGCTGAAAGCAAGGGTTAAAGCAGCGCTCAGGCAGTGCCCGGCTGTCACTGCCCAGTAATGGAATTTCCTCTGCCTCTCACAAAACAGGAGGTTCTGGCAGCATGTTTAAGTGTACTTGTGCTGGCCCTTCTCACCTCAGAAACAGCCCAGGGATTTTGCTCATTTTGAGTCACAACTGAGGGGTTTTTGCAGCCCAGCTCACCTCAAGCTCTGGATAGAAGTGAAGACCTGAGCTTTTGGACGCGTGTGACTATTCGTATCAGCTGGAGCAGGCTTATTTAAGGGGCTCAGAAGAGAAAAGCGTGAAGCATCTCGATTATTTTAAAGAAAAGTTCAGTCTTATTTTTGTCACTTTAAAAGCACCTAGTAAGTTTTCTTTTTCTTACAGCTCCCCCCCACCCCCCACTTCTTCCCCCAGATTTTGAAAGAACACGTCTAGAAAGGGAAGAATTCCTGAGTTATGCAGAGGCCCACTAATTGTTGCTGCATGTCATTGTGTAAGAAAGGTAGCACTGAGCTTACCTATGAAAGGAGATGCAAGGAAAAATATTTTTGCAGAGATTCTTAGCAAGAATTAGGCTGATTATTATTCCGCGGCATCTGTCTCTTTCTACCTTAGGACTCTATTGCATAAGCGCCTCACAGCTTTAAAAACAAAAAATAAGGTCATTCGTCATGGAATGTTTTGCTTCAAAAATACAGGTTGCCAAATTAGCATAGCTTAGATCACCCTTACTAGGCAGCCTCTTGTCTTAAGGGACCATCCCAAAGTATTGTCAAATTCTGTGAGTATAAATTTTCCTTTACTTCTTTATCCCTAGTACTTTCATTGAGTATCAGGGAAATGCCACCGAGTTGAATTTAGCAGATTACATCTAAATGGCCCTAATCCTGCTGGTTTTTATCAGTGAAACTCTCAGTAGGAGCACTGCCTATGGAAGGACTTCAGATTTTGAGCCTATGCATTATCTGGAAAACTCACTTCGATAAATACAATTAGAATAATAGCTAATAATCAATTATAGTTCCTTCCATCAAGAGACATGGGTGCAATTTACAAACATTCTGCATTGAAGTGGCATTAAAGCCATCTTAACCATGTCATCAACAGTGAAAACAAGACATAGAAATAGTATTTGCATAGCATGACATAGAGAATCCAAGCACTGCTTTTAAATCTTTAGCCCGTATTTGCTCTACAAGATACCTCCTCACGCAAAACAAACTCTTAGAACTCTTGGAAGAAATTTCCTAAAATCACATTTTCCCAGAGGTCTTAAAGCTCATTTGACTTTGCATTGGACTGAAAACTATTTTTTTTTTAATCTTAGTATTTTTTATCTTAATAAAGAGGCAAGTTTAAAAAGACAATTTTAGAGTCACTTAGTTGCTGTTGTGGTCTGAGGCTATTTGCTATTTTTTTGTTTAATTTGAAAGCCTAATTATGTAACTTTAAAATGAAGATATTGCATATGCAGAGGTGCTGTTTTCCATAATTTTCTTTTTAACTATGCATTAATGTTCTATTCTATGGATTATCTCCAGGGTAAAGGCATTACACAAAATCCCACTGATTTCAATGGATACTAACAATAACTGTAAATATTATGGCTTACTATTAACATATTTTGCTATATTTGCGCATTGCACCAGCACAAAAAAAAAAAATAAAAAAGGAAAAAGAAGACCAGAACAACTCTAGATGGCTTGTGTACCCCAGATACCCATTTCTTTCACTCTGAGTGTACAAGAAATGCTATTTTTGCACTCCACGTTTATTCTTTGAAATTTACCCCAACCTATTTCAGGATTTAACTCCCTTGAGCTTCCACGCAGCAGAAGGAGTTGCGTTGGTGCTACCCTGGGTTCTGCAGATCCCTGCCAGGAATATTTCATTTCAGCGTCAAAAGTTGTTTGGAGTAGAGTGCTGTAAGCTAGTTTCAAATTATAGAGGTCTACTTTGGCACAGCTATAGTGATGCTAAAGCCCTGCTTAGATGACTTTCAAATAAGGAGCATAATGAGAGGAAAAGAGAAAGTAGGCTCTCTCTAACTATGTCCCATTTAAAGATATATCTGTACTGGTTGCATTCACATGGTCGACATCCTGAGACATACTTTATGGCATGAACACACCTACATTATACCTACATTAGGCCCCATATAATCCCAGCTGGAGGAATACAGAATTAATATTTAAGAAATAACAGATGAAGTGAGGGAAAGAAAAAGTCTCATCTTAGGAAGGGTTCAGAATGAAGTTTTAGGCAGAAAATTGCCGAGTAAAGGCAGCATGAGGAATTTCAGCTGCAGCGATAGCACCTCAGTATGATGCTGTATAAAGTCCCAACCAGAGCAACACAGCATCAAGGCTGAAAATACTATTGCGGGAAAGCTCACTGGTGGGATGGGAGCTTCAGGAAGTAATAACAAGGAAGGAAACTATGTGAAATACTGCGCAGCGGTGCTTTGGACAGATACTACCCATATATCTGTGTCCTGAGCCAGTTAGAGCAGTACCTGAAGGAGCAAAGACTCTTACTAATCATTTAACAAGAGAAATCAAGGGCTGAAAGCAACAGCAGAAAAGGTGAATTCTTTAATGCTTAAATGAGGAGGGATGCAAATGCATTATTTTGTTTTTCTGGTAAGTTCGCAATATTTTTATATCACCCAGCTATGTTCTGTTGCAGCCAGGCTGCTCCTCTCTGGTGGCAAGGGTACCTTTCTTCCATACGCTTTGTATTAGCCCATTTGGTGTCACTTCCCAGGCAGATCCAAGGTAAGGCTCTATGAGAGGACTTTGGGAGCAGTGGGTTCACATGGCAACACTGAGAGCATTTCGAAGGATTCACACATGGCTATTTGGAAGAGGTACACATGGGAAAATGTCCAAATGAACGGGTATTAACCATGCCCTTGAGAATTCCTGCCAGGGACTCAGTCCCAGGTGACTCCTGGGCTGGCTGTCCCATTTTTTGCAGCACATATGGTGTGGAAGGACACCTGTTGTTCTGAGATTGCAACAAGCAACTGATACTTCCATGTCCTTCATAAAATGATGTACACACAGGAATATATAATTTAGGCATGGTTCATACAGTTTATGCAGCAATTGGCTACTTAAATAAGGCATAGACTGTACACATACCCACCTACACTGTACTTGAAGTTATCTGCACTTTTACACAGAGTAAGAGAGAGAAATCTAGCTTAGAGATGCTTTTCCAGTCCTTAGATGGTACCAGACCAGAGCCTGTCATGTAGAAGTCTGGTCCTCTATTAATTATTGCTTCTACCTACTCTTTCAAAAAAAGTGTTTGTGTGATAAAATGAAGTACACTTCTGCAAACAAAAATACCTCTAGACAAACAGATATATTAGATTGTAGAAATTTCCCAGTTTGTTTTTTTTTTTTTTCTTCTGCCTTGGAATCCAAGTAGAAACATTAAAAAACAGCTACTGTCTCTCTACCTTAATCTTGCTGTACATAGAGTTTATTCATCTTCTGCTTTCCTGTTATTTTCCCTATAAAGGGCTTGATAGGTTGCTTGTTTTCTCCTTTCTTTCCTAGTTCAGCAGTGGTTTATTTATCTTTTTCCATTCTTGGTTATGAAATCTTTTGTTGTTTCTCCCCTAGGAAAACATTATCGAAAGCCAGAAATATTCCTCTGTTTAACGGATGGAAAATATTTCATTTTTTATAAAATTACCTGTAGCCTGTGATCATTACTTGGTCCACATTTCATGGAACCATATGAAAGCAAATGAGGAAGAAAGAAAAGAGTCATTTATGAAGACAGAGCCTGAAATGTGACCATTTTTCTTTTCCTTTTCATACTTTTTTTTTTTTAATTATATATACTTTTTCCCCTCAAATAGGTGTGTCTTGAAACAAACTGATGATATTCTTGTATTAATCTGTTCTGGAGTCTGTAATTTCATTTAGCCAGCTGTAGGTGATAAAATGAGAGTCTTGACTATTGGGTTTGTTCTGCCCAGTGCTCTGTTTATGATCGCTTAGAGCATTCAACTGAAAGTCTTAAGATCAAAGTTTAATTCCTCCTAAATGTGTTTTTAACAGACTTGTGATGCTGGACAGTCTTTCATCTCTGTGTATCTTAATATCTGTAGCGAGGCAGTTTGAGATATATTGTTACAGATAAGAGTGGGCAGGTAGACCAGGAATGGTCCTTTTTATAAATTTCAGCATAGGAAGCAGCATAAAACTCTTGTCATTACTTGCAATGTATACTGCAAGGCAATATGTGTATTTGCATGTAGAGGAATGAATTTATTTGCATGACCATTTGTCTACAGTAAGTGTCTGACAGCAAAGTTGAAACAGCACCTAGTTTCTGTGTTTTTTACATACAGAAAAGCAAATCATCTGCTGGAGGAAATCAGTGTATCTTTACTGACGTCAATACAGCCACGACAATTTACATCACCTGAGGATCTGTACCAGATTTTGTGGATCTGTCTTCACACACAAATACACATACATCCACTACTGTAAATGAGTGTTGACAATAGCAGGGGATAGGAACTCATCACAGAAATAAGTGAACAATGAGAAAACCATTAAGCAACATTCTGATTCTTTGTATAATAGGTTTGTAATGTTTTCTTATGGTATTTTAATATAAGGTGGTAGGAGTTTTGTTGCTGCAGACTTATAAAGATATATTTACTCTGATAATGTTTTTTCTCTACCCTGTGCATGCACCCTCAGTCTGCTTCTCACAGGTATTATTTTTATTGCTTTTGCTAAGATTATGCTCATTGATCAGCTGTTATTTTCATGTGCTCTGAAGCTGCACTTCCTGAGAAAGGTAGAAGGGAATAAATATTTTCCATAATTAGTCACATCTAAGAGGGGACATTTTGGTCAAATTGAAGTGATTTTGAAAAAGAAGTTAACAATGACAAACCTTATCCTTCCTGCTCTCTTCTAGCTGAAAACAAGGGGGTCTGTGAACTGCAGAGCTAATGAAACTCATCTTCTAGAAGACTGGTGTCACAGTTACATTTTCTGATGCCTAACAAGATGAAGCTCTAAGCTTCTCTTGGTGTTGAGGCTTTCATAACATTTCTCTCCAACATGTAGACTTCGGTGTGAAGTACTGGCCTCAGTTCACTTGCCAGCCTTTCCCTCACTGGAGAACCTACAAAGTTCTCTCTGTTATACCCCACCAGCTAGTTTCATGGAACTGTTAAGAGGTTAATATCCCTGAGATCACTGTTACTTACTCAGACCTGGTTGAAGCTCACAGTGGGATCTGCGTTTAGAAAGTAGGAACCAACACAGAAACACAAACCCACACAAGGAAAGAGAGAGACATATATGCATAGAAGGTAAAATGAAAAGATGATATGGCCACAGAAAACATATTTTGCTTAGGAACCCAGGTAATAAAGGCCAAGTCATAGACAGTTTTTTGCTTTAGCTCACTGGCTGAACAGTCCACTCCAAATCTGTGACCCTTTCTTGGAACTGGTGTTCTGTGTGCAACAGCCTCCTAAAAGTCTTGGAATATTTAAGTTATAGAGAATTGGGAAATTACTATAGGAATTTAGGGGCTACCTAGGTGGAGATTTACCACTGGGAAATTGAGTCTGTTGCTCCTCCCGGCTTTGCGTATGAAGTTGGTGGATCATCTTAATCCACCTGCCAACATTTGTGTGGGCATGGGCTGCTGCTGAGACAATTACTACTAGAGAGGTTCATTTATATTTGCTGAAACACACTAAAGCATCTATGTCATTCTCAAGAGCAGTAGAAAATTGATACTGAAATTAAGGAGGCTTGTGATTTTCTCCAGTTTTTGCTGCACTTCGGATGTTTGTTCAAATTCTGACCTTTCTATTAAAATTCAGAAGCTTGCTGTCAATCTCTTTGTGATGTCAGTTTCCAGGCAGTCCTCCAAAGTGGTTCACAGTATCCTGCTCCAGTGGGAGAATTGCTCTGACAGCACATCCTTCAGCCTCCGTGTCCAGCACCTTGGTGTTGCTGTGTCTGGGTGGGCACTGCCACCATGGAACATCCTTGGATCTGCCTCCCAGAACTGTGTGGTTTTGCCTCTGAGATTCTTAATGGACTATATACATGATAGCATTTACCAACCGAGAGGATATTTCTCCAGTTTTATAGGCATTACCTTTCAACTTCAGTTATGAAACCAAGCTCAGACCTGTCTTTCGTTGCTTTTGCTTGTCTGTGAGGGATACTTTTTCTGCCTCCCTTGGGCTGTTCCAGGAAAAGTTCTGGCTCTGCAGTCAGTTCAAAATTCTCACAAATGTCCTTGTCTTTCATTTGTAGGTTTTTAATTTGCAAATCCATTCCCAGTAGGACACCAGTAAATTGTCTGTCTCTGTTTAGGTACTCACACTTCACCATAGTAACCGAGTATCCAGATTTGTCCTGAGGGCCCATGCTGATGTCCATGCACACTGGACCACCCACCTTCATCTGAAATAGCGAAGAATCTGAGGAATCCCTTCTTTTTTCTCCTTGGTTCTCATGCCACAGACCTCTCCTCAAGCAGTTTTCTTTTATAATGTCTTGTGCCAATAAATCTATATCCAGTTAAACTCCTGATGTAGGTAGACTACATGGCTCTGATCAGCAATTTTCACTATTTTACCATCTAGGTAAGTCTATGAGCCAGATTCTGTTACCACTTAACTCTGAACTAAGTGACTTCAAATGTGAAGAGATGTGAGATAACACTCATACATAACTTCTCATGTGACAGATCTTCTTGAACTGACTTCTATCCCAGCACTGGAGCTCGTTAGTTTGAATTAGCTATTAGCCTATTAGATTTTGTGCACACTTGCCATGGCAATCATTTGGGATGACACAGCCAACTGCTGTAATATTTCCCCCAATAATTCTTTATTACTCATTTGGGAAAATACTGATCTCCATGTTAGCTGCAGCAACATCCGCTGCTGGTCCCTTGTTTCTGCCAAGAAACGAGTGAGTTTCTCATCTTTGTCGTGATGAATACATAAATATTGACTTCACTAGACATGCTCTGACTGGAACTATTATACCACCTTCATCACCTCAATTACGGTAGCTCTTACACAGCCAAGCAGATAGGGAATACCAGAATTGTATTCTTGATGGATGAAAAGCGTTGGCAAAGAGTTTCAGTCTCAGACATTTAAAGGTATTCAGCCTCCCAAAGGTGGAAGAAAGAATCTACTCATTTTCAAGGGAGAGATCAGACTGGTGACAGGGGAAGAGGAGAAGAAGAGTATGAGAGACATCTACAGTGTGTCTCTACTGTCTGCTAAGGGCAAACCTTCAGGCTGGTTTTAAGTTTGTATTAACCTACTCTTCAAATGCCAAGCCTGAAAGCATGGCTGGAACATTGCCTCAGGACTACCTCCCAGCGGTGTGCACATCTGCATGCTCTCCAAAGCCTCTGCAGCAGTCATAAGATAGGATATACTACACTTCTGGGTTCTGCAGAGGTTATCTGTGCAGGGACATACAAGTTGGTGGAAGAGTGGACAGCAGTAGGGAGGAGTTACAAGGGGAAGGGGAAAGGCCCCAGTGGAAACTGTAGAGTGCAGGAGGGCCAAGAGCCCCATGATCTTATCCTGCAGAGTCTGTGAAGTTTTTGAATGCCCAGTTCATTTACATGTGCGACTGTAATGATGCTTTGGTGTAGCAGGGGGGAGGGAAGGAATGACTGGGTTTTGAGTTCCATTTTTATGAAGCCTCTTACTTGGTACAAATTAATAATAAACAGCACACACTGAACTTTAACCTTAACAGATACTGACAGGTTGAAAGCACCTCCCCAGTCGGCAACTCCTGGGCTTAAGGAAAGAGCCCACTACTGTATGCCCAGAGTGTGTGTGACTAGTTCTCATCACTGTGGGTTGGAAGGTTTGTCAGATCTCATAAAGCAATGCAGTTTAACCTGGTCAGGCAGTATCTGGGAGATCTCCAATAAATATCCAGAGTGCTAGGAGAAGACAGTGGAGTGTGACCGCAGATAGCATTATATTCAGGATGTCTCTGCCTGGCATTAGCACCTCTTTTTTCAGATTAGATATTGGGCACCTTGACCACCTATGTCCTTTCACAGGATATACGTACACAGAGAGCAAAGGTGTTATCCCAGTTCATGTGCTAGTGTAAATTTGTCATCATGTTCCTCTCACTATTTTGCTTAATTGACAACAGGCCACATTCTCCATTGTCTTCCTTGTGAAGTTATTTTCTCTTGTGTGACCTGGGTTTGAGATGCTATAACATCCTCACTGGGCAATTTATATCCCACTACCTCAAGCACAAATGATAATATGACTTATAAAGCATAAAGAATCATGGCCATTCTTCTGCTGTCGTTTTTTACAAGGCTTCATTGCAGGCTGCTGTGGCCAACTCTCATATCTCACACCAGAAACAGCTGCATTTCAGAGATGAGCACATATAGACAGTAATGTTACATCTTCTAAAGTGCTTCGGGAAGTAATGTACTTATTCACAGGTGGAACATTGTTAGTGGATGTCCCTACCAATATCTAAAAGTGCAGCAAGTAGCAAGTATGCAAGCTTTTCGCCTAGTACACTTCTAACCATAGCAAGATCTTGCTGCAGGATGAATGATAGTAATACCATGCAAAACCAGGTAATAATAATAATAATAATAACAACAACAACAATAATACTATCTCTTCTACATGACTCTTAACCAGTAGACACTTCAGTTCTGACAAAGGTTGTCTTAATTTTACAGAAGGGGATGAACACATGGAAAATGTTTTGCTTGAGTTCACTTAGCTGGTCAAAGCTGAGAGTAAAACCTGTTGTGTCCCAGGGCTCTGATCTGTCAAGTAGGTTACAGTGCCTTGAAAGAGGGAGATGAACAGGACAAGAAGTGTTAAATGTTATGAGCTCACTTCTGTGGCATAAATAACATTGTTCTAAATCCTGAAATCTGATTCACTCCCTGGACAGCTTGATATCAGGAAGAGTTTTGGCCAATTGAAGATCTATAACTTGGCCAAAAATCCTTAAAGGCCATTCACGATGTTATGTTGTGCACACTAGAAAGAAACAGTAATGGAGGCTGGAGGTAATACTGAATTTGAGAAGGAACTGAGACACGTGTTTTCAGGTTGGCAGGGCTATGAATGTGTATTGCATGCAATTCCAGCAAGGTTTACAGAAGCAGCTGTTTCAGCAAGAAGATGTGTCGGAGTAAAAAAGTGGTGTAAATGTGGGAGAGTAAAAAAAGTGCGAGAAACCACACACACATGCTGGAGCATGTTTTGTTTCTCGCAACAATGAACCAGTTACGAGTTGCACAGAATGATGAAGGGAGGGGGTAGTGGGAGAGGGTAGGTTAAGAGTCTGTAGTCTCTGCTGTTTCAGTCTGGTTTGATGGAAGAAAGCTCAGCAAGCACACGGAAGACACCAAAAATATTCCTTTCGTGGGAGCAAAAGGAAAAGCCTCCCACAGAGGTAGGCACTGCATGTGAGCTAGGGAAGCGGAAAGTAATTATCACATCTGTGCATGTGAATAAGTTGACAGTATACCTTCTTCAAAAACCACTGCCTAGCAAGACACAGTTTCTTCTTCTCACAGCTATATTTTTCTCTCCCCTGTTTTTCTATTAAATACAGAGTCATACTGGGGTGTGCTGCTTCCATCCCCTCCTCTCCTGACACAATCACAGCAGTACATGCAATCACCAAGTCATGCAGACAGTCTCAAAGTCTTACTCTGTCAGATTTTTCTTGCCTCACCCAAGGAGAACTCTTGCATGACTGATATGTGTGGCTTAGTGGATTCTGGGCTGAGGTTTTAATTTTCAATAAGAGGAGCATTTGCATTCCCCCATCCCTCTTGCTTGTGGTACTGAGATTGGTGTTAGCAATGTTTCATTAGCTCGGTCTGATTAGCTGTACCTGGGGAAATCACTTTGATAGGGTTCCTGCATCCTGCCTGGTTTTTCATTTAGTAATGGAGCAGGCTCCAGTGTTTTCCAGACACAAAGGGTGCTCTCTGGCACACTCCCATGCAGGTATGAGAGGGGGACACACTCTGGGAATTCTTAGGCATTTTCCATAGTCAAGGGGTGCATTCAGTGTAGACCTACGCTGCATCTGGTTATGGCAGAGATGGCAGGGAAGATCTAGAACAAGGGCAGGAATGCCTTCAGGACATGAGTGTGCCTTGGATATTCCTGGAATTCCCTTCTCTTACCAGCAAGAAGTTATTCATGTTGGTTACTTTTTCCTCTCAGCTTATACTGTAGGAGTATACTGATTTCCTCAATTTGAAAGGACTCAGCACCTCAGAGGATCAGGACCTCATTCTCTCTCCTTTATCTTCCAGCTCTATTTTTAATTTCTCCATTCTGGTTTTATTTGCTGCTGTTTTGAATTCCCTGAGATGAACACTAACCAGAGGCACAATTAGTAACTATTCCCTTGGGATCCAGTATGGCACTAGTTGGAGATCTGTCACAAAAAATAGCTAAAATATGACTGATTTGATGACATCTCTCTATTACTACTCCTTTTATTGAAGTCATGAAGAAAAGTTAGGACCCGAGTGGTTCCTGGTAGCACAGCGGACTTTGTGAAGATGTTAGCAAGAATGAAACTGGCCTTCAGGAAAAGAGCTTGGAGCCCTTCTCCAAACTTCACTGGCTCCTTCCAGACAGCACCTCCTGTTCATCCTTATTTAGCTCACCCTTGTTCCTCTTTCTTATTGAATTACATCCTCTCTTCTCCTCAAAACCTCCATTCTACATCTCTGCTGCGAGCATAGTGTAGGTAGCAGCTACACCATAATGGCAGCATATGAATACAGGACTACTGAGAACAAGGCCGTGATGAAGATTTCTGCTGCTAGATTCCCAGGGAGTTGTTTGAACGATGAGGAACATGGCATGTTTGCATGTACAGAACAGTGAATAGATACGGTGAAGTGGCATGTGAATTCTACACCTGTATCCCCATGAGAATATGTCTTCCTTTCCCTCTAGATATACATCTCTGTGAAGAAGTGAAGTAATGAAGGATTCGAAAGTATACAAACATATACACTCACTCAAAACTGGCTGGGTGAACAGTCCAATTGAGATGTGCTTTATGTCACATATATCCAGTTTTTACATCTAGTGACTTATATGTGTTTCAGAAACACACTGAATTAACAAAAGGATCAATAGGAAAGATGGAAGAGAAGATTTGGGCTATGTTTTTTTAAAATAACTTACATTTAATTGTTTTGTTTAGTGGTGTGGTGATGACCACATCAAAAAAATCAGCTTCTGTGTTTTGTGCTTCAAAGAATGTGACCACATTCTGACCCTAGGACTAAGAAGGCTCCAGAGACAGCTTAGAAGCTCTGAGTAAGCAAAAAAGAACCATGCTCTAAGAAGAAAAAACTAAGTAGAGGCTTCTAAGCAAAACGAAGTTGAGCTTGGGAAACTTCTGATAGTGCACAAAAAAACACAGGTGAGAGTGCTCAGAAGGCAAGGAAAATGCTGACTGAGGCAAGGAAAATGCTGACTGTCTACCTGTTACCCAGTTCCTGCTACACACTGAAACAAAGAGCCCTAGTTACCTGTACTACTTAAATCAAGTGTAGCCTTTGTCAGTATCAACCATCAGACCCACAATGGAGCTATTAATAAAAGATGTATCAACCTTTCTTGCCACTCCATTTCTCAGCTGTTGTAGCAGACAGTGTGGCAGGTGCTGTAAGATCATCAGCAGTCATGGCTTTGTTTTGACACAACCTTTGGAGGTGTGCTTATTGCTACTAACACCATAATATGGGATGCTCCTATTTAAACTGAAACAGTACATTTTGTCTACAACCCGTGCCCTCTGCTAGATGGGGAGAGCTCTGATGGCAAGAAGTCCATGGAGTGTCTGTCATGCCAGTAGGCCACCATGGTTCTACCTTAAGATAAACTAGAATGAGAGTAGTGACATTTGTGTACCCTTTATGTGAGTATTTCCCCAGGTGGGAGACCCAGGTTGGCTCAGCAGAGGTGCTGTGCAAGTCCAGAACTGCATTTTTAAGGTTGCTGGGCAGAATTAAGATGAATGCAAGAGGTCTGCAACTTGAGGAAGAGACATGGAGAACTGGAGGAATCAATGCTGCAGGTGTGAGACAAAGTCTGAGTCTTGTGCAGAGGATTAACAAATGCTGCACATGGTGAGATGGGTGACGAAGCAAGACTGGAATAGCATGAGAAAGAGTAAGACAGGATTCTAATGCATCAGCAGAGCTGCATGGACAGTCCACACTGGGAGAACAAGTGATAACGTAGGCAGCTTTCTGCATCAGCAGCAGAGCTGCGTGGATGAACGGGTCTGGGCTAGCAGAGTTTGGGTGTACTGGCAGCTGCATGCGTGCTCAGAATTGAGTGGAGGTGCTGCAGGTGAGGAGAAGCTGCAGAGCTGCACAAAGGAAGCCTGCCTGCGCTCCTCTTGGCACCAAGCAGCTGCTATTAATCTTTCACTTCCCCAAGCATTGATATTCATACAAATTATGAAGAAAAAAAAGTTCCTCAAATGCAGGAGGAAAGGCTCTTTAGCTTCATATTTATGAACTTAGATAAAAGAGAACTAGATATGAATCTAGAAAAGTGACATCTCAATTTTATCCTGTCCATCATGCTGATGAGTGCGAGCTGATTACCTGCTACTGACCCCTCCTTTCACCTCGTCCTTTGTAAAGTTCTGTTTCTCAGGGAACTCCTTCTCACTGAGTAGTTCAGGCTGTTCTTTGTCCTTTCAGCCTTGTGATTTCCAGTAGCACCAAGCCAGAAATCACCTCATTTGCTAATAGGTATTCTAGTTAATAATAGCAAATCCATCCACTGAGGATATTTCTGGCCTGCTTTGCAAGACAGGAATATTGTCTTAATGGCACAACACTGGCACACAAGTGGGAATACTTGCACCTATTTATGTAGCTGCGTTATTACACACAGTCTTATGCCCCATGTCACTCACCAAACCATAACTATGACAGTGGAGAGAGCATAACAATTCCATAGGTAGCTGAAAATCTCCTGGGTAGGAAGACTGGCTGAATTTCCATGGCACAGGATTTCTGGGTATGTGTTCACTAGCTGTTTGGGGATTTGACAATGAAGAATCTGAACCATTTTTCTCAATCAGGCTTTTGATGTTGTTGTTTTAATTATTAATTATATAAAAATAGCTTGATCTATCTTTTCTTGAAAACCTATCTCCCAAACAGCATTCGAACCAGTCTCCAAAACAGATTTTCTACAGAATGAACTATAGATCTAAACAAGAAAATTACTCACATATTTTGTCTGTTCTCAATGTCTTCTAGATGCTTAGCGTATAATTCCTGTTTTGTTTACCTTGGCACAAGTGGAGAGTAACCATCGAAGGCAATGAAACCAATTCAGTGAAAGCCACAGACATAAGGGAGGAGAGAGCAAAGGCCCTTGGAGCTCTAATGGGCCCACAGGCAACAGATGCAGATTTAATTAAACTTTTAGTAGCTGGATTGAACAGGCCATTTCAGCCTTGGTAGAAATACAGGCTGCATTGCTTACTAAAAAAAATGTCTTGAATAAGCAAACAAGAAGAAGAGTAGTGCTGGCAGTAAACGGTGGCTGTTGCCTGTAAGAGGACAACTGGCTATAGTAGTGAACATAGCACAGGTCTCAATGCCACAGCAGCAGTTCCATGCAGTGCTGCATATCTCAAAGTTCATGCCCATCTTAGTTGTATGATGAGTGAAACAAAGGTGCATTAAGAAACATATTTATCCTTTAACTTGCCCCTTTTAGTCCCAACAGATTTTTGTTTTCCAGACACTCAAAACATGAAGTCTTCATTCCCCTATTTCCTCCTTTTTGTTGGATTCAGTCAGGGATGCTGGAGTATCACAAATCGAGTGCCACATGAACACTACTTTCCTTCCACACTCCAGTATTCAAGCACAAAAGCGTTCAAATAAAATTATCATCATCAAAACCTTCCCAAAATGGAATAAAAGTTACCCTTATCTCTCATCCCCTATTTCTTCCCTGACATGCACTGTGAAGACCAAAAAGTCCATATTCCTTTCAGTAAGGATGTGACACAAAAGAAAATATAGTTTGAATAACAACTGTGAGAGGAAAGGAGGTATGAAATTCAAAATACAGTGTCATATGAAGGCAGCCTTTATAAATGCTAAAGGAACAAAAAGCAAAACACTTTATTTTGCCTTGCATTTCCCTAGAAAACATTTACAGGGGCACACAAATTCAACAGTCAGTTTGTTGTAACACATGCATAGTTTTTAGCATACTTACTCAGATGCCTTCATTTTGCCTCATCCTTTAACAGACTGAGGGTCTTGAAACAGACTGCAAGCCTTCTGAAGGAGAGATAATAAAGAGAACATGGATACAAGAACTTGTTAATACCAATGAGTTTTAGGAGAGTAATTTATGTAAAGGATCTTGTAATCATTCCAGCCCCAACACTGTCTGACAACAGCTGTTTTTATGAAGGAAGTTAAACACAGGAGTGACTTCTGCATAGTCCTCTCCTTCAGAAGGCTGGGTTGATTAAACAAAACAAAGCAAAACAACAAACAGTTGTAAGGAGAAGATGACTTAATAGCTAATGCTATCAACTGATAAGACCTGCTACATTTCAGAGGTGCATGCCAACCAGGAGTCACAAAGCCTCAGCACATTCTGCAAGATGGCATTTTGTCATCAAAAGTTTCTTCTCTTGGGCCAGATGGCCTTATTACTGTTGGATGTTGAGAAGTCCATTCTCAGATGCCAGCATTGTTACTTCGCAGAAAACTAAGGGTCATGTGGCAAGTTTCCCATTCTCAAATGTGCTAGAATGCTTGATCCTGGAGATTCACAATCACTTCACAGCTTTATTTCATATGGAGCTCATCAGTGGATGAGCCTGCAAATTCTTCTTTGAAGACCAACCTCCAGATGCATATGAATTTAAATTCTATAAGGTTGTACAATTCCCTTTTTCTTTCTTCCTGATTGTCTTGTCCATCTCCTTCCATTATTAACAATTCCTCATCTTTCATTGGAGCACTCCTTGGGCTGATGTAAAATCCCTAGTTTAATTAATTGCCAAGGCAGAATTAGGATGCCCAAACTCCATGATTACACTCCACATCTACCTCTTGTACTTCCATCATGCTCTGTTCCTTTCCTTTTTTTTATCTTGTACCTTGTAGGTTTTTCTTCCCAAGAATCTCCCATTGGTCAGAAACATAACATAATCAGAATGACAGAAGATTTTTATTTTATCTGAGGTCTAACAATAAATCTAAGTGCCTTTGCCTGGATCTTTTTAAGATGCTGAGGCTGCCACAGTCTTTCTGAGCCATTATGAGCAAGAGAAAGGCTCAGAAAGGGGAATGAAGTGCAGGCATCTCCTAATTTCATCCTGACACTTGGAGCTCTCAGTACCAGCTGTTAGAAATTCTAGTTCCTTGGAGACAAAAGCAGCCATGCAGTAGAGACCTAGTAACAAAAATCCACAGCACTTTTATTCTACGTGCACTGCAGGCAGAAAAACACTTTCCAACAAACTTGCAGCCTCTGTCAAAAGAGCAAAAGGACAAAAGCCAGAAGCAGAAAATGTCCCTGAAAAGGAGCAAAAGAAATAAAGAATACTGCACAAGTGTCTTCATTACTGTAGAAGTAAGGTGTGGCTAGTCAAACTCAATGACCTCAGAAAGAGAGATGGTTGATTAGAAAATAAGATAGGCAGAGAAATGGCATGAAATAATATGACAAATACTTTGGGTTTATATCTCCCAGAAAAAAAAAAAAAAAGTCACAGACTTACATACACAGAATCAAACTCCTCCCTCCCCATCCATAATACCTCAGGAGCCCATGATTGAAGAACCTAAGTCTGTTTCCAGGCATTTATAGAATTTTGTTCAGAGCACTTAGCACATGAAAAGACCAATCTCTTGTGTTGGACTAAGGTGTCTTTCATCTTTCATGTCTACATAGAGACTACAAAACTTTGGGTACTTTATAAAGGAGAAAAACCACAACCTTGTAGAGATTCAAAACACCACCACTCCTCTACTTGCTAGCATCTCCTTAGCACCTCCTGCCCTCAGCTGTGTTTTAGCTTCTAAAAGCTGAGGAGTCAGTCTAGCTACAGGCATTTCAGAGGTTTAAGAGTTCAGCTCTGGGTTGTAGAGAAGAAGGTGATAGGGAAGGAAACAAAGAATTGTGTTTCCCATTTTAAGGATCATGAAGGAAAATGTAAGGCTATGACACTGAACTGTTGAGTAAAGGATATTGAGGAGTACCCTGCTAAACTCTAATATGTAATCCATTCCAGCTAGCCACTGTTAGTTTTCCAGAATCAGTGTAATGCAGAACTGTACACATGTGAAAGTGCAGCTTTGCCCTTAGTCTCTTTGCTATGTAGTTTTCCCAAGGAAAGTCTGGCATGCGCTTCCTTTCTGTGTATGGTCCTTAGCAGTGCCCAGCCCCACAAATCATCCACAGAGCATCCCTTTGACACAACCATGCTATACTTTCTCTTCCAAGCACGCTCTCAAGGTGCCCATGAGCATTCCAATGGATTCCACTTCTGCTCTATGATCCCAGTTCTATGGTCTGCTAGAGGCTTTGTTGTGCACTTCACAGGAGCTCTTACACAGCAGTGCAATTAAATTTCTATTAGTTTCTCATAGATGCATGAACTTTAGAGGGGTTTTTGGCATTCATACCCTGCACTGAAGCACTAGCTAAAGCAGTTAAGAAATTCTCTCCCTCCATAAGCAGCCTTAACGAGGCTTCTCAGAAGCATTATTCCCCTTAGAAAAAGAGTTTGTGAATTAAGGAGTTCAGAGGATATGTAATTGGAAACAATTCCATCAAATAATGGCTGTAGACTGGAATTCCCTTCTTGCCCCTAGGGACATTGTACTTTGTTTCCAAGCCAGAAGAATATTAATTTCCATTGACAGAAACCTTTCTGAGCACTCAAACTGACCACTACCTGCCGCTGAGAAAAAGCTGCCTCTGAAACAGAAGGCAGCGGTCGCTTGCGATCAGAATTGTCATTTCTTCCACAAAATCTGTTGTGCAAGATGCTAGGCTAACCAAGACCAGGCTGTTAGTTGGTGCATATAACCATAACCCCAGTGATTTTTGTTAACCGAAGGAAGTTTGACAGAAGACTCCAACTTCAGATGTGCAAGCATGGAACAACAACAAATCCATTTGGTCTTACTAGGAGTTTGGGTGACTTCAGCATTACATCTTGCTAGAGACACTGAGCAACATAGCACCGTGCCATGGCACTGGTGCAGTGGTGAGTCAGGAGGAAGACAACCGCTTCCTGCAGCTCCTCCTTTGTGTTTTTATTGGAAGTCTTAAATCCGACTGCACACCTAGACTGAGTCAGCTTATAAGAGCTGACAGGAGCACAGCCTGAGGAAGTGTGGCTCTAGGCCACTGAGGGTTGCTAACAGACTTTTTCAACTCGGTGAAGGAGGTCTAGCAACTGCAGTGAAAACTTGTCACAGTCTGTCTGCTTTGGAGTCGTTCTGAATCTGACTTTGCTGTGGATTTTGTCATTCTAAACACAAGGATCTCACTCCAGTTCTTTTTAAAGGAGAGAAGCATACCTTTGCAGGTGGCAAGAATATGACACAAGCAACAGCCGGTCTTATTCCTAAAACATTTCTAACTGCCAGTCTTGAGCAAGATGAGCCTCAATTTGTGCATGTTCTCAGTATTTTCACATTTTTTCTTACATAAAGGTTCCTCATGCTGCTTTTTCTACTGGTAAGAGGGAACAAAGGTATCAAACACAAGTGTAAGGGTAATTTCCCTCTTTGTAATCCAATCAACTGCAACAGTTCAGTCAGAAGTGCAGAAAGACTAGTGCAAAGTGATGAAGAATCACACAGAAGCTTACAAAGGGTCTGAAAACAGTAGAATGACATACTCTTGTGGGAACTCGTGTAATCCAGCCTGTACACTTGCTCTAGGACAGCAGAATAAGCTTAAGGAAACTAGTTATCTGTTTGCTGATGAACGTTGATTTCTGAGGAGATGCTGCAGCCGTATGTAGGATTTTCAGCTTACCTGCAATCTGTAGTCAAGCAGGACAGCTCTTAGTTCCTACCCAAAATGGCCTAGTGATCTGAGCATTTGTTTTCAAATGAGATTCCGTTCAATGGCAAAGAAACTGGTTTCTCAGGAGCTCACAGTGGAGCAGCAAATCTCAGATTTGAAATCTGAATGGCGGCATTTCTGTCTGCTGTGAAAGAGTTAAAAAAGGCTGAGCCTTCCAAAGTCACCAAGAGATTTCAGGTGTTTAGTTTTAATTAACACTCATGGAAAAAGAGCAGTTAGATCCTCCTAGACCGACTTGAATTGCTAAATGATCCTCCAGTATATTTTGCAAGAGAAATGTTTTATTTAGATATCCCTGGCTCAAAGCTCCTCCTTAACACATCTGTGCAGCATGTTGACTGCCAAATCTCACCTAGAGATGGCTAGACATCAATGGCACTCTCTCTGTTTCTGTGTGCCTCCTGCCACCCTTATAAAACATTTAGGGGATTAACAGAAGTATTTAAAAAGTCACTTACTGTTTTTATTCAAAACGGATGCCCTACCGTAATTTTACAAAAGATATTATTAGTGCCACAGAGGGCAGAGTATCTTCGCTGTTTTCTTTTCCCAGCTATCCCCTCACACAGGTTGAGGACTCAAGACACTTCGGATTAGCATCAAGGCATTAATTTTTACCTCTTTCACATCTTCTCCAGCAATCAGGCTTCTAACATCTTCCCTTCCCCAATTCGAATGCATTCACATATGTATCCATGAGCACCACTACTGCATGGGAAGGAGCACACGATATGTCCCAGATCAATGAATCACATTGCAATGTCCTTCTCACAGCCGCAGCGTGAAAACAGACATCCTAGTGCTAGTAGATGGGGTAGGTGAGGGAGAGGAGGCTGGCATGTCTTCAAGGTAGTTTGGAACTGTTCTGACACCATTTTACAAGGAGGTAAACTTCACTTCTCAGGTGAAGTTCAACCACCCTAAGCTGAGATGGATCAAGCTACCAACTGAGTGAGAAAACACTGCACTTAGTCCATGATGATGGAATTGTGCTAATAGAATAACAGCATCTAGTGGCTAGTCTCCAAGAGGATAGGTTCTCCGTGTTAAGGAGTAACACAGATTTGTTGGAATTCAGAAGCTCTTTCCATTGAGCACAAGCATAAGGAGTTCTTGTAATCTCTCTCTGGCACCATTTGAGAATATTTATGCACACTAAAACTGGCTAAGAAACCACCCACACATTTTCAGTGTATGATAAGGTCTCATGAGAACCTGTATCTTTGAATAAAATATGACACTTAAGAATCAGCAAACTGTTTTTTGTTCCTAAATTTTCCACTGGAAGGTCATTAGAAGAAGTTAACTAACATTTAAAAATGCTTAAGTGTTCCTTCTGGGCCAAAAAAGCACTTCTTGTCAGGAAAATGTTTGGACTCTAGCAATTTTTGACCAGTTGTTGTTTAATGAATCGTCATCCCGACAAAAACTTCAATGCCTTGACGTCTTTTGTTTCAACCAGAAGTGGTATGGGTCATGACATCTTTGGAGTGAGCTATCAGAAAACAACTCAACAATTTTGCCTTTAATTGTACCCATTAACAGAGCAAGGAAACTTCCTACTCATTATTCCCAGAATAGCAACAATGCCATTTGAAAGGGGATTAGCTGAAATTTCAAGTGTGCCAGTACTTCTCAACTCTGAAAGCTCTTCCACTGATGCCAAACAGCAAGATTAGTCTGCGGGAGGGGGGAGCCTGCACAGCAGTGGTGTGGTGTTCAGGCTCGATGACATGAGTTGCAATGTGATGAAAACTCCTGGCTATTCCGTATGACTAAGCACAGTTACAGCAAGATGGGCTTCCTTCTGGCAGGCTCAGCAGAAGAACTCACACCTGTGGGAATCTGCAAAGGTTAACAACCTTCTCGAACCTAAAACCAAAGACAAGGCACAATGCTAAGACAACATGGAAGCGGGGGAAAAGGCTACTTTGCATTCTGCGTGCACTGTATGGCCCATTGCTTTCATGTTCTTCCATCATACTGGAAATCCCACATAAAGGAATATGCGCTGGGATCAAGCACAGAAGGGAAAAAACCTCATTACATGAGGGGCTGCATTTTTTTTGTCTACATTGTTTGGTGAGGACAGAATGTCTCATGCTTATATGAAAGTTTGTTGCTGTTTGTTCCTCTTGGCTGGCTGAGGCTTCCATTTTACCAGCTCTCCATTTTATTTTTTCCTTTGCTTGTAGTAGCTATTAGTGACAATCAGTTAGTAAAATATATTTATTGTTGCCTGTTAGGGAATGTTGCAATTTTTCAGGCAGGTTATTTTATTGTATCAACCCAAATTAAGTATCTTGTTTACGCTGTACTTCCCACCTCCTGATATACCTTCTGCCTGAATGGAAGCAGGAAAGGGATGAGGAGTCAAGTAGATTGTTAATGTGTGCCTTGGAGAAGGTTGACATTTTTAATGATCCCAGGAAATAGGCCCAATTTCTAGATATATCCTTATCTCTGGTTTTCTTTGTGCATATGTGCATCTGCTTTTTGTGGTGTACTAGGAGAGATGGAGAATGTGTGCTTTCAGTAAGCGTGGAGACTGGAGAAAATAATCCCAATGACACCTATGCATTCTCACAGAGATGCTCTTTTAGCTCAAGCAGGAAAGTGTTCTTTCTCCGTAAGAAGACATCAGGGCTCCATTTTTCTACTCTGAACGTACAAGCAGATGTTTAGCCAGATGCTGCTGTGCCCATTTGTATGCTGCTGCAAGACTTTTATGAGCTTTGGTGGTGATTTCAACAGAAATGTGTTGCTTACTTCATGTGCTGACAAATAACTGGAGGTTCTCCCTGTGTTATTGAGGCTATATGTTCTCTTCTGGAGGGGAGGAGACTGGTTGAAATAGCTATAAAGCTAACCTATTAGTAACAGTTGAGCAGTACAGGTCAGCTTCATTCCTGTTCCTGTGGTTTATTAGTGATCTGAACCATTTAATTCCAGTTCATTTTGTGTTGCCTTCTCTACTTGTACTGAATGGATTGGTTTCCTCAGCCTGGAGGGACCAGGTTGATACCACTCAGGTTCAAGGTCTTTTTCTGGTTATGTGAGCTCATTTGCTGTTCCAGTGACAGGTTCCATAGCATCTGCAGTCCTATCAGAGCAAGGATAATACTTAATTCAGGTAGGCACAGCATAGTGCTTCTGAGACAGACATACTCTTTCGGGACCACAGTTTAGGCTATGTAGAAGAGTACTAGGATGCAGATGCCATTCTTTTCAAAGAGAGGTGCCCAGTTTTGTTCCTTGGGGCCACTATCCAGTAAAGGAACTTACAGTGACCCTTAGCGGAACACCTGGTCAGGCGAGCTGTTGGGTAGAAGTGACTTGCACTCTGTTCTTTAGAAAGTTTCTCCCTCATTTAAGGAGACCTCTTGCTCTGCAAATTATCACAAATCAAGGCAGGGAGAAGCAGTATGGGAAGGCTAGATTCAACAACTACAAGCTTTAGCAGTTAAGTGTAGGTTGTTTCTGTCTCTTAATCAGTACACACATTCTTCACTCCTCAACTTGTTGAATTCTTTGTGCTGGTTTCTTCCTTTCCTTTGAAATTAATTATTTTGGCTCATGTTCAGTATGGTGTCAAGTACCCACTTAATCTTTTGCAGTAGTTTCAGCTGCCGAATAGAGAGGAAGCTTGGGCTATTGCTTAGAAACCAGGACTAAGGTGTTAGAAAGGTAGGAGCTTCAGACAAGCTTGCTATGTGACAGTGGGCAAATTGTATTGCCTCGTTTTACTTTAGCATCCCTCAGTGTGACTAGAGGACTGTTACTCATTTCCCTTGCAGGGGGTAGCACGAGGTGTCTGCCAGTGGGGTTTGTGAAGAGCTTTGAGAAGGCTGCCTTTGAAAGATGAACAGTTTTGTTGCAGTGAGCCCTGGATGACTGGACATGTTTGACAGCACTTTGTGGAACAAAGAAATGAGTGGGACTGCATTGTTGTCACAAAGGGGAGACAGTTTCTGAGACAGCTTTTGAAGTTGAGTTCTAGATATCATCTTAATTCAATAATATATTTTAATTTAGACAAAATACAAGGCACCACAACTTCAAAAATGAGAATAGAGGATGAATCAGGCAGCCATACTGAAACATTCCTAGTGTTGCCCCGGAGCCAGCACTAAACTTTGGGTCTTGAGAGCCTCTGCTGGAGAGAGTCCCATGCTATGCTTAACAACTCCATTTTCTCTTTGAGTCAGGTTAGGTGGAGCAGTTTGGGGTACAAACACTGTCTGGTGAGAGAGTTCTCAGGATGGCAGTTTTAAATTGTTTACCCACATTCTTATTTTTCTAGCACCTCAAAGCAAGGATAGTGATTAAGACATATGGGTGACAACACAATTTCCTGTCCCAGTAGGTGGAAGATGGACCCTGAAAAGGCAGCAAGAGCTGCCTGGGAAAGCTCAAGGAAACAAAAAACAGTGAAAGTGTTCTGTTAGTCTCCAGCAGAGATTAATATAGATTTTGGTATTTAAATATGTTTTGACTATAAAATCTGTAGATGGGTATGGCATTCCAAATGTATTGGTAAAATTTGCCAGTGAGAAGACTAAGAAAAAAATGTGGAGGCTGAAATGCAGATCCAGCTTAGCATTTTTGCAGGTAAGTTTTCTGGATTCAGAGCTCATTTGGGAAGGGAGAAAGGGATAGGTTCACAGACCTGCAGATTCAGGGCAAAGGTTTGTCTCTCCAGTCGCTCTGAATTAGGTAGAAAAGGAACACAGTTCACTGAGTCTTCCACATGCCATATCAACAACCAGAAAATCCTGTTATGCAGGTCGGACATGACAATTGGAGGTCTTCTTTTGGCCTTCTGGCACACTCATGAGAGGATGATGTTAGACAAGATATGAGATAACTAAACATAGAGATCATTCCTCCTGCTCCTTTCCCTTCAAATGGAATTTAGCCCTGCTGAGAAGTTCAGAATTGACGTTAGTAAGGTCTGAAATTTCCTGTTTACCTAAGAAAACAAGCACAGCACAGGCTGTGGTAGCTCAGGTTTCCATGGAGTGCCTCGACAAATCATCATCACCCCTCACCCAAAGGGACATGCCAGAGGAGCGCAGGGGTAAGTATTCTTGCAGCTACCACCACCACTTCACTCTTTCAAAGTGTCTTCAGTCCAAGGATCAAAGGTCTTTGCAGACATTCCTAAATGATGTTCCTAGCACCCACAAGAGGTCACTGATCTCAGTGAGGAGATGAGGCAGCTAAGAACTACTGCTTCTTTCTCCTGAAAGTGAAGCACATACTGGCTTCTACTGCAAGCTGTGCCTGCTCTCAGCAGCAGCTTAGTGGGACACAGTAAGTCATGTAGAACTTTGTAATACTGGCACACAGACTCTGTACAGATAAGTGGGACAGTTCACACCTCTCTTGCTGTTGTTTCAGTCTTTTTTGTGGCTCGTGCTGGATCATACGTTGTGGATTATACATGAGCCAGAGGTTTTTCAAAACTGCATGCCTGCACACATAATCCATCTCTAAGGCCATGTTCAAAAAGTATCCAGCATGGAATCATTAGGGGCTCTTAAGATCAGGTTATTGATTCTGCTACCCTTAGAAAAATATTCCCATTTGAAAGTGTTACAAATGTAAAAAGATTGAAGACAGAGAAGACAACATAGGCATTGCTAGAGGAGGCTGCTGAGTGAGAAGCCATATTGTTTACTTATTCCACTGCTTGAAATGGCAATAAATGACATTTCTCATGCAACAGACACAAGAATGAGATCTGTTCGTAAGTAGGAAGAGCTTTGATTTGAATGCAGATAGTTAGCATTTGAGTCAGGACAACCCTTAAGAGCTGAATTGGCTGAGATTCACTGCATGGGAATTGAAATCAGATCATATACAAACTCAGTGGAAATACTGTTTTAGTGGGAGTTGGAGGAGATCCCAGATGAATAACAATCAGATTCCATTTCAGCCCTTACTCTTGGCCAGCTGCTTCTTTTGTATGTGCTGGGAAAGATTAAAAAGTTTGGAAACAGTATTCATGTGTCGACTTATCACAATTCTAGGGCTTTATCTGTCTCTCTCACTGTACCAGAAGTGCTAACAGTTTAATAAGACCAGGACTGCAGTTTAAGAGTGTGATATTAAAGGACTGCATATAGCCTGCCAGGGTACATTGTTTTTCCACCAAACCCATTCTGCCTGGAGAAAACTTCAAGGACAAAGGATGATTAGGTGTAGAACTGATGCCCATACAAGCAAATAGGTGGCCCAAGACATTGCAAGCTTTATTTATCTTTTTTTCTGGATAGTATATTGATAGCATTAAATGTTTTCTCTGAAAAGAGTAAGAATTGTGTGGAGGCCTCCAAACTCCTCCCTTATGTTTTGTACTTCAGAATCTATATAGAGGTCTCCCTGTGCATCATTGGAAATCTTTTGGTCTTCTGGAATCCTTCCAGTCTTTTTGCTTATGGGGAATCTCCTAATACATTTATGTTTTGCTTACGTGTTGTTTTGGTGTTTTTGTTTTTTGTTTGTTTGTTTGTTTGTTTTGTTTTATTTTGTTTTTAATGGGATATCTTTGAATATGGTTAACCTTACCAGAATCTCTGGTCATGTCTTAGAACTGTTGATAAGTGGCTTACATGGAAACATTACATGGCACCTGTGAAATTCTCCAATAGAGATGGACAAACTGATCCTAGAGTAAGAAATATCACAAAGTTCACTAAATATATTATTCAATGATTTTCACTTTATGCATGCAGCTGCCAAATAAATAAAAAAAAAAAATAAAATGACTCAATTAATGCTATTTGCCTAACTACTGTATAAGAGAAGAATCCTGCTTCTCCTGATATCAAAGGCTGACATTCCCATTAAACTTGTTAATTAGATTGGAGCTACAGGTCTCAAAACCAGATACATCTGTGCAGAGACTATGTCAATGCCATTGATGCCAATAAATTTATGGTATGGTTGTATTCTGCTTTAAGTGTCATTTTAGATGATTCTTTTCCACAAAATCCAGTCTCCCACTGGTACTTTAGTTTCACTGTAACACAAATTCACTGTGGGTTTGACTATTGATTTTTTCTTAAATAGCCTCCTATCTTGAAACACACAAACCAACTAGTCATTTTCAGCCATGTAAGCAGTGAAAGCTGACTACTCCAGACAGCTTCTTAACAATGGTACCTTAAACATGCAATTGAATCATGGTATATGTTTACACTCCATGACTGAAGCAGCAAAACCCCCCTATTTTTTTCTCTATTGTTGCCTTTTATACAATTCAGCACTGTTTTGCAAAGAGGCTCAAGCTGTCCTATGACAGTCATCACTGTGAAATCTCAATAAATGCTAGCAAAGTGTGGTCCATTCCAAATGCAGCCTAACCATGAGACTCCAATCTGTAATGCAACCTGGTTTCAACATGAGAAATTCTGACCCCGTCCAACAAAGAATGGGTCACTGTTTGAAAGTGAATGTGGGAATAGGTTCCAAGTCGTATCATCATAAGAACTAAAGAGAAAGTCTCTTCCACTGAAGTTGTTCAACGAGCATTACCTTGGCAAGAAAAGAAGAATTTTTGCTATTCTAAGACCTTTCAGGTTCCTAAATAACATCTCTCTGGAACATCCCAACATACTCTTCCAGTAAACCTTGTCTGTGCTGAGTCAAAACGCCGGCAATATGATCTTTACTGTCTTAGTACTATATAGTGCAGAGAAAAATGGTACACTACAAGAAAATTGTTAAGGCAGTGGTTGTTCCTAGAGATACAGGAATTAAAGCGCCTAGTAACTCAGGATATAGAAACAGGGTCTGAAATGTCTTATGTATTCTAGTTATTCCATTAATTCAGTTTGGGAAAAAGAAATGATGGTCTTCAACATGCCTAAAAGAGTGAAAGAATTCAATTGTTCTGCATAAAGGTGCAAAACCCAAGCAAATGCCCTGAAACTCACAGTGGCATCAATTACCTCAAGCTTGGGAATTTGGAAGATATGCTTCAAATAATGGAGTAAAGCAGAAAGAGAATAAATAAAACACAGCCAAGTATGACATTGCCCTTTACAGACATAGAGTCATGAAGTGAAGTAGCAAAGCAGTCGATACCACAGTTAACCAGAGGAGGATAATTTTGCAGGAGGAAGAGAAAAGGCTATAGAATCTGCCATTTAAAGAGACAAACCTTAATCTTTTTATGTACCTGCTGCCCCAAGCCCTTACACTCTGCCATGCTTCCTTAAAGGAGGGAGCCTGGCATGAGCAGAGAGAATTCCACACCAGCACAATTAAAAAATGCAAACAAAGAGAGAAAATGCTGACTTGCAAGAATCAGCTTAGCCTTTTTGTTTTTTGGGTTTTTTTGGTATTCAGCTTTATACAAAAGGCCCGTATCTCAGGACTGCAATATAGTGCTTCTTTCTACCACATATAGACATACACCAGTACTTTTAATGACATCTCTTTGGTCATTTTGTAGATGTCACATAATCCATCCTTGCTTGCAAAAGCCAAATTCCTCCTGATAGAAACTGCCTATCAGAGCACCTTACCACATAATCTCTAGTGACCACTGTTATTGTCCTCTTGCCAGAGTATCTCTTGCTTATGATGATTCAGATCACAGTAAGGGCTACTGTACCGAGCTTCATCCGAGCTGTACTGGGGACATAACTGCTGCCATGCAGACCTGTGAGATTATCTGTTAGCATCAAGCTTAATTTGAAATATGGTGAGTTGCAGGAGAAACAAACACATCAATGAAGTATGAATTTGTATGGTTTGAGTAAGCACTGACTAGTGTGATGGTGAAAGCAATCAGTATTCAGTTGAGAAACAACTGTTAGGGAGAGGTACAAAGAGAAGGGGAATAAAATGCAATGAGAGTTACGTTTAGTCTGATCTGGGAGATCTGCTACTTGATGGAGAGGTCAGCTTAGGAACATGGAGCTATCAATACAACTATTTTCATCTAGTCCAGATATAATGTTGGCCATTGTATTGAAGTACTCATGATCAGGGAGGAGGCAGGGATAAGGAAATTCCTGAGGAGATGTCTTTGTAGTTAAAATAGAAGGCAAGTGTATAAAAGGTAGATTTGCCCCTCAATGTTATTTACTTGTTGGTTTTGCAAGCAAGGCAGAACAATTTTTATTTAAAAATTAAGGAGGATGCCCCTTTCTCACCCCATTTAGATGTTTTATGTCAGTTTGCTGCAAGGTTGGATATTATTCAGTATTACTTGCCCTCCGCTATTAATCACTTTTGATTTTTTTTTCTTGTCGCTAATCAGGTGACTGCTCACTGTCTAGCAAGAATTTCACTTTACAGATGGTCTCCAGACCACTGTCCAAAATGACCTTGGAGGCCTTGGCCTGTAAAGACTAATTAGTGGTCTGCAGCTGCAACTCAAATTCTGCCTTTCTCAAGAGCACACAAGTAGGAGGCCAGGACAGCATTCCGGCTTCTTCCTACATTTCAAGAGCATTTCTGCTGTGCTAATATGCTGGTCTCTGCTAACTGTGTAGGCAATCATGTACTAATCCTTTAGAAGAGCAAATAGCAGCTGTGGGAGGACTGGAATTCTGACAATCCAGAATCAAGACACAAGGCATGAAGAATTGTATCTCCCTGTAGGGTAGGACTGGGATGGTGCAGCAGAACCGCATGTAAACAGCATAGAACTAGGTGACCCTGGAGACAGAGTACCCCTCCTAGCACAGGAGGGAGAGTATTTAGTCTCCATGGCACACTGAGTAAGCTCTGTTTCATTGCCATGAAAGAAATCCAGTGACTAATGAATCTCTGTCACAATTTGTTTGCTCTGGAGTCACCCTGAGAGCAACTATGTGTAGCTACTCCCTGGATGCAGGGGGCTGTGTTTCAGCTACAAGCAAGGCTGGCCCTCCTAGCCTAGGAATGTCATAATTCCTCTCACCAATTCATACCTATGCTTAGAGAACAGGAAGGAAGACAGCTTTTCTTTCTAATCCAGAGTTTCACCTCTGCTTCCCACTGTTTGACACTTCTTTGATTAAAATCCTATTTTTACTAGGTTGTTTTTTCTGTGAGAGGCTTCCTTGTGTCTTCCCAACACCTTTTCTACAGCTTTGGGATCTCTTCATGTGCTACAGACTTTTTATACCAAACAGCAGCTGCCAAAAGTGGAATTTCCCCCACCACACGCCTTCCATGGCTAAACTAGAGTCTAGGCAGAATCCATCCATCACAGGAATCAAGACTTCAACAGCTTCTAGTGCTAAAGTAACCCCAGATGCAGATACTGCCACTGCTGTCACCTCTTCCCAAGATGGGAAGTATTGTCACATCCCAGCATCTAGGGTCTGGAACCATCACTGATGTAGCTTCACAGCTGAAGTGTGAAAACACAAATAGCACTGCCAGCTTATGCTGAGCCACATGGTGTCAGCTTATGCTACAGCCCTGTTGGCACCAGGGGACTGAAGCAAACTTGTTAAGTCTCAGTTGTTGGAGGAGATTGCCTAGCTGTAAGTACCACAAGGGTCAGAAAGTCTGCATAAGCCAGCTTGTTTCAGGAGCAGACCCATAATTGTTCCCACAGCTCCTCACTCTGATTTCTAGTAATTGTTTTCTGCAACTTTCCTGAAATATCTCTGCAGAAATCAGGCTCCTGTAGTACAAGAAAATCTCTTGTGTTTATGTTTCCAGAACCATGCCTTATGTATATATATTTTTTTCCAAATAAAGGAAACAAAGGACTCCAGCACTTGGTGGGAAGCTCAAAGCTTTATTAAATAGAGAACAGTAATGGATTTGTAATTCAGATGCTTTAGCAAGGTAAGACTTTCCAGAAGGCACAAGCTAGCTGCAATAAGGCACTGCAGAGAGATCCTGTGGTATTCATTTAATTCAAGATGAGATGTACATTTGGTTGCAGATACAGGCTATATAGGCTCCTATAGTCGTCACTGACTGTAGCACTGCTCTTTTGGCCAGATATATGAGTGTAAGCTAACTTTTGTTTCTCTATTCTGATGAACAATTAGTGTATACAAGGCATCAGGTTAAAAAGTGATGCCTTCTCCATTTTTGTGGTGTTTTTTTCCCAGTGCTGCTGCATCAGAGAAGGAGTATAAAATAATCCATCTCCTGGGACTAAGACTAACCTAAACTATCATCATCTTGATAAATTGACTTGACAGCATGTTGTATGTCCTACTGGTTTTAAATCCCAGGAACTGGGCAGTTAAGATGGGGAAAGGTAACAACTTTCATAGCTTTTCCAAATCTTAGGATACTTCATTAATTCCACCTGCTCTTCTGCTACCTTAGCAAGGTCAGGAGTTTATGAAGCCTCAAGAAACTGTGAAATCTCCTCCTAACCCAAAACCAAGTACAAGTGAGGGTCAAGTGCTGAGCAGAAAAGTTGCATTCTCTCCCCACTTGCATTAGTGCCAAATGATATTTTCCTTCCAGGGCAATTACATATGCAAATTCAGCTGTCCTTGGTGTCAAACAGCTGCTGTGTCCACAAGCAGCCTTGAACACTTTCTACTTTCCATATGTCAAGGCTCTGGTGGAAGCCCATGAGTATGTGTGAAAGGGAAATGAGGAAATTTAATTTCCCCAGAATCAATGGTAACTATTCCTGTCTGTTATCTAAGGCATTGGAGTCAGCTCTGCAACTGGTCTTGCACTTTTCCTCTGCTCTTCATCCTTTCACAGCAGAAGCACCTCAGCTCTGAGGGATCAGAGAACAGCAAAATTTAGGCTTGTGTATGTCACCAAGCAGCCAATGTCCAGTTTTACATTTCTAGTACTACTTGTTGTCCTTCCCACTCCACTTTCAATTGTAGGTGCCATTGATGCAACAGACCCAGATACCTGCAAGTCTGGTAGTTAACTGGGTTTCCATAGCCAAGGCCCCAAACCAAGGACCTGAAGCATCCTGCTGCAAGACAAGAGAAGCTGAGCGAAGTCAAACCAAGCCGTGATGTTTCTCACTGCATTCGCCTTGTTATAATGTTTTGTGGCAAACCTCAACATGCAGGAGAGTCTGAGCAGTTCAGTCCTAGGTACCCAGAACTTACCCCACAGAGCAATCTTGGTAATCTTTGGTGAGTACACAGAATAAAACCACTACTTAAATTTAGTGCATCAGCCCGATGTGGTAGTAACAAGCTTTTAAGCTTGTCTTTTACAGCTGGTGCGATTCACTGTCATGCTACTCTGGTATCCTGCACTGAATACAGAGCTGCGTGCAAGGACACAGAACTGCCTTGATACAGGCTGCAAATTTTGCCATGCATGTCCATGCAGGAGCAAGTCTACAGAAGACAGTGTTGCTAAGGTGCATGAAGAGCTCAGTGGTGAGCCATTTCTGTGTATGCAGCTAATTTGCATGTTTATGGGTTTTCGAATTATCGAACAGCACTCCTTCATACAGCTTTGTGTCATTCTCCAGTTCTGAGGGACAGTTTGATTTTAGCCTCTGGAAAATTCCAAGGCTTTCTTCCTGTGCTAAGGGGTTAAACATGAGCCACATGAGTGTAAAGCCAGTAAGAAGTCTAAGCCCGATTAAAAACAGATATAATACTCAGTCATAACAAAAATCCTTTAACTGAGTCCAATTCTGACACCTATTCAAGAAGTAAAAATAATTTCTTCTAACTGAGGGAGAGACCTAAATTCCATTTATATCTCACAGTCCTGGTAATTATGAAAAGGGTTGCCAGCTCGACTAACAGAAGCCTTAGGTTTTTTTTATAGTGTTCATACATATCAGCCCAAAATAGGAGATGAGAAAAAAGGTGTTTATTCTGCTTGCAGGGCATTTGGGCAGAGTGCTAGTTTTGGATCTCTTTAGGAGGACAATGTACTCATTGGTATTAGGCTGACAAACCATAATTATTATATGAAGAACTGGAGGGGATATGGAGAATGCTCATCGGTATAATTAAGAGTGAGCTTTTGCCAGCTATTTCCATTTTATGTAATTATAAATCTATTATTTGAACAAAGAAGAAAGGGCCTTTGTATACTACAAAACAGAAGAGGTATGAAAAGATGTTTCAAAGCTACAGGAGGTTGCTATCAGCATGCATTTGCAGACATGTAATTATTCCGTTACATATATAACCTTTAAAAGAAGTGATCATATCGAAGACAGTTGGAAATAAGGGATGTTGTCTTGGAAAAAGGCACATGTTGTCTTGGAAAAGTAGTTTTGTATGAATATACCATATTTCCATTAAGAAATTAATCAATAGAAGTTCTGTTTATGGTAATTATTTAATTGAAATTATTTCAGGCACATACACAAACTCCCCCTCACAAATGCTTCAGATTTACATAGCAGCCTCCTAGTTGTGATATCTGAAGTATGGGTTTTGCTACAACTTATTAAGCCTTTGCTCACTCCAAGTGAGTGTTGTATGTGTCACTAGAGGATCTCCTCCACATGATTAGCTGTGCACATACACTTAGAATATCAGATTGCTCTTTTTGAGTAGCTGTTTTTCCTAAGTACCACTATCCACCCTGCTAGCAAGTTAGAGCAAATGTTGTTGTAACTTGTCTATCACAGTAAGTCATCAATTGTTTCCACCATTGAAAGATGAACTAAACAAGACTGATGGTGCATACTGGGCTGTTGCATAGTCCAACATACAGCAGTTCCTCCCATCATGGCCTCTTTGCCTTCTTCCTCTTATGCTCACAAAGGGCCAATCCAATTAGCAGACAGCCATGCTCTGTGTGGCTGATGTTCCTTTGGAAGAGAAAAATCCAATTTAAATGGAGTGAATGGGGAGCACTGACATGTGATTCAAAGACATTTCAGGAGAGGCACAACCCCCCAACCGCTCTAGCAGCTGATGACAAACCCTCTTCCACCCAGGAAGTTTCTTCCTGGGAATTACTTAGCAAGTACAATCATTTCCCTCATCCCTGTTCCTACTGTGCCTTAGGAAAGAAAGTAATAGTAAGGAGAGAAGCTTCTGAGTGAATCACTTCCACTGAACAAATAGGAGAGCATGAGAACTATCCTCCATAAACCTAATGAGTATTTCCTCAACTTGTAGTTTTATAAGGGAGACCAATGCAGCTACATCACAGATACAAGTACCCCTCTGCAGAAAGCTTTCAGCAATGCTAGCTTTTCCCAGGCAAGACACGTTTCCCAAATCTGAATGTTTTGTTCTGTCCAAGCTGAGTATTGTTTCCAAATCTCTTCAAGCTGCTGCCTTTTATTAAGGCACTGCATATGTATGCAATACATTATGTTTACTTCTTTAAGGATCAGACTTTGTACAGTAGATACTTGACCTTAAGTTTCCTCCTGTGGACAATTTCTGTCACCTAGACTGACCCTGGTTATAATGACTTCAGTCCACAGATGACTGAGAGTGAGTGTATCATACTTAGTTCACCTTAAGTAAGTTATTTCATCCCACTGCAGCTGAGGCATCAAGAGCCACAGAACTGCACAGAGTAATGCACCATGTAGCATGAAAAGTGGGTCCAAAAGCCGCCCCCAGACTTTGCTTCTGGCTGTCACAAGGAGATTATCTGGCAGACTGGACCCAGTAGGCAGTGTAGACTCTCCCTCTCCAGTTGATTCCTGGGGTATGTGTGAATACCAGCTGCTCCTTCCGTTCCTTTTTCTGCTCTCACCCATTTCTAGCACGTAGGAAAAATTTGGCAGTTAGCCCAACCATTCCTTGTGGGCTTAACAAATGGATTAGATTTCCTTCAAGTGTTTCTGGGTAACAAAATGGAGTTGTCAGCAACAATTTTCACTGAATACAGTGAATCCACAGGTGACATCTTTCTAATCTTCCTCTGTCTTGCTAGTGACATCTGGAGCCTAGATCCTTGAGTAAGGAATTTTCTGCCAAGTAGCCTCTCACCAACAAGAGAAAAGGGAGTGTCTAGGCCTATGGCAGAAGAGCAGACCCCACCGAGCCTGCACACAAGAGGCCACAGCTCATTTTCACCATCTTCCAGACGCATGTCTGACTCTGACCCCAAACCCATGAACTCTACACTACATGCTCAGACTCTCTTTAATACACATCCACACACATTTGTCCACCGGTCGTGTTCTTCACACTGGAGATGGTGCAAAACGCCCTGAAGTCTTTCTGAAATCCATGCACTCATCTGCCAGTCATGCTCACATTTTTTCCTAAGAATTTCTTTAAGTTAAGAGTGAGTAGATACAGGAGAAATGCCTGGCACATATATGGACTAAAGTAAGCTGAGAAACCAACTGTTCAGGAAGATATGGCATTAATATCTCTATTCCTAGAAGCAGATGGTGATAAATGAATGGCATATTTGACATATCTGTTATAGTAACCCAGCTAGTTAACCAAAAAAAGATCAGATCACAGCAGCATTGGCTCAGATTTTCTTCCTCCAGCACAGGAAATTCCGTTTCCTCAGTGCAGTGCCTTGTGCTTATCCTTCCAAGCTGTGCTGTTCTGAAGAACCAACAATAGCTCAAAGACACACATTTGCGTCAGCATGTCACATTGAATTTTCACTTTCCAAACAGTAGTGTATGCATATGGTATTTTATACTACAGAGGTGAATTTGGCTTAAGATATTTTATAGGGTCTCTAAAATCAACATATTCTAGTGAGAAACTGGGAACAGTCTGTCAGTTGGAATCCTGTCTTCATCCCATCCCTTAGCATTAAAAAACCAAATTTATAGTAATGCTATACAAAGGATGTATGACTTAAAACAAATCTGTACCGAGAAACAATATGGTGATTAAGCAGGTGCTAAGTAGGTTTTAGAAGATGAGCTCTGATCTTTTGATCATTGAATTGCTAGAGAAACATCATGGAAGAAAACATTCACTCCAACACTCATGAGGTGTTCAAGGCAGGCCAATTTCCAGACTACGAAGCCTATGTGATTTTTCATTTTTGGCAACCAAGTTGAGAGAATAGATGCTCCAGTTAAGTTCCTCCCTCTTCACCCCTCCCAGCACAACTTTGGGGGATGGAGGAGGGAAGAAGGAAGAACAGCTTTAAGAAGGCTAAAGAAAGAGCTGTGGAATGCTAGGCACTCAAGTGAACTGAAAGACGGGCTACCATGCATCCTGGCAAGGTTGGACATCTATGCTATACTTTTGTTGATCATGCTGACACTGCCAGGTGGTTTCTTCAGCAATTTGTTTTTGTAGGTAGTAGTTATGTGCTGGCATCTAGACATCATCTACACACATCTTCATTTTTTTCATACAATTAATTAGATATTTAAGCCTGTGAAGGGTTACAGACAGAGTTAGACAATCCTTGATCTGAAATAAATTAAGAAAATCCTAAATCTGGATGATGTAACTGGCACTCTGCACAGAGAAACATTATAAACATCTATCCCTTGACCAGAGAGTCAATGATGAGGACATGGAACAGATATAAAGTGGTTCTGCATAGACTACACTGGCATATGCCAGCCCTTTACAAATATGGCACTGACCTTCCAGATAGTTAAATGACTAAGAACAGTCACTGCCACTTGAGAGGCTGGTTCTCATGGAGGAGTTAAGGCAGTGATGACTTGCAGAGCAAAGTAAAGCTATAGCCATAAACCCAAAAGTTGTGGAGTGTAGGGAGAGGCACAGTCTAAGAAGTTAGGGAAGGGGAAATAAAACCAAAGGACTCTAAGGGTGTCCCTAAGAGCTTGCTGGGTCAGCACACACAAATTCCAAATCATCTTCCTATTATAATTTGCTTAATTCTTCCTCCTGATTCGTTTGTTGTAGTTTCATCCTCAGCAAGCTACCATGCAAATGGACTCCAGACTACTTCAGTCTCGTTCTCCTCTTTAGGGATTAGTACTGGGGCATTTTTTTCCTTAATCCAGAAGTCTTTGAGAATTTAGAGAAGATTACCAAATCAGTCCATTCCTAAAATGCACCCCAGGGACACTTAGATTGGGATTGTTGAGGTTACTGGGAATGTAAAATAAAATGACAGTTTCGGTCTTGTTGTGCTCTGACATTTCAATATCTTGGCTTCTAAGCCCTTTACCTTTTAACACAGGATTTCTCAGACAGTCAGATTTGTGAATCTGGTTTATGTAGCTGTTTTTCAGAGATAGTGGAGAGCCATGGGAAACCCATAAAAGCTTTCTTTTAATGCTGAAATGTTTGAGTCCTACACATTGGCCTTGGGAAGAATCTGCATCAAGTATTCTCATCGAATATTCTTTAAAATGTCCAGTTCCTCTCTGAATCTTGTCAAATTCTTGCCATCAACAGTATCCCATAATGATGAGGAGGTCATCAGACATACAGGGAGTTAAAGAACTTCAGTTCCAGAAATCATCTTGAATTTATTCTAAATTGTGTATGGTTTCCCTACAACGTAAACTCTGCTTCTACTCAGCTCCCTCCTAAATACCAGTCTGATGACCTACAATAGAGACAGGTAATTAAGACAGATAGGAAGTTTTAGTGAAGGCATTTTGGAGTGAAAAGTGAAGAACCAGGGTAGAAACAGCTAGCTGCTAAAATGTACTCTTTTGGAAACACTGCCTCTTTCAGGTCTCACTTCAACTCCTAGCTCCAGGTTGACTGGAGTCAGAAATAGACCTAGCACAGGAGGGAAATGATAGAAGGAGTAAGGCCTGCAGCTAATCTTAGCTACGTTGTGTCACAGCTCTGTCATTATGTAGGGGTAGCCTTGAGCTATACATTTTGAGGGAGATCATGCAACAGGCCTTTCATAAACTTAGCATTGCTAAATATTTCCTGTTTGTGATTCTCCAGTCCTCATAACAGCCAGTAAAACTTCATTTGAGATATTCGGTTCTCCTTTGACTCTTTCTGCCTTTAATCTTCCTGTTCTAGGCCATGATTTTCTGTGAGTCCATCTGTTCTCTTGGCAGCTATCTGAAAAAATGCCAGAGAAGAGACAAGTAGCAAAAGACTCCAGGAAAGCTGAGATATCTAGCACTACAAACAATGACTTCTGGTCAAAGCCTCTAGCATTTCTTCAAAACGTGGAGTTTTAGAGAGAAACCAGAAAGGCTACGTGAGTTGGACTCATTATTTTCTGATAGAACATTTCTTGAGGGAGCACCATTTGCCTTTCAGCATTGTCGGATTTCTAAGAACTGATGTGCGCTTGGGCCATGGGCAAGGCTATTGAATCTGCAGGTCAGTAGGGCCCAAGGGCCAGGCTACAGAGGTTAGGCAAGTATGGGCAACTGGAGAACACACTGGTCTTCATTGTTCTTGCAGTTGAGGCCATGCCAGCCGTCCTACATAACCGGCCAAGGCCAAGGCAGCAGTCATGATGGGGTGCAAGCGTGTTAGAGAGAAGCGAGCTCTGTGTACTTGTAGTGAGAGGAATTTTCATTCTTTCTTGCTTTGGCATTTATTGTAGTCTAAAATCATTAATGCAGAAAACCACAGGGCTGCTCTTTATCTATGGGAGCAGGCCACCCTGGATATTTGTTTAATTAAAGCTGACTGATGAAGAGCAGGGAGCACCACCGTTTTCCATATGCTGTCTGGGTGGGGGGTTTGCTTTTGCGTGGGGCAGGAGAAGAAGAAAAAGTGGTTAGACTTGTTTACAGTAATACAGCTCTCAGCACACAGGCATCTCTGTTTCAGGACACCTGTCATCAGTGCCAAATTAGTAAGCAATGGTACTTAGGATGGGCAACAACACTAAATGAACATAAAGACCCAGACACTTGTCTTAAGGAAAGAAAGAGCATTAAGGCAATTTTAGGGGAGTTTGCACTCTCTTGCCCCTGTGATATGCGATCTAGATAGCCACAGAGACTTGCAGTTTTTGGAGCTCAACTCTTGTACCCATTTTTAAGAGGAAAGATGCTTGGCTCTTTGGGATCCATAGCTGTAAAGACCAAGGCACCATGACTCCGAGAGTCCCTTTGCAGCACAGTCTAACTTTCTAAGAAACCAGAAAGGTAGAGCTAGCTCCTGAGCTGACTAGACAGCTTGTGCTAGCCAGGAGGTTTGGCACAGGCCTCTCTAAAGTTCATCACAGAGCGGGAATTGCTGTGGCCAGACAGTTCATTCACAGATACCCCGACTGAGGCTGCAGGCAGCTGTCTGGAGGATACCTCTTGTCAGGAGCAATGCCAAAGACAACTGAATAAAATACAGACAGTTGTTTTCTCTAGAAGGAGAGGAGGCTAACGTTTCAATTGACAGCACGCGTTACTACTGGGCCAAGCATGGCTTTCTCTGCATTTAAGATAGGTCTGGACTGTCAAATCCTTGCCTCTGGAGCATGCATGCCAGCTAGATAGAGCAAGGCACTGACAGGCTCAGGCTGTTTCCAGTCCTCCTTTTGCATCTGTGCTTGCCTTTGTCCTCTGTTGCTTCTTGACACACAACTCACATAGTGCTGGCAAGATTTACCTCAATAGGCCCTTTGGTGTTGCTCCCATTCCTGTTAGCCTCTTCCTCTTTTGTACCACCCAACTCCACTGACCCAGAACACCTTTTCCTCTTGCTGGCTTCTCCTTTCCAAGCTTTCATTGGGATGCAGCCCAAGAGATAATAATTTGTTTGATTTTAAAGCAACAAACAGTTCAACAGTATCCTGACAGATGGGAGAAATAATTTGTCTTTCCAATCACCTGCCCGACCTGCCCACAACAGCGTGTGTTTAACTGCCGTCTCTGTGATGGTTTACAGGTCTGAGGAAGGCAAGGCAGAGGACATAGAGGAAGAGACAGAAAGGCAAAAAAGCAAGCCCTGGACCTACCCTTTTAATGGGTAGACCACTGCCACCTACCTGAAGTATTTAAAAAGAAAAATAAAATTACAGATCAGCACCCCAAAGTAATGAGTCTGAATCCACTGTCACTGGATTGAAGACACGTTGCCTTCCTCCCTGTTTTTCAAAGGCAAAACAAACCTTATGCTTTTTGGTGTTTAATTCTTCAGAGACTGCACATTCAAGTTTCATGTAGCCTTTCTGACTTATGAAGTAAGATGTGTTTAAAAACAAAATAAAAAGAAAGCACAGAAAACAAAACAAAACAAAACACCACCAAAAGTCTTACACATATGACTTAAGACAGATACTAAATATCTTAAGACTTACTTTAAAAGTGCAAAGGTTGACACCACCACAAAGGAATGAAATCCAGGTAGCCACCTGCCATTACAAGCCTGCCAGGCCTTCTTGAATTGCAGCAGCAAAAATAACATCTTACCTGAAGACTTACACAGTTAAGAAGATAGCTACTTTACTAGGATACTTATTTTAGGCTTAGAAGTGATAGTAAGGCCCTGGGTTACTTGCCTCTTACACCCAGATGAGAGCTGCTTTGTCCAGGTAACAATTAATACAGCCTCTTCAGGGTGGGAACAGGTCCACTTCTTCCATATCAGGTTAAACCTTCATCTCCCAGCTCCTGTCTGGGCTATACATGCTGTGCTGCAAAGGTGAGGGCATGGGTTTGCAAAATATCAGATCTATGGAGGATCAAGAGGTGGAAAGAAAGAGGATGATGAACAGGGATAGTCTACAAGGTGGAACCCAGTCCCCATGATGTATGCCTGGGTAGCATGAAAGAGAAAGAGAAGCAAGCTGTAAAAGGAAAAATTATTTAAATAGACTCAGAGCTCAAACTGTTCTTGGACATTTGGGGAACTCAGATTTAATAGGAGTGATAAGATAGCCGTCCCCGACCCCAATCAGGGCAAGAGCTTTCTGCACAGTCTTGGAATACCAATTTATACCTCATATATTTACCTCTATCAGGCAGTGCCTGCTCTTCACCACCTCCCTGGTAGCTTCTGCAAAGGAGCCCTGGCCCCTGGAAGGGCACTTAAAGATCCCAAATGGCCTGGAGGCATATTTCTGCCAGTGGGCATGATCAGCATCTGATAGTGGTATGCAAGGTGAACAACTACTCCAGAGATCCTGGGATCTCAGAGGCTCAAGAGGACTCCAGTTTGGGCAGAAAATACCCAAGGTTAGTGTTAAACACATGAGAAATCATGAGAACGGGAGTCAACAGCTGATTGTGCTGCTGCAGTGCTCAGAGCATACCGATTCTCTGAAGACTACCTGTGAGATGCTTTTTCTTAAAACACCCACAGTAAATTGAGCCTGAAGTCCTGTAACTTCACAACACTCTTCCTTTCCCTGTTTCCCCTTTACTTTTCCCTGTGTTTCTATGCTGATAATTAGCTAGCAAGGTATTTCATCTATAGATAGGTTCCTGTTTCTCATTTTTCTCTGTCCTTGTTCCTTCCTCTTTTTCCCCATGTTTTCCCTCCCTGTTACTTGCCTTCTTCATGTGTAATTAGGAACTGGAGTTGTGTGTCTGCTGTTCGAATAAAAGCAGAGAACAGTGTAGTTCATTTAGGGAAGTGTTGAAATTAGAAATGGCTGAAATTTGGGGCATCAGGTTTTTTGGAAGATTGCATTTATGAGCTGGTGAAGGGTCTAGAGAACACGTCTGATGAGGAGCGGCTGAGGGAATCGGGGCTGTTTAGCCTGGAAAAAAGGAGGCTGAGGGGAGACCTGATCACTGTCTACAACTACCTGAAAGGAGGTTGTAGCATGGAGGTTGTTGGTCTGTGCTCCCGGGTAGCAAGTGATAGGACAAGAGGAAATGGCTTCAAGTTGGGCCAGGAAAGGTTCAGGTTGGACATTAGGAAAAAGTTCTTCATGGAAAGAGTTGTCAGGCATTGGAACAGGTTGCCCAGGGAAGTGGTAGAGTCACCATCCCTGTGTTTAGATGAGGTTCTTAGGGACACGGTTTAGTGCTAGAGTTACGTTATGGTTGGACTTGATGACCGTGAGGGTCTCTTCCAACTGAAATGATTCTATGATTCTAGATGTGGTGCTTAGGGACATGGTTTAGAGATGGACTTGGCAGTGTTAGGTTTATGGTTGGACTCAATGATCGTAAAGGTCTTTTCCAACCAAAAATGATTCTATGATTTCAAAATGTATTGTTACTTTCATCTGAAAATACACTTTATTTTTTCCCCCCAGGGGTTTCTGTAGAGATGAAATTCAGTAGGAAATGCCAATATGTAATATTCCTGAAACCAAACATGTTCCTCAGAATGAATTGCCGGCTGTCGCTGAATCAGCTGAGAGCCTTGTGCATTTCCACACTGCAGCTGATGGTGTCTGTGACTCCAGGGCTGCTCTCCAGAGCCGACTGCCTGGGCGCAGATGCTCCTCACCTCTTGTGCTAGCCAGCTCCCAGCATTGCTGCTCTGGGAGATGGGCAGAACAAAGGGTTGGTCTGAAAACCTGATGACCTCTTTCCGATGGGCTACCTGTATGGCACGGCTGTACCAGAGATGTGAGACATGGAGGCATGGCCCTCCAGCAGCCTGCCAGGAAATTTCAGTAAAGCCTTGTAATTTGAAGAATCCCAAGATGTTTTCACCAAATAGTTTAAATTTGATGAATCAGTGTTTCTATGCAAAACCAAAATTTTATCAGAAAATTCCTGATGTATTCTAGCTGGAAGCAAAATGACAAGATGTAGGAGCTGGAGTATTTGTGTGAGCCTGCTTGAACGTAGGCCTAAATGTGATCTCACCACTTGCTTCAGTAAAAAGATAACACAAGTAATGGACACACCAGTCAGGTACATATTTGCCACCTGAGAAGTTTAAATTAGAAACAACATAGCGAGAACTAGCAATAACCAGGCTAGCAGGAGAGAAGGGAAGTGAGCTGGGTGGTGACAGAAATGGAATTGGTATGTCACACAAGCATGTCCTCTCTTTTGCAGCAGGTTGCGTGTTGCTGGCAGGGACTGAGGGCATGGTCAGAGATCAGTAAGGTAAAGCTAACACTTTCATTTTCCCCCTGCTGTGTTGCTCCTTGCCAATACTGTTGTTTCTAAGGAAATATTCCTTTTGAGAATGCATTGGAAGCCAAGGACGCAGAAGAACTAAGCAGTTTGTTATATTAAGCTAGCTGGGAGGCCAGGAGGAGGTGGCCGGTAACAGTATAATAACTGTAATTTAGGTATCTTTGTGGCCATATCTGTCAGATTTTGAGAAAGACAAAGGTGATAAGCTTCACACTTCAGAGTGATGGAAAGTGTGGCAGGGCCTTTGGAAGAATGTGAGACCCCATGACAAGCCAGGAGACTAAGCTTTACTGCTTGTATCTGGGTTAGAAGCTGCAAAAATATTTTTAAAAGGAGATGACCCCATTTGAGCCCTGTGCTTTAAGTGCTGTTCCACTGACTCAGAGACAGGGTGATTTTGTGCCATCTGAGGATTCAGCCTGCTTTATTTCCCCTGATTTTCTTCTCTTCATTTTCTTTTTCATTCCTATAGTACTTTCCCCCTTTGACACTGTCTGGTTTTAGTGACTCCTTTTCATTGTGAAGGTCAGTGTGTTCAAAATTGGCTGTTGATTTGTGCTGCCTATGACACCTCGAGAACCTTCCTGAAGGTATCTTAAAAGGATCTCATTTTCAGAGGTGCTGAGCAGCTCTTACTGGGTTCCAATGCTGTGATAAGTGCCCAACACCCCTGAAAACCAGGCTCCTTACACATATTTCCAGGCAAGGGACCCAAGAACAAGTCACTCAAGATTAGTGAGCAGTTTTGGAAGTTTTGTCTAGTATTTCTTCCTTTGGATTAATTTTTTTGCCTGTCTTATCTAATAAACACATTTTTAGCCTCTTATTTTCCTGTTTTGCTAAGATTATTACTACTTACGGTTTGCTTTTCTTTTCTGCAATGTCTTCCTTTTCTCATTATCTCAGCCTTTTGTGCTTGTCCTGTCAGTTTTCCACCAGTGTTTCTGGTAATGCCAAGTGCCGATGTGCTGAGGCCATTTCTGTGATCTAGAGAGGTTTCAGGAAAAAAATGTTTGCAGACATAGTTTAGCCACTCTCAACCAAAGACCAACTTCTTTGTGTTTTAATATATATGAAACATATCTAAGGAAACACACCTAAAGAGATGTTTCTGTCTCAAAAGAAATAAAAGTTAGAAACAGGCAAAACTGTTCTTCATGAGATATATGGGATCATGAGACAGATACTGATAAAAGGAAAACTTTTTATTAGAGTGTTTTTGCCCCATTCTCTACAGCTTGACATCAGCAGCAGGACAGATAATGTAGGGGAACAGAATTGTCAGCCCCCTTCTCTCCTGCTCCCCACCACCTTGAACTGCAAAACATTAATGTAATAATCAGATTTCTCTTTCAGCATCACTGCGAGTTACTGTCCCCTTGGAACAGCCCCAGGAAAGGCATTGTCCCTTGAGTTTTCTGCTGAGTGAGCCGAATGCTGACTGTTTGTTTTTTTCTTACAGGAATGAAACTGTTTTACATCAGTTCTGTTGCCCAGCAGCTGATGCAGAGCAGAAGCCTTCATCTCCGGACTCCTCACCAAGGTGGGAAATTGCTGCCAGCAAGATCTTTTCTTTTCCATCCCCTACTTCCTTATCATCCATCACTAATCTTCCTGTCCCAGACAAAACTCACATATTATACATGCCCATCCTCCTCCATCCTTCCCTGTGTCCCATGTCTGCAGCACTGCTCTCCCTCTCTTTTCCCTCTCAGAGATTACTGTTCGTAATTTTGTGTAATTGCTCACAAACCCGCTCTGTTCTCCCTTCACACACACCCGTGCACCTCCGAAAACATACTTTCAGCCTCTCTTCAAACATCTACTTCTATCAATACACATCCACACTTGTACCTTTTCTTATCCTTCTGCATCACTTTGGCACCCACGTACACATACTTCACTTTTCTTTGAATTAGTTATCCCACATTATAAGGTGCCTGGACACACACCAGTATAAACCCACAACCTTTAAGCTACACCAAAAGTCACCAAACAGACTCAGGGTTCTGTCTCATACCCTGAGACAAGGTGGGGGCACAGTTTGACATGTGTTGAAATGATTTGAGCTTGCCAGTGAAGGACAGTTATAGGCAGCTACGATTAACTCTAACCAACTTGTATCCAGTGTGGCCAGGTGTGAGTACACCTGCAGTTGCCATAGGTCTCCCTTATCAGTGAACGACATCAATGCCAAGGTCCAAGGAGCTTCAAAAATACCTGAGTTGCACATACTGCATAAAGCTTCCATGCTTGGCCTTGTCCCTCTATCCTTGCCACGTCCTACTCCTCTCACAACTTCTTACACCTCCATCTCACAGACCTACTCCTTTTTCTCATGCCTCATCACCCTTCTGTCAACAGCAAACAGGTTTCTTTCTAAAGATTTCCCTCATCACACTGCCAGACTTTTACATCTGAACTTGGCATCTGTGTAAGAAGCCTGAGTTACTAGGGAGGGCTCTGGACAGAACTGGGCAGCTGAATTGCAATAGTGAGGCTACAGCATTTTTAAATGGTATTTCTCTTGTCTGTTCTGCTCACTGGAGCAGACTATGGTTTCTGATTTCCTTCCAAGGAAAAGTGTGAGTGCTGGACAATGGTGAAGAGAATGATGGGGGGGTGTGTGTGTGTGTGTGTGTATCTGCATGTCTGTGCCTGTGTCTGTGTGTTTGTCTGTGTGTGTGCCTATGTTCAAAAGTAGGATTCAGCCACACTTGAAGACAGGATAAAGAAGCAGGACCCCTCCTGCCTATTTGTATATGAAGATACAAGGGTTGACCCTCATGATAGTTGTGCTGAGGTCTTTCAAAGATCGGTCGTTTTCATGACAGCCCTTTGGGACATCTGCAGCTGCACCTCTGTGGCAGATGGGGAGATGCTAGCAAGGAGACAGCAGAGGTTTCTGTGGTAGGGACAGGCACCTCTCCCTTGCATTTCTGGAGAGAGAAAGTTTGGTTATGTATGTACTGTATTTTGTCTGAACCAAGGCTTAATTTTGCCATAGTTCCCTTAGTTTCTAGTATTTTCTTGATCCTACAAAGCTGTCACTCCTACAGCATCTTAAGCTCTAGGGTCTTTTTTGTCATGTTCATGCTTCATTTTGTCCCAGTGACTCCCAAAGGCCCTACCCATCCTTTGAGCCTGAGCTTGCCTGCCCTCCTTGTGGTGGGAACCACGAAATCTCTTATCTGGGGTTTGACAGGTAACTTGAAGAGGAACCAATCATTTGTTTCAGTAATTTGACAACTTTGGCAAGTTGCATCCAAAGAAGAGTCTGAGCCATGAAATTCAGAAGCGGGGCTGAATGTCAGTGAGCTCTGCAGCATGTTGCACCTGGGCCTCCAGTTAAAGGGCTTCTTACACTCATCTATGCCTGTTGATTTTATGTATTTTGTAGCTTGTTCCACTCTGCAGACCTTCTGCTTTCTTTGCTTACTGTTTTTTCTCAAGGCTTTCTCTTGTCCTCTCCACTTGTCCCAGTATCAGTCCTGAATCTGTGTGTGACACAATATTCTATGTAGAGATAGAGATGGCTGAAGCCACCATGGCTGTTTGAAGGTGAGAAACAGGCATACAGAATTTCTGCTTTCTGAAACAGAGCAGCTTTTTAATGCAATCTTTCTACATGATTGTCTCAGGAGAGAAGAATGTCCCTACTTCCACTGTGCCAGAGGAAAGACAGAGCACGTGGACGACTATTAAACTTACCGGTCAGCTTTATGCTGGCCAGAAAACACCTCCTAACCTCTGACAGGTCCTGCAGTCAGCCATGGGCTTTCTTCATATCTGAAGTTACATGTACAATGCAGTGAGATGAGAAAAAAAATGGCAGAGTGGGAAAAACACGGAGTCACTGTGGAGCCGATGCCTGTAGCTGATAGCTATGCTGCTCTGGAGTGGCTCAGTACGCTGCTGGGAGAAGCTCATCATATCAATTACAGAGCCTGTCACCCTGCTCAAATCATGAACAGGCTCCCCATTGAACCAGGGCAGAGCTAAAGTCAATCAAGTCTAAAATATGTGGGTCAGACACCCTGAATAGGCAATCAGTTTCTGGGTGAGCCAGGCATATGCCTAAATAAGCTCATCAGGGCTCCTGATGGGAAACCCTGGGATATGGGAGCTCCCTGTGCAGCTCTCCTGAGCCTTGCTGAATGGACAGACAGTCACAAGTGGTGCTGTGGTGAATTTGATAAACCAGCTTGGGTTTATTCTTTCTTTTCCCCCTCCATGATCAGGCGTTTCCCTAAATGAGATAAATCCTGTCAGAACTGATGCCACTAATAACCATCAGCCGTCTAGTTTTAATTAGAGTTTGCTTCATTAATGCCTCAACTCCTCTCTGTGCAGCAGATTAAATAATGTACTTGCAGCTCATTTATACAAACCCCCAAACTGCAGGGCTGAGCTGCAATCCTTTAATTAAACAGCCCGGCTGATCCCTACCGCTGCCTTGGCTCATCAGTCTAAGCCGATTAAAGAGAATAGGGACTAATAAAGAGCATAAACAGAGAAGCGACTCTTGTCTCTTCAAGGGACTTGGAGACTCCAGTGAAGATTGCCTGCTTTCTCCTCCCCTACCAGGAACCTTACCTGAGCCCACATCACTGCCTTCTGGGACCTGCAAGAATGGTTCCACTTTCAGCAGGAACCCAGCCTTATCTTGTGGGACAGAAATCCTTTGGGAGACTGAAGGAACATAGGCAGCAGGAGCGTAAAACAGCAGGTAAGGTGCAGATAAAGAGGAGCATCAAGGCAGGAATAAGAGTGATTGCCTGACTGCAGGAGAGACCAGCATGAGCAGGAGAGACCAGCTCAGGTGTGGAGCAGGAGGAGAAGAAAACACAGGGCATAACAGTAGGAGCTTGGCTGTCAGGAACAGTCTGGGATGAAAGTTTGTCTCTACTCGTGCTTTGTGATGGTCATTGTTGTTCTTGTGTGCTCTTCCCTAATGTTTGTCCTGCAAGATTTCTGACTCTTTCTTTGCTACTCATCCAGCTAAAAATGCCTTGGCTGCACCTGGGTGGGAATGATTAGGAAGATGTCAGCATCTAACCACTCAATAGAAGCCAACTCAATGAGGCAGTTGCAATCTTTCCCACTTGTATTGTTCTGCTTTGCTTCACTGCCTGCCAGCAAGCAGTGCTAGCCCCTTCTCCCCTCCAGCATGTGAATTCATTGTGGGGGGATACAGCTCTGTGAGTTTAGCAATGCAAACTTCCCACCAAGCTTAGCTGCATTGCACTAGCAATCAGCAAGACTGGTGTTGTAGGCCATGAACATTAGGAGACAAATTTGATCCCAGAATCTGTGTCCAAGAAGCTCAGAGCCAAATTACAGTATGAGGTGATGCCAGCAGCAGGCAGATTCCTGTTGCTGAACTCTTAGGGCTTCCCCATTTCAAAGTACAGTGTAAACCTTGGGTGTGGACCACTGTTGTCTCCATTGGACTTGCACACCACTGACTTCCTGACCATAACCCATCCTGGAGGTTGGGCTTCCACTGAGAATGCCAAAGGTCAGGTTGAGGGGAATGAGGAGACTCTGTGGATGGCAGTAGGAGCTAACCATGCCCCTTTACTGAAGTGCTGATTAGACTCTGATTTAACCAAACCCTATAATTTCATAAAGCAACTGCTCTTTTTCTTGCTGGCTTCTGCCTGTTAACGGCAGGGTTTCATTCTAGGGATTTGAATAGCCTAGTAATTGCATTTTCCACTTCTTCCAGTCTCACATAGTGGAGACTGGCATCCCAGAACAATGACCTTAAAATGTGTCCAGCAGCAGCCCAGCTCTAACAGGATTACATACCATTTTCCTTTGTGTGAGGTAATAGGGCTGAGATGAGAAAGATTTGTTTCTATTAGAGTAATGAGAGGAAATGATGGAGTCACAATTGGAGGGAACAGTATATTCATTCAGTTGCCTTTCACAGGCTTTTCAGAGCCTGCCTCTGGCTCGCCTGCGGTGCTGAATAGGAAATCAGTAGAAAATCACCTCTGGTCCAGTGATGGGAAAAGTTTTACATAAAACTTTAAGCGCTTGGGGCAGGTCCACTTTGGCAATGAACATGGGGGTAGCACTGGAACGCTGAAGGATCATGTCACAAAGGAGACTGAATGGCATGTGGGTACTTTTGTGTGAAGGGCAGGATCAGATTCCAGATAGCTCTTTGGGAAGGGAGGATGTTCCATCTGCATTTGTGGGAGAGAGAAGGTCCTTCCCACCTGGAAGAGGTGCAGATGAGACCTGACCTGCTTTTAAGGCAAAGGCAACAGAGTCCTCCCAGGAAGAGGAAAGGTTGGGGATCTGAATAGAGTCTTCTGAATGGGCTTGGATGTGTACTGAGCAGAAGGGCTAGGGTCTGAAACATCTACAGAAACATCTATGGAAAAGTTGGACAAGTTCTGCTCATATTCTCCCATAATATTTCCTCACTTTCCAGTAGGGAGACTGCTGCTTAGATCAGGGTTAAAACATGATTGGTGCAACTGGCAAGTGTTTACTTCATTATTACAGACCGATTAAATTGTAACTCAATATAATTTAGATTCAAACAGCTGTGTGCTTGTTTCTAATGTGCCTACTGGATTAGTCACTGTTGCAGATTGGTTACTGCCTGGCATCACAGCACCAGTTAGTGGTAAGAAGACATGTAAGCCATTGGCTACATCACCAAGCCAGACATCCTTGCAGTTCTGGTGAAAGAACTCTTGACCCACTTCTGACTTACCAAGTACTCAAACAGAAAGATGCGTTCTTGGTGGAAGAGGTCCTTTGTAGTTACTGCTCCGTTTTTGTATGTGGGAGGGTGAAAAGTGGTTGGACAGATTTTGGACAATTCTTTGAAATCAAACCTTCAAAGATCTTTGCTCAGCTCTCTAAGCTGCATAAGAATATGCTACACCCTAGGCAGCACATGATTAAAAAACCAAAATCTGATGTAATTTACTTCTGGAGGTCTCATGTCTCTGATTCTTCATGTCTCATTACCTGAACTCTCTGTTTCCATTGAACATGCTTTTATTCTTTGCCCCATGAAATCATGTTGGAAGACATTGGCACAAAAGAGCCGTGAATATTATCCACTGCACACAACATCATGTCCCTCTTTGGCTGCCCACTGCTGTAGCCTGGGAACATCTCTCCTCCCAGTACAGCTCTCACTTTGCCCTTGGGTCACTCTATGTCCTCTAACAGTTAGATCCTCCTGAGCAATCCACAAGACTTTGTTTGAATTGTGAGTACAATACCTCTTATGGTTGAGGCCCATGAAGTTGATAAGAATGGAACCACTCTACAAGTCGATTCTCCTTTTAGATACCACTGAAGCATCTTAGTAAAAAACAGGTGAGGAATGATGATTTTCCATCAGTATCCACCACTCTTTAAGCATTACAGAAAAACAACTGAGCTACCTGATGTTATGTCTGAACTTGTAAAAGATTGACCTTGCCTGACAGAAAGAATGCAAATCCTGTTCATGAAATGGGAAATTAGCTTTTCTGTCTTAGAATCACTGGGGGGATGTTGGATATATAATCTGGAGGTCAGTGCTTCCTTTCAGCTCAGAGGTATTAAGTGGCTCTGGCTCAGGTGTGAAACATGATAATGATTCTAGTCTGTATCAAATCAGATCTATAACTTACCACGCAAAACAGCATAATAACTCTAACTAATTGGCCCCCAGCTGGCAGTGCCAAGTGCAAGCTCCTACATTTAGTGGACCATGGAGGCTGAATTCTCCTCTGATTCTTAATGGAGAACACTTCAGGTCAGGCTTTCAGTACCTGGACATGCCAGTGCAAAGCAAGCCTCTGTGCCCATGGTCTGTGCCCTGTGTGCTCTGAGGATAAATGACTTCTTATACAAAGCTCTCCAATCTTACTTCTTCCATTCGTATTAAAGTCTTCCACAGCACTGTTTTTGAGAACACATGGGAGAAGTTTGAGCAACTTTTCTGCTCTGTTAGCATATACTGTTTGTGCTTATTTTCTTATTTCTTATTGAGGTCACAGGCATGAAGAGAGGATATTTTCTGCTTCTTAACAGCTCATCTACTTCTTATTCTTTTCTCCCTGTAGACTTAATAATCCCATTCAAGATATTACAATTGGAGGTTGTGGGGATGCAGCAAACAGGCAGGGATGGGTCAGCAAAGTTCACATAAATATTCCTCAGGCTCACAGTTGTCAGAGTTTTGATTTCAGTCTGACACAGAGATGTGGGCAAGGAGTAATGTCTAGACCCAGATTTGAGCTCTTCCTAAACTTGGGAGTGACTAGATTCCTTGCTATTTGTGGTTGTTTTGTACAGTCAGGACTAGCAGCTTTAATTGCTTTGCAGGAGCCTGGGCCGAGAACCACAAAGGTATTCAGTGCATGTAGATTTAGGGGAAATGTGGAAACACAACTATATAAAAAAAAATGCTTTAGAGAACGTTCTTAATATCATAGTTACCAACAATCTTGGGAATCTCTTGCAGGGAGGTATAGTTGGCAGTTCTTCTAGTACTATGACCTGGGAGGAATGGCTCTTTCTAGAAGCATCCAAAGAAACAGGAGGTGAGTTTCAGATGCAGCGTCCCAGTCCTGTAAAGAAGATCCACCAGGACATGTTGGCACGATCTCCCACACAGGCATTTCTCTGCTCCTTCTCTCTAATGGCTGGTGCAGCCACTTCCAGGCAAGTCTGGAGAACATGAGGGTGGGAAATTAAAGTGAGGAGTAGGTGGGCTATTTAACAGCAAAAAAATCTCTGACGGAAACTGGAGTCTCCCTATCACATGGGTTGCTGTATTTGCCTCTATCAACACCTTTCTTCAGGAAGGAGGAAGATGGCAGGAGGCAGAGGCCAAAGAAAACCCATCTGTAGTATCCTCTTTTGAAACTGCAAAGATACCCATCAGACAAATGTTTTTTGAGAACCTGAAGCTGTATCCAGCCATTGCCTCGCCACGTGTTCTTCTAGTCCTTCCTATTCCTCTGTTGCTTCTCTTGCTTATGTGGGGAGTTCAGCCTTGGATTCGGGTACTCTTCTCCCACATGTGACAACACTTGCCATTTCTTGGGCCACAGGAGTGGTAATGTCAGTGAAAGAGAATTGATCATAGACAACCTTACATTTGTGGGAGCCACTTTCAACAGCTGTTGAGATAAGCTGGTTGCTTTAACACTAGGTGATTCACTCATGGCTTGCAGATGATCCTCATGTTCTCTCTCCTGCATCGTGAAGAATTCCCTGCCTCTAGTATGGCAGCTTCTTGTTACCAGTGGAATGAAACATAAACACCTGGTGTATCCTGTGTTTTCTGTCTGATAACACCACAGAGATGCATAAGAAGAGGTTATGACAGCTTTGGAAAGAGGCCTATGTCTAGCACTGGAAAATGGGCACAGACGGTTGATGAAGTAATAGCAGATGGACTGTGGTGGAGCTCATGCCATTCATTTTTATACTCTACTGATATAATCTGACCAGATCTGCATCAGTCAAGATGCACCCACCCTCAAAATTGGGCCATTCCAGATCTTTAATATGCTACGGTGTGTTCTGTTGAACTTGACAGGTGGTTTCTGTGGAGCCTCTGTCCACTCATTTGTTCGTGGCTTACAAGGCAGAGAGAGATAAGGCAAAGAGATGGAAAAAGAGACAAGGAGAAAGAAAGGCAGACAGACTCACCCCCACAAATGTAACAGTTGTACTGTAAGGAAAACGGATGGCAAACATGCTGTACAGAGAAGGAGAATGACATGAGAGAAGGAGCAGGAAATTCAGGAAGTAAAAAATAGTGTAAACGAAAGAAGAAACTGGAGGGAGCAAGAATATATGAACAGGAAACAAATGAGCAGGTCCCTTGGCTGGAATATTCCTGTTCATGCCAGCATTCTTTGGCAGTGACCACAATGAGGCTGTGGCCTTTTATTACAAATTTTCTTGCAGTGTGATGTCAGTCCAAAGGCCTTTTGTCTTTTCTGTTCTCTGCGACACTAACTCACTTGTATGTAGTTTCATCTTCTGATCATCCCCATGGGGCAGGCTCTGTGTTCAAATAGAATAAGCTCTCCCTTGGAAAGACATGTCTGTGCTCCAGAGTTAATTCTTCTGCATGTATCCCTGCCAGGCTTTCATATTCTTCAGGAAGAACTGAAGAATCTGAGAGGCTGAAGCACGCTGTACAGCAGCTCAGGCTGTTATATTTGGGCTCTGCAAACAGTGAGATAGCTGAGGGGGGCGGGAAGTGTTACAAAGTTGGGAGTTTTTTGGACTGTTCAAAAACTGCAGAAGAGCTGGAGGCCACACCATCTTCTGTGAGGAAACATCATCCTGAAGAAGAACATCAAGACATAGACAGGAGCTGAGTTCCATGTGGTTTTTCTTTTGAGACTGAGGAACCTAACTCTGGCCACACCATTTGGAAGTGTGTTCTAGTAACTTTTAACCATCTCTGGTTAGCACCTTGGTTCTTTTCCATACATAGATTGTACCATCATCACATGGGGAACTGTATTTGCCTAGTGACTAGAGTCATGTGTCAACTTTGTCATGTCCCATACTGGTAGGTTGCTGCTCTCCTGTGAACAGATTGTCATGCTGTTGTTATTGCCTGTGTATCTGGATTGACTGCAGTCTCTCTCACTCCATCCTTTGGGGAAAGAGGGAAGGTGGGGATAGGCTACCCTATGTACACATTGCTGGTACTCTTTTGCACATCTGCTGGAGTGACTGATAAAATATAACAAATGCTTGTAATTTCCTGGAATACACTTAATGCGAGAGTGATAGATCAAGAGGCACAAAAATAGATAGTGCAGGTTGTATTGTGAAAAGTAATGCTGTGCTGTTACAAAACAGCTGGATCTGGTAAGCATATTACAGGTTGTCTTAAAATGCAGCATATTGGGCTAGATCCTCCACTGACTTTGGTGCAGTTCAATGGCATAATGCCATTTAGCACCAGCCATTGTTCTGCTCAACAATGCAATAGGGTTAGTTGTGTCAAGGCAAACTCCTACTTTTCTTAATGATCTTGCCTCAGAAGTTCCATGTCTGAGTACAAAGTATAGGGATGGGAATAATTTTCATTCCTCATAGGGAAGAAATTTTAAGTGGCCCTAGAGTAATCTCAGCTTGTACAACCAAATGCGTAAGCTGCTAAGTCATCCTGTTTTCCACATGGGAATGAAGAAAGATAGAAAAGGGAATAAGGCCTCAGGGAAGAGAAGTGACATGAATTGGATCAGAGTGTGAGTGAAGCAGCAGTGAAAAAATAGGTTAGAACTTGGAAAAGTAGAGCTTTGTGCTTGCTGCACAAGGCTGTGGGGATGTTCACTGAATTGGAGAAAGGAGGAAGGAATGCAAACCATGCTGTTTCTGTCTTGGTCTTCAGCCATAGGCCACCCCAAAACTCTAGATCTGAACATAATGGCAAAGTTAAAATCTGGATCATATCTGCTTTCCTAAAGCTGATGAAAGGTATTAGGACTGTCTGTATTGAGGGTGGTAGTGTGAGGCTGTGTTACTCTTTATGCTGAAGAGGACAGTGCTTCCTTCTCCTTGATTTGACACAAGTAGTGGCCTTCTACTGGGCTGCAGGGGTCACAAGAGATGAAATAGCTGAGACACTTGAGACCATTGAGAAATTTGTCTGGGTTACAAGAAGATCTTCCTGTGAAGCTGCTCACTCACTGCCTTCAGTAGTCAATTACACTGATCCCTTAGGAAGGAACCCAGAGGTGCAGTCCAACCCAGGGTCTGTCACAACAGGTGGAAAAAGAAGACTACAGAAGCCCTTGCCTAGGTCTATAAATGCCAGGAGTTGTGTCCCTCACTCAGCTAACAGGCAGCTGGAATGGAAGAGCAATGGGCTGAGGGGATATGCAAGGTTTCCTTGCCTTTCAGAGGCTCTGCTGCCTCCCAGCCCAGAATTCATCTCGTTTTAGCAGTGAAATTCTATCTTCTGCATGATTGCACCGGCAGGCTTTTGTCAGCGAATTTGGTGATGCTCAAACCTGCCTCAGGGATGAGGAGCCAAGAGATTTGAGTCGAAGTGGCAGAAAGACTGCTGCTGAGAAGCCAAGTTTCTCTTTCCTGGGGTGCTGAGCGGGCAGTTACACTAATGCAGGATGCCATCTGTTTTTTCCTGCTCTAAAAGGTCGTGTTTACTAAACATTGCAGAGGCAAGAGAGGTCTGGGGTTAAAGTAAAAGTAATTAAACCCTGCAGAGTAGGACCCCCCTGTGCCTTCACTGTCCAGTTGGTGCTTTTCACACCTCAGTGATAGGCACAGGTGCCCTGTTTGACACAGATGCAAGTAACCCCCTCTGCAGTGACAGGCTGTGGGACCTCCTCCTAGTCTAACCAGCAGAGACAGCACAGCAACCAGCCTGGGGCATCGAGCACCAAGGTGTGAGGGGCAGCTGAGAAAGGGGCTGTCCTTCCTAAGCTGAGCCTTGTGCTCCTGCAGCTGGTGAAATAGGAGGCATGGCTGGGGAGGTGGCCCAAGTGTCATTCTGACGTGTCACTCAGGAACTATAAGAAAAAAACCCCTATGTGACAAGCACATGACCCAGCACAGCCAGCCTTGCACCAGGAACACTTCTCATTCAGTGGGAGCTGCCTTTGCTGTTCCAAGTCACCCTCCAAAGGAGCCTGTTTGTTTCCATGAGAAAGGCAGAGGTCCTAGTCCTCAAGTGGCTAAAGTTAGTCATGGAGAGCCTGGCTGTCAGACAGGCAGCCAGCCCAGACTGACACCTGGACAATCATTTTTGCACTAGGAAGGCATGAGGCCCGTCAGAAAAGTTTAGCTCCTGTTCTACAGCAAAAGGCACAAGAACACAACAATATGGAAATTGCACAGCATGCAGGGATCGTGTTTAAATACCAACTCCAAAATGAAGGCCCTGACTTTAGCATGCTGGACCCTGTGGGACATGAGGCATTTGCTAGTATTATTATATTTTCTGTAATAATACTCACTGAAACCACTTTAAGCAATGTTGGAAAGATGTTACCTGTTTCAGTTTGTGCTAAAGGATGTTAAATTTAATTGATTTCCAATATATTTACCATCCTGTACTGTCAAACCTATTTTACAGGTGTGTGTGCCAGCCTTTTTATGAAATAAGTAATATATTCTGGGATGGGTAATGAGCTTGCCTAATTATCATTAATTCCTCTTGGGTAAAACTAGTGTGAGAAGATGGCTTGATGCCACTGCTTTGCAAGGTGTTACGTGAATGTAGAGAAAATCAGAATCTTGTTCCTATATTTGTCTGTGTTGGGGGAGACTGTCTGTGAAAGCTGCAGCTCGGCTGGCAGAGGATGATTTGCCAAGATCAAGTTCCAAGTTTCCTGCCTCTCTGGCAGGAGAGACTTTTGCCTTCCATCATTTTCAGCATGCTCCCAGAGAGCATTGCCTCCAAGCCACCCTAAAACCTGAACTCAAAAGCAAATCAGAAGCAATTCTTCTGCACTCAGACCCCGAGTATGTCGGAGATCTTTGAACTTTGAAAAGATCCCATATTACCAAGCTTCTCTCAGCCATTTTTTTTTCATTGAATTCTGATCAACCCGTTCACCATATGTTTCGGGTGTCCTCAGGGAACACTGAAATGAAATAAACTGAAAAGGAACTTTGGACCCCGCTAACTCAGCAATTGATTTTTATTTTTTTTTCTGAGCAGGGAGATGAGTGAGGACAGCAAAAATCCTGAAATGTCTTAAGACAAAGGGAATACAGCTTCTTGCAGACTTGGGATCTGGGTTCCATTCTCTTGGCATTAGCCAGTGACCTCTTCTTCTGATTCTCCATATGCCACTTTCAAAGGGTTTTCTATTCTGACATCTTTGAAGCTTTGAAGTCTCATATGGCTCTCAGGCCATGATAATGATAATGCTAATCACTTACAGTACTTTAAAGCAGCATATATACAATAACCAACTGATCCTCACAAGGATCTCTGTGAAATGGATTAATAAATTTTTGTGGTCCTTCATAACTAGTCCCTGTAGTCTTTACCTCAGTTACAGGTCGCAATCCTGCACGCTGACCTTGAGTACCATGAAGAAGGCATTTGGTAAGTTGTACATGGGAAACAGCAATGTGCTCTTCTTCTGGAGTGACACGGGGACACAAACAGGAGGTGAGATCTGTCCCTGTGCTAGTTTTGTAACACGTAGCTTCCTCCTGTTCAATTAGCCAGATCTTTTTGAATAACCACTATACCTGTCAACAGGGCATCTGAGCATCTTCTTCTGCTTGAGTGACTGGTTTCTTACACTGCTAAGTCCAGAAGAGCCATTGCTATTTTTGCTACTCTGTTATTGCTCTTATTTATCTGCAATAATTTTTCTTCTTGTAGGAGAGAAGGAACAAAGAGATGAGTTTTGTGTCTTGACCTCATGGGAGCTGTGTAGCTGTGGAGTGGTCAGTGAGAAAGCTCAGTTCTAATTTCTTGCAGGACTAACATTACTGTCCTTGAGAAGAGTAGCTCTCTGGGTCCTAGAGCCCTATTTAGTCATTCAGCCACCCTGTAAACATCTTTCTGAGAGCTCTTAATATTACTCTCAGACTGTGAACTGATTCTGGTATTTGATGGTGAGGCAATGGAAGGTAATGTCTGGAGCATCCAAGTCCGGTCTTGTGTCTAACTTGAAACTGTCTTGAAATATCTGGGGGGAAGAGGCTGCATGTTCTTTCTTAAGTGATCAGTTATGGGAATGTTTAAGCCTGACAGTCAAGGTTCAACAGATGACCGTGATTCAGCTCCACAGCTGGCAGTTCGAATTGCAGATCCTTGCCAAGCTGGAAACATTATGTTTCCATCAGCAAGGAGGCTGGTGAGGCTTATGCAAGGAAGGGCACTATCCTGATGCTGTAGGAAATGAAAAGCTGTCAAATCTCTCCCAGGACAGAGTATGGTACAACAGCTCTGTACAGACGTGGGGAGTTGGTACTGCTAGGAATGGGTGGATGGAATTCTCTGGTTTGCCAATTTATTATCACTGATTTGGGCTTTAGGTTTCCAAAATACCAGGAAGGGAGAAAAAAGGAAGTAATAAAAAGCCCTCTATCTAATACCACTTTTCCTTTGTCATCTTCCTACATCGTTCCCTCAGAGTACTCCTTATAGAAAACCTTAATGAGAAATCTGTACACAGAAGCTAAATATCAGAAACCTCTTTTACCTGTGCTAGACAAGCATATTTAAGACTGTCCAGCTGAATTGTCTCAGCAAGGGCTTTTTCACCATCATGCTTTCTTGAAACAAACACTAGGATTCAGCCCAGAACCCTGTTATTTCTGGCTTGAAATGCTAGACAAGCTATAGTATTTCATATAAGCCCTGAGTCAGATTGTCTGTAGTCATCATCTTTGCTAACAAAACCAGTCTCTGTCTGCAGCAGGCATGTACAAGTCAGCTGTGCAAAAGTAACAGGAGACACCTGAAGCATGAGAGATGTTTTCTACAGCAGATGGAATCTATTTGTAATAATGACTAAGCTACTTGCTATGGGTCATAAAAGTCATATAGGGACATCTAGAAAGAGCAGAACAGCTGAATTTGTAGTCTTTCTTTTTTATCTGATTGCAAGCGATTTACATTAATATTACAACTTTCAATCAAACAGAATTCAAAGACATTACAAACCTTCCCTACCTGATTGCATGATGAGCAGAAAATTGCTTCATTTATCATGCGAGAGTAGCTGTAAAGACTGTGAAAGATGGTGGTATATGATACTTTAGGACAGCAAGTAAAGAACACTGATTACAGTTGAAACTGGAGGGCTGATGCTGGCATACAGAATTAAATTAACCTACTTGGAGTTTGGCCAGGACATTGGGATTCACACCTTAGACTCTGCATGGGACTTTTAATTATTACAAGTGGTTAGAAAAATGTTCTCATCCAAGAAACAGAACATACATTCCATTCCCTTCCTTCATCCCATAGCCAGGGAGGTTGATTGCTCACAGGCCAAGGGAAACCAAGTGAATCCCGACTATTTACTTCATAACGCTTTTTTTCCAGAGATCTTCCATGCTGTAGTGTCTATGCTTGCCCTACTTACTTTTCTTACTGTTGGGTTTTTTGTTGCTATGATTACAGTAGCTCCTGAGCTCTCACTTAGTAGCAAAACCTGTGCCAATCAACTGTATCACTCAGGACAGAGTGAAAAATTCAGGGTTGTTAAGGCTTTAGCCAATAGTTCACTGGAGCATCAGTTTTGATCTTTAACAGTGTGTTGTGTCTCTCATATGGACCCTTAATCCATTGCTGCTGTTGGACAACAGAGAATAGACCTCTTCATGACATTTCCTCAGAAACAGGTTCAACATGGGAGTAAACCTGGGTGAATACAGGGTGGTAAATGGAACCATAGGGCTGCAATGTTAACACTCAGACTGTTAAGCAAACTGTGTCTTTACCCCTTTTTTCCATTGCTTGTACTCACTGAATTTTACCAGCTGACACTGAAATTTCCCAGGTTTGATCTTTTGCCCAAGAGTGAAGTAGGTTTGTCTCTTTTTTTGAGAGAGATTTTTTTTCCCACTAAGTAAAAGTGGTTCAGCCTTATTTTTGTTTATTTATTTATTTACAAAAGAGAATGTGGAAACTATTCCCACTTCAGCAAGAGTATTTGCTATTGCTTTCTGAACAGCACAACAGCCAAACCAGCAGGGGGTTAAAAAGTTTGTATTTGGCATAAAAACATCTAGCTAAAAAATGCTTCTGAGTGCTTCAGTGGAATCTGATTTCAATTTGACTGAGTTTTGACCCTCAGAAAATCTCACGCATCAGCACAGTACATTCTGAATGGATGTATCCACTGGGCTAAGAGCATGCATGGAGGAGGAAGGCAAGGTTATACGTGTATGTGAGGTTAGCTTGCATCCTTGTCCTAGCACAATGTCTTTAGGGGCTTCAGTTACGCACTGTGAGTGGGAGCACTCAGCTTGGTGGTGCTTCTCACACGTCTATGACTGAATGTGTGCACCTAGTGCTTGCAGTCTTGGGGCTTTCCCGTGTCTTGAGGAATATCCTAGATGACTGATGAGGTTATATGGAGCTTCTGATAATTTTGGGTTGGTTCAACACCCTGTGCTTCATCGGCCAGGGTAAGAATCACGTCCACTGAGAGCACCTAGGGTCAGACACAGCCCAGTCATCAGTGGGTAGGTCCAAGGTCAAGGTGAGGAGTCAGTCTGCAGGTCAGAGTCCAGATCAAGTGGGTCCTTGGCCATGGACAGGGAAAGGCTGTGGCAGAGCTGGAGACCAGCACTCTTACAGTCTCCTTGGGGCAGGGAGTGACTGCTCCAGGCTGGACTGAAAAGGGAGAACCATGCAGGGTGTTTGGAGGGAGGCCTAGGTGAGACTGCTTAGGCCATTAAGGTCTATTAGTGCACTAAGGACCCTGACAAGACTTTCCAGAGAGAATGAGAAATCTTCATGTCTGGAGGTGTTCAAGAGCAGATCGGAGGAAGCCCAGATCAAACTTACCAGTCTTTGAAAATGGCTCTGCTTTGAGCAGGGACTTGGAATAGAGAACTCCAACCTTCCCTCCAAGCCTAGGTTATTCTGTGATTCTACAAAGCCTGCGTTTTTTTCTTCTGTATGAGCAGTGCATGCAGGATATCCTGTCACTATGAATATTTCCAACTCAGACTCTAAACTGTGTGCTATAAAAAACCAAATAGGTAGCATACACTGGAGGTGGTGTACAGCCTTGCAGGACAACAGGCCCCAGTGCTGCAAACTCTTATGCACACACTTCACGTTCTATCATAAGCAGTCAGTGGAGGCCCTCAGAAAAACAAAGAGTTATGCTTATGTGCAAGAGCATCACGTCAGGGAATATGTGCTGGCATTTAGAGTCCATTCATGCTCCAAGGGAAGTCAACTGGCTCCCTAGTCTACTGCCTCAGGCCCTGATCTGCCCTAAAGAAAGTCTGTGTAGCACACTGCACTGTGGCCTTGACTCAGCAGAGCAATGTGGGATATGTGGTGTGCTGAATCAGAGCTTATGCATCTAGCTGAAATTGCTTTGTAGGGCACAGTCTGGTTCCCACTGAAATACTTGTGAGGGTTTCGGAACGCACTCCAAAGAAAACATGATCAAATCTATGTTCAAGGTCATCCCTTGAGCCGAGGATAGAAATTACTGCTCTGCTGGTTAAAATGAGAATGGGTAGAACAGAGGCTGCCAATAAAAATGCTACAGCGAGAGCTGTAAGGCGAAAGTCTTTTATTAATACTTTGTTAAATATGTATGGACGTAGAATAGAAGGAGTTAAAAATGCATACATACTTTACATGTACATCTTCAGGTGTAGAAAAAGGAGTGTTCAATTATATAGTAACAGGGAAAGAGCACAGAAAAATTTTATAAGGTGTACAACCTAAAAGGATAGTGACAGTTTTATGCCTAATTTTAATGGTGGCATTTCCTGATTGGTGAGGATACAGATATGTCATTTTAAAATGCTTTGACAAAATTGGTGATATAGTGTTTATGTAAGAGACTGGTTTCTTCTGTGAATTTATTTTTTAAGTCTAACTGGTGACTACATGCATGTGTATAAAAGAAGCAGCTTTCTTCCTTTAAATCCTTCGTCTTTCTTAGTTCTGCAGTTGTGGTACTGTCTTTGGCTCACCAAATGTGGAGCCCTTTTAGAAACTGTGAGAATATTTCTAAATTTGATTGTTAAATCTACTGAACAGACAAGCTGCCATTGGAGAGAATAAACTTCCTTTTAAAGTACTAGTAAGTATGCAAAAGTACTCTGAGGCTTAGGAGGCAAAGTCTATTTACAGTTAGAAGACTTGGGCTCTTAAGTGCTTACAGCACTTTTGAAAATGAGACTTAAATGCTTCAAAGTAATTTGGGCACTACACAAAATCATATCTAATTTCCCTGATTTTGCTCTGACATGAACACCAATCATAAAACGGTTTGTTATCTAGATGACAGCAGAACTGGTTGTATGTGGAGCAAATCCAAGAGAAAGAAATATGATTCAGAAGTGAATTAAATAATTTAATGGTGTTTAAATGTGGGAGGCAGTACACACCCGTGGCTTCAATGGAATTAAGTGCACCGGTTCTGTAGTAATTATTTCTAAACTAGATGTTGCTCTCAGCTAAATACTCATTCCCTGGAAACCAGTGAAGCTGTATCTGATGTACATGGTGCAGTAGAACCCAGGGTCCATGAGGACTGGCCTGTACGCTATTGGAAATCATAAGTTATTCCCCTGTAGCAACAGGAAGGAGACTAATGTAACAACAAACAAACACTCTCATGATTCCAACAGTCCCCAGAATACCAAAATCTTGTTTGAAATTAGATGGGTTTTGAAAATATTTGACAAGAGAGGTTAATGACAGACTTCCTCAGCACTTCAGTGGATCAGACACATGCTAATACCATCCCGTCCAGAGCAACATGTCACCTCTTTTAGAGTGCACTGTTGTCAGGTCCTGGTTTCACACGCTTACTGCTGTGACTGATGGAAACTCCAGGGGAAAACTGGATCCTGCCAGACGGGACTCTGGGGTACACAGGGAGATGCTGAGCAATAGGCAGCAAGGGCACATGGGTGACTGCCTGCTGCTAGCTGCTCCAGGGAGCAGGAGAGGTGTCTGTGGGCCTTGACATCTTCTTTGGCCCTTCATGTCCAGCTGCAGCACCACGAGCAGAGGCAGCTGGGCAGCTCCAGCAGTCACAGGACTGGTTCATACAGTGCGTGCAGCTCAGGTGCCTGATCTCAGGGAGGGAGGGATCAGAGCTTTGGCTGCATCGACCTGAAGTCCTGATCCATCACTGAGAGAGACCCACCCCTCATAGCACAGGCTCCCTAAACATTTAAAATGCAGCTCAGTGAATGAGTATAGTGAACAACAATAAACATAATCGTAAATAAAATATAATTAAAAAAAACAAATAAAAAAAGCGAAACGTTGCGTTTTGTTCACAGTGACGATCCCAGCGGTTCCACAAGCAAGAAAGCCGGGTGTGAAACGGAGGATCCGAAGGAGGCCGGCAGACAGAGTGGCCAGGAAGGCAGGTCCGACACCCAGACGCTAAAAGCCCAGCATGCGGAGCTCCAAGAAGAGCAGGCAGCGGGGTGTTCCCCTCTGGTGCAGAAGGCGAGCCTCCACCACACGGGCTCCCCAGTGAGAGTGCAGCGCAGCAAAGGGACGGCCTCGTGTTCCCATGCAGCTGCCTCCGATTATGAGCTCTCCCTTGACCTAAAGAATAAACAGGTACAGAGGCTTCCTCCTCAGGCTGTGGGAGAAGGGGACGGGGTGGGTGGGACTGCATTTGCACTGCGGTGGGACATCTTTCAGCAAGTACTTTAGCCTTTTGTGCACCCTGAGCTTTTGCCCTGCCTGAACAGGCTATATGGGGCTGATGGAGGAAGTAGCTTCCCCACCTCTGACTGCTACACCCTTTCACTCAAACCTGCTGGGCTCAGCTCCTCATTGCCTGGGTTCTGTGGTCCAAAATGGACCCAGATACTTAGTTGTGACTGTAGGCTTAGAGATGGGTTGTGGACAGCCAAGAGCTGTAACATCCAGAGGTGCTGTCTTGCTGACAAATGTACAGTGCCTGAAGGACTCCCAGCATCTGATTGTCCCAAAAGATCTCCCTCATGGGAGAAGTCTCCAAGAGCCATCTTGCTTTCTTGGATGGCACTGGGGAAGTCCTCCAGCCCACTTCCACATTAGCCACTTCAAAGCATGAGCTTTCAGGGGAAGTGAGGTTTGTTCAGTGAGTGTCCTGCCTGGTGTCTGCAGTGATGTTTGTGTATTGCTACTATCACTGCCTTCAACCCAGTGATGGATGCTGAAGAGACAGGCAGGTTTACCAGGCTGAGAGAAAATTATTCAGTTCTTGAATTTGCAAGCCTTGCCTCCTGTGCCTGAGGCTACAGGCTAGCACCAGAGCAGAAGCATACCCACCTCTAGCTGCACCTCCTGATGGGCTCCCAGCAGGAAATAGCGGGACAGGGACTAATAGCAGCTGGCCTCCTCACTCAAGGGCAATGAGGTGGAATGTGCCCCCACCCCAACCCTGCATCTCTGCAGATTACAGACCAGGAGAGCTGTTGTGCAAAGCAAAACCTAAAGAATCGTTTCTGACTTTTCCCTGGGATGGCAGCTCAACCAGAGGCTGTTTGATATGCAGACCCTGCAGTATGTGAGATGAGGAGCACAAGCATCCAGATTACTTTCAGTGGGAGAATTCAGTGAGAGCTGTGCTATTGCAGATGAAAGGTCTTAGCTAATGAGGTTCCCACAGAAGAAGCTGCTGCTTCTGGGACACCTCTCTACCACTTCCCTCAAGGCATCGCTGCTGTCCCTAAACATACATGTCAGATCAATGGCCCACTAAATTCCTGAGCAGAAAAGAGACCTTGACTCTTTAGCTCCGTCTTTCTCAAAATACTACATACACAACTCAGACAGAATTCTTGCTTCACACCAGGAAAAAAACCAAGAGATACTAATTAACTGGCTTCACAAACTAATGTGGCATATCCTCAGGGTGGGACAGATCTTGCTGCTATATATGGGTTTAGCCTCCTCAATGTCCTAGAGCTGCTCTGATTTGTCCAGGGGAGTGTCTGTCCTGTGTTATTTAAGCTTTAAGGTCATGTTGTCCTATCACTGTTCTTGCAGGAGAGGTCAGACCTGCCCTGGATGCGAGACAGAGGGACATGTTAGCTGCTCATTCATTAAATTCTGATACCTTGCGGTACTGACCTTGCAGGGACCTAGCCTATCTCATAGGTGAAACCACTTCTCTCACAGCAAAGGGGACTTAAAGTATGTGTGCTCCTCCGGCCCAATGGATGTCCTCAGTGGATTGCCTCCAGCTCTGGAAGGGGAGATTTTCAGGGAGTGAAGAGTATTAATTCTTCCAGTCTTGTCCTCTAGTATGTGTTTTCATAGGTATTCCTGTCAACTTGCTTGTCAGGTAGTTCTCTTGAAACAGGAATAAGGGTGATGGAACCCTCACAAGACTTTCCCAGTGGTTCCCTTGTCACAGCACAAACTATAATACATTGATAGAACTTACAGTAAGAAAAAACAGGTGGAAGGAGACATTTTTAGTCTCACAGTGAAGTCACATTTAGCTTTTGGGAGAGGACTGAGTGCTGGTAATGAAGGAGGGTATCATACAGCCTCCGATGCAGGGTTTGGAGGTGCAGGTCATCCACCAGTCATTGCCGCTCAGTGTCATAATAGAGGGTTGGTGGGGGGAGTCATGTCTCACCTTGCTCTCTGTCCCATGAAACACAGCATGATGACAGTGCACAGAGCAGAAGTACACTGTGCTGGAAGGGTGGAAAGGAAACTCAAGTGCCAAAGTTCCCCTATGTTTAGGCTCTATGATAATGTTGGGAAAATAGAGCAGATCACAGAAGAGAGGAGCATGCTTTCAGGCATATGTACTCTTCTGCTGTACTGAAGAGCAACAGATGTCCCATGTGTGAAGGAAAATGTCCTATTAACACATGACCCCTATAGCAATGTCCTTCCATTGTGAGAGGTTGGTGGGAGGGAGAGGCATTAAGAATGAGTGACACAGAACATGTATGTTCTGTATGTTTTTTTAATTTTTTTTTATTTACAACGCATGCATTGACTTGAGTGACTCAGATTCTGTCACTGAGCCTGGTTCTTTTCTTGCTAACATGGTGGCATGTTGCCATGCTCAGTGGCAACCTGGGGGAAAAAACAGTACTAACTGAGAATAAGATCAGGCCCATTCTCTCCCGGCAGATTTATGAATTTATGCCTATGGGCAACAAAGCCATGAGGTGTGCACCTCAAATGTTTGGCCATATCCAGGCCTGGCACTTTGGCTTGCCTTAGGCTGACCTTGTTAAAGCTCCCTTCATATGCAATCCCTCATGGCAATGGATATTTCCCAGCCATTTCTAATTCAGCCACAAGGCCTGAATTGCTCAAATTGAGTGTTCATATTGAGGCCCAGAAATGTATTAAGCTAATTATTCTTTGAAATCCCCCCAACCCCCTCCTGCTTTTCCCTTCCTTTGGCACCAGCCTTCAGATCATTCCCCAGAGAAGTGCAGCTTTAAGTAGGCAATTACTTGTGATTCATAGGGTTTATTAGGAGTGAGAGAAGGCCAACCATGTCTGGCCTTTCTTGCCTCTCAAATGGGAAGAGAAGTTTCCTCCAGCAAGCCAGACATACATCTCCATTACCTGTGGCTGCTGTGGTGCTAATGGATGCCCTTTCCTCTTCTCGAGGGGAAGAAAACAGGTCAACAGCTGTGTGAAATCCTTAATTCCTCTGGAGTGTCAGTTAGCTTGACCTGATAGCAAATGTGAATGTCTCAGACATCAGCAAACACTAAATGGCTGGGGTACATCAAGGAGAGAGAGACAGAGACCATGTGCTACCAAGCAAGGGTGGGGAAGGGCACTTCTCTATGGGAATGCTGCTTCTGCCTTTGCTAGCCTTCTCAGGCATCCTTTGGACGAGTCCTTGGTCCTTATTACCCCAGCCACAAGACACTGTAGGACCCCCCTTGCTTTGGACAGGGCTGGGTGGCCCTGGACCACATGCAGAACCCCTCCCTGCACACCTGGTATGAGCTGGAGCACAGACTGGGTTGGGACTACTCTCACTTCCTATCTTGTTCTGCTCCTTAATGCTTTAGCCCTTTGGGAGGACTGAGATAATGGCCCGCAAAAAGCTGGTGATGATTTTGCAAGGTACTGGCAGCTTGCATCTTTCCTTTAGACTTTTAGAAGGATCTCTCCTCTTAGTAGTTATTAAAGTCTGCCTCTTTGGGAACTGTCCTTGCGTGAGATAACTGGCCTTTTACTTCAGATCAGCAATGACATCTTGTCTTGGCCTCTAATAAGATCAGAGCTTAAGAATTTCATGTTTTCAGAATGGCTGTCACCTCCTTGGAAACCTCAGATAATTATAAGGCTCTTGCTTCTGCTTTATTTTGCATTTTGCTATTATCATGTCCCTCAGATAGCTGTGTCTGACCCTCCCATTTGTTCCTCTTTCCCTCCCAACACAATCAGCTCCACACTTTGATTAACCAGACCATTATATTAAGTGCTCACGGTCAGTTGTCGATAGTAACTGCCTGAGTGGGACTTTTGCAGGTTATTTGTTTAATTTTCATTTATTTGTATGAACCTTTCTTCTGAAGGGAAGGGCCAAGGGATAACTCAGTCTCTTTCCAGGGAGGCCAACTTTGAAGAGATGTGGCAGGAGTGCTGATTTTATGGTGGTATTTCAGATGGTAATTTCAGAAAGGACAAAGAACCCCAGCAAAACCCTTCTGCTTGCTACTCAGCATCTCTTTTTGTCCCTGTATTCCTCTTTCCTGACACATCAAACTCTGGGGATAAGCAGACACCTTTTTTATCCAAAAGCCTACTGGCAGGTTGTGTGGTAAATGAGCCTGAATCCATTATAATTGTGTGGGTGACTTTCAGCACCAGTTCTGCAGACCCTTTCTGGGAGGGCAGCAGAGCAAGAATTAAGCCAATGTTTTTTTTAAATTAGGCAGACAGAAAACAGAAGCCTACCTTATGTTTTAGCAAAAGGCAAAGGGTCCTTGCTTCTTTTCCAGCAATGGAAATATGAAAGGATGTGTCCCCCTTCCAGAAATGGCAGCCTCCCACCCAAGGCAGCAGGATCCCCAGACCTCTTGCTCCCTGACGTGGCGGGGTGCCAGTGGGCAAGGCCTTCAGTATTCACTTCCGCAGCCAGGAGACCAGTGCAGGGACTGGCTGCTGAGGTCATGTTGTTCCTCTTTTTCTGTCATCTCCCAAGGTCATAGCATCTTCCCCCACTTCCAGGGAAGTTAGTATTGGAAAGATGCCAGAGATGATTTACACCTCTCACAGCTGTCATTCCAGGCTTTCACTTATACCTAGATCACTTACTGATAGTTTTATCTGCAACTTGCGTAGTGTTACAAAAAAGGAAAAGAAGTAAGTGCATGACATGACATGACTCTGCAAGCTGAGGCTCATGCCTTGCTCTCAGTTTGACTACAAAAAGCAGTTTGCACTTAAACTCAGATCTTCTGTGAACTCAGTCCTTCATCCTGTGAGTACTGGGCCAGGAAGGCAGGTTGAGGGGCAGGTGGTATCTGTCTGGAGATAAGGATGCAGTCAGTAAAACTCATCCTTTGGATCTGCTAATGAGCTCATACCACATGAATGATGTAGTGAATTCTCTGTTAATTCAGGACTGATTTTACCCACCCTCCCAGTCCTGCACTTCATCTTTTTTTTGGCTTTTGCATGTGTGCACACATGCATATAAACACTTCAGTCTGCACTTGCAGTCTGTCCTGTGAAATGCTGACAATGTAGAGTTTAGCTCATAGTTCAGCCCAAATCTCAGTGAAGGTAATTCGAGTTCAACCTTCATTTTTCTTCAATCACATCATCCACCATCAACTTTGCACTGTCCCCCTTGTCCTCCATCAGTTACTCACTGGAACCAAGTCATCTAACATTCTTTTGTAGCATGTTAGTGAAGGTCCAGTTGCAGAGGAAGGGTGAGGGGATTACCAGGAAGTATAAATACTAGACTATGGAAGAGAAATTGCCGTACATATTTGTTTTGTTGGAGCGTGTTGAGATACAACCTAGCTGTGTGTGTATGTATTTACATGTGTGTTTGTTGTTAGCAGCTCAGGAAGAAGTAAATCCTCCTTCTACTTGTTCTTAATATCTTATCTCAATGTTTAAAATCTGAATTTTTTACCTTTCAAGAATGAGAGTCTTTCTTTTCTTGGGTAGTTTTCATTTCACTGCTGGCTGACACCTGAAAAACTCAGATATCAGGAAGGAAGACACTTTGGAATTCAGAGTTCTCTTTAGAAGATACTGAACAAACCCAGCCTCCACTAACTTCTATGGAAGCTGATATGTATCACTAGCTCCTATGATCAAGCCAACATTTCATGCATTTAAAATTTAACTTTTCTTTCCTTTTTCTGACTGGTTTCTCCTTTTCCTGAAAGTTTTTCCTAAGGTGACGAAGGAGGGGAGGAACATTAATAACACTTTGAGACGAGGGATGATGCTTGACATTTCTAGAACAATGCCAAGCAGGAACACTGTATTTGCAGTGATGAGCTTGCCCCAAAGGCCATCAGAAGTGATTCTGCAAGGGAAGGGCACCTCCAGGCTCCAGCTTGTATGGCTGCTGCTCTAGGAAGGGGCATGGTCATCTTACAGCTATGAGGAAGCTCACAGTGCTGTTGCTTTAGCTAGCCATGCCCAAATTGGGGCCAGCTGTTGAAACCAAGGGCACATCAGTGCAGGCAAAAGCTTATTCAGTGTTAAAAGTTCTTCTGACAATGATTGCAAACTAATCCGATGTAACAGAAAGCCATCAGAAGTCAATTAACAAAAAAGAACCTCTCCTGTCTGTCTTTCAGATCGAAATGCTAGAGCACAAATATGGAGGTCACCTGGTATCTCGCAGGGCAGCCTGCACCATCCAGACTGCTTTCCGGCAGTACCAGCTCAGCAAGAACTTTGAGAAGATCCGCAACTCACTGCTGGAGAGCCGCATGCCACGCCGCATCTCGCTGAGGAAAGTTCGGGTCCAGAACTCAGAGAGCTTCTCCACTGAGAAAGCCCTGGTGGAGGGGTACAACTTTGTGGGCATCCCATTGGTAAGGTCCCCATCTTTGCCAGCCACCATCAGTGGGGCGCTGACTGAGCTGGAGGACTCCTTCACGGAACAAGTTCAGTCCCTGGCCAAGTCTATTGATGATGCCCTCAGCACCTGGAGCCTGAAGACCATGTGCTCCCTGCAAGATGGGGGCTCGTACCAGATAAGGGAGACCTTCAGTGCCAGCTCAATGCAGCCAAACCAAGACTTAGAAGCTGAGCTGCAGGACAAGGAGAAGGAGGAAGGGCTCCTGCCAGATACCCTACCCAAGAGCAGCAGCACTCTCATGATGGCTTTTCGAGATGTCACAGTCCAGATTGACAACCAGAACATCTCTGTCTCATCGTCTACCTCGGTGTCCATGGCAAACTGCCTCAGCAGCAATGCCCAGGCTGAGCTCTCTCAAGCTAGCAAGGCTGAAGAAAGCCCAGGAGAAGGGGAGGGAGAAGCCAGTGAACAACCAGCTGCCCCAGAGAGCCTACCTGAGTCCAGCGCTCTCCAGAACAGCCACACTTTCACCGAGGTGAATGTCAGTACTAATGGCACAGGAGAGAGCAGTGCTGAGCCTGGGCAGATGGCAGTGCAGAAGCTCCAGTTTGATGCCAGCAACGAGACAGGGCAAAGCAAAGGCTCTGAGTCTGAGAATGCAGACAACTCAGAGCAGCTGAGCAGCAGCAGCACTTCTACTTCAGCCAAGTCAGCCTCTGAGGTGTCCTCAAAAGAAGCACTGCAGGCCATGATCCTCAGCCTCCCAAGGTACCACTGCGAGAACCCAGCTAGCTGCAAGTCCCCCACACTTTCCACGGACACCATGAGGAAGCGTCTTTACCGCATTGGGCTGAACCTCTTTAATATGTAAGTGATTCTTCCTCTTTTGTGTTTCCCGGCTTATTTCATACCTCACAGGAACAGGTGATGGTAGGATCTTGATCTGGATCCATCTCCAGGGAAGTTCTTTCATAGTCAAGGGCATGACTATCTGGGTATGCAATGCAGACCACAGGCTGGTTGCCCAGAAGCTTTTCCTTAAAGTTCCCCAAGTGCTGGCCTGATCTTTTGCCCAAAAGAGGAACAAGCCAAGTGCCCCATGAGTAGTGCCCGTGGTCTCCTGAATTCTAAACCTTCAATCTCAGTTGCTGTCCATTTGGCATCCACCAGCCTAGCCTAGGATCTGGGCTCCTGCTCCACTTTGTTGTAAAGGAACAAGTGTAGCTGGGGATGTAAACACATGTGCTGGTTTGATTGAAAGCAAGGTAATTTTCTTCAGGCAGTTAGAAACTTTTCTTTGCATAGCTAGCACAGTCGTTGTTTGGATGCAGTTTGAGAACAAGAAGATAACACCCTGGCACAGAATTAATATTTTTCTTCAAGTAACTTTCCCCTGTTTTGGAATTGGAACAAAGAGAATGTAAGAACGTACTGTTATTGTTAATTGTTGTCTGGGGGCCAAGGTCTTTTTCAATGCTCTGTCTGCAGGTGTGAGGCAGCTGGGAAGGGGGACATGAACGGGACAGACCTTGACTGACATCCAGACTGATCAGTGAGAATATTCCATGCCATTAACATTATGCTTCACATTTAAGGAGAGTAGGGTTTTCCAGCTAGGGAGATGGAGATCCATTTAAATTCTGCTCCGTTTCAGTTGAGTCTGGTTCTGGAATTCCTTAGTTTGGCCTTTTGCTGTTCTGCTGTTTTGCAGTGAGTCTCTAGGCCTTTCTGCCTTTTTAGCTTTTTCTCTCTTCCCCTGGGATCAGCTGTTTGGGACCAGGGTGCTCTCTCCCTGGGTCTGTCTGCTTGGTCCGGACAGAGTTTGTGAGGAATTGCATTGAGTATCTTTCATTTTATATTCTATTTTCCATTTTATATATATTAGTAGTAGAAGCGGCTTTTTAATATTATTTCGTTATTTTATTAAGCTGTGTTTATCTCAGTCCATAAGTTTCTCCCTTCCCTTTCAATTCTGTCCCCCATTTGGGAGTGAGCAAACTCCTATTGTGGTCTTGATTGCTAGCTGGGGCTAAACTGTGACAGCCCAGCCCTGGTTACTTAATGTGGAGCATTTCCAAGTAAAGAGAGAGAGACAAGGGTAGAGCTGAGCTTAGCTAGCCTGATACGACTGCTCTGGCTGTCACTTTCCTTCTGATATTTGGGTAGATTTTCACTTGACAGACCAGGTTTAGTCTCTCATACATCTGAGTCTGATATTCTATGAAAAGTTTGCAGGTGTGAAAGCAAAAGCAGGGCAGTCCAGAGATTACCGTCAGAAGAGGTTAACTCGAGGGGTCATGTATAGTCTATTTTGGATTGACAGAAAGCAGCTGAGCTCCTATAAGGAGCTTTAGATTTTCTCATTGCCTTTTGATGAGAATTTTCTCATCAAAGCAAGCCATAAGAATTGGGTTTTGCTCCATCATCACACTCCCAATCTTATGCTGTCTTGGTTTCCATTTGAGTCCCCTGATGAAGATGCTGGGGATTTAACACACCCATACTAGAAGTATGTTTTGTCACACATTAGCATGGACCTTTTGATGAGAGTAAGGACTAAAGGTTACATAGTCCTAGGCAGAAGTTTTGCACAGACAAGACAATGCACAGGATTTATGTACGTGGAGGATGTGGACTGTAAGAGGCAGGAACCTGGAAGAGAGGTTCTTAGAGCTGGGCTCAGAGCACATCCAGAACAGAAGTGATGTTAGAGCAGATAAATTTGAGACTCTTACAGAACTGAGGAGCACATTTTACAAGCTCTGAGATCACGTTGTGAACAGGTGGGTCCATGTATATATATCAAAGTCAGGCTCCGGGTGCACTCTGATTTGCCTAGTGAACACAAGCAGGCAAAGGTAGGCACCAGACACAGAGGAGGTTGATTGTGATATAGTTCCAGGTCCACACAGACGTTCTGGTGTTTGTGTTGGGACAGGTGTACTTCTGGAGGAGGATGTGGGGCTCATGTCTCTGCTGCTCTGTGTTTCAGTATTCTCAGCTGTGCTCAGCAGGAGTCCCTCCACCACGTGTGTTTTCCTTTGGTTCCTGCACAGTTGACATGAGCACTGATGCGGAGATAAAGCAGGAGTGAAAATGCTTTTTCCCAGCCTCTCCTCTTCCCCCGATCTGCCTGGCACACATTCATGTGACAGATTAGCAGCACCAGGTCCATTTTGAGGAAGCAGCTCTGCCATTCTCCTTCATTCAGTGACCTGAGTTCACTGCATCTTGCAGGTCTCTGTGGAATAGATTTACTGTGGAGCTCTGAAACACAACTTCCTAGCCAGGCCTTCCCTGCTCCCTTGAAACTACCTGCTGAAATATGTGTGGTAGCCTGCAAGGCTGTTTTTTTGACAAAATGTTGGAGGACAGGGAGGGAGGGAACTGACCTGTTAGCTCTGAGGAGCGAAGTCTTTGTTTTATTCTCTAAGTGGGATCTAAGGGACACATGGCTCCCCTTGTGACACTGCAGTGCATTTCCATCCAAGGGGCTGGGAAGGCCCTTCAGCTTTCTGCAGTTGCTTGCTTGGTGGTTTCCCTGTCAATTTCTAAGAAGGAGCCAGTTTACCATTGTGGGGTTTGTGGTGTGGGCACCAACCCACAGGGCACAGAGCTGAGGCCGTGCATGCGTGGGTGCACATTTCTTTTGCTGATCACTTCCCTGGACCAAGAGCTGAAAGCCTCCAGTTGCCAGCAGCATCTGCCATAGTCTAGTTGGCCTCGCGTTGCCTTTTCAGAAAGCAGCGCTCCAGCTCTGAGCAGGCCCCTGGGAACATGTCGATGCTGTGCTGCTGTGGCACTTTCCTCATCCCCGCTCCATGGTGAGGGGGTGGCATCCTTGGAACGGAGAGTGCATCATTATGCAGCGCTGCTGTAATAACTCCATGTGTGTGGGCAGCTGGCTGCGTGGGCAGAGGGAAAGCCAGCAGGACGTGAGGAATCCCACAGCATTTGCTGGCTGTGTTTAACACCGCTGCAACTAAAGAAAATAGGAGGGACCAGGCTCAGGAGAGATGGAAGTGGAGTTGTCTGCTGCACATCTGGGTAAAAGACACATGCTGCAGTACGTGGGGTACATCTGCAGGTGTTCAGTGGCAGAGATGCTGTATTGCTATCAGGATTTTGTGGGGAGCAAATTCAATCCTGGGAAAAAATCAGGAAAGACTGCTGTTATTGGAAGAGCAGTATGTGCAATGATGTTTGAATTGCAGTCTATGCAGTGCAGAAGGACTGTCACAGCTGGACTGTTTTATCTTACATCCTCTTGCATTGTATGTTCCACCTCTATTTAAATCTGCACATCCACGCCACTGCATGAGCTGCATTGTTCTGGCCATATTCAGCTTCCAGGTCCTCTGGAATCTAAAGTCCGTACAGTGGCTTTGGGGTCACACAAGTGTAGCTGAGATCATCCTTGTGCTGTAAACACCATACTGTCCCTTGCCAAATACCAAAGTATACAGATGGAGGCGCATTTTGTGAATCTCTGTTACTTAGCTTGACTTTGGCCCTGACCATATGACCTTTTACTTAGCAGAGCACTTTGCTTGTGCTCTTTAAAGGTGAACCAAGAGATCTGTGTGATAATACCAGAAGGTGCATTGTTGCTTTTCCCCAAAGAAGGCATGGGTTTTTCAATATCAGATCTTGAAGCTCTCCTGGTCATGAATTTAATGGGCTGACTTTTTCTCCCAGCCACTGTCCCCAGGGATGCCACACTGCCTGGTATATTTTCTTTGTGACATTGCAGAGTATGCAGAACTATTTCAAGCCTATCTACTTTTTGTATACGCATGAGGCCCCTGTAAGGAGCGGGCCATTCTCCTGAATGCTGATCCCCTTATAGCTAGACATATGTTGCTCACCCACATCCTTCACCACCTGACAGTGTCACAGTCTGTGCCTGTGCATATCATGCATTCACGTGCTCTGAGATTTCATCCTATCCTTTCCTCACCCCAGGAAACTGCCTCAGCAAGCTAACTCCTTAAGCCTTGACAAAGATCCTTGAATTTGGATTAATGATGGGAGTATGGCATTCTGTCATGAAGAAGCTATCCTCTTACCTCTCCCAACTCACCAGTTCAGAGAACCAAAGGAATGTGAAAATCTTCCTGGCATTGCACGAATTTGCTCAGCAGCAGCGCATCATGACAGACCCCGTTCAGTGGTGCAGACTGAAATATAGGAAGAAAACCTCATGCATGGCACACACGTGCACACACATTCCTGTCTGTATGATGGGGCAGGCACTACACAAGCTCACAGCTACTCCCAGGATGCATAGAAGCATGTGTGCTTATGTGAGACATAAGGAGAAAGCCAAAATATTTAGAATCATAGGATAGTTTGGGCTGGAAGGGACCTTCTGAGGTCATCTAGTCCAACCCCCTGCCATGAGCAGGGACATCTTCAACTAGATCAGGTTGCTCAGAGCCCCGTCCAACCCGGCCTTGAATGTCTCCAGGGATGGGGCATCTACCACCTCTCTGGGCAACCTGGGCCAGTGTTTTACCACCCTCATTGTAAAAAAATCTCTTCCTCGTGTCTAGCCTGAATCTGCCCTCCCTTAGTTTAAAACTCCTTGTCCTATCACAACAGGTCCTGCTAAAAACATATGCAGACACATGGGCTCTGATGAACACATATGGCACGAGAGAAATCTACATGTACAGGATATAGACAAACACAAATGTGTGCTTGTTGAGACACGTGCACTACCCCTCAAAGAGCTGCATATGCAGGCACAGACACTGCAGAAAATCACTCCCACAACCATGCAGTCAGGCCCACTCAGCATCATGCCTGTTCTCAGAGAGGACTCAGAGCCACAGAGGGAGGAAAACCCTCTGTCTGGGAGCAGCACGCAGCTCTTTCCCAGCTCTGACAAGGCATTCTCCAGGTGCGTGCTCTCATCCACCCACACACAGAGACTTCTGCCTGAGGAGGTAAATCAATAGAGAAAGGAAGAACAACACAGTTAAGGGTGGGGGAAGTGGGGGAACTGGAGGAAGAGATAAGCAAATCTGAACATGGGATTTCTGTTCAGGCAGCCAGCACCAGGCTCAGGTGAGGAAGGTAGAAAGTGTCACTCAACACTGAGCACTAAAAATGTATGAACAAGAGAATTTTTTTTGTTTTGTTGGGGGTTTTATTTGTTTGTTTCTGGTTTTGTTTGTGTTTTGTTTTGTTGTTGTTGTTGTTTTTTACCGAAAAAGTGCCCACCTTTGTTTATCCCCTTTCTGTCTTGAACCTCATTTGCCCATGGGCTGTGGCAGCAAAGTCTTGTCACGGTCATGTTTTTATCTTTGTTCTTCTCTATAGGAGCTGCAACCCCAGCTTTCCTAAAGCAAAGAGTCATGTACCCAGCCCTCACCCTTGGTCTTTGGGGACAGCTTTCTGTGGGTTGCATTTGGAGCAGCTGAACCTACTTATATTTCCTGTGCTATCTGCATGGGACATACACAGTCCAATCGTGTCCTCATAGGGCCCCTAAGCAAACCAAGCTGGGACAGGGAGGATACAAGAGTGTTTGACTCTGGAGGAGATGGATACCAGAAGAGAGTCACTGATGAGACTGGTACTGTACAGCAGGATCCCTCATGGCAGTGGGATGGCACTTGTGATTGCCAGGTAACAGCAGGTGCTGTTCAAATGACACAGCAGGTCCCATGGCATCCTTTTGTCCTCAGCGGCAACTGGGGGGACTCCCCCAAGTCACGTTTCCCTGCCCTCACCAAGTCCCATCCCTGCCGAACACATGAACTCCTAGGAGCCCATGCACATACTGAGAACTGCATTGCTGCAAACTATGAGGTGACCCAGAGGCAATAAGGCCTCAAAGACATCACATGCAAACTCACCATGTCTCTGTCCTTCCCTTTCAGAAACCCAGACAAAGGGATCCAGTTCCTGATCTCCCGAGGCTTCATACCGGACACCCCCATTGGAGTGGCACACTTCTTGCTCCAGCGGAAAGGCCTCAGCCGCCAAATGATTGGGGAGTTCCTGGGCAATAGCAAGAAGCAGTTCAACAGGGACGTCCTGGAGTAAGTGTGGAAACCTCTTCTCCTCCTCCTTGCATTGCCAGCCCACTCCATCCCAGTCTGCACCAGCATGTACCTCATCCTCCATGCCCCTCCACCCCCACTCTGCAGGAACTTCACCATTCCCACTCCCTATCTGTCACCTCTCAATGCATTTCCCAGCAGTGTGCTTTGCCCTTAATATCAGCAGCCCTTTCACTTCAGTCTCTCTTTAGAGGGCCTGCAATCATCTAGCAGGACCTCAGCACCATTGGGTGATAAAATTAGTGATGCTAGGATGTTCTGTGGCTGGGAAACTCTGTGACTGGGGTCTCACCCATCCAGATAAAGCACCTCTGATGCTTTCTGGGAAGTACAGAGAGTCAGAGGAGGAAAAAAATCTACTCCTTGCTGTGAGACCAGCAGGGAGCAGTGAATGCTGACTCCATACCTGCTTCTCTTTTTGTCCAGTTTTGAGATGGGTGACCTTTTCAGATTGTCCAGCTGGACTATGGGGATAGTGAGAGGGGAACTGGTCCTGTTTGTGGTAATGAAGAGGCCTGTGTGAGGAAGCACACTAAGTAAGGGTTTCTCATTACCACTGCAGTCACAGAGCACTGAGGAACATCCTCACTATAAAAAACTCCAGTGAGCTGAGCTGTCCCTTTTCTGAACAAGATCTCAGGTTTCTTCCCTGCTTCCGTTCAGTGGCTGCTTTTGCTGGGTTGTTCCCTTCAGTTGTCTCACCATGACCCTCTCCTGGTCACACAAGCCATGCATCTCTCAGCCTATACCTCTCTCCTCTTTCAAGTCTTTCAATTTGGGCTGCAGTATCCTGTGGATATGTGAGATCTATAGTACCTCAACACGTGCTTGTTGCTGTGCCTTCCACGTTGTAACCATTGGTAACTTGTCAGCCCCCAGTGTCAGAGGAGCACGGTATGAAGTGCTGGGAAAGAAAAGCATCTCATTGTTGTTTTGAGCATTGTCCAAGATGGCAGGCTTTCTGCAAATATAAGCCTTAGGAACTGAGATGAGCCTTTGTTTCCTACTTGGTCCTCATGTACTTCAGATGAGAGAAAAGGAGAAGACACAGCTCTCTGTATGATGAACAGGGGACAGCAGGACCAAAGGACAGCACCTCTCTCACTGTGAGAACTGCTACAGAGAGGGCAGAGTGGTTTTGCACCAGTGTGAAAGCGAGGGCTGCCCTGCAGGGTGATGTGGCCTGTGCAGTCAGGGGGCAACAAGCTCATTCAGATAACTGTATCAAGGGATGACCAGCACTTAACTGTGTCTTTCTTTTACTGGGCAGCAGCACAGTCCTTAGTGAGAGCTGTCTTTCTATTAGGCAAAAAGTCCTTTGCACTGTATCCTTTATTATATTCTCTCCAAAATGTTCTCTACCTCTCTTGAATTTTGCAGTGGTTTCTCTTGAACCAAGCCAAACGGAAACCCTAAATCCAATATACACACCACTTCTAGTCCAGGGAAAGACTGGAGTATGCCAGTTCAAGAGCCAAATCTGGGCACAAATTTCAAAATTCTTTCCTGCTGCAATTGCTGCTGCTTATTGTTGCTGGTATCTGACCTTTGTTCCAGCTCTTTTTTTTAATATACTGTATGGATATTGATTTGGCCAGCAACAAGACATATGTTCTCTCCAGTCTCTTCATGCTGAGAGCTGCAATTAAAAGTAATTGCCTCTTTCTCCAGCAAGCAATGTGTGGACTGCTTCCCCTGACAGATACTCTGCTGAAGTCCAAACATAGCCTCTGCTCAGACAGGGAAATATTGCAATAGCAATAGGCTGGCAATTTCTTGTCGTCCTAAATTTGGCATCATCCCTGCAAATGACCGTGTTCTTTTGCCTCACATGTGACTACAAACTGTGTCAGCCGCTCCTGGGAACAGTTCCTATTGCAAAGCTTGGTGTCTTTCTCCAAGCTTCAATGCCCAGGAGTTGCTATGTTATGGTTGCCTGTTTTTGTCTCTGCATGTTGCAGGAGTGCCATAAAAGCAGGTGGCCCTACTCCAGCATGCTCACTACTCTCAATTTCCACTGCACCTGTCAATGGAACACTCCAAATGTCTGATGAAAGAGTGATCCTGCCATCCTGTTTACAGATGCAGAAGCCAAGGCTCAAAAATGGGAATTGAGCTGTTGAGGCTGTGTGTATATAGGCATATCTTGGGCATGGACTGTGTGTACATGGACATATATCAAGCAATTGAGTCTTCAGGGTTCAAACCTATGTCTGATCTCTCCAGGCAAGAGATTATGTTCTTGCACTAACAATTCATGCTCTTCACAATATATTGCTGATTTGTCATCCTTAAAGACAAAGATAAAAGTAGACATAAAATATACACAAAATGTTCTAGAACAAGAAGGAAAAAACCACACGTGTTCAACTGGTTGTAACTGTACTGTCTGCAGGTACTTTCACTTTCTTTCTGTGTCAGTTCTGATCTTGGGGATAGTAATAGTTGGTGTTTTTTGGAAGTAAATTTTAATCAACTGCTTGTGAGAGCTGGCTCTGCAATGGCTGCACACCCAGCGGTGTGCCATGCATGGAAATGAGGGATTTCCTGTAGAAATTCTGGCCCAGGATTATAATCCTGGACATTTTCCCTGTCCATGCTGCAGGAAGAAGAGGGCTGGCAGTGCAATGTAGTGTGCGGCATTTCCAGTTGAGTATAGCCCAAGGGCTAGTCACAACTTCTTAGCTGTTTGAGTGGGAGCAAGAGGCAGCTCAAAAAGACCTTTTGGTGTTTCAGAACTAAGACCTCATCTGGTTCTCATTCCTCATCCAACTCCAATGAAGCTAGCTCAGGAACACTGGCACAGGTTGGAAGAATGGACTTTGCAAGGGCTGTCTCGCAGTCCCCACATCTACCCACACTTAGCAAGCCAGTTTTAGTGTATGTGATATTCCCTGGAGAGCACAAGACAGACAGGATGGCTCCTACAGTAGTTTCTGCACAATTTGCCTAATGTCACAGCCATTTTTATGGCCCAAGTGGGCAGAAGAACAAGCACTGCTAGTTTTGACAAGCTCAAATGCCCAGGCAGGGTGGCTGTGAGCAGGCAGTAGTTGTTGGACAGGCTCTGACCACCTGTAGTGAGCAAGCTTGCATGCAGGGAGAGATATGTCTGCTCTTTCACATCGCAGACCTGGCCCTGCAGCTTTCTGGGCCCATCCTCTCCCTCCCAACAGCCATTTTAATTATTGATGCCACTTGCTGTGTTAGTTTAGCTTTTGCTTGATGTGAAAACTTGTGTTAGAATAGTGTATTGTAAGCATTGTTTCTATTGCAGCCAGGCTGAATTAACCCAACTGCATGAATAAATAATAGGACAGCTTTTAAAACATCTGCAAAAGTGTCAGCCTCCCTTGTGCACTTGGAGGCAGGGCAGAGCTGCCGAGGTCACAAACTCCAGACTCAGCTATAAGTCCAGCACTAAGTCTATACTCCACAAACTTCTCTTGGCTTCCACAGGTATTAGAGCTGTGCTGGCTGACAAGCCAACCACTGCCTGTTCCTGGAGTCAGGCAACAGCTCTCAGGAGTGCACAGTGGTATTTGGTGCTGGAAGATGATCTCTCTTTACTGCCCACCTAGTAAATGCAAAACTCCAGAGAAGTGCCACTCTGGCTGCAAAGCCTCTTATGTACATGGGCAGGGGGTTGAGCGTGGGTAGGCACAGTATGAGGCTTGAGCAGTTTGGGATGCTATTTTGCCTTCCCACACCTGCATGCCCAGCACCTAAACTCCTTGAAATTGGATTCTCCCTTCCATCTTTCTACCCCGTCTTTCAACCTTTAACTGATTTTCTTGGAACCCAGAAAAGGTTTCTGGATAACTCACAAGTAATTATATAATACACACTAGCCAGAGGAACACGGGAGGGAGCAGGGGATTTTCAACACTATCTGGCTATAATTGGCACACATCCTTTGATAACACTAAACTGCTCAAGCCTGTCTGTTTAGGCAGATGCAGTATGTCATTTTCTCTAGCAGAAAAGGCTTCAATCTTTAAAAGTAGGATTTATCTCATCTATTGTTAGCCACCACTGAGTTTAGTGTCTTCTATCAATTTATGAATTCTTTAGTCAATGGAGAGACATAGGTCCCTCAAGAGTGTTGTTTTACTAAATGTGCTAGTTTAGGCTGGACATCTAGCTTTCAGGTATTTTATGTTACAGGGGATAAATCCCATCTGTAATCAATTTTGAGCATACCACAGTAACAACCACTCACTGTGATTCAGCATCCCACAGCAAGATCCAGCCTCTTCTCCTGGGAATCTGTTTCCACAACCTGCCCTGCAGCCAGCTGGGAGGAGTCACTGGGGACCTACCCCAGGATTTCAAAGTCTACAAGTCACAGAACCACAGAATGTTAGGGGTTGGAAAGGACCTCAAAAGATCATTTAGTCCAATCTCCCTGCTGGAGCATGAACACCTAGATGAGGTTACATAGGAAGGCATCCAGGTGGGTTTTGAATGTCTCCAGAGAAGGAGACTCCACAACCTCCCTGGGCAGCCTGTTCCAGTGTTCTGATACTGTGAAGCACTGTGAAGAAGTTTCTTCTCATGTTTAAGTGGAACCTCCTGTGTTCCCAGGGAATACAGCTGTAAAAAGGAAGCCTGGGCCATTAAAGTGCTGGTCTGGTACTGGATAGTTTTTATCAAATATTCTTGGCAAGTACTGCAGGAAAATAATTTTGTTACTTTGAAAAAGTCAGGCCCAAGGCATTAGCGCATATTTTTAATATGAGACACATCATCATTCTTGCATCCTTTCTTCATTCCTTTCTTTTGTATTACATGCTCAGATTAATTGTTTATTTGTTTTTGTGCACTCTTCATGCTGTGTTTATTTGTTGCTTTTGTTCTCCTTCATTCATACCTCCCTTCACTTTAGTTCATTCTTCCCCTCCACCTGTTTCTGACTCAGGAATTACTTCCATTAATAGTTCATTCATGAACAGGATAATGTGAGCGATGCAATGAATGGAGCCAGCTGTGCTGCTGATACTGGATGGTTTGTGTTCAGGTCATGGGATTTGGAGGTGCAGAAGTGGCTGTCCTGGTGCACATGCTGTTGGAGGAGAAAGGGGCAGGGATTAATGCAGAGGAGACATTGTACTGCATAAGGGGCTGGTTAGTGTTAGGCTGTAAGTTGCCGTTAGACACGCTCTCCCTGTGGGTGAGCAGCTCTCCTGTCTGTCAAGCATGTATTGTCTTCTCTTTCTCTTGTGGGAAGTCAAGGAGAGAAGAACTGCTCTTAGGAGTGCAAGCGCAGAGCTGAGAGCCCAGCAAACAGACTGTCTTTCAAAGAAGTGTTAGATTCCTCTTGGACTGGCAGAACAAACTTGACAGGTTATCCCAAACTAGCCTCCTTTCCTCTGCTCACTGAGGACATTACGGAGGGTCAATAAGGGATTTGTGTTACAGGAGAGTTTGAGCAGCACAGTGCTGCAGCTTGTGCTGTGGAGAAATAGATAATGATTTTATGGAAACAGGACAGAGGGAAGAAAGTATTAGGCAGTTCTGACCTCCTGCTGCAAGCAGAGCTGTGGCACAGACCAAACTTGTGAACAAGAGCAGTTCTCCCATGCTAGGCTTGCAAAAGCTGAAGCTTGAACCTGCCTAGATACCCAGGGAAACAGCGGTTTCCATATTCCCTTCTGGGGCAAGCATTCCCAATGCTCCTTGGAGGGGAAGATGAAGGCTGGGCAGAACCCTCCCCGGCACGGCCAACGCACCTGGAGTGGGAACAGCTCTGCCCGTTGTACAGCAGCTCTGGTGCAAGGTATGGTATACTAGGCAGTTTCTTGCTTAGTAAGAAATGGATGCCCAAATGAGTAGCCATGTGAGCTGCCAACAGCCCTGGGAGGGCAGGTAGGAGCAACTCAGCCCCAGAAAAAAATACAGGTAATACATGTAAGGCATCATCCCCCAGAAAGGGAAGACTGGTATGGGCTATGGTCTCTTTTGTAAGGACCACCCTCACACAAGGAGGGCATGGAGGGCAGCATTGGGACACACACCCATACCCATTAGTGCAAGGAATCAGTGAGTCCTACTCACTTTTCTTTCTGTGAGCCTCAGTTAACACATGCAGGGCAGCCTCCTCCCAAGGAGCTGAGCTCTTCCTCTGCAGTCCACCCTAAGCGTGGTTCATCTTCAGAAAGCTTGTAGGGTTAGGAAAGCTGAGAATAGGGATGTTATTTATTAGTATCATTGTGCCTTGTGGTTTTAAACTTTCCACCTGGCTGCCTTCCCCCTTGCACCCTCCTGAGCGTGGGCTGCAGGTTCATTACAGACGCTTTTAGTTGCAGCCTAGCTTCTGCTGCATTGTCACCTGAGCGGAAAAGCTGGAAAATAGGTCATTACGCTTGGGCGAGCAGATGCCAGCCCCACACGATACAGCTGCTTCCTGCCTTCACTCAACCCTTTCACCACAAGGCTTTTTTTGCCATGCTTAGCCCTGTGCTAAATCCTTGCAGCTCTGATGCCACTATGTCCACCCCATTTTGGGGGAATCTATGCCCTGCAGCCTAGGAGGCAGCATGGCTTCCACAGAGGTAAGAGATGAGCAGAACGATCCAACTAGGAGCCCACTCCTTGGTCCCCTCGCCTGTCTGCCAAGTGCCTCAGGACAGACCAAGCTCCTTGTGTGTACAGGTGGCACAAGAGCCCTCAAACTCCACCACCTCATTTGTGAGACATGGTGTCAGCACTTTCCCTACTCACTTCAGCAACATGATCCAAACATCTGAAGTCCTATCTCTGCGGGTACTGGGCATATCTAAATGCACTGTGAGCGTGGCTTGCTGCAAATCCATGGGGAGGAAGGAATTGAAACAGGAGGAGATTTTATAAGGTGATTACTCTGCTTCTGCTTCATTATCCGTCAGGTCTCCTGGTGGTCCAGGAATAGGCACCTCATAGGCATTCTGCTGTTTGTGGGAAAATGAACTCAGCACTGGTTTTGGCACATGCACACAAACTGTTGGTTTATTGCTTGGATGCAGAGAGTTATCTGCCCTCAGCTCAACCTTTGTCTCTTCCACTGGCAAATCCAGTTCTGGGAAGAGACTCCCTCTCGTGTGTGGTTATACTGCCTTTTACTTTGCAGCTCTGGAGGATGACAAGATCAACGTACTTCTCACAGTACGGTTGCCAAAATATCCTGTCATCTTCCAGGGTCTCTACCTTGAAAAGAAAATACCTCCTTGCTCTGGTTTCACAAAGAAAAGTTGCATTGCGTTTCATGGGACCACAGTGCATTTGGAAAGCTAACCAGAGTCTGTACAGGAGTCTGAGGTCAGGTGAGGCAGCAAAACTTGTAGTCACCTAGAAAAGGAGGAGGAGTATGGCAGCTCTATGGCACAAGGCTCTTTGAATTGATTTTTCTCTATTGCATTTGCTCACCAAAAAAATAAGACAACTGTGATCCACTATTCTTTCTGTATGTCTAGCAGCAAAAAGTAGCAGCCTTTCCTGATGGCTCCTCTAGGAGCTGTTCCTCAAGCCTTTGGCACAGGGTTTGTCAGATAAATCAAATGCCAGCTCAGGCTGACTTTGCTTGAGTCAAACTTTCTTCCTAACCTGTCCTTTCTGCCTGGTCAACTTTTCTCAGGAAGCAGGATGGGGATACCCTTCTTTGGGCTGAGAGACAAATGGAAGGGACTCCCAGGAGTTCATCTTAGAATTTACAAAGTAAACCTGCATCTGTCAGTCTGTGAAAGCAACTCTCAAAGGAGATGCTGAGCATAACTGATGTAGCAATCCCTGTTTGAGTTTGAAAAGAACTATAAACAGCTGCCTTGTCCTACTCGTCCTAGTAAAGGCTTGATGATTTCTGTATCAAGGGAATTGACTTTATTATTTGTGATTTGTACACAAAGGGGAGGACATGTTAGAGCAGCCTGTGTGCGAGGGAAGGATTGATCAGCAAGGGAGGGAGTGAAAGATACAGGATTTAATGCTGGTGGATTGGGGTTACTAGGGTGACCTTAGCAGGTCTCACTGATGTGTGTAAGGATTCTGCTTTCACACGTCTGGAAGCAGACAATAACAGCAAAATCATTGGGGTCAATACTGAGAAACATCACGCATTGGAAAGGATTAAAAAAATAACAGCAGAAGTTCAACTGCAGAGGTGGTTGCAGCTGTGAACACAATAATGACTAACCAGAGAAAAACTTTTATTTCTATCAAAGATAAATTCCAAGGAGCAGAGTGCCTTCATGTCAACCCAAGGGACATGCGAGTGTAAGTGTGAGAAAAATAAAAATAACAAAGGAAAGAAGCAGTGGAGGAAGTTTTTGCTGTTGCCAGAAACAATATGTGTTTCTGCAGCCTGCCTCTTGGAGAGGAAAAATAGATTTCATGTGAGATTTCCTGTGAGAGCAGCCCCATTGATCCTCCGGCCTTGCTCCTCACCAGTTGTTCCTACATATTGATTATATGGAGTTTGTGCAGGGAAAGAGCCCACATTTCCTAGTTGAGGTCATAATGACTCCAGCCTTAGAAGATACTGAACACTCTGTGTTCAGCCAAGGCTCTTGGTAAGCTCTTCTGTGGGTGTTGCTCCAATTAAACAATGGTATCTCAACTCTTGAGTCAACAGGGGAATGGAGGAATGGAGAGACATGGCTGAGCATTTGAACCCTGTCCCTCACCCATTTGCAGTAGACTTTTACTCCAGGAATGCTGCACATGGCATGCAACAGCATGGCTCACAAAACACTTCTCAATAGCCTACAGCAAACTGCAGCACTATAGATGTGACCTACAGACACATCTCCAGTTTATCATAGAAAGGAAGAAGAAGAAACTGATGACAGTACATCCCTTTATTAGCAGAGCTAAAATTTCCAGATAATCCTAGGAAACTGAAGGATTCAGAAGAGAGCTAATCCCCCTGCCCGCCCCTATTTTCCCTGTACCACTGCTTAAACAGTACCAAAACAGCCTGTCTTGGGGAAAATTTCCTCCTAACCTTAAATTTGGGGTCAGTTTATACTTTACAATATGAAAAAGCAAACCAAACACAATACAGAGGGTCAAACAAAGGGGGAGGATGGGAGAGGACGGGGCGATAGAATTAGCATCCAAGGTATATAGAAGCGGAAAATATGAAGTCTTTGCATTCTTAATACACTTGTAATGTAAAGTTGGTACCATATGACTAAAGATTATCAAATTAGTAACTTTGTATTTAAGGAAGGCTTAAAGAAAGTGGGATTTTGGCACTCGTAAATTTCTCGGTCTGTCAGATAGAATGTCAACTTTGAGAATTTATTTATGGGAAAGAATGACAGATAGGAAGGTAAATGGTACATACCAAAGCCAGTGGAGAGCAGATTAATTCAATGCCTTTCTTTGTTAAAATAACTGGTTTTCTAGACAAGGGACATACAGAAGATAATTCTAGACTTCAACAAAGCATTTGACATGAGAAATTATTAGTTGAGAGTGGAAGAGAGATAATTAGCAGAGGAATCATAAACGGTGGAGACAGTTGGCTGATGCAGACATTAGTTCCTACATACTCTGCTGAAGTAGGAAGTTTGGTCCAAGGGAGGTTATGAGCAGAGTTTTCTGAGTCTAGTCTTTTGATTAATGCTTGCAGTAATGACCTGGACACAAAAGGTAGGAATATGCTAATCAAATATGGTGAGGCCACATGAAGAAGATGATGTGATTTCAAATGACCAAAATGTAATGCAGCAAAACTAAAAGCAACTAGATTATTTGACAATACAGACAGCAAGAACTGCAGTCATAGGTTTTTGAGACTAATGGTCAGACTTTCATAAACTGGGAAACAAGAGAGGTGGCATCCCTTCTTTGGGTATTTCAATCAGCTAGGAATTACTAGTGTGCAATGCATCACTGTGAAAGGAAAAGTGAAACCAGATGTAGGAGGTAAAGGATTTCCAGCAGATAGCAGTGAAGCATGTCACTGAAGTATGGTGCAAATGGAAAATATTGCGTGGAATGGGTAGAAATGTACTCAATGAATAGAGTTTTGGGCAGAATTAATTGGTGGGGACTTGTGGTGTTTGATTACATGGGCAGTTTTACCCAGCTGTGATGTTACAAGCCAGCTGATGTTGCAATGTTATTTCTGTACAACAGCTTCCATTTCCTATTTTCTCTGAGCTGCCCCTGGTCTTTAAAGACATAATGAATGTTGTGGTTGAGTAGGAATGAAGAGTGGTGAAGAAGGCATGGGTTGCAAATGAGGATGTAAACTGGACAGAATGGAAGGTGAGGAGAGGACAAGTGCAGGAACAGCCAAGTGAACAGAGATAAGAGAAGGATGGACAAGTGGGTAGTGAGCAAGTGCATGTGCTGAGGGGGAGGAATGAATGATGTGTGAAGGATTACCGCATGATAGGAAAGGCAGAAATAGATGGATCTATATCAATATTGGTATTGATATAGGTGTCTAAATATCTATATCAATACAGATGTCTAGATATCTTTATCTATATAGATACAGATAAATATCAATACATACATATACTTTCTCTGTACGTGTATATGTAAATATATATGCTGTATATGGTATGATATTTTATGGATATGATATTATATGATACATATATTGTGGTGTATATACACATATGCACGCATTTATGTGTGTATAGATATATAAATATATATATATATATGGCTAGGCACAAGAATTGCTCACCTGCTGTAGAATGCAGGAATCACTTGTCTGAAATTTTAAATACAATCTGGGCAGCTGTAGTGGTGTCTCAGGGGCTCTCCCATGGTATTTCCCATGGGGACAGAGCCTTGACACCACAGCGAAGGAGCCTGCCTGGTGTCATCTGTGGGAGAAGGTGCTTATGAAGGCTCTGTCCCCTCCCACAGCTGCGTGGTAGACGAGATGGACTTCTCAGGCATGGAGCTGGACGAAGCCCTGCGGAAATTCCAGGCTCACATCCGCGTGCAGGGGGAGGCGCAGAAGGTGGAGCGGCTAATTGAGGCTTTCAGGTAAGACAATAACCACTGCAGCCCCACTACTGGAAACAGGTGGAAGCAGAGAGCACGCCCAAGGCAGAAAAGATGCAGCAGCCATGAATTAAATGGCCAGGGACCTCCCTTCCAAAGAAGGTGATCATGGAGTGGCTACTGAAGCATGGAGTCCTCTGTGCCACTGCTACAGCAGAGCCATGGCCTTGTCAGATGTTCAGTGGCATGAAGGGCACAAAGGGACAGACTGAGGCCAGTCCTGACATGTCTGCCAGTAAGGAACTCCCTGTTCATTAGTGACTCACAGGAAGAGCAGCACTGGGGCTTGCAGGTGTGCTGGGTTGCTCCCTTGTTGCATCCAGAGGAGTGCTTTGCCCTTCACAAGGCAGGCTGGAGTAGGCACCTCCTGCATTACCAGCCTAAGTAGTCGTCTCTAGTCAGACAAGAAGGCTGAAGTTTCAGTGGCCTGCTTCAGCCATTGGTGGGGAAATTTGCCTTTAGAGAGCAGTCAGTTCCTTCTCTTTTGTGTGAGAGGTGGAGGGAAAGGAGGAATTAGATCCACTTGTGATGAAGCCATTGCCCCCCTGGAGCAGAGGACTCCCATGTTCCATGTTAAGTGTGTGCATCCCTTCTGCTGCAGCCAGAGGTACTGCATGTGTAATCCAGATGTGGTCCAGCAGTTTCACAATCCAGACACCATCTTCATCTTGGCCTTTGCAATCATCCTCCTCAACACGGACATGTACAGCCCCAACATCAAGCCTGACAGGAAGATGATGCTGGAGGACTTCATTCGCAATCTGAGAGGTGAGGGTCCTGCTTTGATTTTTTTTGCCCTCTTGCTGCTCTAAATTCTGCCTAAGTGAAGGCAGCAAAAATCTAGTGGAGCTGCTTTTTTTCCAGGGCTGCTGCTGCTCCCTATGAGCCAGACATGGATGGTCCTTTGAGCTGTCTTCTAGGATACTGGGGAAGGGGAAAATCTAAGCTTTGTCTTCTGCAGAAAGCTGTCCAGCCTTCTCAGAAACCAGCCATTTTCCTTGAGAGATGGTTTCATCTTTTAATAGATCTCACTGCTTGGAAGCAGTCCATTATATTACATTTTCCTATTGTTCAGCTCCATCCTTCTTTGACCCTGCTGGATTGTGCTAAACAAGCCCTTCCCCTCCTTGCTGCTTTGAATATATGAACACATTTTCCTTCTACTCAGGCTAAATCTTCCTCTTCTTAATTGCTTGCAATTACTTATAGTGACTGTAAGCCTGACAGAGTTCATGCATACATTACCTCTTCACAATTTCTGATACATCAGTTCCCCAAATCCATTTTCTTGTGTTTATCAAGGTCAGTCCTTCCCATCTTGGTAACAGGTTGCTAAAAGCACTTTTTCAAATGTGATCACAACATACTCATATATAGAGCCACTGCCTCCTCCTTATTTTCAGATCTGTTAATGCAGCTTAGTATTGTTTGGCCTTTTTGACATCATGTCTAGACAAATTCTTTTCTAATTTCCCAGCCATGTTCGCTCCTAGGTCATCCTAAGTCAGCCATCTCCCAAGTGTCTCTTACTGCAGATCTGCTGTTCAAGTGGATCTCCCTCAATTTTTGCCTGTCTAGATTTTGAACTTCTGTGAGTTCTTTTGACTGGTTTCTTTGTCCTGACTACTGTTCAGAAAGTGTTGTCTCGGCCTCCCACACCTTCCCCAATTTGTCATCCACTTCAGACTGGTATGATGTGACACTGAGACCCTCTTTCAAGTTACTTCCTGGGATACTGAATGGGGCTGATAACTGCCATGATCCCCTTTGGTATCACAGCTGATAGCGCTAACTCAAAAGGCTTTTTTATGTTAACTTACACTTAGGGGTACCTGAAAATCTGCCAGTTCACATCACAATGAATTCAGCCAACACAAGGATCACTCACCTACAGTGTGTAACACACCACAATTCACTAGAGCAAGTGAATGTCATGACACTACAGACAAGGGGAGGGAGTTAATTCCAGATTCACCTGCAGGACAATGCCCGTGTCAGCAGCTTCACCAACCCTTGTTTGAAAAAAGATGGAGCATTCAGGCTACATTTGCAAGGACATGGGTGAGGGAGCCAGGAGATAACAATGCCTCCCCATTCCTCAGCAGTTCCTCACCTGCATCACTCGGGATAGTACATCTCAGACTAGGGAGCTGGAGGGAAACAGAGAAGATAAAATGACTGAAGGAATTCAGTTCAGAGGAAAGACTGTCAGTTTAATTTGTGGTGTTTGGCTCAGGGAAGGGTGAAAGAAAACTTTTCTGTCAGGCTCTGCAAGGGTCACAAAGCAAAATTTGGAGAGTTATCTAAGGCGATGTAAAAGACGAAAGGGACGGGGCCAAGACAGAGATATCACAGACAGAGTAACAGGAAAGTATTACTCCTAGGAGACCTGACAGAAGGAAAATTATGGAGGCCACCAAGCAAACAGGACAGCTGATGCTTGCATTGGCAGGAGGAGCAGCTGGATCTCACCATAGATCTCTTCCACATCTAGCACTTTTGATGATATGAAATCAATGCAGGGGTTGCTGCTAAGTGGCCCAAGATATATGAGTGTGAAATTGTGGCTATAAAACCTTAAGGAACACATGGAAAGGAGCCACCATGCAGAGCAAAGGAATAATGAAATCTTCTGCATTGGCTTTAGAGATGTCAGTCTCTCCCACTGGTGCATTAGGTGTTTTAGAGCAAGAAAGGAAACAGCCTAAAGCAAACTTGCTCTTTCCCTTCAGTCTTCCCAGCACTGCATTATGCGGAGGCAGTAGTTGCCTGTCAGGGACCACCAGTTCTTCACTTTCCTTTTCTCCCTGCCCAGCCTGCCCAACATTTTCTGTGTTTGTCAGGGGTGGACGACGGTGCTGACATCCCACGGGAGCTGGTGGTGGGGATCTACGAGAGGATCCAGCAGAAAGAGCTAAAATCCAATGAGGACCACGTGACTTATGTCACTAAAGTGGAGAAGTCCATAGTTGGAATGAAAACGGTGAGCACCCATAACCTGCTGGTACACACTCACCCCTCTCACCCCCACCTCCCTCACTGGCCCTCTTTTCTGCCTTCCTCCTCTGTGCACCTACTCCTCTTCTGTAATACTTTCCTTGCTTGTCTTGATGAATTCACTCCTTTTTCTCCAAACACCTTTTTCCTTGCTGTCTCATTCTTTCCTAATTTTGGGTGGTATCCTTGGCCAGAGTTTACAGTATCTGGCGTGGTAATTGTTTGCCCTAGAATCTCATTGCAGGTCCTGCCTACCATGCAGGTCCTGCCTGCAAATGCTCCAGCAATAGCCCTGCAGTGTTTCAAACTTTCAGGCCTTGTAAGGGTGTAGGAATCAGAAGGCAAACTGATAGAAGACAGTTTAACCCATCTATCTCTAGTGAGTTCCCTGAGGACTGCTGTGGTTAAGAGACCCTCAAATGCAGAGACAGCTTCTTTAGCAGTAACCAATCTGTAATGCAAAAACATACATACTGTTTACCCAAAATGAGCAGAATAATTTCTCAAGGCCCAGGATACCTGCAGATATCCAGCAGGGTGAGAGAAGATGAGAAGTCACCCAGTGACTGGAAGCCAGAGGTATATGAAGAGAGGATGTGTGAGCAAAAGGGTTGCCTACAGCCTGTCACACTCCTCTGATTCATCCAGATCACAAAGGCGTAGCTCTCTCTGCTATTGCACCAACAGGAAAAGTGACGCTGGGGACTGCTGGTGAGAAGATGATTTGAGTGGGCAGAATTGACTTGTGCTACTGTCACCAGGCAGGGTTGTGCTGGCTGAGGGTGGGGGAGACCCACATGGGCACCTCCCTCAGCCCCTGCATGCTCTTGTGCGTCTTCTGCAGGTTCTGTCTGTGCCACATCGCCGACTGGTCTGCTGCAGCCGCTTGTACGAAGTGACTGATGTGAACAAAGTGCAGAAGCAGGCAGCTCATCAGAGGGAAGTTTTTCTCTTCAATGACCTGCTGGTGGTGAGTGTGTTCTGGTAATTAGGCACTGCAGTGATAAAACTTGCCCTGATTTCTATGAAGAAATCTAAAACAGTCCACAACATCCATTTCCCCACTGTGCTAAGGACAGGCCGTCTCCTGGTCCATCAATATTGTAAGACAGATCTCTGGATCCTTCACTGTTAAAAACCTACCAAATCTAAAACTCCTCTAACCCTTGAAAAAACAAGCTGTCACATTGCACAGCCATCCAAGCAGTGTCACTGCTCTCTCTCATGCCTTTGCCAGCAGGGAGGTTCATTTCTTTGTCTGTTTGTACTATAGTAGACAGAACCCTCCCATGCACTTTAAATCTTTCCTGCCAGACACTTTTAAACCACTGCCTTCTAACATTGTAATGGCTGTAGGAGAGTAGGTATTACTGGAGCCCTGAATGTACATAGTACTTTTAAAAGTGCACTGCCCCAGGAAACTTACAACTGAGTTCAGACAGGTACCAGAGTGAGCAAAGGTATGCTGAGACTGCAAGGATGCCAAACAGGATGGAAGTTCTACTGAATTTAATAGCAAAATGAAACTGTGGATGTTGAAAATGTAAGTCTAAAACCAAACCCTTTTGTAAGAGCAGAGGACAAGAAAGCTTTCCCCACCCATTCCTCTGTAGCCATTTGTACAATTGTGAACCTGGGGAAAGGTTCTAGTCCTTGCTATCCCTCTCCTCCATGGGATAAATCAAGTCCATGAGAACCAGTGCTGAGGGAGCAAGGGCAGCATAGCATTCATATATGCTCTTGTTCCCAGCTCTAAGGTATTTCTGACAGGCTTCCCTTTGCCTTTTGATCTGGCTGTTGGTGAACAGAATCACCATTGCAAAGTCAGACATGTGGGCATCAAAAAACCAGCACCTCTAGGGGACAGAGAGCTGAGTGGGCCCCAGGGCTATGCATAGAGAATTTCACAAGTGCAGCATGCCAGGCTGCTTTCTGGTAGAAGAGCCTGTCAGTCATCAAGTGTTACTCCCATGTACAAGTAACAGAGCTTCCAAAACTTTTTTTGCTTTGAGTAGTTCGCATTTTTCTTTCCTTACTGTTCCCCAGCACCCTGCCCAATGATTCCTCTCTCCTTCCAACAGATCCTCAAGCTTTGCCCCAAGAAGAAAAGCTCCTCAACGTACACATTTTGCAAGTCAGTCGGCCTGCTAGGGATGCAGTTCCATCTCTTTGAGAATGAATGTAAGTCCATTGCTCCTTGATTGCCTGGAGGGGTTTGGCAGGAAAAAAAGAGAAGAAGGGAGGTGGCCATGTCACCCAGTGTGAGTGTGTATCAGAAGAGAATTCCATCAGGGTTAAAAGTGGAGGGGAGAAAACTGAGGCTTGGTGCTGAGGACATCACTGTGCAGGTACAGTGTGTTGAGAAGAGGTCCCCAGTACCTCTCGCTAAGTCTGAGCTCCCATTTAAGCTCATTGAAGGATCTGGCTTGTCATGATGGCAGAGAGAGCACTAGTGAGGAGGGTTGATAAATCTCACTGAGCTCTCAGGAACCAACTGCATGTGGAGAAGCTCCGTGACAGAGCTGCTGCTGCCAGCTTTAGCCCTTCTTCCCTCATGCAGAGTCACAACTCCCACCTCTACCTTTGACATTGATAAAGGCTCAGGTGCTGCTGCTGCCTCCCTGCACTGTGCCAGGCTGTGCTGAATGCTTCCCAAGACAGAAGCAGAGCCCTTGGAACAGCACCCACCAAAGCATGGCGAGAGGCCAGCCCTAGTCAGCCTGACCTTGATGGTCTGGGAATAGAGCCATGATGTGTCATGATTGAGGCTGGTTGTGTGGTGGAGAAGTTCCAGAAACAGGCAGGCTTCCTGCTGGCACAGGGAGAGGGGCTGCACAGCAGTCCTAGGCAAGCATGACTGATGCCCACTGGGGTTTTTGTCAGCACCTGCACAACATGCTGCAAGGAAGGAAGACTATAGCAGTACTGTGGCTATATTAAGTTTCTGACATCCTCCCTCTGCCCTATGGGCAGGATGAGTCACTCTCTAAACACCTTACCCTCTGCAGCAGGCAGAGGCTTTCACATTCCTGTATGTACAAAAGTCATTCATAACCGAGCATCTCCAGGAGGCACCATCAGAGCTGGGATCAGCTTTCAGGGATATCGTGACTATCCTGGGAGTGCCCAAAGATCTTCTGGCAAAGGCATCCTGTTGCAAAAACAGAAAAGCAGATGTCCTAAAGAGCTTGTGATCTGAACAGATGAGACAGACACAGGGTGGGAAAAGGGGACTGGGGCACAAACAGGGTGAGCTGAGGGCTGGCAGCAAATAGCAGTAAAGATTGATAAAGGAAGATGGTGGGGAAGGCAGGCAGATGCAGGAGCAGTGAAGGAAAAAGCAGGACAGAGGGAGACATTAAATGCAGGTAAAGGTGAGAGGGAAAAAGAAAAGGGATTGAAACCACTGGCCATTGAGCAAAAGGTAGAGAAAGTCCAGTCACAAGCATAGCAAGTTTTCTGCACACCCTTGTTCTCCTGCTTCTGTTGGCTGAATCTCCAGCCACCACCTCTCTGCACTCAACTTGACCTTTAAAACATAAGGCCTTTTGTTGTGATATTTCCACTCTCTGGAAATGTCCTTTTTATTTATATCCCCATGTGTTTTGCCAGTTGGGCAGTACTAAGTGGAGATCTACAAACCATAGAATCATAGAATGTCCTGGATTGAAAGGGACCCACAAGGATTATGGAGTCCAACCCACATCTTTCTCTTTGCCATTCTCTCTGCACAGCACATCTCCCCACCCATGCTGTGCTAACACCCCTGCCATGTTCTCTGCTGATGAAAGTAGAGACTGGGGAGAAGTCGTGCCACTGTGGATTTTATTGGTTGTTCTGGCTTTGACTCCAGGAGCCTCTTCTGCTGTATCTCCCACAGGAGAACTGGTTTTGGCCTCATATATACTATTCAGAAGAGCTTTACAGTCTTACCTCTGTTCTCAGGTTCCCAGAACCAATGTTGCACTAAGTATACCTGAGCTGGAGTTTTCTGGTTTTGGCAGTGCTGTGGTGCTCGTGGCACTTGCCTTGCTGCTGCAGCTTGGTCTGTCTTCTGTGGCCTTGGAGGGCTGCAAGGCTGCAGGTTCCCACAGTTTGCAGTGTGACAAACTCCAGGCGTGCCGTTTCTTCAGACTCATGTTGGAAACTCTCTGTCCTGCAGAGGTACCAAAGCAGCCAACTACTCCAGCAAGAATGCCTAACGCCTCTTTATTTTGTTGACACATCTTCTTTACAGATTACCCCCATGGTATCACACTGGTGACTCCAGTTTCAGGCTCAGAGAAGAAACAGGTACTACACTTCTGTGCTCTCGGTGCTGAGGAAATGCAGAAGTTTGTGGAAGATCTGAAAGAATCAATAGCAGAAGTGACAGAGCTGGAGCAGATACGAATTGAATGTAAGGGCCTCTAATACAATTCACACTCCGATACCATCACACTGCTTTTGTCTGCAAGGGAGAAAGAGTAAAAGAAATGGGTTCTTCAGGAACAGCGGTAAAGAGAATGAGTAGCACAAGTCTGCACAGAATTGTTCTTGTGTTCATTGATAGAGTGGAAAAAGCAGTCAGGCTCTGTCACCACCTGCTAGCAGGAAAAATGTAAGAACTTAACTACTTATGATGCTTATGAAACAGGATGTATTATACAGTGGCCTGGAATAGTGAAGCCAGAAGACTCTTCTCCATCTTATACTCTTTTAACTATGCAGGTATGATCTGTAGATATCTGGGAGGTACAGTACAGGTCTGGTAGCTTTAGCAGAGTTGTCCTTCACACCAGGAATGTCTAGGGAACAAGAAGGCTGTACTGTGTCCCTCTGTGGCCTATCTTACACAGATTAGATGTCCATGTAGCCTTTGGTGACCTTTTATTTATAAACTGATGAGCCAAAGTAGCTCAGCATCAGTGGTCCCCTCTTGTGCAGCAATAACTTATTCTGTATGCAGGTCATACACAGAAGGTTGTATGGAGATACACAAAGCTTTTCCACATGTCAAGTCCTCTCCATTTTCTGTTTTTGTTGTTGTTTTTTAGTTCTTTTTTTCTTGGCTGTTCCTCTCCCCTTCTTGTCACTCTCTTTTAATTTTCTTGCATTAATTCTCTGCGCTGACTTCCCATGTTGCTACTTCAATACACTGGTGTCCTTCCCTCCATCCCTCATTCACTTCCGTATGTCTGTCTTGCAGGGGAGCTGGAGAAACAGCAAGGGGCAAAGACTCTCTCATTAAGGACCAACGGAGCCCAGATGGAACTGCAGTCTAAGCAAGGCTCTCCAACAGGTAAGAGGACACCCAACCTCTCTTGTTTAAGGAGTGCTGCCTTTTCAAATGTGTTCTCACTGATTCATGTGAGAATATCTGCAAAAAGAAATGATCAGTTTTGTATCCTTTAGCCTTGGGCAAATAGTGGAAATATGAGAACATATGCACTCTTCAAATACCCTAGAAGAGCCATTAAAATCTCATTACCCAGTCTGTAGCTGTAACGTCTAGCAAAGAGACATTACTGGTGGAGCACAGGTAGCTGATAGAGAACCTGTCCCAGTTTTTCTTCCCTGAACTGGCACAAAAGAGTAACTGCACTATCACCTTCCTCCAGCCTCTTCACCAACACTTTGGACCAGCCTCTTTGCATGAAGGGCTTTGTGTCCATTCATGCCTTGGCTTGCATGCCAGCAAAAATCAAGTGCAGAGGTGAGTGACTACCAACTCACTAGAATGGCACTGATATCAGGACCTAAGGATAGTACCTCAAAGGGGCCTCCCTCTATCCTGCTAAGCAGCTATCAGGTTTCAAGAGGGCCCGAATTTCTTGCAGTCAAGAGTCTTGTTTGGCCCTGTGCCTCTCCCTTTAGCTTTCCAGTCCACAATATAAGGGCCAGCTCTTGACTAGAGGTACAGACCTCCTAAATGAGATCTTTTGTTTTGTTTCAAAGGCAAGAAGGATTTGGGAGAGAAAGTCTCGGACAGCACAGTGGAGGTAAGTAGAGTGCAGAGCAGCTGAGGTAAGTAATTTTCTCTCACTTCAGCTCTTCTCACATTCTCTGTTGTTTCTTTTCTCAGGTTTTAATCAATGCCTCCCCAGCCAGACTGACAATTTTACCAATTTCCAGAGATACAATTAAAAGTTACTGCTAGGACGGGTAATACAACTTTCAAATCCAAACTAAACTTCAAAGCATTTTCAATCCGTTTTTATAACTGTAACATCCCTCATGGACCAAGCTCCCAAACGCTGTAGACTAACCCACGCCACTGCTTACGGGGAGACTGAGAACCCCACTATAGACTTCCCTGACATGCTAACTCCATGCAGCATCACATGCAAGTTCCCCGCAGCCCAGCTTTCCTGCAAAATCTCTGCAGCTCTGTCTCTCCATCTCCCCTTGAAGGGGATTGAGCATGGCCTTTGTATACCAGAGACTTTCCCTAGAGCTTCACCTTCCTAGGTAGGGAGCTTGGCTGTCCTATATACGTCTATCTTTGCAGGGATGTCTAGCATCCAGTGGGTTGCCTGTTTCTTCACAGACACCCATACTCCCACTGCCTGTGGGGAAACAGGAAAATGTGATCTTCACACTGAAAATCTTATCTACTACTTCCTACTCTCTCCCTGTCTGGAATATCTCAATTGCCCTGAATTTGCCCTTTTTCAGGATAGTTCCTTCCCCTCTTGTCATAGTATATTTACTTTGAAGAGTTCAGCTTCTCTGTGGGGAGTGGGTACTGCTTCTTTTCCCGGAAGAGCACCCCATTTCCCTACAGACACCCCTTTCCTGGGGAAGGTGCCTCTCCCAGCCAATTTGCTGTTCTTGTTGAGAGGAGAATTTCCTTGCAGAGAATGACTTCCATGTATCCTAACACCATTAGCATTTTGAGGCCCAGCAACCAGTTTTTCCTATGGGATGTCCCACTGCCTGAATAAATATTGACACAATATTACGTCCTGCTGTGCAGTGAGCCTGAGCAACCTCCATGCTTGAGCAGGGACAGACAGCTCATCCTTGTTCCAGCATGGTGGGAAGCTTGACCACTCCACTGCTCCTCCTTCCCACTTGCTGGCACTGCTGCCCAACATGCCAGACCATCAGGGCACCCCCACTGTCCCATCTGCCCATCTATACCCCTGCTTAGCTGAAAGCACCATACCAGTCCGCAAGCATTTGTTTCCTACCCAGGGTTCATCACTTGACCGACATTCTGTTTTGAGCTGGCAACTTTGGGGTCTCCATCAGCTCATGTCCATGCTGGGAGGAGCTGTAACTTCATCCACCATTTGGGAAGCACCATTTTCCTGCTGTGCTTCCCTGCTACGGACACCCAGTCCAGGCCAGCTCCTCTTTTTCAAACTGGACTCAGAGAGCTCCCTTATTTGACTCCACTATCAGCATCTCTCTGTGGGGACCCTGATGACCTCCTGCTTCCCTTCCCCCTTTCAGCTGCCCAAGTAATACTCAGCCAGCAGAGGAGCATTTCCATTTCTTTGAGATTATCTAATCTGCTGCCATTTCATCATGAATTTCTTTTATCATTATATGAGCTAGACAAGCATTTTTTCTTTCTATTTTTTTTTTTAATCATTGCCTTTCACTGACAAACCATCAAATGGATCAGAGGGAGCTGCCTTTTGCTAGAGTGTATCAGATTTCTGCTTTTTCCTTTGTAAACAGACTAGCCAGTCATGTGGTGTACCTTCCAACTCAGAGAGGCAGGGAGCTGGGAAAGGCTTGAGTCTCTCTGTCTCTCTATCTCAGATTCAGCTACTGTCATTTTGCTGAAATACACAACCTCGATTATCTGAAACCTTGCTGTCTGGTTCCCCTCTCCTTTTTGCTGGTGGGGACAAGGGCATGACCTCCCAGGTCTGTTCATTACGGATGCCTCCACTTGTAGAGTTGACTTGCGTTCCCTGTGCCATTTGGATAATCAAAGTTGCTCTGCATTTGGGAACGCCGGCCCTGTTACCTTTTACATGGTGGAAAGGACAGGGGCACTTAGGCCTAGATGGGGATGATGGGACCATTAGGGGGGACTGTGCAGCCAGGGGTTGTTCCCGTTCTGGGTTTTTTTTTTTTGGGGGGGGGGGCGGGTTTAATGCACATGAGGCCGGCTGGTGGCGCGGGTTCAGGGCAGCCAGTAGCAGCAGATGGGAAAAGTCTTGTAACATTTAATGCTTCTTTGGCTGTTTCTAAACTAGGTGTCAATTCACAACAGGCTTCAAACGTACCAGCACAACTCCGCCCTGGGGCCCGAGAGTGGAATGCAGCCCAGCATGCGTCTTAACATGCCACGGGAGCGGCTGGAGACAGCACTGGTGCCCTCGCACCCCGCCTCGGCGGGGACACTTGTACAGTGCCAGCAGATTGTCAAAGTCATTGTCTTGGACAAGCCGTGCCTCGCTCGAATGGAGCCGGCCCTCAACCAGACTCTGACACGCTACGTCACCTCCGATTCCTGCACCTCCACCCCCTGGCGCGGTGTGGGCAGTGGGCTCTCCGGGACCCCCATGAAGCTGGTCCATCAGCCTCCCCTCCCACCTCCACCACCCCCCTACAACCACCCCCACCAGTATTGTCCCCCCAGCTCCCTGCTTCAGAGGCGCAGGTACTCCAGTGGCTCACGCAGCCTTGTGTAGCCACACCACCAGCACCAAAACAGCACAGACTTCCCTGCTTCCCTTCCCCACGACCTCCCGGGGACCCTTTCTGCCTACAGAGATCTAGTTTGTGAATTATTTTTTAGTAAAAGAAGAAGAAAAGAAAAAAAAAAAAGCTGACAGACCTAACTCTTACCCTGTCTCCCCTCAAGATGATGCTAATCGTGAGGAGCCATCTGTAGAATCCGCCAGCCTACATGCTCACACATCCTCACACCCTGCCAGCCCTGCTGGCCTCCCTTGCTCGTGCCGTCCCCGTGTAGCACTTTGCTGCCCTGTTCCTGAGAGGCTTGATGACCTGCTGCTTTATAGGCACCGTGTCTTCCGTTTGCTACTCCTCAGCCTCCTTCCCTGCCTTGCATTTACCTGGCCATAAGTTTGTACCCACCTCAAAACTTTGCCAGCCTCGGAGAGAAACAGACTCACCCGTGCCAAGGACCGACCTTGGGGCACTCCCGGGGGTGGAGTTCTCCCTCCCACCGCTGCTGCTGCCTGCTAAGCTAGAGCTGAGAACTTGTGCTGCTGGCCATGCTTTCTCCTCATCGCTCTTCAGATACTATCTCCTTGCAGCAGCCGGTTCCAGGCGAAGGAGTGCATGAGTGGAAGAGATCTCAAGAGAAGGAGAGACTGTCCTGAGCTGCAGTGCAACGCAAAGATGGCCTCACTCTGAACACCAAAACTCTTTCTGTTGTTATATTGGAGCATTGTACCAGAGACCTCTGCTGAGACCTGGCAGACCTCATCACATGTAAATACACCTGTATGGTAGCGTATGTACGGCGCATGCTTACTAATGGAAACACCAAGCAGTTCTGAGGGAGCAGAAGGGAAGGATTGAGCCCAGGAATCTTCCTGGAATAAGTACTTTTCCAAAGAGATGGCACCAAGAAGTGCCCTCCCACCTCAACATGCACACACACACACACACACACACAAAGATTGTCTTGTCTAGCATAAAACAAACGCACCTCTGCTGTCCTCCTTCAAGCTGGTTTTGTGTTTCCCACCCACCTGTTTTTTATATTCTGAAAGCAAAGCCAAGTGTTATGTTCACCTTCTGGCGTGGATGATCCCTTCACTTGGGCTCTTCCTCCTGTGTTAGAAGGAGCTTTTTGGAGACCACCCGTGTGAGGTCTGTATCCCATCTGTATCTCTTGCCTTGCTATACTGTCACCTCCATCAGCCCTTCCTATAGAATAGCTGCCCAGATACCAGACTCCAGGGCCTCTTCTCTCCCTCCCTATCCCAGCTTCAAAGTGAGGGGAGGGGAAGATCCTGAGATAGAGAAGGCAGCTCAGCTCCTCTGCTTTATTGGGGACATTGATTTGAAGGAAGACAGCATTAAAAATGGACTATGGATGTATTTTTAGAAAAAAAAATCTCTTTGAGCAGTAGGGAGGGGAAGGTATTAATTAGCTTAAAGGCTTTGGTCTCGCTCTATCTCTCTTCGAGGCTTAAGAAGATCAACTTTAGGGTTTTAAAATAGGACAGAATGCCTTTTAGGGTCTTTATTTTTATTTTATTTTATTTTAAGAGGGAAAGAAATTCTCTTCCCGTACAAGAGTGAGACATGAGCACTGGGTGCCGATGACACAGCTGTTGGATGAGGAGTGGCAGAAGCTGTTGGCAGTGGTGGGGATGTGCAAAATGTCAGGGAAAGAGAGGCAGTGAAGGCAGATGCAGGAAACTCACTTTTACCTTGGGGGGTAAAAGCCACAGAGCAATTTCCTTAGAGATTATGCTAGTATGCTCATCTCTGGAGGCTATTGCCAGTGACAAAACCCACAGTGCATCAGAGAATGGCTCCCCTCAGTGCTTTTGGGATGTCTACTGGCTCTGCTGAAGTGTTCAGATGAAAGAGTTCACAGATTTGCCCTGGGCATAAGCCCAGCTGGGGTTAGGGAACCGGACAGGAGCTGGGGTCAAACCCTCCAGGGCCAGAGCCTGCTCACTTTCAGGTCCCCTTATTTCTGAGCCTGACCCAAGTACCCAGGTGTGCCAACAGGTCTAAGTTGTTCGCTTATCTCTCTGGAGCAGGGCACTAGGCTGCCACTTTTATACACAATAGGAGATGTACTGACCAGGAGCCAACAGGCGCAGCCTCAGGGAGTACTGTGGAAGTAGAAGACAGAAAGGATTGCTAGAAAGCCCTCAAGGGAAGCCCAGACTCCCTCCAGACCAGAGAAGCTTTCTTCTAGCCAGCCCCCCGGGGCAGTGAGGATGCTGCACATCTCAAAGCTGGGCCTAGGGAGAGGTCCTCACCGCCAGCCAGGGCTCACCCTCCAGCCAGCTGTGAGGCACAGCTGGCCTGATCTGTTGCTATCTCCCTCCAAGGTGACACCCTGCTGGCTCACAGCAGCTGGGCTCTCATCCAACCTGCCCACAGCTTCCTGGGATGGCATTTGTGTGGCATCTGCCATTGTCTGGCCAATGTAGCAAGTGGCTGCCATTTTATTTGCACTCACTGCTGCAGTGAGAGTGGTGGTATCCAGAAGGCACTGGCACTGCTCTCCCGTCTCAGCTGTTACTTGGGTGTCTGAGAGGAATGGCAGTCCTTGTTTGTTTTTTTCCCAGAGTGCAGTGAGCTGCTGAAGGTCTCTCTGTGTGTGTTAAAATAAATAAATTAGATTTTACTTGACATTTAACACAAAGTGACAACAACAAAAACCTTAAGGTACTTGATGAAATAATTTTTTTAGATAAAATATTTATAACAGTGTCTATGAAGTTCCTACAAGAGAGGTTTGCTGCTTTAATAATTGATTGGGAGATTTACAAGAATGTAAAGAAGAAATAAGGAAGCTTCCTTCTTCTTGCTGGGTGAGGGATGGAAGCGCGTTATCCGAAGTGCCGGGGTACCTGTGACACACCAGTCTCTCAGGACGAGCTGGCTCCTTTTACCTGACATTGCAAAGGCTACTGCTGGCCTTGAGCTTTGGACAGAGAAGCAAACATAGACAACCCTTGCTGTCTTCTAGCCTGCTGGCTGCAACATCTTCTGTCAGGTTTAGCTGGAGAGACACCTAAACACTCTATTCCAGGTTGTCGTGGAACAAGTTGCTCTAAATTCTACTGTGTAGCTGAGCCCTTCGGACATTACTTCAAAATATGTTGGTTTTGTTTTGTTTTTTTTTCCTTTGAAGGTTGGTCTCGAAGGATGACAAGCACTTTAAAGCATGTCTACACCTCACCTGATCTATTGTGTTGTCTGCTCCTGCAGCCCTCCCTCATGCAAGCAAGACACACAGACTCAGTGTAGCAGTAGTACTGTGAACAGACACCCTTGCACACAGACTGACGGCTGACAGGGTGCAGGCTAGAAGGAGTGTGTCAGCGACAACTGTAATGAAGGATAAAATTTGTACCACAACTGGCGCAGAGGGACCAGCCCAAAGAAAAATCACCAGCTCTTGCAATGGTGATTCTGATCGTGAGCCTAGCACAATTTTCCAGGTGGTGGGATCAGGCAGGAAGCTGCTGCAGAGATTAGACTGACCCAAATAAACCAGTGACTTTTCGCTGTCAAATTCATATCTTTCTATATTAAAAAAGGATAAGGGGGAGAGAGAAAAGAGAAAGCCAGTAAAGAGCATTCTGCAGTGAGTGTTAGGTACTCAGTGGCCAACCAAAAGGTGGCTCTGCTGGAAGGTGGCAGAGAGCAAGGTGTTCTGAGAGCTGCCCCACACAAACTGTCAGGCTCTGGCCCGATTCTCTCGCTCATTCTGGTGCAGGTCCAGTGAGATTAATCTGTTTATACCCATAGCAAAGGGATGGAAAAATGTGACAGGAGAATCAAGCTTTGGGCAAACAATTTGGGTTTAATGCAGTGTCTGTTTGCTGCTGTAGTACTTTTAATGCCATAATCCGGGCCACTGTGGTGGCAACACTTAGTTCTTAAAATCATCCAACTGTTCATGTTTCCTTTCCTCCCTGTAGCTGAAAGGTGTGAGTATGGTCCACAACCAGAATTTCATAAATACTCAGACTTCTTCAAGAAGAATATACCACCAGATTTGGAAGTATTTGAGGGCCTCTGAGCTGTAAGAGTTTGAGTTTTGTTACATGTTTTTCAGAAGGCTCAACCTGCAACTATCTGCATGTGTTTGTGAGGTTTCCAAAACGAATCCGAGCCCTAAATCCAGGAAGCTGCTGCTTGGCACAGTCTCTGCTTTGAAATGCGAGTTGCTGAGCAAGCTCCCCCGTCTCCCGCCCCACCAGCCGCCTCACTGTGCTAGTGTAGGCTCCAGGGATTGCCGGCCGTGTTTCGTGAGCTAGAGCTGTCCTTGTCCTGCCCGCTCTTTCCCAGCCACGCCTGGGACAGCAGCTTTGAAGTCACCCAGATCTTCAACACTACTCACAACCCCATCTGAATGTGTCTTTTGCAAACAAGCAAACAAACAACCAACCTAACAACAGAAATATTACCTGTGTGTAGGCTTTTGAAAGCACCTGTCTGTCTGTACTTGTTTTCCTGCTGTAAATATCACCAAGAAAAGCTTCAGTGGGGAAAAGCGGTGTGATCACACCTAGCGAAGAGTCCAAATGGCTAATATTTTGTAACAAAATAACAAAAAATAGACCAGAGGTATTTTATCTGTTCGATTAATAGAGTTTTAGAAATTATATTGAGATATGTCACTTGTGCGCTAATGTCGTCTTTGCCTCAGCCTCCCCCTCATCCCCGTGTCCCCTGGGCGCCATTGGTGTGTGCAGACACAGGGACACACACCAAGGGGCGGCTCCCAGGGACCGCGGAGCATCCTGGCTTCCCGCTGGCCTCGGGGACAGCTGCCCCCGCCGCTGCTGCTGGTTCTTCATCGGATGCAGCAGGAGGCAGCTCAGCGCTCAGGCTGTCTGAGGACAAATCCAGAGGAAACCAGGAAGAAATAATCTTGTCCAAGAGATGGCAACTCAATGTGAAATTCACCCCTGCAGTGAGGCAGAGAGGAAAAGGGGGATGGAGCGGGTGGGGGAGGTAAAGCCCTTCTGCGCTGCAGCTCTTTGCTTTACATCTTTCTGGCACACAGCAGAGCCAGCCCCGAGCCCTCTGCTCATGTCCGTGTATCTGTGCGCCCCTGGGGAAGGAGGTCACACATCCACGCAAAGTGCTCGCTGCCGCGCTGTGGCAAGGAGAGCAGCTCCGCAAGCCGCGTGTGCCAACGCGTGTGTTGGGCGCCAGCTGGCCAGGGAGAAACTCATGCACCCAGAGACATCAGCACATACCGTGTGTTAATGCACACACCATCTGCCAACGTGTAGGGCTATACGGCAGATAACATGTAGGCACCTCGACTGTCCACGCAGCTGAGCATGCTGTGCAAAAAGGCCTATGCAGCCACGTGCTGCCCGAGCAGCACAGCTGTGCCGGCTGCCCTTGCTATTGCAGCACATCTTGCAAACAACATAGGCTCAGGCTTGGTTAAATTTGGACAGGAGACACTTAAGGAAAAAGACATTTCCCATGCAAATCAGATACACACACATATTTACACAAACCATAACCCTAAGGTTAATGAAACTGACCTTTGCGAAATTCTGCACAGGGATGAGAAAGATGATCAGAGACACACGTGCACACAGAGCAGCTCAGCCCTGGGATGGGTGGGTGAAGGCAACCTACATCTTTGCAGCTGCGTCAAACAGATGCTGTGTTCAGATTGCACCTGCTAAAAAGCCCTGTCTATAGGTTGCAAATTCTTTGCTGGCTTCAAAGAACCCCTTAGGTCCCCAGGCCCATGCTGAAATACTCAGGAGGACAGAAATCCCTCTGAGACACAGACAGGAAATTTCCCAGGGAATCAGAGGCTTAAGTTCATGTTTTTGTGTGCCATGGATATATTATAAATCAGCCCATCCTAGACAGTCATTTTCTAAGATGTTTTGAAATAGGAGGTTATTATTGGAGAAGTTTCTGCCTGATGTTTAGATCACACACATGGCTGTAAAGATGAAAGCAATAAAAACAGATTGTCTACATGTGAAATACTCCTAACTTGCTCCGATGTGCAGATACTACTGTTAATTGGAAGATGGCAGGTCCCTTCGGGATGAATACTATGTAGACACATAAAGCTAATGCTGGTACAAAGAGATGATAATCCAAAAAGCATATGCCACCACTGTCATCTTGCATTTGTACACTGTTATATCTATACAGTATGCATAATGTGCAACAACATATATATAGTGCATTCAGAGTTGATCAAAATATGCTGCTCTTTTCCCCAGAGAATTTTTGAGATGCAGTTTTTCTCTGAAACTTTTAAGATGGACTTTAGATTAAGCTCATCCCTCAAGTACTTTGTTGTAAGTGGGTTCCACCCTTCCCCTGTCAAGCATGATGCAGAAGACTTGCTGCAGAACTCAGCACTACAGCTCCTGATGTCTCCTGCTTCACGGGCCTTGTCCTTGGGGTCAGATACCCATCCCAAAACCAAAACAAAGAGTAGAGTTCCTGAGGAGCAGTGTGGTGGCAGCAAGGTTACTGCAAACCTGAAGCTGCCATGTCACTGTCCCTGATGGGGGACAGCAAGGGGGCAGTACCTGCAATGTCACTGTTGTGTGCGAGGTGTGATGGACCCCTTTCCACATCAACTCGGGGACTCTGGAAAGATTGTATTGGTGCCTTGGGGGTGCCTGGGGCACAGCTGATCACAGAAATGGGCTCCACTGTCCCCTACAGGTTCAGCTTTCCTATCATCAGCTGCTTGAGGAGAGGTGTCCCTCTGCAAGACACTGCCCAGACCCTGAGTCTGGCAACCTGGAGTTGTGCACATAGTGCACCTGAGAAAGGTGGCTGGAAATAAGCAAGTGTCACAAGGATGAGGATGATGAGTGAGCAGGGCTGTGGGATTTAACCAGTTTAGGAGCTCTGTCACACCTGGCCGGTCTTGGAGCATCTCTCCTGCAGCTAATAAGTGCAACTGAGGTTAAAAGCTGTCTGAGGAGCTGTGTTTTCTGCTTTGATCCATACAATCCATGAACTGGGATTGTTCTCAAGCATGTAGGGTAAGATCTTTTTTTTTAACCCCCATGCTCCAGCCTTGTGGTCTGATAGTGCGGCACAGTCATCAGTGAATTCTTGAAAACAAGAGTCCTGTCTTCCTAAGCCTCCCTCCTCATGAAGAATAGGGTCTCCCAAACAGCATCAAGTTCATTTAAAAAAAAAAGCAGGGAATGAAGGGTAGAAGGAATGATCTTCCTCCATAGGGCTGTAGGGTCCATGCTGTAGCACCAAAAGACACTGTAAGTCAAATGTGCCCGTCATTATATTCCACGTATACCTTCCTATTGCCTCCCATTAGGGAAGGCAAAAACATTTCAGTTCTTTATCTCAAATGTGCAGAAGCCTCATGCTGACTACTCATAGAACCATAGAATAATTTGGGTTGGAAGGGACCTTCAAAACTCATCTAGTCCAACCCCCTGCCATGAGCAGGGACATCAACTAGATCAGGTTGCTGAGAGCCCCGTCCAACCCGGCCTTGAATGTCTCCAGGGATGGGGCATCTACCACCTCTCTGGGCAACCTGGGCCAGGGTTTCACCACCCTCATTGTAAAAAATCTCTTCCTCATGTCTATCCTGAATCTCCTCTCCTTTAGTTTAAAACCATTACTCGTTGTCCTATCGCAACAGGCCCTGCTGAAAAATCTGTCCCCATCAAGACCTCATAGACTTGTTGATCAAACAGAACTCAAAAAGTGCCAGCAACAGGAGCAACTGCCGTCCTCCCCTCACCCAGCTGCACGCTCAGGACTTCCCTGTGCTGGCAGCCCCTCTTTGCTACTCTCATGAATTTCCCATTGCAAAATGAGAGATAGCAGTGCAGCCTGCTCCCACACACGGCTGCAAACTGGTGTCTACCCACAAGGCACTAAAGCCGTCCGTGTCCTTCCATTGCCACCCCGTGCCATTTCCACAGCTGGCTGGGAAAGAGCTGTGTTACTCCAGGGTGATGTGCACTGAAAGGCAGTGTTTTTGCAGGGCTCTGCACCAGCAGCAGCCTGAGGTGCCCTGACGCTCCTGTGCATGATGTGCAGCCCCACAGTGCGAGGGTGCTTGCTCCTAGAGGGATGCTCACCCCTACAGGGATGCTCATCCCTGCAATGGTCATCTCTCGCTGCCACTACTTTCCCCTGCCACAGCTGCCTCTGCACCTTCCTGCATCCCACCACTGCCTGTGACACTTCCCCCATCCTCCCTTTTTGAAAAGAGTTGTTCATTGTATTTCCTAAAAAAAAAAACTTGGAGCAAAGCATTTGGGCAGCACAGGAGAAGGAGGACAAAATGTTCCCTGTAGGAAAACACAAATCCATATATTCTCAGTAGATATCTCTGTGCTGGCTCTGGATCAGCCTGAAACAGCTGAGCCCCATGCAGGCAGACCATGCCAACAAGAGAGTGTAGTGCAGGGGGCTGCCAGCCGGGCTCTGACAGCAGCTAGTTGGACGCCAGCCCTCCTGTGATGCTTCGAGCGGGGCTTTTTCACTGCCAGGACAAGCAACCCTGGCAGAAATAGGAGTGACCTGTGATAGCTGATGTTACAACTGCTGTAACTATCCAAGCAAAAGGCAAGAAAAGCCGCCAAAACCCTCTTCAGCTTCCTAGGCAGGGTGAAATAAAGGAGTGATGCCGCAGCCCTGCCGTGCAGGGAGCCCAGACACACGCGAACCCTCTTGATGGAGCAGGCGTTGCCAAACAGATCAGCGCTAATGTTACCGAGTCCCCAGGACACTTGGCTTTGAAAACTCTTTAGGAATACCAAGTACAGAGAAAGCCTGCTAAAAACAGGGAAAATAGTCACCGCAGTGAGCCTGGCCATACCAGCTGCCTGGTGCTTGTGTGTCCACTGATGCATTGCCATAAAGCTACTGGTGCCCAAAGCCTCCTTTCATTTCCCTGGTCTTTGCTTTCATGCAAATGGAAGCTTTCTCCTTGCTCCTGGAGCATGGTCCGAAAGGGTTTAGATCCTTGTACATCCCCATCAGGGCCCAGGAGTCAGCAACAGTGGGGGAGAAATCCCAGACTGAGCTTTCTAAATCTGAGCTTTCAGCCCCACTTACTGGCTGGTTGATCCCTGCCACCTTAGTTCTCCCTCATCTTCCCAACCACAGCCTGTGACGCTCCGCCTGCAGAAGGAATTACCTGCTTTGCACCCAGTGAATCACAGCAAAGCCATGCAGCCCATGGCAGCGTGAGCCAGAGAGTGGGCAGCATGCTGGTTTCAGCACTTAGATCGGCTTTCTGTGCACTTAGGATCTGCCTCATAGGAGCCAGCATCGGACTCAGCCCTTCTCACTTCTCTGTGGGGACCAGTTCCCCATCATGTCTTTTTGAAGGGAGGGAGAGCATTGCTCAGTTAGGGACATATGAACCTGGGCAGAATAATTTTCCGTTTCTACAGTGAAAGAAAAATACCCATCCCCTGGGATGTGACCTCAGCCTTCAGCCTCAGCTCACATCTTCTGGCATCTCCCGTGAAAAGGACAACCCATCCAGCAGCTCAGAACAAGCAGCCAGGAAAATAATGTGCACAGGAAAAACAGGAGCCTTTATTAAATAGCTTGTTCAAAGATGAAACCCCGGCCATCTGTCTACTTGCCCTAGAAGAGGCACTGCTATAATAATTAACAGAGGGAAAGGTGCCAGAGATGCCAGGGAGAAAAAAAAAACCAAACAGTAGTTTGCTAACATTTCACACGGGTCTGCCATGAATGCAGTGGGAAGAAGGAGCAGGGGGAAAGGGTTCAAAGTAAGAAACATCACGTTGCCTCACCAGAGCAGATGCTGCTGGCAGTGAGGGGCCACAGGACACTTTGAGCTGGTGCAATTTGGCGCATGGCATCCCAGGAGCAGATGCTGCCATGGGGGACTGGCAGCTGATGTCTCTCAGATGCCAGGGCTCTGCAGAGGAGTCCCCAGAGCTAGGGGGCTGTCCTGGGGGTCGTGGTGCTGCCAGGGATGGGGGCAGCCCCTGTGGGGCTGGATGCATGTGATACCCCTCCAGGCAGTGACTGGGACATTGCCAAGGGACTGTGCTGCTGCACATTTCCCACTGTGGCTGTGACACTCACCCAGCTCACTCCTGGCTAATACAGACTCACCCTTCATCCCCAAAGAAAGAGACCGCTCTTCCTTCTCAAAGCATCCAGAAACCCCAAAAAATCCATTGGCTCAGCCCAACAGCAGCACCTACCCAGCGCTCAGACACGCGCTGCGGTGCCAAGGCAGGTGTCCAGCCATGGGACAAGACCCCGGGCTGCAGAGCCCCCCACGACCTCCCACCCTCCTCCCTGCCAAAGTGTCACCTCATGCAACTGCTGCTGGAGTCCAGAGGGCATTGCTGAGCCTTGGCTGCTGCTGCCCAAGTGCCTACAGTGGCTGGGGCTGTGACTCTGTCACCCAGCTCCCCTCGGAGCATCACGCTGAGGTTCCCCTCGCAGAGCTGAAAAGCTGCTTTAAAATAAGAATCTTAGATCATAATTCCTAATCCCTTCTCCTGCAGCAAGTGCAGAGAGGGGACAGATATGCCAGTGCTCTTAGACTCCTTCTTGCAGGACCAAATGTGCTTCAGAAACAGATCAAAGCGTTCATGCCATGGGCCGGGCAGGCGGCAACCCAGAGCTTCTGCTGGCCGGGACATCAGAGCACCATCAGGAGGGCAGGGAGAGGCAGAGCGGGATGTTGTCACCCTCCCACCAAGAGCGCTGGTCCCTCTCTGTGTCTTCTCTCCATTCCCACCAAGGAGTTATTTTACAGACATGTCAGTCAGCTCTGGTGTGAGAGGGATAGGCAGACAAGGGGGTGGCAGGCAGCTGGGTTCAGCCCGCAGACAAGGGTGAGCTATGGCCAAAAGGCACACGGGCTTTTTGGGGATGGGCAGGGAGGATGGCAGGGTCCAGCATTGCCTGAGTGCTGAGGCACAAGGCACGGGTGCTCCTGCGTCCTGCTCCTTGTCCCCCAGGGCCAGCCCAGGGGCTGATGTGCCTCCAAGACAGCACACACAGCCTTGGAGCTATTGAGCAGACGGGAGGCAGCATGCTCCAGGCTGACAGCAAGGGCTGGGTTTACACTGAAGAACCTCATATCTGGACTTTTGAGGTTTTGTCTGAAGCCAGGTCAGCAGCGTCAGCCCAAAACTCACGGGTGCTTTTCTTTATGGGGTCCTTGAGGGGTTATTTGTATTTTCCTGAATAGCACGATCCAACACAAACCAGCCAAGGACCTTCTCTGAGCCACGCAGCCTTCAGAGGGAGAAAAACATCCAGCAGGGTAGACATGCCCTCTCTGCTGGCATTCCCTGCGCTCACAAGAGATGTGCCATCTGGGCAGGAGTGCCCCCAGGCAGATTGCCTGCCCTGCACTGTGGCCATGGGGCCCTCTGAGGCTGGTCCCCCTTCTGCTGTCATTACAGCAGTGACATGGACGTACCCCTTCTGCTGGGCTGAGTTTCCTCATGTGGAAGCAGAAACACCCAGACCCACCCCAGGGTGCCCTGGAAGAATCTCCTGTGGTGCATGAATGCGGCCAGCATGAACCTCTGCACATCTGCTCCACACAGGGCTGTAGCCACGGGAATGAGGGATGCTGGTCCCCATGGGCTGCAGTGGGGACAGGTGCCACCCTGCGAGGGGCCATGGCTTTGTCCCCGTGGCCAGGCTGCAGTGAGCTGAGGGGCTGTGGCTGGTCCCTGGGGCACCGATGAAGTTTGGCACCGCTTTCTTGGCAGCACAGCAGCATCATGCCAGGCTGTCAGGAGGCATCTCCATCAGCGTCACGGCCGTCAGGTATCAGCACTAACCTCTCTTGAGCGTCTCCAGACATGGACGCTTCCTGGCTGACAGCACCCTGGGGATGATGGACGCATCCTTGGCAGGAGCCCCACACTGCCCTTGGCAGTGCTACCTCAACCAGCGCTGCTGTGGTGACACTGGGTGCCATCCCTGTCCCCTGCTACTCCCTGGGCTTCTGTCCCAGTGGCCATCATCTGGGCTCCCCAATGGGCACAGCCCTGGGACTCAAAAACTTTTATCCAGTGGTTAACAGCTGCACATGGGTCCCAGCCCCCTTGGGATGTGCCAGGGCAAGTACTAAAGCTGTGGGAAAGTCTGAAATGGTCCCTCAGGCACCCCTCCAAATACTCGCCACTGGGGCACAGGAGGGGACACATGAGGACCTACACTGGGAAGGGCACCTGGCTTGCTGCGGAGGGGGACACCAAACCCAGGGAGTCCTCCTGATGGGGTGAACAAACCCTGAGGGCCAGGGTGGTAATGTCCCTGCTGCCATGCAGCTCTGAGCAGGTCCAACACCTGTCTGGACCTCTGACCACAAGCACCACTTTAACATACTATTAAAGATGCAGAAAGTGGCAGAAAGCTATTAAAATGCACGAGGTGTATAGTGCTGTGGCTTTTGCTTTCACAGTGCCCTTGTTCCCCTCCATCGAGGCAGTGGAGGACTGTCAGTGGGAGAGGAAAACATCTGACACCTCCCTTAGATGTCAGTGATCCGAATGGTCTTTGCACTCATTTTTAAGAGCTAGCTCCCAGGTGTCATCGGTAGGCTTCAGAGTTTCCAGGCTTTTTCTTCCTGCCCCTGTGTTGCTCAGGTGGACTCTGACCAGTAGCAGGAGTTGTACAGAGACAGGATCAGACATCAGGAGAGGAAAACCATGCTGTATGGGCACACTGTGTGGCCTCCAGTGCCACTATTGGCACCCAAAGCTGAGCACCACGTTCGGTGTGCTCAGCTCCTGAGGAAAGCTGGCAGTGTGCTTGGTGCCAGCCCCATCACCATGAGTGGGCTGGTAGCCCTCAACACAAGCCAAACCACTGTGGACATGCCTCTTAGTGGCACAGCGCACCCCACCCCCCCCCCCCCCCCATTTTGCCATCACCACCATGTGCAACGAGGGCCCCTCAATCCAGAGAGAATCCACCTGGGATAGGAGAGGAATAAGGACAAGTTGCTCACCCAGGATCATGCTGACTTTAAGTACACTCCCCAAGACACAGCACAAATGAACCCAACACATCATTTAATAGAGTTTTGGAGAGACTACAAGCAGTGATGGGCTAGCTGAAGCCTTACAGTGCTGCACAGCATCGGAATCGTGTTGTGGACGTTGCACATGTGTTTGTATGACCAGCTGCCAGCTGTTGGAGCACATCTGGGAGAACAGCAGCAGAAAAAGCTCCCGTCTCCCACAGGAGAGGATGGCATCCGCATCTCCAGGGGAAGCAGCACTTGAGCAGCAGTGGCAATTCTGCCTTTCCCTTTGCATCCCTGCTGCAGCAGAGGGTGGGGGCAGTGGCATTTATTTTATTTTTCGCAGCCCTCAGGAAAAAGAGGATTTCAGAGGGATTTGAGCACAGCTCCCTAAATAGCTCCTTAGAATTAAGAGGTTTCACAGAGGATTATTTCAAGCGGCTGCCTGTGGTGGGAGGGAGATGCTGGCAGGTACTGGGGGGGCAAGGAGGCAGAAAAAAAGGCAGAAGCCCTGTAGGTGAGCACAGGGGAATGTGATCTCCTTCTGAACCACAGCACGGGGGAGAGGGGCCATGCCAGTCCCTGGCCATGCACATATCCTCTCTGCTGGGGGAGCCAAAAGGAGTGGGGAAGCGGAGGGGTGGTCACCAGAAGTGACACACCACAGGAGCAGAACAAAAGCAGCTCTTACACAGGAGTCGCGGGTACTGAGCACAGCACATGCCTTTCAGCTGGTGGCCAAGGCCCCAAGTCACAAAGTAAACACATGGATATGGCTGCATCACTGGACCTGCCCGTGGTGGCATTGCTGAGGTGTGGGATGAGCTCAAGGGGCCATCCCCATCCTCCCCTTCTCACTAGATGAGAATCCAGCATGCGATGGAGGTGGGAAGGTTTTTCTAGCGCTATGGATAGAACAAGTTTTAAATGCTGGAGAAGGGGATCAGTCAAACAGAGAGAGCTTGACTAAGGGCAAATTCTCCCCTGCAAGGCTATGAATGCCAGGCTTTGCAGAACCGAACATTCACGGCAGAAATAAAACAATGCAAAACTAGGAAAGGCCATAAAATCTTTCAGAACAGGCACAGCTCTGCAGAGACTGGTGGAATATGGCTTGAAATGCCTCTTCTAGTAATACTAAGAGAGAGCATTGCTTGGCACAGTGCTTTCTGGTGCAAAGAAGAGAAGATAGCTGGAACATCATTATAATTTTGATATTGTGACAGAAGTTAGTTTTTAGGGACCAGATCCTGCAAAAACCTGAGCTCCTCCATGGGGTCCTGAGCTTCAGCTTTCAGCAGGCAGAGGGTTGAGAGTGCGCCCAGCAAGAATCTGAGCCATGGGCATACAGGAGTAAATAATAAGGCTGGAAGTAGAATGCATGAGAGAAGCAGGGAAGTGAGGCTGGTAATAATACAGAGAGGGAGAAATGAGGAAAGAATAAAAAGGAGAAGAGAAGGTGGGGAGAGAGCTGTAATTTGACAGTAGTGAAAACAAAGAAAGCAGGAAGAAGCAAGCTGAGGTAGATAATTTCCACTGGACAGATAGTAGTGGGGAAGCAGTGAGGTAAGAGAACAGAAAGAAGCAGGGCAGGAAGGAAAGCTAAGGAGAAGGTCACTGGCAGAAAACTGAGCAAATGGTTAAATCTCATCAAATATTATTATGCGCAGCCCATGTGTGGGTAGCCCCTGCTGCAACACCTGGAGTGATGTTCTGCACCTGCCACAGACAAAGCCGAAAGTCAGAGATATGCTGCGACTAAAAACCCAGCAAAAAAGAATTGGAGATGAAGGGATTTCCTCAGCCACCAGGGAAGGGACTTCATTTTCTGGACCCTTCCTTTTCCACTCCTCTGGAGGAATGACCTGGACAGTACAACCCTTTGAACAGCTCTCCCAGCAACTGAGCATTTTGGCTGAGAGTTTAAAAAAATGACTTCTGACACTGATTTCACAGAATCACAGAATGTCAGGGATTGGAAGGGACCTCGAAAGGTCATCTAGTCAAATCCCCCTGTTGGAGCAGGAATGCCTAGATGAGGCTACACAGGAAGGTGTCCAGGCAGGTCTTGAATGCCTCCAGAGTAGGAGACACCACAACCCCCCTGGGCAGCCTGTTCCAGTGCTCTGGCACCCTCACTGAGAAGAAGTTTCTTCTCAAATTTAAGTGGAACCTTTTGTGTTCCAGTTTGTACCCATTACCCCTTGTCCTACCATTGGTTGTCACCGAGAAGAGCCTGGCTCCATCCTCATGACACTCACCTTTTATATATCTGTAAACATGAATGAGGTCACCCCTCAGTTTCCTCCAAGCCAAAGAGCCCCAGCTCCCTCAGCCTTTCCTCATAAGGGAGATGCTCCACTCCCTTAATTGTCTTTGTTGCCCTACGCTGATTTGCTCTACCTCAGATCTGAGCTGCCCCAATAAAGCTGAAAAGATTGGTGTGTCCCATGGTTTTAAGGCCTCGCTCAAGAACTGGCTCCTTTGCACATCACCCACCTGCACAACTCTGAGTCTGTGTTTAAAGGGAGAGAGGTTACGTGACTTGACTGCACAGGCAAAAGCAGGTTTTCGGTAAAGTCATTGCCACAAAGATCAGAAGTTAACATCTGCTTTCAACACAGATGTCGCTCTCAAAGGACATATATGTATATAAGGAGTGGTCTCCTTTATCTCCTGGTTTATAAATATAGGTGAAAGTGGAATAGAAAATTTCAGCCATACTAGTGCTTGCAATTACAGGACAAGGAAAGATGACACGTCTGTGACTGGCTGAGATTAATTGTGATGAACTATGATTGCAACTTTCAGTGTTTGGCTTTCAGCTTTACAAGATCAAGCCTGTAAATTCAGCGTTTCCTCATGTTGATTTAACAGCTGTGATTTTTTTGATGTAAACACCCTAACAAGTAGTAGCGGGACAGGGCATGATCTCAGCTGGTGGTGTTGGAGACTGCAAAACACGCGCTCGAGTCCTGGCAGGCAGAACTGCTAAAATCCAGGACACAGCGCATGCCATGTGTACAAGCACACATTGGTTACACATCTAAAGCGACGTAAACCAAGGTGCACTGGTGAGCTGGTAGGAGACCCAACCCTCAAGGTGGACAACTTGAGATTTAATCACTATAGAATCATAGAATCAGAGAACAGTTTGGGTTGGAAGGGACCTTCAAAGGTCATCTAGTCCAACCCCCTGCCATGAGCAGGGACATCTTCAACTAGATCTAGTTGCTCAGAGCCCCGTCCAGCCCGGCCTTGAATGTCTCCAGGGATGGGGCATCTGCCACCTCTCTGGGCAACCTGGGCCAGGGTTTCACCACCTTCTTTGTAAAAAATTTCTTCCCCATGTCTAGCCTGAATCTCCCCTCCTTTAGTTTAAAACCATCACCCCTTGTCCTATTGCAACAGGCCCTGCTAAAAAGTCTGTCCCCATCTTTCTTATGGGCCCTTTTTAAGTACTGAGAGGCCACAATAAGGTCTCCCTGGAGCCTTCTCTTCTCCAGGCTGAACAACCCCAACTCTCTCAGCCTGTCCTTACAAGACAAGTGTTCCAGGTGATCATTTATGTGGCCCTAAGACTTCTTTCCTCCTTATACTACTGATCCTCAGGCTGGGAGACCAGCAGAAGAGCTGGTTGGCTCTGTGCACCAGCTGGTCCCGGGCATGGACAGCACAGTGCTGACCTGCATCATGTAACAGCTTCACAGCGTGAGTGGGATAGGTACATCCCACTCAGACATTCATTTATGAATTCATGGACTCAGACATTCATTTATGAATTCACGGACTCTGAGCTGAGCTAAGGAGTGCAAGCCTGTGGGAACGCAGGCCAGCAGACCTGGCGACACTGTTGGGTGCCAAGAGAGGGGAGAGACTAATTTGCACTGAGCCACACTGTGTGCGCACACGTACAATGGGTGCTCATCAAATGCTCCGAGTACATGGGTATCTCTGCGTGGGGTCATTGGGAGGCTGTCACAAATGGGAGCATCACTGTCACACCTACACGTGGTGCTACGATGAGCTACCTCCTTTCTCAAGGCTTTATAAACCAGAAATACGCTGCTGTTTTAGGACAGCTCTGAAATATTTCCCAGCTTTCTCCAAGGTGTTATACACTCCTCCAGCATCATCTACAACAGCTCATGGCCTCTATGCTGTGTGTGCTTCGAGTTGGGATGTGCCAGTCCCAGTGGCTAGTGATACAGACAATTCCCAAGGGAAGTCAGCACTGGTTCATGGAGGTGGGTTTAAGCATGGTGGCTATGTCCTACCAGCTGCCCCAGGAGCTTCTGCCTCCCACTGGCTGGGATTTAGGTGTTGCCACTTCCCAAACAAGGTAAAGCTAAACCACCCATGGACACATCATACTGCCTCTCACCCAGGGATGCAGCCAGGGAGGGTATTTGGCAGGAACTGCCCTGTTCCAGCTGGGGGGAAGATTTCTACTGTGCTGGAAAGTCTCCCCATCACTTAACACACCTCTGCACAAAGCTGATTGCAGCAGAGCACGGTCAGTGCAGGAAACTGGGACAGCCCCTAGCAAAGAGCCTTCCACTTACTTACTCTCTCAATTGCGTTTTAGGGTCAGGGGGAGGTTACTGCACACAGCTGCAGAGGGTGGGACGCTCCAGAAGAAAAAGGCTGCCTGGTCTGCCAAGCTCTGGCTCACAGTGCCAGCCCCGATGGACACAGTGGAATTGGCCGGAGACTGCAGAGGCCTGAAACATGGCACCTGTGAGCAGCCCACACTGTCCTGATGCACTTCTCCAGTTTCAGGGTCATGTCCTACAGCTACCAGCGCGCTGGACTCCTCACTGGATGCCCTCTTTCTGCCACATGCCCTTCAGTTATGCGTTTGCTGGTTCTGGTTTATGGTAGATCAATCCACAACCATCTGGGATTCAAACCGGGTGGCATCCGGATCTCTGGGGTGACAGCACAGCTGTGTGCATCTCTGTGGAGGTGCATGTGAAAAGGCAAGAAGAGCGAAGTGGTCAGCAGTCTAAGCTCTCTAGAAACACCACCTCTTGTCAGGAGGAGGAAGACCTGGGCACTGTCCACTCATCTCTGAGAGCCTGAACCAGGATGTTGCGTGATGAAGATGGTCAGCGCACAATGTCGTGGTGGCAGCTCAGGCAGAGCTTTGGGAAGCTGTGCTGGGAGGAAGAGACATGAGAGGGTTCCTCCATCAGGTCTTCTCTTCAACAAGCAAAAGCCACCACAGAGCTGGGGACAGTGAGCCGTGCTGGAGGAGCACAAGGGACAACGCGGCACGAGCAGCTACAGGGCAGGATGAGGAGGTCCAGGCTGTCCTCCTACACGGCAGCATCTGAAACCCTCCCGTTCAAGGATGTCTTCGGCTGGAGGCCATTGTTCTGAGTGTGCACCTCTGGCTTGGGCTGTGTCATCTGCTGCAAACGCTGCCCAGGAAAGAAGGGAAAGAGGGAGTCAGCTGGAGGACCAGGGGCAACAGCAGTGGTGCAGCTGGTGCATGGCAGTGGCTGAAGGTTGGGACCCCTTGTCTCAAGCCTCAGAGGTGGCCCTAGTTATTGTGCAAGGGGATGGTGCATGCAGCAGGAGTTACTTCTCTGGCACCATTGAGCAACCTACTGGAAGCCCCTCTGAGTCACTTTTGCTTTGGTGCTGCGCACAGCACAGCAGCTCCTCCGTTTATCTGAAATACAGGGATCACCCTTGAAACACAGGCAAACTGTTACCAGGCAATACCAGCTGCAAGTAGGAATGAGGGCTGCAATGTCACAGGCTTCAGAGCAGGCCCATTTTTCCTGTTTCTGAAATTTTTCAACTAGGATTTATTACAAAGCATTACTAACTAGCTACAGCATGCTGGCAAGGTTACGGTCTGTGCTGCTGATGCAGATCAGACCAGTTCACCTGCATAAACTTTTGCACTGGCAGTGATTCTTGTCACCCTGAGCAGACCAAATGAAAACTGCAGAGCCCAGTAAAGTGAAGCAAGAACTTGGGAAAATATGGAGGGGCAAGTCATTACTGGAGGCGTGTGTACTGAGCATCAGGAGTGATAAAGAAGAATGAATCACTTTTGCCTGTCAGGGAGGGACTGAGGCTGCAACTTGCAGAAGAGAAGGCAGAGGAGGATGGAGCCTGACCTGAATAGACATGGCTAAGTCAGGAAAAAGCTCTTTCCAACAAAGGGAAACCAGCTCCTACTCTCCTATACCACTGAAGTGGGCTGTTGCTAGGTGAAGTCCCTGAAATGTTCTCTGAGCTGCTTCTGCCATTCATGGTCTTTTTTTTTTTTCCCCCCTCACATTCATGCTCAGTAGGATCAAAATGACTCGTAATCTTTCCTGTCTGTCAAAACCATTTTATTCAGCATTGACATCTAATTTCCCTCCAGCTTCAGCTCTATTACAAACTAATCCAGGATCTGTGCACATAAGAGGCCAAAATTTCTCGCTGTCCATCTGATACCAATGCGCACACGCACACAGAAGCCTGCTTTCTTCCTGCTGCCATCTCCTGCTCACTCCTGGGTCTACAAACCATGGGGAGGATGTCTGGGTCTCCTGATGTATGTGGCTGCTGCCAGAGGGACAGTGGGACAAGTAGGGTGCACACCAGCCACTCACACTACTGACTGGCACGGTGGTTGGCACGAGATGCTGAGGGGATGGGTGGCAACATGCTCATGAGCTGCCCTTAGATGCCAAGATGTGCTTTCACCATTCCTAGTGGAATCAGGATTGAGACTAAGCAAGGGGTTGAACCATTGTCTGTATTTACAGTTTTCCCTTTTCCAGCTCTTATTATGAGAGAGTAAGGAGCCCTCAAAACATCTGAGGAAGGACATACTATTGGAATTGCCACTGGCTTTCAAACCAAAATCACCAAAGCGGCTTGCCATAAGACCCTGGCTTGAGTCCTGCAGGAACCTCTATGTGAACCTGCACAGCAATGGCAAGAAGCAAAACTCAGCCTCAGATGAGAAACTGAAAGCATATCTGACACACCAAACCCACCTGGTTCCCACATCGGAGCCCATCCAAATGGAGAGTCTGATGAAAGGCAAGTCAAATTCAACTGCAGCTTGACCTCAGAGTTGGAGAGCATGAAGTTGACCTCACCCCAGCAATTCCAGCCAAAACATTTCTGAATTAAACATTATTTAAAATACAGCATCCATGAAGTAAACTCATAGGATGTAGATGGTTTGTGGTGGCTGTTGCAGCTGGGCTGGGAGAGCTATCAATCAGCACTCCTGTGGTGATTTACACCTGTAGCTTGCAGCAGACAGCACTGGGCCAGGGACTTTGTGCACAGTGCTCTCAAGGCTGAATATCAGTACTATAAATAAAATCTTTACAGGTCTTTTTAGTTATGACATACAGAGGCTCATGATTCACTGCTACATGAAACCCTACTCAAACTAAAAAAAAAGAAGTTTTAAACAATAGTTGTGGGTCCTACATAAAAGTCTTCCTTGCTTCTTAACCCCACATTCACTGAGTGCCCTTTGCAAAGTACATGACAAACTGCCACTGTGCATGTCTCTGTCACTAGCAGGTCTTAGCCCTCAGATATGTCAATCTTCATGCTCAGAGGAAGCTGATCTCTCTGCTGAGAAGTGCCAGATAACCATGCTCATAGCCAAGAACTGCCAGGAACTGGGATTTCTCTGGGTTAAGAAACCTCAAGGGTTTCTTCCCAATCTCTTTCTGGGCTCCAGCCTCCTGTACCAAAGAGATATCCAGTGGAAGAGGGCTCCTTTTTTGCGATGGTGACAACACACAGTTCAATGAGGGACAGCAGACTGACCTAAGGAGACACTACCTGAAGGTCTCTCATGTGCTGCCTGACAGCACTCCCAGACATCTAGACATGTTGGTGGTCAGTTTTGCTGGTAAGTCCTCTCCAGTGAGCCCTCCTGGAGGAGAAGGTGGGCAGAGCTCCTGCAGCACCAACCTGAAGCACTCTGATAGCTGTGTCAGAGCAGAGTGTGCTTGATTCTCCTTAGACTTAGATCAAGGGGAGCTCAGTCTAAGCAGGGAGCAGAAGAGTGGTGAAGCTGTTCATACCTGCCGGAAGGTCCCCGTTGAGGTGAAGAAACAGTATAGCATGTATCCCGGAATCAGAACCATGGAGGACAGAGCCATAAGCCAACCAATGCCTTGTCCCCACGCAGGATAGACGTATTTTCCCAGTGTCAGAGGGGTCATTTCCACCACGCTGAAAAAGAACACGCCCTGGGAAAAGAGGACCAGCCATTGCAGGTGAAGCTGTGCAAAAATCAGGGTTCATCAACTCTTTCCTTCACTATCTTCTTAGCTCCCAACACTCTTACAGCAAATCAACAGCCTTGCAGAAAACCCAATAGCTCCTTAAAACTAGTTAAATGCTCTCAGACCACCAACTGGTAATTTCATATAATTTCTTATTATCCTGTGTAAAAAGCTGGAACTGGCATGCCCCTGATTGCCTTCTTCACTAAACTACTCAGACAAGTCGTGCCCCCACGCCAGTCTCTAAGCAAGCCGGCAGCATCCTCACAGCTGGCCTCAGGAGCCTTCATCATCCTACCATTGGCCTCCTCACACCATTCCCTGTGCTACTCCTTCTGGAAGCACAAGAAGCAGCAAAGTCAAAATCGCTCTGCAGTCAGTAATATTACATTTGCTGATAGCTATTGCTCTGACAAGCCTATCAGGGGCTGAGGCTGGAAATGGAGCAGCCGAGAGCCTTCACCAGAATCAATAACAGCTTTTTAAAGGAGTAAATTATTTGCTTGTCTCCTGGCATCTCAGAAACAAGAATGAAGAACAGATGACCTCATTTAGATTGAAAACAGGCTAGAGCTTTTCTTACAGGTGATTTGCAGTAGGCAGAGTGACAGAAGCTCCTATATTGCTTTACCCATCTCAAGTCCACCTAGGATCACCTTGCACCACACCTATACTGGATCAAGAACATAATGTTTCCCCTGCAGCTCATCCAAACTAAGAGGCCCTTCTGTATCCTCTCCTGCAGATAGGATGTCCCAGGTCTTACCAGGCAGACAAGAGGAGTGAAGAAAGCCCAGCAGATCTTCCACCAGATGCAAGGTTTGTAGCCAATCATTTCTTCAATGTTCCTGTAGAACCTGTTCACACCTACAAGAGGAAAGGAGCGTTGAAAAAAAAATCCCACCTCGGCACCATGGTCATCACCTCTTCTCATGACACAGCACACAGTGAGGGGGTGACAATGCCATGACATGAGAAGCACTATCTAGAGGGAATGGGCTACGGGGACACAAAAGCAAATTTGTGCTAGCAACATCCATCTTCCTGGTGTCCTCTTGAAGGACCAGAGGGCAGGACCCTAGGCATATGCCAGTTTCTGCAGACATCTTTGTGGTGGCCTGAAGAAGTGAGATGACAACCTTTCACTCCTGAGTTTCTGGAGTTACAAGCCCAAGCTATTTTCAGTTGCGAAGTTCTCATTCGCTTCACTGTGGGAGGCTTCTGAAATAACTCTCTGTGCCCATGGAGAAAACAAAGGAACAAGGTATTTTGTGCTTACCATAACACCAAGAAATGGAGATAGTCTCAAAGAAGACAAGAAAGAGAAGGCACATGCCACTGGCTGAGTAGTAATCAAACAGCTTGAAGACATAAATGCCACCCTGAGGAGACAAAACCAGGGTCAAAGAATTTAGTTATAGATTATGGTCAACAATATCAGTTGGCTGCTTGGATTGTTACTATCTGTATCTGCTGGGTTTAATGCTTATTTTTTTGGGTATTGGAGCTGGTGATGCAACTTTTCCACTGGAATCTGGTTCCCAGCAGCAAAACTGGTGTGCTCTTGCAGACAATTAGCCAGCCTATTCAGGTATGGCCAAGAGTGAGGAGAAAAGCAGAGATCCACTAGGATTTCTTACTCTATTTTAGATAGAGTCACTTAATTTAGTCTGCTGTGCCCCTGCCAGTTTTGCTGCTTTGCCTCCTCATCAGTCTACACTGCTCCCCAAAAGTCTCCAGACCACTCAGACCTAACCTCCACACATGCACCTTAGCTTCAGCCCCGGAGATTCAGGTGCCCCGACAGATTGGTCTTTATATTATCTCAACCCTTGCACCAAGTGTTTCTTCAGCCTGGGCTCTGTTAGCTTGAGCCCTTATTGCAAATATAAAAAAAAAAAACCCGAGCCAGACTGACAACAGGATCGTGTTAAAAATATGGAGGCACCCTAAGTCACTTGAGACATAGCAGTGGTGAGCAAGACCATTTATATAGCATTAGGATGGCTCCTAGGGATGCTGTCACTTCTCCAAAGCTTTCAGTGCTGGTGTTCTCTGCCAAAGTGACTAGAAAGGTGCTACGAATGGAGGTACAAGCATGGCTATCTGTACCTGGGTGATGTTGGAGAATCCAATGAGATAAGAGATGAAGCAGACTACTGCGATGAAGACCTTCTTCCTGGCTCTCAGGAGATGAGGATACTCATCCATCAGGGCTGTAATAAACCCTTCCACGGTGCAGAACTATGGAAAAAGTTATACATCAAGGACATACATATAAGTATCTTAGCCTGATATCACCCTCACCTACATTTAACTCCAATGTTGAGAACCTTATTGCTTTAAGTGCTCTCTGAAGACACTACAAAAGGAGGCACCTCTGCACAAAGCTGGCCTGAACTATCTTCTTGAAATGCCTCTCTCCCTCCACTGAATACAGAGAGAGCTAAAAGCACCGGGGTTAAATACCTAAGATTAGCCAAGATAAAGCTCTGCCTTTTGTGTCCCATGCTAAACCTCCTCTTTCTTCCCCAGAACTCTCTAGGGCCTCCCCACCACTGCCCCACTCCCACATGCTGCCAGGTGCTCTGTCACAGCCGTGTGTCTGTCTGCTGCGGGGACACGTGCAGGACCTCGCTTACTCTCCCTTTCCTATGTGTGGTCCTCTCAGCCTATTGCAACAGCGCTTTGCTCTTCAGTGATCTAAAACACTCATTAAGGAGCTGCCTCACCCACCACCCCCTCTCACATGCATATGTGTAACAACAGCATCTCTGACTCTGCAGTCTTCGACTTTATTTCAGTTTTTCAAGCACGGTACATTAAGTACATGTAGCACATTAGAAGCCCATCCTCACAGCACATGGTCTTTCTAGAGCTGAAAACACCCGCTGGCTTGTGCAGTGCTATGTCAGGCACAGTGTATTAACGCCGTCTGCACCATAGAACATTAAGAAGTCCCCATGGGTGTTACTATCAAATCAGTTTCCCTACCAGTTCTGCCCTATGGCATGAAGACAGTTTGACTGTATATATGTGAAGTGCATCCCTCCCTCCTATTTCTTGTTAAATTGTGAGATTTGCTTTTATGTCTCATTCCCAGAAACCACTGGTAACATACAGCTCTCAGAGAGCACATCATGCCTCTAGCAAAAATACTGGGAAGTTTATGAGGGCAGCAAGCTCCTAGTTTCCCTGGTCACCCTCAGTAAATGTAAAAGCCAGTACAATGAAAAAGAAAGAGGTTTCATTGCTCGTGGTTGTCAGGGATCTTCCTTTCTTTGGGGAGCGCTGTACAAAGTGCTAGTGGTTTTAGATTCAGCATTGAATATGGAAACAGAACAAGAAAATATCATCAGTGGAGGTAGAGGTACACAGATTAAAATTAACTATACAGCACTGGAAAGATGTATGGAAGAAAAGTGGGGAGTCTGAACCATGCCTATAGCTGAGCAGGGACAGCAGAAGAGCTGGCACACTGCAGACTGCTGGGGCTGGCTTCCACTGGGGCACAGAGCAAGTCAACGGGATATGTTATAGGATAGGACAAGGGGTAATGGTTTTAAACTAAAGAGGGGGAAATTCAGGCTAGAGATGAGTAATAAATTCTTTACAGTCAGGGTGGTGAAACACTGGCCCAGGTTGCCCAGAGAGGTGGTAGATGCCGCATCCCTGGAGACATTCAAGGCTGGGTTGGACAGGGCTCTGAGCAACCTGATCTAGTTTAAGATGCCCCTGCTCATGGCAGGGGGTTGGACTAGATGACCTCGGAAGGTCCCTTCCAACCCAAACTATTCTATGATTCTGTTTCTGCCCAGGGTCTCATATCTGCATAGTGCAGTGCGGAAAGCCAGTATTCCCAGAGTGCCAAAGCTCAATGGCTTCAACTCTGATTTTTAATGAGCTAAGCCTTTTATGTTTGGCACAAGAACTATTAAAGCATCTTTTGCCATTCAGGCATGGGTTAAGCTGCCTTTATACTCATTGACAAAGAGCTCTTCACCCCATCCCACCCAGCTCATTGTTAAAAAACAACAACAACAACAACACACACACAAAAAAAACAAGCAACAAAACCCCAAACCAACACTGTTGAAAGTTATTCCTTTCATGTGGATGCATGGCCAGGCACTGCCAGAGCCATGGGCAGGGTTGAGCAGTATGGCACGGGGCAAGACAAAGAGGGAGAAGGGTTTGGGGGCAGAGGGTAGATGTGAGGGGTGTCCAGCAGAGAAGAAGTGAAGAAAAAGACACCTCAAATAATGACAGGGAGTAAAACCAACAGCCCTTTGGTGCAGGAGAAGGGATTGAAGTCAGAGAAAGCACAGAAGGAGAGACAGCGAGATGGGTGATGGGGAACAGAGCTACAAAGTAAGTTGAAATCTCTTTGCCTACTATCAAAATTAAGCTGGTGCGTAATGGATAAAGTGAAGAATCAGATGGTGGAGCTCTGCTTTTTCTAGCCATAAAACAGGTAATGGCTTTCACATAATTTACTGAAAATTGCCTTATGTCAGCCACAGGCTTAGGAGGTGATGCAGCCTGCAGGACGGTCACCCTTCCCACCCTGGGGACTGTGGCTCCCTGGCTGGCCTGGGATCTGAATTTCCCAGCCCCATACCCAACCTCAGAAACTCACAAAGGATGAGTAGGCAGCTGAGTGAAAGCATGCTGCTTGCAGGGGTGATGAGAATCTGGTCATTGTCATATCTCTTTGTCTTGCCCTTGCCCGATGTGAGCACTTGTGCATGAGGGTAGATACACACACAATCATATATATTCCACAACACACCCCAATGCCATTACCCCTCTCCCCCATGCATTCACACTTCAGTCTGCTCTCCAAAAAGTTCCAATTTTCTCACCAGCCATCTCCAGCCACATCTTTTAGCACGTATTCTGTTCTTCCCCATGCCTCACCCCGTGATATTGTTTCTCTCCTAAAGATTTTATTTCCATTTGCATTTTCTCTTTTGCTCTTTTTCCCCTTCAGGGGCTTAATCATTACACATGCTGCTGGGTCTGATAATCTGGGCTTGGTAGTCAACCTCAGTCTGAATGAAAGCCTGTCTGCCACCCGCTCCCACTGTCAGGGGCTTGCTGTCCTTGGCCACACAGAGCACCCTGACTGGGGCCCATAGGGGGGGTTCAACCACAGCTGCCAGATGTGCAGCAGAGAGCCACAAGAGTGGGTCTCACTACTTGCAGCTGGAATTCCTCATGAATAACCTGTGAGAGGCAGCCTCACATGGGACAGACACAGGCTTGCAGTCACAAGGCTTGCTAACTTCCCTGGGGAGAAAACGCCTGACCTGGAAATGGGTAGGTTAAAAGAAAGCATTAGCATATTACGCAAGAGGGTCTAGACGCAAGAGAGCTAAAGCCCGGGTGGATCAGAAGCAGTGTGAACATTCAGGCACACAAGCAGCAAGTGGGGGCACAGGAGGGAGGCGCGTGTCTATCAATATAGGTCACTCATCCAATTGAAGTAACTGCAGACAAGACGAGCACCCTGGCAGAAAGAGGCAGATGGAGCTGTGCTGCATCCGCACGAGGCTCACTGCCAAAGCTGATGGACACAGGTGGACCCACTCCCACCATCCTGAAGGGATGAGGGCTTGTTCGCTGCATTGCAGAGGCAGATCTCAGCCCTACCTTCCTCTGCCAGATGAGCTTCCAAGCTTCTCAGCTGTGCCTACAACCCCGTACCTGGCTGGTGACAAGTGGCAGCCCCAGCCCAACAGCCCTGAGGCTGCAGGGTGCAAGAAATGCCCCTATGGCCCTGCCGTGGCTCATGGACTGGGCTGCTGACCCAAAGGGAAAATGGCTGCTTCCTGTCTGCAAATACCACAAATTATATTTATCAGCACACAGCAGAACCACCTTTTAAAAAAATTTTACCTGGACACTTCAAAATGTATGTGCAAGTGCAGCCATTACTGCAGCCTGTGCCGTTTGTTTTATACACATAACCTACCATGCTGTTAATGATGTGTTTGAATCAGAGCTCCAGCATGCAGACAGAAAGCTTCTTCACATGTGTTTATCTGTGCTTTTTTAAAAGCTTGTTTTCCTTCTGATGCTTCATTCCCTCTCCCTTCATCCTCCTCCTCCAGGCAATGATAGCCCCCCATGGACTGCCCGCCCTCCGAGACTAGCTGTCAGAAGGGACTTGGAGAATGTCAAGAAGTGTTTTAGTAGCAAATGCAGGAAATAAATTCTACACAGTGCTTAAAGGGCTTATTGTCATGTCTTGAACTATTTACCAGTGCTGAGTGAACAATCCATGGAGGATAATTTTCTTTTCTGTAAATGTGGCCTCTTTTGGAACATTTAGTCAATATTTGAAATTATTTGCCAAACAATGTCTGTGGTAATGCAGACATGAGCTCTATGATGTGTTTATAGGAGCGTGTCATAATTGAAAACCAGATTTGGTTGATTAGATCTTCCTGGAAACCATGTGTGACATTTCAAGAACAGGTCTGATTTTGATTATGAAGTAGACCTGGGTTTATGAATGCTGCTTGTAATCCAAGAGAGCATCCATTTTGTACCGGTGGTTTGCACTGCAAGTAAAGAGCACACAGGCACAGGAGAGGACGTGACAGACCAAACACAGGCTTTTGAAGGAACCTTTGATTTTTATGCACTCAAAAGGGAGGCACACTGCAATTAACTGCTTCAGCTGGTAGCAACTTTTATGCTGAATTATCAGAAAAAAAAAAAAAAAAGTAGCATCATTTATAAAATTACAGAGCACACGATTTTTTTTTTTTTGTGAGGGCTCTGAGGGGGTAGGGTAGAGAATTTTTGCTACATACAGCTGCTTCCCCCTCAAATATCTTATATGATTTATCTGATGGTAAAGCAGTCAGGGTACTCAGGCACCATCCTGTCACAAGGCATGGGTCCTTCCTTCTGCCAGGAGCTACCCCTGCCCACCTATGAACCAGGCCAGGGTGCTTCAGCTCTGCTCAGGGCCACTGTTGTTCTGAACAACAGTGCTGAAACACTGCATCAAACCACCATCCCCACAACATGGCAGAGCCCAAATTCAAACACAGCATCACTGCTTCCCCCAGTGCAACCTGTTGATACCATGTCACAGCGCTGTGGCTTGGCTGGAGACTAGTACCTGGTGCAGAGATTCTCCTCCCAGCTCCTGGGAATAGAGAAGATGGAGACTTTCTACCCTAGCCTACAAAAGTAAACCAAAGTAATGACACTTTCTTGATAGTGCCTCACAGTAAGGTTGGTTAAGGTGCTCTGTAACACAGTAAAGAAATCCAAAGCATCCAAACTGAGCTTCTTACAAAAAAAACCAAGAGAGCTGTGATGACCACACCTAGTATCATGCAGACACAAAATGAAACAGTTAATACTGATTTCCTGTATTTCAAGTACCTATTTTGGGAGTTAAAAAAACCCAACACATTTTACAAGAACAAAGCAGTTATTACTTGAAATAAATATTTTTTCTTTCTCCCTTGTCCCAAAATATTTTGGCAGGGATAACTTCCCATTAGGTCTACTTAGAACCTGGGAGCTCAGCTGCGAGGGTCATCTGGCAAAATGGGGACATGCTGTGCCCATGCAGCAGCACCAGCACTGCACTGGGGCCAGAAACTGATCTGGACAGAGAAAAGCCTTCCCAGGGACCCTCTTACAGGGAAGTGGTAACCATCTTGTAAGGCTGACTGGTTCTGAAGGGCTGCTGGAAGTGGGTCATTACTCTCATTTTAATCAGCAGCAGAACAAAGATTGGTGTGCTGGGTAGTGGTTAGATACCATCACACTTGCAGTATATGACAAGGGAAAGGGTTGTCAGGCATTGGAACAGGCTGCCCAGGGAAGCGGTGGAGTCACCGTCTCTAGAAGTGTTTAAAAGCTGTGTAGATAGGTTTCTTAGGGACATGGTTTAGTGCCAGTGTTAGATTATGGTTGGACTCAATAATCTTGAGGGTCTCTTCCAACCAAAATGATTCTATGATTCTATATGCCCACCTTAGGGAAGAGCACAGAGGCAATGGCCACACAAGGGACTTTGTTTCATGCAGCTGCATCTCACCGTTAAGAGTAAGACAAGACCCTGTTTAGCACTGGCCCAAGGTGCAGAAGGGGACACCACCATCGTATCTGAAGATAACTTCATGTTTTACTCCATTTTGTCCCTGGATCATCTCACCTGACTATCCAGACCCAACATCATCAGCATGGAGAAGAAGAGGATTGACCAGAGTGGGGACAAGGGCAGCTGGGTGACAACCTGCGGGTAGGCGAGGAAAGCCAGTCCGGGGCCTGTGGTAATGAAAAGAGGGATGCAGCCATGTTTATAAAGCGTTTTATGAGAAGTCTGAGCTGAGGGCAACAGTTGAATAGAGAGACCATGATCACAGTCAAGAACTGCAGGTATTTAATATAGGAGGTAGAAAAACATGTCCCTTCACCCATGATGCACCAACCCAGTGGAGTGCATAGGGGTAGGATGAGGAGGCAGGAATGACTGGAGAAACTCTTTGCCTTTTCTCTTCCTGCAAGCAAGGAAGTCATCAAATTACTGCTACCAAATGGAGCTGGGGCACTTTGCTAGAAAAATAAACTGATATTCAGAGCTGGTTATAACTTTCCTGATATCTTTTTTTTCCATCACAAAAGTCTGTTTCTTGAGATAAAAGCTTCCTCTGGGAAAACAGCAATTTCAAAATGTGTCTTTGTACAAAAAGACATGGTTCCATCTTAGTTAAAAAATTATTCTGAGATTACAATTTCAAAATTTTGCCTTGAAAAGGGACTCCAAATTTTGATGACATCTACTGGAAACATAGGCAGTATCTGTTCTCAATATGAAGGTTTCAGAAAGCAAATGGCTGGAATATTTCACTGCAGCAAAAGCACATAAAACTTCAGCACTGAAAGAAGGTGAACATTAAAAGCAGGTGGAGATGCCACTTGCAGCCAAAGTGTGATGAACATCAGCTACAGGTGCCTGAGTCCCATCTTGGTGGGAGAGTGTGACAAAAGGGTTGCATACTTGGGTCGTGAGTCAGGAAGGGCCTGGGAGCAACCCATCCCTGCTGACAAATTGCCCTCAAAGGTTGCTGTTTCATTTGAACCTGGGTTTCTGCTTACCTGAGGAGGCCAGCTCCGAGATAGACTTCTTCGTGATGTGCGACATGAAGCCAACAATAGAGAAAATGACAAATCCGGCAAATATGCTTGTGGTGGAGTTTATACAGCAGACAATAATGGAGTCTCTGGAAGGGAGAAAGAAAGCAAGAAAAGAAACCACCTGCAGGTCCCTACCAAGAGGCTGGGAGTGAAGAGTGGGGTAAACAAAAGACCAGTCCCTGCTGAGTGCAACTCCTGTGCCTTGGAGAGGTAGCGCAGGTGATGAGTTAAGTGTCCTGCAGGCAAGGGAACCCTGCTAAAATGATTATAGTGTGCCCCTGGGCTCCATGTTGCCAGTGAGGGTAAATTGGAGACCAGACACCCCAGACTCCCAGTGAGTCCCTCCCTCGCCCATGAGCACTCCCCACCATGCAGAAGACTGGAAAAAGAACCAACAGACCTGTAGACATTGTTGTGGAAGGTGTTGTAGCTCCCCAGAGCAATCAAGGACCCCAGGCCCAGGCCGTAAGAGAAGAAGATCTGTGTGGCTGCGTCCATCCAGACCTGCAGAGAAGGAGCCAGGAGAGCAGTGCAGTGGGGGGGGACTCTGGGCTGCAGTCACACCAGCAGCATCTCAGTGCAGAGGTGGTGAGGGGTCTGGATGGGGCTCTGGGCTTGGCCGTACAGCCCACTGGGGTGGTCAGAACCCAAGGGCATCCTGTCACTAGAGCTACAGGCACCTACGATACTGGCTGCTGGCCCAAGATACAAGGAAATGTTTGGGCCAACATCTGGAAATGCCACAGGAGCCACCTTGAAACCTGTAGTTGTGTCATTGCCAACTGGGCTGAATACATCTAAAGAACAGACTTCTTCCCGTGCCTTTCTGAACACCTATCTCCAGGGTGAGGTAGGGCTCAGAGATGTGGGGCAAGTGCAGAGGAGAAGCTCCACGTCCCACACTCACCCGGTCCATTTCTCTTCCACTAGCATGCCTTTGGTTATCCAGCATAAAGTTTCTTATGCAAACAACTGCAGAGGAGAGCTTGCAAACTGGTCCTAGTGCCTTAAGGGCGAGGGCTTTTAATATGCCTATGAGGCATATTAAAAGGGGGCAGACTATTTATTTCTTAATTATACAGTATTTAAACAACTCTTCTGGTCTTGAGAGACCTGTTTGCAGCCTTAGAGCTACTGCAGCTAGCAGTACAGTACTAGTTGCAGTGAGTGTCCTGCAAGAGGGATCATTGGGACCCCTTAGGAAATGGGGGGTGTCCAGTTGTCCCCACCTACATATGACTGGTAACTGGAGACACAGAAACATCTCTGCTGCAAAAGTCAGAGCATGTAATGCCTGAAAAATTTTGTCCCCTCTGTTTCCACAGAACAAAACAACCTTGCTTGCCATTCCTCATCATTTAAGCACTTCCAAAAATTGCTGCCATATGTACTGTTGTGCTTGTGCTGATTCAGAGCTCTCCATGCTGGTGCTATCACATCATTCTTTCTTCAGGATCACCAAATAAAGGCCAAATCACCAGCCCTGGGATAGTCAGTGAAATGAGGTATTCCCAACCTGGAGAGAAGGTTCCTTCATTGGGGTGATTTCTGATTGCCTCCTGCCTTATGGATAACACTGCTTGAGTACAACAGAGCTGCTGCATGGATTTCCACCCAAGAAGGACCTGCCCTTCAGCTTTGTCTCAACCTGTGAGGGTCATGACTGCTTGGACGGGGAACTATTCCAGTTTATTTTTGACACTTAAAATACTCAAGGGAAGTGCTCAAGGAAGAGTAATGTGGAAACAACTGGGACATAAGAGCTTTCTTCACTAGTCTACGAACCTCGGAGTCAGAGAGCTTTCTGAAGTCAGGCGTGAGGTAGAAGAGGATCCCCTCCTTGGCTCCCGGCAGCGTGACTCCCCGGAAGAAGAGGATGAACAGCATGAAGTAGGGGTAAGTGGCCGAGAAATACACCACCTGAGAAAGACACCATGGGAGAGAAGCCATCAGCCCAGCAGTGCCCAGGAGCTTTCCTGCTCCCAGTGGTGTTAGGTATGGTGTGTGTCCCTGTAGGGGGGGGACGGGCTTCTCACACACTGTCACTTTTGCCAGCATTTCCATTTTCTCTTTCCCATTCCCATGCTAGTAATGATTCAGGCTGTTTGAGGTTTCCCACTGGCAATGACATGCAAGGACGCACTAATCGCAAAAGTAGCAGGCTAAAGTCTGGATGAATTGCCCAAAGACAAGGGAATTGCACAGGGATAAATTTAGTCCACAGACATAATCCCTTCAAGTCATCACTTCCTTATTTTGCAGAGCTAAAGCTGTTGTTTCTCTAGCCCAATGTATCAAGTAACGTGAGTTGCCTTGACTTCACCGCTTTCTTTTCAGCATCCTTTCAGGGACTCACAGGTACCTGCCATCCCTCATCATGGGGCCCGTACCAGCAATCACTGGAGCTTTGCTGCGGCTGCATAGCTAAAACCTGTTTGAGAACGCCCAGGGAAGTTAACAGCTTAGGTGACCTACGCCTGAAGTGCTTCTTTTTGATCTCTCCTCTAGATTATTCCTTTCATAATATTGTCCCACTACACCATGCTGTGCTCTAAATAACACATCTCAGTATCTCAGCATCGCTGTTTCACTAAACTAAGCAATTACCTTTCCGCTGTGCTAGCCTGAAATGCTACACAGTGAATAACAACGTGTTTCTGATCTGAAGGTCTCCCACCAATACCTAAAGGGCAGCAAGAAAATTTTCAAAGGAGGTGGTGAGTTTTTTTTCCCCACCAGCAGCATTTTAAGAGACCGTGATTCTCAAAAGGGGGAGCCCAGAAGAGGCCTTTCTTCCCAGGTCCTTCAGAGAGACTGAGGACTCAGATCCATGACTTTACAGGCAAGAGTTATCCTCTATGCTTAGAATGAAAATTACCATAAACACGGTAGAAATTTTTACAACCATGAAAGGTAAATGTCAGAAATTTAATAGCATCCACTGCAATTCTGCCTTGAAACATCATAACCTTAGTTATAGGCACTCAAATAAAATTGAGCCTGGAGGACATTTCAACAGCCAAGACCTGAGCACAGCAATGAGAGGCAGCACCCAAACACCCAGTCCTCACGCCGTACCTTGCCTGTCCACTCCACACCCTTCCAGATGGAGAAGTAGACCAGTAACCAGGCCAGGGCCAGCGTGCCAGCCAGGGGCCAGCGGACGGTGCCAGGCTCTCCCAGGCCCCCGGACATCTGGTGCATGTTCCTCCTAGGAGTGGGAGAGGTTGTGTTAAGGGGAAATCTATGTCTTAGGGACAGAGGAACTGGAGATCCTGGAGGTGGTTGCAGGGTGAAGGACCAGGTGCCAACAAGAGCCTGCAAAACCCTAAAGGGACCTGAGGCTCATCATGATATGATAAAGGAAGAGGAGAGGTGGAAAGGCTGTTATCCCCTCCATCCATCTGACCTGCAGCTGCACAGCTCACCCCATGCCCCTGCCCACCCCAGCTCCGATCCCTCTTGCCAAGGCTGTCCAAGGAAAGGTGCCGGTGGGCATGGCCACAGCCCCAGCGAGCAGCCATGGTGAGGGGGAGAAACCTGGTGTAGGCAGGCTGCGGACATACTCCCAGAACTCGGTGACGGCGCTGGTGAGGTTGGTGGTGTCATCCAGGGAGTAGTTGGAGAAGCAGCGATCGGTGTTCCAGGCGTTCCCACAGCTCTGCCATGGCAAGTCCTGTGCCGGTACAAGGACAGCAGGGTTATCATTAATGTGCCCTCTCTGATGGGCAGTGGTGAGCAAAATTTGTCTTCTTTTAAACTGAACCCCCCCAACCTTTTTTTTTTTTTTTTCCAAAGAGGATGGGTGGCTCCTCTGGATGGGCAGGAACCTTGCAGCCAAAAGCATGAAACAATTTTCCAACATAATGATAAACTGGGACATGGATTTTCCAGGAAACAATATCACTATGTGATTAGGGCAATACCGTAGCTGTAATAAAATGTTAGCAATTCCCCAGATAGAAAGCCATTTCCAATTAGCTGTTGGTAATTAATAGCTACTAATTAAAATAGCTACCGGGGGATATTGTGTTTATAATTGTTACAGCTTTTGGCTAGCTTCACTCAACAAGTGGTTTGAATTTACTCCATGAAGAATAAACTCTGATTTGTTTCTTATCTCTCATTTATACCAGGCTTCAATGCTTGAAAAGCAATTTGGCATTGAGAATGGGGGTTAGCAGTTTGTTGTTATGAACAAACTATTGTAACATAATCTCAGGAGTAAATTTAAAGTGTAGTAGTTATTTCATACAGTCCTATGCCCTTTAACAAGCAGCACGAAGGGATTCCTGAGATATGTTTACACCATGGGCAGTGCAATGCGGCAGGGGCACACCACTACAGTTTTAATGCAATCAGCTCTGTCTCTGCAAGTGATCAAACCACAGCATCAGGGGCTGTGTGAGCACACAGGGCAACTCGCCCATGCCATGTAGTGCCATGGCCGAGGTAGCCCAGCGAGAGCAGCTCAGAGACACCTCCATGTGCAGTAACCTCATTTCCCAAGTGCGATGCACATAAAAGGATGAAGCATAGCTATTCTAGATGATTTCCCTCTGCAGATAAGACCTCAGGCTCCAGCTCAATAAAGCTTTAAGAAGATGTTTGTATCCATTCCTATTCATCCGCGAACACAGAGCCCTTTAGAAATATTATCTGTGTTTAGGTGCATTGTGGCATCAGTGCATTTAAGCCCTGCCTTCACCCCCCATCTAAATCAGCTCACTCCAGCGGATGATCCTTCCTAAGGTGCACGCTGGCTTGGCAGAAGAAGAGCTATGGAGAGGTGGGCAAGGACATCTCAGTGGTAACCCAGGCTGTTTGCACCCACACAGTGATTTCATTGTGGACTTGCTAATTGCACTGAAACAAATGCAATGGCTCAAGCAGCACTGCACAGCAGCCCTTCAGCCGAGTGGTTTGCACATCATAGTTGCTGCACAACTCTTATAAGGAGGGGCAGACAGGACAGTTTGTTGTGGCTCCATTTCCTCTGAATTTCAGCGGACAGAAACTCCAGAAGGCAAGCTGGGTTCCTGTTCAGGTTCAAAATACTCCTAGTCAAATTTAGGGGGAACAGGCATCAGCCTAGCTTTTTGATTTGCACCTCGACTCCTTTGGGGAATCTGGAAGTATTTCTGGTAAAAGAAAAGGTCTTAAGCCAAATACCTGGAGCTGCTGGTATAGATACAAGCACTGTCACCAGTCGAGTCTGTAACACCTGAATGTACCAACGCCTCATCCTAAGACGCATTCTGCCCAAGCTGTAACTAGGCTAAGTTCCTTTGGAGCAGACTTTTGTTCATCTGGGAATCCCCTGGGAGTGCATCTAACAATCCACAACTAACAGTTTTGTTCTGGACCCAGGAGCCTACAGTTGGTATTGGTGGTAGAAGCACAGCCAGGAATGCCAAACAAAATATTGTAGTAAAACTCTTGGTAGATACTTCAAATTTTTAATCAAGCAAAAAGTGAAACTGGATGTACAATATTCATAACAGAATTTCAGGGTTATACTTAAATAAAAAAGATCTTATTTGAACCACAGAGTTGATGTCTTTAAGGCTGTGTGTTGCTCAGAGAGTTAAGGGAGCTCTTTGCAGTTGCTGGGCTGAAATAAACCATTCAGCTACTAAGAAGTTAAAGTGGGATTGGATTCTGACCTTGTACAGTAGAAGACCCTGCTATGAAAGAGAAATCTACTATAAACCACAATGCCAAAATACATGCTAAGGGACAGTCACAATCAGCTGACTAAGTTCTTTCTGACTCATTTTTCCAGCAGAAAAAAAATCCCTGAGATTTCATTTATCAAAGGGAAGCATCAGTGAGGACCAATTGGGGCCAGGACTAAGTCTTGGGTAATAAGAACAAGTTGTGACAAAACCAGTTGTGGAAATGTGCATCTCTTGGATTCACACAGCTCTAGAAATATGGCAGAGACACAAGGGTGGCTTTTAAAGACTGATGTAATTGGCAACAGCTCACAGAGAGGGGATGGGACCATCCCCTCTAGAGAACCACCCTCTCCAGAGGACAAGCATCAGTACCCATCAGCACTGCACAACTGTCTCCAGGGCTGATGAACCTCTTTGGGAATGGTCCTGCAGGGTTCTGGCAAAGGTTCTTTGCACTAACTGTGGGCAATTAGTGCCCACACTAATTATGTTTCGTGGAATAAACAACTCATCCCCATAAAGCAGAGAGTGAGCACCCAGAACACAGCTGATGCCATGCTGTAGACATGTCTGTGACTCACCGCGGTGAAGGAGTTGAAGAGATAGTAGAGAGCCCAGGCGATGATGACAATGTAGTAGATGTTCAGCCAGAAGGAAAGAACCACAGCTGCCAGCCCCACTCCTGCGAATGAAGGCAGAGAGCAGCATCAATCCAGGTCTCCAGTGCCCAGCTGCGCTCATGGGCATCACAACAAGTTTTGTGGCAGAGCCAGAAAAAGCAAACCAGCTCATCAGCACAGCACCAGATACAGCTACACTGAACTGGTCAGCAAGGGAGCCTTACTCCCTCACATCTCTCAGCCACCCTTTTCCACTGGGTGAGCAGTGCTACCTTTCAATATGCTACAGGTACTTTAGGGACAGAGCTCCATGAAATCAGGATCTGATCACTTCCCCAGCAGAACTGCTCTTTTCCACATCCAAGGCATTTCTAAACCACCACTGGTTTCCAGAATGAAGTTACTGCAGACACATCAACATGTTCACATCCTCTGTCTACAGCTTTCCCATACAGTTAAATAAGCCTACGTAGGGAGGCTTGAGGCAGGCCTTCTGCAACCAGAGCCACTCCATCACAGTCCCTGCTGCTCATAAAGTGCCTTGTCACCACAGAAGACTGCTTGAACAGAACACAGTGGTATTAGTGATTGGAGACATCAGGTCATGGACAACTTGATAGAGGGGAAAAAGCTCCCCTCACCCATCACCTCATTTCAGTCTCCAGGGATTTGCTGATTTGCTTCCTAAAGCATTAAAAAGTGTTGGATTTTTGTTTTAGTTTTTCTGTGCTTATGTGCCATCATCTTCACAAACTCAACAGTACAGTACCTTTAAACATGGGTGCTAATTTCCAGACTCCCAGTCCACCGACAGAGGTATACTGGCCCAGGGCAGTTTCCAGCAGGAAGAGAGGAATCCCAGCAAACACCAGTGTCAAGAAATAGGGGATGAGGAAAGCCCCTGAAAGAAGGAGGAATGTTATCAGATGGCTCCCCCTTTTACCAAGAAGTAAATGCCTCCAACTGCTGTTTCTTGCTCCACACCACCTGGGTGATGAGGAGCAGACTTGCTTGGAGGCAACACTTTGCAACTGGATTTGATGTGTTTAGTAGGTCTCTCATTGAGACCACCACTGACTTCACCCTTATCTGCTCCTGTCACTATGGATATATATGTATCGTATATACGTATCTACTGGCATCACTAGCTATGGGAAGCCAGTCTCAGTTCTTAAATATTTAGGCAATGCTAAGCCAAATCTGACAATGAACCCAAAAGTACAGACACAGACATTTTGTAACTTGTTCTTGTTGATGTTTTCTATCTTACCTGCAGCAGCTCCCTGTTCTTCACTTTGAGGGAAAAGGGCACAGGAATATCTGGCACTGGCCACTACTTACTCTGTTCATAGCAATTTCAGTTTCTTAAGGAAACCCTGGCTAAGACTGTATTTGCTCTTGTAACAGCCCTGTACACATCCCCACTCTTCCCCTAGGTTTCACCCTTAAAATTCTGGGTGAAAATATTATTCTTCTCTACAGATGATTCGGAAATCATGTCCTCACCAGAAATGGGGTAGTGCAGCCGTTCACTAGAGATGTTACTTGCACCTTGCTATTAGAAGAACAAATAGATTAGGAGAGCCTCATCATGTGATTTGAAGGCTGTACATGTTCAGGTCATCTTGACTTCTAGGACTTGGGGCGAAGTTCATTTTCCTGACTCCTCATGCACATGCCATCATTCCTGAGGAGAGCAAGCTGCTGCAGAAGATGATGGCTAGGTAGAGAGAGGGGACACTGAATTTACTCAGAAGCGGCTGGCCGTGTCCAGAAGGGTGCTGGTTTCTACACTAGCCAGAGGTCTGAGCAGTCAGTCTGAGTCTTTGTCTCCAGATATTGGTGGAAAAGCAAACACAGGGCCAGCAAGCAAAGCCACTCTGGAGACAAGCAGCCCAGCTTGCTCCTGGCAGAGCTGGGCTGCAGCAGCTGCTCTCCAAGGGCAGGGAAGCGGTGAGGCACAGCCAGGGATGCTGGCTCAGAGGCACCCAGCTGGGCACTCCTGCCTGCCAAGCAGGGAGCTGAGCCCAGCTGGGAGAGGCAGGCGCCAGCACCCAGGCTGGGTGTCTGTGGGAGGCAGCGTGCAAGAGGAGGGGGCAGCAGGTGGCAGGGAGAAAACATGCTGTGGGCCAGCAGCTTGATGACCATCAGCCTGAATCACAAGCTGGCATGGAAAAGCAAGCTCTTGGCTTCACTGGCAGCCTGGTGTGGAGGAACCAACAGCTTTGAGCATTGCTGCAGAAGGAGCGCTGCCTGCTCGGTGTCCTCTTCTGTCCTCTCTCTGGCCACTGCAGCCTGCAGGGCTGGGAGAGGTCAAGCCTCGCAAAGATTGTTCAGCCTGGACTAGAGAAGGCTCCAGAGAGACCTTATTGCAGCCTTTCAGTACTTAAAAGGGGCCTATGAGAAAGATGGGGACAGACTTTTTAGCAGGATTTGTTGCAATGGAACAAGGGGTAATGGTTATAAACTAAAAGAGGGGAGATTCAGGCCAGACATGAGAAAGAAATTTTTTACAATGAGGGTGGTGAAACCCTGGCCCAGGTTGCCCAGAGAGGTGGTAGATGCCCCATCCCTGGAGACATTCAAGGCCGGGCTGGACGGGGCTCTGAGCAACCTGATCTAGCTGAAGATGTCCCTGCTCATGGCAGGGGGTTGGATGAGATGACTTTTGAAGGTCCCTTCCAACCCAAACTATTCTATGATTCTATGAGGAACCCTGTGGGAAGCCAGGGTACACTCCAGGGACATGGATGCTGCCTCACTCCTATTGTGCCTCGTAGATTTTGGAGACTGAGCTTATCAGCAGTCACAGTACCTGGTATGCTTCTGTGCAAACAGCTAATGAAATGTGGCCACAGCCCCCATGATCCTGCATTTTTCATTTGCAGCAGGCCAAGAAGGCTTGTAGGTGAAAGATTTTATTGGATTATTGGGAAAAACAAAACCAGAAAAACTTTCGGACCCAGTTAATTTACCCTGGCTTAACAAAAATCCTCTCAAATAGGGGAAAATCTTCAAACCAGCCCACAGCCTTGAACTGAGGGCTGTTGTCAGTGACACTGTCACTCTGGAGGGTCAATGCCACGAGCAGGCACAGATAACATCCCCAGGTGCTGTACAGCCAGAGGGGAAATCAGTTCTGAAATCTGTACCTAGAATTTGCATGCCTATGCCTAAATCCTTGGCACAGAGGGAAAAGCATGATCTTTAATCTCTTGTCCTGGATGGACTGCTGAAAGGCCTGGTTCAGTTCCTGACCTGCTACAAATGATTGTGTGTGACCTTGGAAAAGTCCAAACTTATCTCCAAAGTCCATGGGTCAAAGGGGTGATGATGCTGGTCCTGCTCTGCTTGCTGAGGGCACCAGCTCTTGGAGGGAGGGAAGGATCACACAGCGCTTGGCACTCACTGTGCAGCCCCAAATCTGCCTGCAGCCTCCAGCTCCTAATGCCAGGAAACAATAATTCATCCTTAAAATGGTGAACATTGCCCACAAATCAAAAGTTGAGCATTATAAGCTGTTACATGCCGTTGCTTGGATTCTCGACGTGTAAATGAGAAATGCGTGATGCTTATTTACAGAAATGTTCTTCTCTCAAGTTATTCAAGCTCAGGATCTCACAGACAATTTTTAGCACCTACTGAGCTGAGTTTAGGGCCAATTTAGAGTTCGGTAGAATCCTGTTGACATCAGAAGGACTGCATGAGGTTAGAAATCGGTGTAGAGGCTGGAGTGTTAGTCATAGCCAGGCACATTCAATTGTGTGCAGAGCCAGTGGGGAGAACAAGCATCACTTTGGGTAAAGCCTGCTCCTCACAGCCGATGGCCCTTGCGCTAGGCTGCTGTACCCTGGCTGGATATCTCCTAATCATGTGCCCGATTACAATGCCGAGCAAATCAGCCGTGAGCTGATACAATGTGACAGCGGTAAGTGAGACGACAATATTTCCATTCAGTTCAATTTGCCTGTGCGTAATGGAAGCAGCCCACACGACCCTGCTCTGAGCAGCACACATGCAGGACTCTAAAATTAGAGTCCCTCCCACAGTCTGCTTTGCTCCGGAGGCACCTCCGTCGGGCCAGAGCCAAGACGGTGCCCACCCGATTTGCGAATCAGATGCCGTGCGACCCTTCCTCGCCACTCCGCATCGGCCCCCGGTGACGCTATCGTGCGTCAGCTCTCCTGCCCGTCTCCAGCAGCAGCAGCCTCCACTTGCTGCTCATTATTGCCGGCTGCGGGAGCAGCCAGGCTGGGTAGGGGTGAGAGGGATGAGCGGTGCAGGGTGCCATGAGCGAGCGGCACGAATGGGCAGGCGAGGCAGGGGATCTGAGAGGGGGAAGGCACCTATTCCTGCTTTTTGTCTGTCCAGTGTTTTTGCTCGCAGCAGGCTGGTCCCCCTGCATGCCTGCAGCTGCTGAGGCAGAGATCGCCCCGTGTGCCATTGCTCTTGCTAATAATAGTGCTGCACACCTCCACAGCAGCCTCCGTCCAAGGATCTCAGCTGACTTTGTAAATAGGACTGACTTTATCTTCAAAACACCTCTCATCTAATTATCGATGTTGTCATCCCCACCTTTATGCATGAGGACACAGAGCCACGGGCAGCATGGATCCAGTGTTTTTGCAATGGTGCAGCAATCGCAGGGCAGAGACTGGGCTAAAAAACAGTGCTGGGACGTAGCCACAGGGCTGCTGTTGTGTGAGGAGGGCTATCGCAGTCAAGTGCCAGAGTGTGGCTAGATAAAAATATCAGACCCACACCGCGGCCCTAGAGATAGTGACACAGACTCCCCTAGGTAGACCTGGCTGATTCCCCTAAACCTCACCCAGTGCAACTACACGATTGTGCCTCTGCACAAAACAACATACTGATCTAGAAATCTTTTTGTCAAAATTGATAACTGTCCAGTCTCTCCCGGGACTCATTCCACATGCTTCAGAGAAAGGGCCAAGATCCCCCTAAATGCCATGGAGCAAATGAACAAACAGCTGCAGGGAGCTGGACCTCTCTCCTATTTCCCAGGGTGGGACAAGAAGACCATCCTACACCATCTACGGCATGAACAGCAGAAGTAGGCTGATAATATGGGAAGTCATGAGAGCCAAAGACAAAGAGGGTTTTGAAAACGGAATTCAAGGTAAAAGGAAAAGAAAAAAGATGTGGAGAAGGAGTGCAAGAAGAGACGCTCAGAGCAGCATGTATGAAAGTGGCACTAGGGACAGGGACTCTGGGCAGTGATAAGCTAAGAGGGAAGCAAAGAGCAACTAGTGAGTGGTACTAAAATTATATATACAGCCTTAAAGGTGAGGCAAAGTGGTTTGGACTTGTGTGGGAAGTCTGAGAAATGGTTTAAGAAGGTGAGCAGCTCTTCAAGGGGGGAGATGGGGGGAGGGAAGGTTATTTTCGTAGCAAGTACAAACAATGGGGGAACTGTGCATGGGGAGGGAAAGAAAAAATGTCTGCTCTACTGATGCCAAAGCAGCCCATACTCCCCTCCACAAAAAGGTCTCCCTGCCAAGGCTGAAGAAATAACACCATTAGAAGGGAGCTGAGGCACAAGGGTATATTTCTTGACTTGATCCAAGACATGCAGAAAGTCTGTAGCTGAGCAGGGAGCTGATCTCCCAGATCAGCCCAACACTGTCTGCCTTTCTCTAGCATTGCAATGGTTTGGCAAAATCTCAGCTGAGGACTGGTGAGGAAACAATGTAGTGGCACAATAATAAAAATAATTTTAAAACCTGTCTGCAGAGGAGGGCACTACTACCAGCTGCATCACAGTTACTGTAAGTCCTCCACCCGCTGCCACCTCCTCTCATGCCCTCTGTTTTCCAGACATTAGGATGGAGATGATAATTGTAACCCTTCTCACAGCACTGTAGTAAAGCTCATTTCCTTTCATAGATGATGACACACTTTTGCATGCGTATGTACATGGTCATACATATGGATTCTTGTATATATGTCTATACAGCCCTGCTATGGTCCATGCAAAGCTTCTAATCAAAAGTCCTCACACATATGACTCAAACTCAGGTGCAAAACTGTTACACCTTGAGAATGCACTAGACTGAGGAGAAACCCACCATTAGCAGATATAAACTGATTTCCCTGGGAATGCCCCAGTATCCACTTGGGTGCCAGTGTGCATAACCCTCCATGTAAATAAATGAGATCCTAGACACTCTTGTCTGTGGCCCTGAAAATTTGGACTGCAGATGCCTGACAAAACTCACACTTCTTGTTATATTTCTTTGGGCTGCATCTCTCCAACCTGCACTTACTGGTAAAGCCCACAGACCATGGGAACTAGTCTCCTGACAGCTTATAAACGTAATGAGGCAGAGCTCTCAACCAAGGGGCCAGGCACTTGCCCAGACCCACACCAAACCAACACCAGCTCAGGAGACAAAGCTGCTCAGGGATGACCACAGGCATTGTGTGTTTCTCTCACCTCCTCCGTTCTTGCCACAGAGATACGGGAAGCGCCAGACGTTGCCCAGCCCAATAGCATAGCCCACGCAGGACAGCAAGAAGTCAAATCTGCCTTTCCAGGAGCCTCTGTCTGGGATCTCCTTCTTCTTCTTCTTTGTGCTCACAGCCTCTGGGGCGATGGTCTCTGTCTCCTCCAAGGCTGCCTGCTTCACCTCGGAGGGGGAGCTCAGCTCCACGGATGTGTTGTCCATCTTACCCATCGTGGCTCAGTTGTATGGCTGCTCTTGCTCAGGGGCTGGAGAGGTGGGAAGGGCAGCCTCCACACTGGCTGAGCTTGGATGAAATGGGAAGTGATGGGCAAAGCTCCTGATGAGAAAACAGAGAGAAGAAGGTATTCTGTGTTAGTGTAGTGGGCTTATGGGAGGGTCTTACTGGCTCTGAGGTGGACTCACTGGATAGACTGGTGCACATCAGGGCAGCCTATCCATGCCTCTCTGCTTTCCCCAGGGAGAAAAAGGAAGATAATTTTGCCTTGCTCCACAGATGTCCTTCTGAGGAGCCATGGTCATGTAGACTGCTAACAACAGGCTCAAACCTGGTTGTTACCAGCATATAACAAACCCATCAACTCTCATCTCTTCTTCATCCCAACACCTGCTCTGCAAGAAAAGCTCCAGAACAAGTATGCATGCAGGGAAGCCACAGCCTGTGGTTGACCCACCACAGAGCATCCAGGTAGAGAAACGGATCTAGCATGTCTGAGTGATGATGGAGGAGGATGTGATGGAGGTGCCACGTGCTCCACGTCTGCGGCCCAAAACTGAGTGCATCAGCCACAGAGCTATCTGAGAGATTGTGTGGCCCAGCCAGCCATGCGTGACTGTGACATGTCCACTATGGAAATGCCCCACACTGCAAGCCCATGCCCTAATCCCCTGTCACGGCAGTGACACAGATCACGTCTGTGCACCTGCAGTGCCTGGCAAGGAAATTGCTGATCTGCTCAGCATCTCCTTGAACACCATGTCACATGGGACACTGTAATCATCAGGTGTATTCAGATGATGCTTGCTAGTGACCATAGCCAGCCTGTGAACCACTGGAGTCACACTAAGTCAGGACTACAAAGTCCTGAGGATTAATTGAATAAGTCTCACTAAAAATTTAATGCATAAGCAGATTATTCATCTCTATTGTGAAGGCTGGGTAGGTGGCCAAGAGCATGGCTTTCCCCATGGGGACACCTGAACTGGACGCAGCAGGTGTGTGTCCCAGAAACAGGCTGTAGGGACAGCCATGGCAGCAAACCTTTAGTGGGACCACAGTGAAAACCAGACATCCTTGTGCAGCACATGGTGCTTCAGCTCGCTGAAGACCATGGGTCCCCATGCGGTGGCAGGAAGGTGGCATGAGGTGGTGGCTGACAGTGAAGTGGTGGGATGACAATGGAGTGAATTGGAATAAAGAGGGACTGAGAGGAGACCTCATGGTGGCTACAGCTTCTTCACAAGGAGAGGAGGAGGGGCAGGCACTGATCTCTTCTCTCTGGTGACCAGTGACAGAACCCGAGGGAATGTCAGGAGGATGTGCCAGGGGAGGTTTAGGTTGGACATGAGGAAAAGGTTCTTCCCCCAGAGGGTGGTGCAGCACTGGAACAGGCTCCCCAGGGAGATGTCACGGCCCCAGGCCTGACAGTGTTCAAGAAGAGACTGGACAAGCCCTCAGACACATGGTGTCAACTGTGGGGTTGTCTTGTGCAGGGACAGGAGTTGGACTCGATGATCCTTTTGGATCCCTTCCAGCTTGGGACATTCTATGATTCTATGATTTCCATTGATTTTAGGCCCTAAGAAGTGTGTAACCGGCACACCAAAACAATTCAGAAAGAAAGCGAGAACAGGCTACATCATTACACCAGTGTCTAAAACAATATTGCATTCATGTCTTGAAAACTCAGTGCAGTTCTCTCTTCCCCTTACAGAAGCTATTGCAGAGTCAGAAAAAGGCATGGAGGAGAACCAAAAGGTTGCTCAAAAGTGTGGAACATCTTCCATGTGAGGAAAGGCTAAATGAACTAGAAACCACCATCCTGTGGAAGCAGTGACTGACAGGGGTCTATAAACGTATCGGTGTCATAGAATACGAGTATTCATCATTTTTGATACAAGAACTATGGGGGATTAAATCACGACAGCAAGTGCTAGGTTCAAAAGGAGCAAAAGGTGATGCTCCACAAAATGCAGAGCTATGGAGTAAGACTGCCTACCCCAGAACATGCTGGATGCTAAGAGTTTACATGACTCCAAACAGGAAATTAAGAGGAAAAATAATGGAAGGAAAATCCACCAGGAGCTACTGCTGTGGTTCAGGACATCCCTGAACTGCAAGTTGTTGGAGGTTAAAGGACTCTTCCAATAAAGTAATGCTCCCTACTTTTCCTGGTTTTATCCTCTCCTCTCAGCATCTTCCCTCAGCCAGTGCAGAAGACGGGGTCTGGGACTGGCGTAGCATTGGTTCTCACCCAGTTCAGCCCATTTTACACAGAGCTCCACCAGGGGCTGTAAGGGTGACCAGTGCTACAATCTCCCAGGAAAGTCCATTGATTGACAAAAACATTCCCAGATGCACATATTAAGAAAAAAAAAAAACAAAAAAAAACAAAAAAAACCCCCCACACAACAAGTGGGTATATCAGAAAACAAAGCAATGCTATGAAGAGGTGGCATGTCCTAGCAGTTAAAGCTGGTCTTGCTTGAGCTGCTTACTCTTGGCAGTCTTGTCTCCTAAGCAATCATATGCGATGCTTGGGGGACTCATTAATTAGTGTTTCTAAAATGTCCTGTTTCACATAGCCCATGAGGCTGATGCCAGAAGAAAGTATTGCTGAACACCTGAAGCAAAGCCTTTGGTTACCAGGTCCCGTTTCTGTCCTACACCTTGTGATAGCAGTGTCCTACCAGCTCCTGGGTCCTCAGTAAGGCAGGGAGAGCAAAAAGATTATACAGAACACGTAGGAGGAAAGTAAAATAAAGACAATTTATAAATCAAACCAGAAGAAATAGCATCAAAACCCCTGGGAAGAATTCAGAGCTGGGCTAAATCAGGATAATTAGCTATGCCTGGAGACATAATAACTTAGGCTCAGTAGAAGCCATTTTGACTTACTTTTTTTTTTTCTGAGACAGAAAACAGGAGGTAAGCTGCTGTCTTTAAAAAGTATCTATATATCTTGTTCTCCCTGTGCTTTTTCCCCTCTTCTTGCTGCCACAGTTCTGGAGCGATACTGCAGCTAGATCATCACAGCTTGTATTTCTTATACTTGGTGTAGGATGATAGAGGAGCAGCAGATCATACTGTCAGGTTCTTCTTACCTGAGAAGTGAGGTCCTTCATCTCCAGCTCAGAAAGAATCAACTAGATTTATAGGGGTTTCTCCACAGTCAAGAAACAGAAAAACAATCAAGAGGACCCACTGAAGGTTCATCCTGCCTACTGTCCTGTCTCCTACAGTGATGGATGATTAGAGCAGAAGGGCTCATGCATGTCCTGCAGCGCAGCTGCACCATGTCCTTCCCCAGACACACAGCTCTGACCAGGAAAAATACAGGCATCGGTTGCTCCAGGCTGGGTGTTTGACTTCTACGTTTAGGCATCAGCTCACACGCTGGACCAGTGGTCACACTGGGACAAAAATGCACCAACCCTTCCACTTCTACATGTGGGTCTCCTCCAGAGTGAGCATAGGGCTCTGCCCTGTGCTGACAGCCTAGAGAGAGCAGAGCCAGTTCAGCAGCTCTCTGTCATGTCACATTATTTGTTCTGAAAAGCACACGGCGCTTTGGGCACAGTAAAACGCCTGAAGGACTCAAAATGATAATCAATAAGAACAGAGCTACAAGCTGGAGGTGGGTGCTGCTTCGCAAGGACTTGAAAACAAGGTCAAAGAGTTTAAACATGACATTATAGCAGGTTTCTCATTCAGCTTCTTCTAAATACACCGTATTCTGAAGCCAAGACTTTCAAAACAGTCACTAAAAGCTCAGGTCATAAATCCCTAGCAGTAAAGTAGCAACCCGAGTTTCACTGAGCCGTGCAGAAGGCCTGGTCTTCTGCTGCTCCAGTCAATAAAAACAATCGTGTGGTCCCTAGCGGGTGCAGAGTTGAGCTGAAATGCATTCTGGAAAACAGTCCTTCTCTTCTCTTCTTTATTTTTTGAGGAATTTCACTTCAAATAAGAAAATAGTCCTGAAAATATACTACCTCCACTTGAAATACTGCTGCCTGAAACTGCTAACAACAGTGACCTTTTTGCTTTCCCCTTCTTCAGTGTGAAATATTAACAGTCTCCTCAAATTTGACAGAAACAAAAAATTTCAAGGGCATAAAATTGCTTGAAATGAAACAGCAAAATTACCTGTGGCAACACATGTAAGAAATACTTTCACACCTCCCCACCTCTTACTTGTCAGTGCTTTAACAGCCACACAAATCACTTCTGACCCATGCAGGTAGAGCCACAATTAGTTTAATTACACAGTGCAGGCTGTTGTTCAGTCAATTAGACTTTTCCTTCCATCCACACCATTTTAATGACAGCCAAGTAGCCCCAAGGCTCTTGCGTCTTGTTTAGAGCCATGACCAGTTGATCAGGGCACAGCAGACTCGCAGCCAGTTTTCTGCTTGCTGCAGCAGCAGCCTCTGCTGTAGCTTCCCACAGCTACAAGAGCCAGAGAGTCTGGGGAAGAGCCCCCCATGGGAGCCTGAGGATGCTAGTGAGGTGCTGGCCCTACGTGAGGTCCACTCAGGTCTGGAGCATCGCTGTCCTGCCCAGCTGGGTCAGGCAGACAGGATTTGTGTTTTTCAGCCCTCTCCCCTTGCTGCCACTGCAGCCACCCAACCTTTCATCTCCCTTGCCCTGAAGAGATGAGATTACTTGGCTACAGGAGAAATCAGTGCTCACAGAGGACACGAAAAGAAAATAAATCAAGTGTTCCTGGGTGATGGAGCTGCTGGGTGTCCTCCACCCCCACCTTTTCCACCTTTCTACGTGAGATTTGGGTTGTTGGTGTCCAGGTCTGACATGTGGTTCTTGGAAAATCTCCTTCCTCAACCAGCAGCCCCTGGCAAGCTGCATTGCTCCCAGTAACGTGTCAGGCAGTGTTGGCACCACTCCACAACCCTATCCAGATGAGCAGACGAGGGAAGGCAGGCATGGGACATATTTTGTGAAGCATTAAATGGACGGGACATTCACATGAGGCCAGAACACATCTCGCAGCCAGCAGACACAATCCTGGGGGGGCTGTGGCAGTCCCTCATGGCCTTGAAAAAAACAGGGAAAGAACTACAGCACCTTGATTTTTTGCATTATGAAAGCAGGAGGAATCAGGTCAGCCATTGCAACCCTCTCCCTGCCTCTGGTTGCCCGCTTGAATCTCCTCTGGCTCCTCATTCCACAGGGTGAAGTGGGGTCAGATACTGCTCCCAGCTGCAGACTGCACTTCACCCACCACCACTGCTCTCACCTCCATGGCTGGGGCTGCCTCATGTTGCCTCAAAGGAAAGTGAGGGTTTTGTGCCTTTTTTGAATGACGCAAATGATGCAGCCTTTGAGCTGCTTTTGCACTCTCATTTAAAGCTCATCCTGGCACCTGAGGAGCTTCTCCAGGGAGCAGAGAGCCAGCAGGGCTATTCCTCAGCTCCCGCAGACCATCCAGACCCAGGCCGAGCGACTGCAGCAGCGTGAGGATGGGAGCTGAGCCGTGCTGTGCTCCCATCGCAGCAGCCTCCCAGCAGCCCGCAGGCAGCTCCCTGAGCCCCCACCGGCTTCCAGATCGGAGAAGACAGACAAGTGGCTTGAAGGCATCCCTGTCTCCATCCTCCGCAGCAAAACTGCTGCATTAAAAAGATTAAAGGCCTATTTCTGCCCATTTAAAATGTGCTGATAAATTAAGAACTGTTTTCCTTTTCTTGTATAGTGCAAGCTGGCACAGTGGGATGCCAGTTTCACAATACTAGTAGCATATATAGTTTTGCTACATCATTCTTTTGTCCTGCCTGAAGCAACGTGGACATTTTTAGCCCAGCTTTCTCCTAGAAAGACCCACCTGTCTGTAACCAACCTCAGTTACTTTTTGAGCTCCCTGGCGAGTTTTACTCATACTTGAAAAAGGAGCACAGCCCTCAAAGACATCCAGTTCCTTGAGAAGAATGGAATAGAGAGAGAAGAGAGTCCAGCTAGTGCTTCTCCCAAGGAAGGGCTGTGTGGTGTACCTGGCAGTGCCCTGTTGGGCATCGTACGACAGCCAGTGTGGATGGGGCCAAGGAGGAGGGAGGCAGCTCCCAGGAGGGCAGCCTAGAGACATGAGGGACAGGCAGGAGCACTGAGGATGGGGTGGTGTGGAGGACTAGGGAGTCAGCAAACACTGCCAGGAGGGAACTGTCATGAGAGGTGGAGGGACAAAGGACATTATTAAGAGAAAAGCAGATATTGTTAGTTCTGCTGAGAAAAAACAAACCTCCAACTCACTATTCCTCCACTAGGACAGAAACTGCACATTCTCCACCTTTTTTTTTTCTATGCACAACCCAGGAACAAAATCTATTGGCCTCCCCTGTTTGCCTTGTTCCTTGCTAAGGGACAATCCCATCCCAGGGAGGCTAATGGAAAAAAACCTTCCCCTGACTTCAACGAGAACATCGCTGGGGCAGAAGTGCCTAAAAATGAACAGAGATGGCAATTTCAGGTGGAATTTCTCATTTGCCTTGTACATCTTGTTCCCTTTCATTACAGCCCAGCTTGGTCTCCAGGCACTGCCACCACAGTCTGGGCAGGCATCCGCACTCGCCCCGTCACTCTTTCCCCTGGAGAGGCTCCAGTGTCACAGCTCAGCCAATTCAGAGTGAGTTACTGCTCCCTCCAGCCACTACCTTGCCCAAACCGCACCTCTGAGCCAAGATTTTAGCTCAAACTCTGAGCTGCAACAGCATCCTCAGTTGGACCACGACCTTCACAAAGGTAAATTTCCCAGCCTCTCTGGGAGTCACAAGTACTGTGCAAAAGGCATAGCTGTGCTATGTGTGAAGGGAGGAAATAATAACTCCATAAACATAGAACTGGATTTGATGCACCTCCAGAGACATTGCAAGTAACGTCACTGGTTATTTGCTGTGTTGGGCTTGCTGTGTTTTGGGTTGTTTTTTAGGTGTTTTGTTGTTGGTGGTTTGGTTTTTTTATGATGTCATAGAATAGATCAAATTGGGCACAATTGGTTTTGCAATGGGAAGTGATAACCTCCACCCAAGAAAGTCACCTTGGGCTTTGTTGCCACAATTTAATAAAGTAAAAAAAAAAAAAAAGGAAGAGAATGATCCAGAGACTGCCATGAGGTGTCCAGCATAACAGGGGAGTGATCTCTCCTCATCTTGCATGGCAGAGGAGCTGGAAAGCTCACAGCCAGGGACACAGCGCATCCACAGGGCATCCAGTCCAGCTTGCTCCATGCCAGCCAGCACCTGCTGTTCTTGGAGTAAGACAGGCAGGTAAAAACCCTGCACTGCCTCAAAAATCTCTGCTACTGCATTCATCTGAAAGCACAGAGGGAAACATAGGTGGGAGATGGAGGAGGCCAAACACAGTCCTTCCCCCAAACACAGACCATCAGGGTCACAGCAGCAACCAAATGCTGCTTCAGGTCACCAAGAACTTAGTCAAAATACGGCACCTGTGAAACTGCCCGGCACCACTCCAACACACATACTCAGCTCTGAGAAAGACCAGAGCCTCACCACGCAGGGGACAACATAGTTTTACTGCTGCAGCACAGCCAAGCTGGAGAGAAAATCTGTGTCCCACTTTCAGATGCCAAACTCTTTGTTCTCCTTCTCCATGAAAATGGAGAGATAATCATGCCCCAGAGCCCTCAGGCTGCTGCGAGGCTCCAACTTGTTCATACGATTTTTTGGGGTGGAAAGCAGAGAAAAGCAGATCCATCTCCCTCTAACGGGAGCCACACACAAGCATTGTTAGCCAGCCACCCATCAGCAGAGTTTTTCCTTGAAATAGCCCAGAAAATGTGCTCATTACTCAGTAAGGCCATGAGCTCCTGCCACCTAGGATCAGCCTGCAACTAGCTGGGCATTATTATCTCTACTACTTAAACATTTGGAGCTTGCTTCTCCTCTCCCTACTTCTTATGCTAAGCGCTATACAGTGGTGTAGAATGAGCAGCTCTTCCTCCTGGGGCTTGTGATATCAGGAGATAAGGCAGGTGAAGGAAAGGTTGTTGTCCCTGTGTCACAGCTCACATGGCCAGCCTGTACTAGGGTGTGGAGCCTGAACCACCAGGGCCAGGCACAGCCTTTACTGCAATGAGCATCTCCTCAGGGGCCAGACACGGCTCTCACTTGCTTTATCCCTGGCATAAAGGACCCAGCTTCATGGGGCAGTCCACCTCCAGCATAAGGACATTAGTTGTTTGTTCCATGTGCCCATTACATTTCTCCAGAAGAAAACGCAGTTGCAGCTGCGTGTCTTCAGCCTGATTTTTATTCTCCTCAGTACAAAACTCCAAACTGTGGTAAAGCTTCTCTTGAAGGGAGGAGAGAGAAAAATAAATGTGCTGGAGGTCTCTACCACATGCTGGAAGAACCATAGTAAGGTCATCAGCAAACTGGGGAGCCTTTGGTAGCCAGGCTGTGACTGTCTCTTCCTCCAAGCAGTACTCATGGAAGCTGAGGAGCAGGGAGAAGGTAGAAAGGGAGGAAGCAGAGGAGTTTGGCTAGTTCTCCAGTGCCATGGAGACAGAGGAGTGATGGAGAGGGACCTCCTTCAGGGTCAGCGTCTCTTTGGGATAGGTAGGAATGAAAGGCACAGACATGCCGCCCTGAAACTCTGCAGCAGCTTTACAGGCTGGGAAGCTCAACTCCACTGTCAGAGTCTGCCAGAGTTTGCAGGACCTCTGCAAAGGGGTGCCAAGAACCTGAAATGCTGTGGTTTTGGCTGATCCTTGGGACTGCAGTGCTCAAGGCTGGGAAGGGCAGGCACAGCTCCAGGCAGAGGCAGCTGTACTGATTCCTCTTATGGATGTCACCTACCCTGTTCCCAGAGTTCTCCTCACTGGATACCCTTGCCCAAGGAAACCTGCCCAGGTTTTCACCTAAGTGTTGTTACAGTGTCTTTACAGAGACATCCTTTAAGCTCACTATATCTCCCTCCAGCCCAAAGGCACTGTGAAAAGCTTTCCACTTTTCAGGCCCCCGATACCATTTCTGGGTGCTGCTCTTGGGCCACCATCCTCCCAATCACCCTGCCTGGCAGCACTGGTTCCCTGGATGGAAACAGGGGACTCATGCCTTGCTTCTCCATCACAGCAGCAACACTCTGCCTAGTCCAGGCTTTTGCTTGGGGTGAGGGGGTTTTGAAGTGGACACTGGTTGCTGCAGCTGCCCATTAACAAGAGGTGGAATCCAGTTGGCTCTATGTGCTGGTGGCAGCTGGGAAGGACACTGCTTTCCCAGCAACTGGCATCTTTCTTGATCAAGAGGACATTGCAATGGCAGTGGCAAATGGCAAAAAGAAAATTAGGGATAGCAGTGGTGCAGCTGAGGGTAAAGCATAAACAAAATCTGCTCTTGCTTTGGGCAGCGTGTCTGCTTCACCCTGCCCAAATAGAGCATCAGGCAGGTGGGTCTGCCCCCATTTTCTCACCACTCCAGCACCTTTGGGAGGCAGAAACTGTTTTTCATCCTGTCTTGTCCTTGTACTGCTGACCCTCTCAGCCTCACATCCAAGCCAGAGTGGATGGAGGAGAGCTCAGCACCTGCAGCACCCCTTGCCCAGGGATGCTTGTGTAGGCAGGCAGCTCTTCCCCACCACCACTGCAATGCTCCCTTCTCCAACCCCCAATACCAGACACCACTGTCCCAGTAGATGCACCTACCTCACAATGCCGGCCAGTTGTGGGTCCTTGGGTTGCACAGAGCCACTCACGGAGACACCAGCCCGGGAAGGCACATAGTAACCTGCTCCCATACACATCGGGGAGCTATGAGCCCCTCCTGCCACAGGCCCCCTCTCCCCCGTCTCACCCCACGCAGCTCCTCATTGCCCTTATTGATGAGTCTTTAATGAGCTTTGAGCTCACGTCCAGTCAAATCAACACCCTGCATGTCGCGGGGGGTGGGGGAGCTGGGTACCCAGAGCCACTGGAAAAACACACGTTGCTGGGAGAGAAGAGGCTCCAAGGGCATGGGCAGGAGGGAGGGCATGAAAACGGGCAAAGGGCCTGGAGCTGAAAAATGAGGGAGGCAGCAGGTGAGTGGGTTGCATGGGGTTGGTTGCACCCATGTTGCCACAGCAGTTCCTGTGAGGATGGCTGCAGCAGTACATCAGAGGCTATAGAATCACAGAATGTCCCATTTTGGAAAGGACCCACGAGGATCATGGAGTCCAACTCCTGTCCCTGCACAGGACAACCCCACAGTTCACACCATGTGTCTGAGGGCTTGTCCAGTCTCTTCTTGAACACTGTCAGACTTGGGGCCATGACACCTCCCTGGGGAGCCTGTTCCAGTGCTCCACCACCCTCTAGGGGAAGAACCTTTTCCTAATGTCCAACCTAAACCTCCCCTGGCACATCTTCCTGCCATTCCCTTGGGTTCTGTCATTGGTCACTAAAGAGAAGAGCTCGGCACTGTGCCCAAATTGTTTGCAGTTGGAGTGGTCTCCAGCTTTGCGAGCAGGCCTGGCTGCAGCCATGTAGAGGATGCAGAAATCTGGCACGGTGGGGAGGTTGGGTCTTTGTCTGTGAGCCTCTCCTGCTTTCACAGAACGCTGCCTGATGCAGCCCTCGCACAATGCCAGGCCTGCAACAGCACAGCCGTGCGAAGGGGGAACAGGGCAGGCAGGGCTCAGGAGGAATCGTTCCAAAGGACCACCACAGTGTCACCAGTCAGGTGCACTACTGGCTGTGGGTCAGGCTTTTGGAGAGGAGGCGGAAGGCAGTGGAAGAGGGATACTTCTGGTTTGAAATGTCAGGTACCAACCAAGCAAAGGAGTCCCATGCGAATGACCAGTTGCTTAGCATGTAAATCCTGTCATTGGCTCTAAAAACGGTTTCCCTTTTCTTTATCTTTCTGGGTCCCAAGACAATTTTCATCCACTGGGAGCACAGAGAAGTCTCTCTCAAAGGCAAGGTGAGGGAGCTGCCAGCTCTTTGAGCACCACCTAATTAGTGGCAGCATTTTCAGAGGTGCAGGGGCAGCAGCCCAAGTAAATTAAAGTATGATTCTGCCCAGAGATGGCCAGCAAAAATGACACCTTCTCACTTACAAGCTCCTCTCTCTGTGTGAAAGCAGAGCTAGTTATGCTTAAATTAGTGACAAAAGTACACTTAGCGGCTTTCAGTGCTGCGAAGACAATGCAGCCCATGACCCCAATTCCCCCTGTACCCCAGCCCATACACAAGGGCTTGCTTCACCCCAGCCATGACCCCACACCTGTTCCCCAGGTGCTCAGGTGGGCTGAAGGGTAATCCTGGTAATCCCTGGTAATCCCACTTATTTTATTCCTTATTAGCAAAACTCACCTACTTTAAAGGTCCCCCATGTCTCCTTAGAGCAGGTAATTGCACCAATAACCTATCACAGCTAAACTTAATGCAGCTCACCTGACAAAGCCCTTAACCCACACTGATGGGAGGGAAAAAGTGCTGCCTTACATCTTTGCTGAGGTTGCTTCTTGTGGTTCCCTCTGTGCTAATATCCTTCCTGTTTAAAGATTGCATTTCAGGCTAAGCGGGCAGTAGAGCAACATGAAGGAAACAGTAAGACTGCTATTTTGGTTATTTTGGCCTTCAGGTAAAGGAGAAAGATGATGGTGCCAGGAAGGTTGGTGAGAGAAAGAGTGGAGAGAGAATATTATTTTTCCTGGGTAAAACCAGGAAGGTTTGAAAGCTGAGCAGGACGGTTGCACACAGGCTGAAGATATCCTGAACAAAAAAGCTTCCTCTCTGAGCTGGAGCAAATTCTGTGAGCTGGAATCCCTTCTAAAAATGAGCTATGGGGCTGAGGGAGCTCCATGATACCTCTCTACCAGTGAACCTGTGTCCCCCACGCCACCTTGTGAGCTTCAGTACCTCTTATGTAGCAGCTAGTAAAGTTGAAAGAGAAGTAAGCTTTATCTGTCTCAGAAATCTTTCCCTTCAACTCTTGTCTGGGATTAAAAAAACATTGGAAATGTTGTGCTGCCCTCAATCCCTAGCACACACATCCTGCATTTATGCGAGCACAGTCTGCACTGGCCAGACCTGCAAGGACAGGGAGCACGTAGTACAGAAGAGGGAGATATTATTGCCCATCACAACATGGAGGTGAGATTCTCCTGTCTCCTGGGGAATGTGCAGACACAATCCTGGATGTGCTGGACTGTGTAGGAGGCTCAGCTCTGTCTTGTCTGACAGACTTGCTTTGCAGCCACCACAGATTCCAAGCCAGGAAAGGGCTTTTTGAATGTAATGCCATGTTACCAGGTCAGATTTGCTTTGGACAAACAAACCAAATTAGAGCAGATACCTGCAGATGGTAGTTTCAGAGGAGAAGCAGCAGCAAAGCCCCTGGCCTCCTTTTGTCAAAAGGAATGAAAATCCAGCTACAGAGATATCATAACTCACTCCTTCCTGAGCACGCTGTGCCTGGCATTAGCCTGTCCATCACTGTTCTCTCTTGGCCTTCAATCTCTCCTCAAGCCCCATTGCTGATGTGACACTTCCTAAAATAAAAAGACAGGGAAAGACAGCAGGAGTTTGCTTGCAGGACGGGTGCAGATCTCAGGCCTGAGGGAATCAGCCTGCTATATGCATTTTCACAGTTCCCCACGCAGTTCTGGCTGAGGAACACCTGAGAAGCACAGTGGATCGGCTGGAAACACCAGGTGCCATAGGCAAAGACATTAACTCCTTTTACTGAAAGCACAGAAAACAATCTCCCTGCTTCATGCACTGCTGGCCTGGACAGAACACTGGCCAGAAAACAGCAATTTCCATCGAAGGGATAAAAACGAATTTGGAAGCAACAAGTGTTTCCTGTACAACATTTGTTGGGTGAGTTAGAGGCAGAAGTGGGTATCAAAGGCACTGAGAAGCAAGAATTTATCTCAGCATCAGTCTGAGCAACCCCTTCCTTTCCCAGAAAAAAAAGGAAAGTAGAACCAAGAAAAGAGATGATATGGATATTTCATCTTTGGCTAGGACTAGACATGAACTGGTAAGCACAAATGAATTTGGGACTATGCGTTCGAAGAGAAAAAGAATTTCTTTGGAAGGGTGGGATTTGGAGCTGTTCTCTTGGTTGTTGTCCATAAACATTCATGAGACTAAATTTTTATTCACCAGTGTGTTCCCAGAAAATGAGAGCTTGGCAGATACTCAGACAAATACTCTCTGGCTTGAGTATTTGCGTTTGAAGCATTTGGGCTGCCACCTCCAAAGCTCTTGGCGGCTTGGAAAGTATCCAGCAAAAGAGCCCAACCCCACCATATAATCTGGGTGAGTAAACACAAGTGCAGAGAGTGTTTTCTGAATAACAGCTATTGGATGCGATGATAGCAGTAAAAGCTGCCAAACAATCAGGCTAGCCATCTCTCGGTTTAAAATTCATTTGCAAAAATCATTAGCACAATCATTGTAAAATAAGCAGAAATATAATCACTTGAGGATAATTTGAAGAGAGGAAGAGGGCTGCACTCACTGAAAAAAGCTACTGGTAGCTGCGAGGCTGCCTGGCTCTGGCTAAGCCCACCAAGTCCACCACATCCAAAGGGAAGCGAAGCTGGCCAGCACAGCAGGTCTGGCAGACATTGCTTTTTTGAGCCCAGTCTAAGGCTTGGCCTTTTCCTCCACAACCTCAGCGATCCTGCCAGCCTGCGGTGGGGTCCAAGATGGCTTGCCTCCTTCCACCCTGAGCAGGCTCAAGCCTCTGCTCCAGTCCACCTCCTGCCACCCTAACCGTCCTCCATAACACAGTGTAGGGAAGCCTTCCCTAGATAGAGATAATGTATAAGACCAGGGTGGGTAAAGCATGACAATTCCCATGCTCAGTCCTCCCAGCTTCCAACCACAGGTGCTAGATGAGACTCCCAGCCCAGAAGACCTGTTGAAATCTCCCTTGGTGGGGTCCAGGGTCACTTCATCAGCAGTGGCTGGGCTGTTAATACCCAGTAACATAATCAGCTCCTACCCTCGCTGGCCTCTTCTCTCCAGGGAAGCTACCAGAACCTGAGGTCCTCCTGCTCCTTGGTACCTTATGTGGTTCCTCCCAGCCAAGGTGGGATGAGCCAGCACTACGGCACAGGGAGAGGTCTTGCCCCACACATTTCTACTTCTTCACAGGCTGCCAGCCACACACCTGGGACACACAGTGTATTTGAAATATCCTTCCCCCAGAAACATGCCCAATAGTTTCCACAGCTAGCACTTTTATTTACAGTTGCCTTCACCCACGGGTCTTAAATCTACGTTTATGCCAATTGCCCCTGCAGCTGCTAGGAGCCCTTGGGAGCAGTTTCATCTTGAGATCACTTGTTTCACAGACTGGGAATTTTTAAATCACTTCCACTGCCAGCAGCACAAACAAAGCAGAACATGGTAGAGGAACAAAAAATGTAAAGGAAATATAGTAAGAACAAAACTGAAAATAAGTACGAGAAAAGGAATTTCCACCCTGGTGGAGATTAAAGGTGACCTGCAAAAGGAAAATAGATCAGGTTGGAGGACTCTTGTTCAAGACTTGCCTACTCATTTTTTTATCCCTCGAATACTCTGGAGACAGGGACAGCTAGTGAGATAATGTCACTGGCGATACCAGCAGTAAGACTTCATCAGCTGTGAAACAGCCAAGTTCTGTTAAGCTCAGTGTTTTTTCCATTGTTTGCCCTGTGCACTTCACCTGAACTCATGTGGCTGAGAAACACCTGGGAGAAAAGCTTCCTTAGCTAAAGATTTATCAGCACTGAACTTACAGTCAGCAGGTGAGACCTGAAGGACCAAAAGTCCTTCAGCACAAAATGAAGAAGATCAGTCTGACAAGTCCTGAGATGCCTTATAGGGGGAGGGGGAATATTAGGTAGAAGAGAAATAAAAGGCCACTAAAAGAAAATCCATGAAATTCACAGAAGTCTCAATGGCATTTTCCCTACTCTTTCTTTGAACGAAGGGCCTTCACCTCCTGTTTCCTTCAGTAGAGTATTTCTAGGTGTATGAACAATTTTTCCATTTAATTTAAATAAATAGGATTGTATATATGGAAGTTTCTGAGAGGACAAGAACACACAGGATAGCCCACCTATGCTTTTGTTAACAGCTAAAGCACAGTGAAAGCTCAGACCTCTGCAATGTCATAGTATCTCCTTCCTCAGCCATGTCAAAGCTCGTGCTGGCACTTGAGGATGTCCCATACCCATGGGTAGCCCAGCCCATTCTGGGCTATGGCACGTCACTGCGACACAGATGCAGTTTGTTGCTGGGCAAAGCCAGACCTGCTTTGCCCTTTCAAAAAGTGTGAGGTTTAATTACTAGTACCTGCCTCCCAGGAGCTGCCTGAAAGCTCTCGAGCTGATTGCTGGTTAGATTAAAGCACTGGCAAAGGTATGGCACCTGCCTATGAGCTTTTGGCATTCTCCAAAGATGCTCCAAATGCAGGAGTCCCCACACTGCAAGCATGCCTGGGGTCTGAGTGACACAGGGACAGTGGTGTTCCCAGGGGTCCTGAGAAGGCCCAGGAGGCCATGCACTAGTGGTGTCCATGGTGGGATTTGAGAGTGAACTCTTAGCACAGCAGAGTCTCCTCTTTCCCCCACCTTTCCAGCCATCTCCCCTGCCATATGGGTATCTGAGTGAAACTGGAGAGACCTGGGTGTCCAATGTCTCTGTGATGTGCACCTCCTGGCCAGCACATCAAACAAGGGTCTTGAGGCCCCAGGAACCAGAAGCAAGAGCTGTCACAAACACCAGCCATGGGCTTTCTGCATGGAGAAGGGCTTCTGGTAGGACTTGTCTGACAGCAGGGTTGCAGTACCTACCCACTGTAGGGAGCTCTCTTAGGTCTTCTCTACCCATAAGCAACCAGTGTTGCCCATCTGACTCAAAACCAGTTAGGCTAAATAAAACCAGAGCACCCACTTTGCAAATATAGTTATTGCAGTTTAAAGACCTTTTGGGTGATAGGTGGACATAGTCACATTTATTAAACTGTGCCTGTGTCTCCTGGTTGTTTTGATAAATGCGATTAAAAAACCTGAATCTTTCTATCAGTGAAACTGCTCTCACAGGGGACTGTGATGATTTAGCTCTGTTGCTTCTAATCCATCCAAAGCAGTGCAAAAAGGAAAGCTGTGTTCAAGTTAGCTCAAACTCGATCCTGATGGACTTAATATAAATTTAAATTAGTGTGAATGGAACATAAATAGAAGTGTCCTCACATACTTTGGAAGATTTAACTGAAATCACATACTGTGTTAAACTACCCTAACTTTAAAGTAAATGTGCCCTTAGGTCTAGTTACATCATTAATATAACTCTGCCAGGAAAGTGGATGATTTTTCCCTTCTTATTGAGGCTTATGCTGATAAAAGCTTGAGGTAGGTGCTTTAAATCAGCATAAGTACAGTTATACTGATGGAGCTTATGCCACTTCCAAGTACCACTGTATGGCAATGCTCTCCTACAGGGAGAAGAGGCCTTATTGCACTGCTGTGTTTGACCTCAAAAGCACAGGGGTGTGAAGAAAAAAGTGATACGTGTGGAGGAAAAAGAGGACAGATGTTGATACGAGGTGCAAGCCAGGCAAAACTAACAAGAGAAGCAGAATAACCACTGCCCAGTACAGGTACCTCATCATGGAAATATGAAAGAGGAGGAGGAAGAGCAAAGACTCGGCCCCTCTGTGAGGTGCCAGGCAGGTGCAATCTCATTTATACGCCATGGAAAGGGATGGTGCCTGCCTTGTGTGCAGTGCTGTGCCCACACGAGTGCAAGCAGGATGGACAGGGCAGAGCCAGCCTGGGTGAGAGAAAATGTTTCCAGCCTGCAGCCTTGCTGCTGCTTGCCCATGTGATGATGCTCACAACCAAAATGAGCCCTTGTTTGCAGCAAGCGCATTTCACCCCCCAGGGGATTTGCTTCTATTGATAGAATTGGATGGTGGGAAATTGCTTTGCTGTCGTTCGATGGGCCTTATGTCAGAACATCTGAGGGACTTTGGCCAGAACAACCCGAAGGTGCTGCTGACACCACTGCCCAGGGTCAATACAACACCCTTCCCTTCCTTCCAGAGCACGAAGAAAATTTGGGAAGTTTTACCAAGATTACAAATTACCCCTACTCATAGTCAAGGACTGGAGACTCACAAACTGGAAATACTGGCAGCAATGTATTTACTCACTGGTCTCTGTCACAACGTGGACTTTGGTGGTGTGATTAAGCTACAAAAAAATACTAAAGCATAATTGTCCCTCAGATGACCTGGCACACGTGCACCCACATGGAGATGCACAACATCTCAGATAAGCATGTCCAACCTTCTGAAGGTGACTGACTCCCTTTTGTCCTTCTCCTCTTCACATGAAGACCCATGGGAGCCCAAGGGCCAAAGAGCAAAGGTTTTGCTGCCATCCCTCTGGCCATGGGCTGTGACAGCTGCCTGGAGAGACCCTCCCAGAAGTACCCACACAGGTCAGTGCTCCCCTACCCTTCTTTAATAAAGCCCAACTCCAGCTGCCTGGAGACCAGGGAAGCAGGAAAGTGGGACTGAGCTTGACTACCCCCAAATACAGCAGAAATGCCACCGCTGTCTTGAACTGCAAAAGAGGCTGGGTTGGGGTTCATATTGAAAACTACATTATGTAAAATGTTAGGCAATTTTAGACACCAAATAACTTTAAAAAGCTGTATCTTTTAGCTGCTGGCTAAGGCAGGTAGCTCATTAATTAATTCTTGGAATTTTCCAATCTTCTCACTGTAAAATCAATATGTTCTTAAAGTGCTCAAATATCCTCCACACACACAGGCTATGAAAAAACTACCTGTGCCTGAACAGCACTGCTTGCCCATGTGGAGACATGCTCCCGCACTTGGGCTCCTGGACAAGGAGGTTATGGGACAGGACCACTGGTGCTTGGCCCAGGCTCTGGTTCTACTTGGCCAGTACTTTACTCTTTACCTAAGCAGTAGGTTTAAAGCTGAGTCTTACAAAAGCAGTTGGGATTGGGAGAGCTCGGTGCTGTCAACAGGACAGACATCCATGGGGCAGGATGGCAGGGGTCATGGGAGAGAGGATTCCACCGCCATCCCCCTGTAACATGACTGATGTACATGTCACACCAGTGCCAACGGGAGCCAAAGTCCCCTGGCCTGCCTGGAGAATTCATACCTCGTCCAAAAGCATGACACAGAAAACTAACACTGCCTAGGCACATTTTCCCCAAAGTTATGAGATTAAACCCCAGAACTGGGCCAGTTCCCATTGCCAGGATGCCCCCCACCACCCTGAAGAGACTAACCCAGGGTTTCTGGTTTACACCTCTGTGCCTTGCCACAAATGGGATTTTTGTTCAAAGCTCCCTGCTTCCAGATAGCCTGGTTGAGAAATACCAGGCTCCAGCGCTCAGGCCACCCCTACTTCAAAGCTAGAGATGAGGAAGGCTCATGTTGCACGATACCACCATGGCCTTTCTCCAGGATGTGGGAAAGCAACAGTTTGCTTTTTTCTTTGGGGGTGGGTTTATTCCTCCATGAGAAAAAGAAGCTTGTTACATCTCCTGCTGAAATACGAGGTCAATAAAGGCACCAGACTGCCTATAATCACTTATCCTCCTTCAGTGACTGCTGTCTCCACCATAGCACAACAAAAGCCTCACACTTGATAGACCATATTTTGGAAAAGTCTGGTGGCCACTGGCAAATAACAAACCAGAGTGAGCATGCTTTTAGTCCAGAGCATCCAGCCTAGACAGCCAGTGTGGTAAAGCTCCCCGTCCTGGCTGTAACCCAGGCTGGGCAAGAAATTATGCTACAGCCTGGAAAAAAAAAATATAAAATTAAAAAAAAAAAATAAAATAAATAAAGAGGTTGCATTTCACAACATGGTCTTGGCATTTCACCAAAAGCAAGACAGGACCAGGTCGCCCGCGATTGGCTTTGCACAGCCATTGCAAACATTTCTCTCTGGGAATCCCTTTCCTTTCCACATAGCTTTCCAAGCACAGGCTTGACAAACCAGAACAGACAGCTCTGAAAATAAATGTCCTCCTTTGCAGAGACAGTCATGGACTCAAAACAGAGCCAGGATTATGCTCCAAGAGCAGTCAAGGGGGTGGAACTTATTGTGGGTTTCAAAACCAAACAAAGCAAAACAAACTCCCCACTGCCTCCACAAGTGCTGTTAGACACATTTTTTCTCTTCTCTGGGCTCCAGCAAGAGATTCAGGAATAAAATCTTCGATGCCCCAGCCCCTCCCTGCAGCCTTGCAGAGGGAGCTGGTTGGCAGCATATACACATCTCCTCGGCCCCTCAGGTCTCAAATTTTATTCCTGACTTTTTGAAAGCTTATATTATCTTCTCCTTTGATGAACATTACTGCCCTCTTACCCTGTTCAAGCCCTGATTAGCTAATTAGCAACGGGTGACCATACAAAAGAGTGAGTAACCTAATAAAGGAGAGAACAGCAAGATAACCTGATACTCATGACTGCAGACTGCTCCCTTTTTCCTGGTCCTTGTTTTCTGGGCACCCAAGTCACTTGCCTACCATCTCATATTTCTACCTGGGCAAGCCCCATCTCCCTTCAAGACCAGGAAAGCACCTCACCAAGCTCCTCCTGCCAAACACAAGGGAAGATAAAGCTCTGGAAAGTCCCCAAATGCAAGCACAAACCACAAAACCCCTGCAGATCACCCACGACTCACACAAGGCAAATGTGACCCAAGATCTGAGAAACTAGCCTCCCCTCCTCTTCTAAAGGTTTTCACAAACAAAAATACCCCATTTCCTCCAGCTCAGTCCCTAATGTCCTTTGTTCTCTCCTGACCCTTGGCAAGGTGCGATAAATGCACATGATCAAGGGAAAATCAAGAGCTTTGCTCAGGACAGAGCTGTGGCCCCAATCCTTGGTAGCTAACCCCTGTGCTAGGGCTATCATGGGCATAGCTTCTCTCCATCCAAAAAATCTAAGGTGAAGACTGGAGGGAGGGCACAGCAGCATCTCCAGCTCATTGAAAGCTACAGTAGGTCACTGTCCTTTGCCTGACTGCTACCATGGTCACTGGGGGCAGAGGCAGGTTGGAGAGCTGAGCTCCTCCCAAGATGAAATGCCACTGCAATTCTCCTCCCCTCAGAAAACTATGGAGTCGTGAAAACTGAAGATCTCCTGATAATGAAAAGAAATACATATTACTTCACGCTTGACAAAGGTAGAAGTGCAAGAATTTCTATAAAGAGTCTTCCAGAGCCTGGATGCACCCTCCAGGGCCAGGATGGAAAGAGCTCCTCAGCCAGCTGCAGGCCCAGGGCTGTGCCAAGGACAACCCAGTGTCTCCCTGCCTAACCTACACAGGCTGAAGCAGCCCAGCCAGACCAGGGATCACCTTCATTCACGTGAAGATCTAAGGGAAGAAGCTCAAGAATGACACATTTCTTTTGGGGAAAAATAAACTTGCCAAAGGGCTTGTTTGGTGCATACAGGGATGGATACAACCTCTCTGGCTGTGAGGGTGGATGAGGGGTGGGGAGAGCGTGGCAAGCTAATAACTCTTAATAACTTGTTTGACTTGTTTGCCATTTGTTTTATCTTTCTTGCTTGCTTCAAATTTTGTCTGGTACAAGTTTTAAGCTATTGTTTCCTTCTCCTTTTTTTTTCATTTGGCGCTGTTGAAGGAAGAAGGGAGGGAAGGCTGAAACAGAGGGAACAGGAGAAATGGGAAGGGAAGAAGCAGAGAATGAAGAAAGGAGAAGGAAAATACAAGACCTTTTGACTTGATTTCTTTTGTAACTATTTTTCTTGGCTTTCCTTTCTGGAGAGGAGGGTGAAAATGGCCTTTTTAATGAAAAAAAAAAAAAACCTGAAAACCCAGAAGCGGTAATTAGATGCTTGACAGATGTCTGTTCTCACTTCTATATATACTGTTTTTCCTCCAACCAGGAGGAGCAGCACAGTATAGCCACCTTATAACCTCTCTTGGACTTCAGCTTCAAATACATTACGTCTTGGCCTCTATCAACAATTGCAAGGAGAAAAATATCTCTCCCTCATTTCCATACCATCCCTTCAGTAGTATATTACCCACTGGTGGTACATGGAAAGGGAACAGCTTCCCATCAGATAGACTCACAAGTTTCCCAAAGTGCTTGCTTCCAGAGGCTGATGGAAACCTGTCAGATCTGTTGTATTCATTCAGCAGCACATGAGACGTTTCTATCAGGTCAGCAAACCATGACCTGGTCTCTCACCACGCCTGCATGCTGGGGGTCTCATAGCAAAAGACTTGGTGGCATTCTTCCTCGTTTACCCCAGCTGGATGTACCTGGGTCACTGAGCTTCCCCTTAAACTTCCTGAGACATTGCTAATCCCAGCCAAAGTGCTTGGATGAAATTTCCTGATCCTGGGAATTTTCTAAGTGCTTTCAATGGGGACAGCAATACCTCCTCTGGCTTCATTTAAATATGCAGCTTCCTGGCACAGGTGAGACACTACTATTAGATTATACATAAGCAACAGAAGAATCGGTTTGTGCAGTATTTATTTTCAATAACACAGCCTCATATTTGTGTTCAAAAAGCGATTTATTTCTACCTAGGATTTTTGCAGTGTTCTCGGAGTAGGAGTAAACACACCTCCACGGCTTCTCTGGCAGTACAACACCACCTTACATCCTAAAGGCGTGGCAGCAGGAGAAAAGGGGTTAAATGTCCTACCAAAGGGCCATACAAGAAATCTGTGGTAATGCCTGAGACTGAATCTGGATGGCAAGTCCCAGTCCTTCAACTTTCTTTTTTGTTGCTTGAAGAAGAGATGGCAGCTTTTCTTCTCAAAACCAATACCACCATTTTGACCACAGGTACTGTCAAGGCAGCTGCAGCCCATGCCTGAAATCAAACCTCTTGTGCCCAGAGGCAGCTGCAGAGCAAGCACCTGGGGGACACCCAGCACCCCCCAGGGATGGTGATTTCTCCAGCTGATCAGGCTGTGCCACCGTGGCGCAGCTGCTCCTTGGTGGCAGCCACTGGATTTTGGTCCGGCTGCATGTGGAGACCTGCTGCAGGGAGCTGCTCCCCCCGCCAAATCGTGAGCAGCTCTGCTGAGAGGGAGAGGAAGAAACACCAAAATACTTACCATGAGGCCTGGCTGCAAGCCTCTGGATGTTAAGCTCTGCACACGACTATTACCGCAAGGTGACATTTAGCTCTTTAAAGATATAAAAATAAAATAACTGGCATCTTGTGTGGTGCTGCAGTCCTTTGCAGGGAACGAGACTGAGGTTTGCCAGCTATCTCTACCTTTTGCAGTAAATAATCTCCAATCAAACAATAACATCCCAGAGAGGCACAAATTTTGATACTTGACTTTCAGTGTTCATTTCGCCAACAGTTTTTAGTTTTTAAAGGAAAAGGAAATTAAAGGGGGAAAGATTGCCCTATGCTAATTCACCAGTTAAACTCACAGGAAACTGCAACAGATAAGGTTCCCATAGCAATTGGAATAGGTACCGCATTGCACAGATGAGGCCCGATTTTCCTGCTTACTTTCAGTGCTTCTGGTTTATCTCCACAAAACACAGGGAAAAGCAATTACTTGGAACAAGGGAAAGAAGCTTGTGACATCTCTGATTCTTTTTAATGGCCATTCTCTGGTGTGGTTTGATGCACCACTATTGCAACACAGACATGCACCAGAGCGTGTACCCCCAACCACAGCAAAGCTCCTGGGGAGGATCCTGCCACTGGTTTTTCCTGTGATCTTAAATGTGAAATTCTGATAGGCACTCAAGCAGGTTTTGGCAGAGAGTTTTACAGCCCCAGCCTCCACAGGACAGAGTTGTGTGGCATCTCACCAAACGCCACATCCGAGCGCAATTCCTCCCAGACATCGCCTCACGTTCATGACTACGCTGGCAAAAAGAGACCTTTAAATCGACATAATCTGCTTCCAGTGATCCCATCTTACCTATTAATTATCACTTTATCTTGCCTGAGCTTATGATTATTATGCCCAATTATGTCTTCCTCATCCCCTGAGCAGTCATCTGCAGCAAAGCTGAGGGAACACAATCCTTCCCCCACCCTCACCCCAAAGCTACTCTCCACCACAGAATCAGGACCATCAACTCCTTCATTAATTCCTCTACAAAATGCCCCAGCAGTGCAGTTAAATTCGTAGGCGTGCAGTCCCCAGGGTCTCATTTCTTCCTGCTGTGCTGCAGCTCATTTTTTTACCAGCTGCTCTGTGACTTTTCCTGCGCTCCATGAATTTTCTGAAAGAATTGTCAAATATTCAGCTGTTTCACTCTCAGATGCATGGGCCATGTAGTTTTGACCAAGAGTGAGTCCACTAGATAGTTATTCCCTTTCCATCCTGAGATCTGCCTTGAGATCCATCATCAAAAACCATGATTGCATTGAGTAGCCTGTCACTCTCTTCCTTTTCAGTGACAACTGAAGCTGTAAGTACTAACACTGCAGCCTTCTTTTATCATTGCCTGTGATATGTTCCTGGCTCCATCTCCCTTGTACAGAGGTGACCTAGCAATGCACTTGCCTTTGTCATCCTCTAGCTTCTTATGTACTTCTGAACCACCTTACTTATTCCCTGTGCTAACACCCCATTGTTTTGTGCCTTTGCATCCCGAACTTTGCTACTGTACACACCTTTATTCTCTGCCCTCTCTCACCACTGTGTTTTCCTTTCCTCCTCCCCACATGACCGCGCTTTTTTTTCCTTTCTTTTCTTTTTTTTTTTTTTTTTTGTTTTTTGTTAATACATTGTTTGTCTCTTCCCCACCAGTGTCAGCACTGGAGGACACTTCCGACAAAAGTGTCTTGCTCTCTCCTCAGCTGCTAACAGGGAATGTTATCCCCAGGATATTGACAGAAACGCTGTCCCTGGTGTGTGCAACCAGCTGGCTGAAAGGAGAGGGTGTCCCAGATGCTTCTGTCTCAGATGCGAAGGAGAGAAGGGAAGAACCCAGGAGAGAAAAGAAATCACTTTAGGGACGAGAGAGCAAATCAGTCTGGGGTATGGAGGAGACATCTCCAGTGCTTTAGAAGTGAGTTTCTCTCTCTGTGATGCTGATCACCTCCTGGACCGGAGGGGACCATCCCTTGCTCTTCAGTTCAGACAGGCCAACCATGTGCTTTTTTGGCTGCGGCAGATCCTCCGCTGGGGAAATCAGCTGTGTCAGCCGCTGCAGAGATGAAGTCTCCGTTAATTAAGCTGAGAAACAGACACCCAATAGTAAGCCACAACCATTGCTGAGGGCAAAGGCATCTTAGAGAGCTGGTGCTCCCAGCTCCCCGTTCCTCTCTTGCCAAAGGGCTGTGAAAGGGAGAGAAAAGAGAGCAGGCTCACATGAACTGCTCTCAGTGACAACTAGTCCACCTCTGGGCTCAAACCCAGGCCATGGACTGACCACCTGACATACAGGGCTCCTCATAGACATGTTTCTGGGAGGAAGAATGCTAGAGATTGGCCCACAGTTATTTTCTGTAGCTATGGAAAAGCACCATAAAGCCCTTTTTCCTCCCTATGCCAAGTAGCCATGGTTCCTGCTGACTTTGGTGGGAGCTGTGGAGCTTTCCAAATGGTCTGACCATGAGAAAGTGCTGGGCATCTCCTGCTATGGTCCAAAGTAGGATGGCAGTTGACACCTACCTCAGTGGCACTTCCCTGGTAAAGCCATCCCCCAGTAGACTGGTTCCTGCCCCCAAGCCATTCCAGCTCCCCTCTTCCACCCAGATAAACTGTGACAGTGCAGGCAGGGGATGTGGGGCAGCTGCCTGCCCTTAGCTCCCCCACCTTCTGCAATGCAGTGGTGTTGCAGGCTGTTCCACACACACATACCTTGTGTTATGTGTCAGTTTCGGGGAATTTGTTCTTGAAAAAAGCAAAGAACTTGGAGCTCTTTGGGCAAAAGGTGCTGACCCTCAGAGACACCTGCTGTGAATTCCTGGTCTTTCTCATCCCGTTTTTGAAGCCGCTCTAATGCCACACACCTTCCTGAGTGTTCAGTCTACGCCCAAAGCCAAGTAACACATGATGTCCTATGGCGACAGGCTGAGAGAGTTGGGATTGTTCAGCCTGGAGAAGTGTCTGGGGAGACCTCATTGTGGCCTTTCAGTACTTAAAAGAGGCTTGTAAGATGGGGACAGACTTTTTAGAAGGGCCTGTTGCAATAGGACAAGGGGTAATGGTTTTAAACTAAAAGAGACGAGATTTGGGTTAGACATGAGGAAGAATTTTTTTACAATGAGGGTGGTGAAACCCTGGCCCAGGTTGCCCAGAGAGGTGGTAGATGTCCCATCCCTGGAGACTTTCAAGGATGGGGCTCTGAGCAACCTGATCTAGTTGAAGATGTCCCTGCTCATGGCAGGGGGCTGGACTAGATGAGCTTTGAAGGTCCCTTCCAACACAAACTATTCTATGATGTCCTGCAGCCACCTGCCCAGCTCTATAGGCCAGCCTATAATTTCCCTGCTGAAAACTGACTTTCACAGTTACTTTTTCCATTACAAGCTGTTTGGGCCAGCACATGCTCCTTCCTTGCAGAGTGCAGCACAAGCAGAGCAGGCAATTCATCCATGACTCGTTGGATCAATTTCAGTGTTTCCACTCCTTGTGAAGTGCCTGCCAGAATTTTCGATTTTGCTCATTTATTCAAAACTAATGGCGCCATGATTTCTGAAATTTGCCTTAGCCTGCAGCTGCTCTGTGAGCAGTTCATGGCAAGTTTTCAGTCTTTGGAGCTTGAGTTGTCTTAATCAGACACATTAGGAAACAACATTTGTGTTTCTTGGTCAGTCAAGTGTAATGAGAGGAAACAGTTTGTTGCAGTGACTGCTCATGATTGCCAATTAGAAACTTGCTTTCAGTGAATGGTTTGCAATATTCAGTTGAAAGGCACTGTTCCTGGAAGCAACCGTGTCAGGAAATTAATTCACCACATTTCTGAGGTGTGACTGGAAAATAGGAACAGGTATATTTTGAGAAAACCTGTTTTCGAAACAGGAGCAAATATTACAGTTCAAGTTAACCACATGATAACTCCTGTCTCCTGAATCAGTCCAGGCTTAGCAGTGATTCCTTCCTACATGACTAAACCACAACCTTGAAAGTTTCTTCATACTGATATGAATGAAAAGTCCCTGGAAATTACAATGAATATCAAATAGGAAAACCCTCAATCTTAAATTGTCATTAACACTACTCAGAGTAGCATTTCAGTCCAAGGGCTCAAAGCGCTTTGCAACAAGTGAGCAATAGTTCTTGTTTAGCAGGCAGGACATTCAGGAAATTACTTCACTGACAGCTCCAGGTTCTCATTTAGACATCTGAAACCTCTGAGCTGTGGGCAGTCAGACACATTGTCAGCCACCCAGTCAAAGTCTTCAAACTGCCCATGGGAAAGGATAGATGCATTACCACTACATGGCCTGGAGGACAGGAGAGGGCTTTAAGAGTCAGGACTCAAGATCTGAACTTGTAGCAAATCATATCAGAGCACCTTGGCGCAAGATTCACCTGGAGTTCCTCATACTGGGAGGTGTAGAGCTCCCAGCTCCCTTCCAACCTTGTCATCTCTTTATGGTCACCAATGACAGCCAGGAGGCCCAAAGGCCAAAGGCAGCTAAATGGGAATTATTTCATAGCATCATACTTCTCCAGCTACCTGCCTGCATGTCTTATGCCCCTCTCACTGTGTCACTGAAGGCTTTCATCGCTACCATTCCTGTCTGGGCATTACACTTATCTTCTCCTCGAGCCTGAGATGGGTATTAGCCAGCTCTGCCACAACTCCCTACTAAGTCCCATCTCCCAGTCAGCAAATAAGAGCCCCCGTGGGCACAAATTCACCTTCCCTGAGGCAATGGAGCCAACAAGAACATCTTACACCCAGCCCATCCCTGGCTGTGTTGGCCCTGCAGGGTCTCTCTCCCCATGACCCTACAACATGGTGGTCATACCTACACCACAGCCACAGGGATGCTCTTGTTCACCTGCTCCCCTTGCCACAACCAGTCACAGATGAGCCTACAGTCAGTGGGGATGGGGAAGGACCAGAAGGGAAATTGTGCAGAAATTTATATGCACTGTACATCACTCAGTTCTTTCTCCACGGGTCAGGTGGGGTATCATCCCCATGACACCACCTTCCTAGACACAGTTCTTCCTAGGACAAGATGTGTACAAGTGAAAGAGGACAGGCTTGGGCATGGCACTGGGTAAACCTTTACAGCTCTGTGAGCATGTCCTCTTCAATAACCATGGGTAATCTCTTCAAAGAAAATAACATAGTCCTGATCCAGGACTAAAAGAGGAACAGGGACAAGAAGGAAAAACAGATCCTGGTTTTGCCCCTGGTTTGCTCTGGCTTCAGTCAGTAACAGAAGAGGAAGCAAAGGTGGTGGCATGCCATCTTTACTTACATGACAAGTGGGACAACCTGAACCATAAACCAAATCAATCAGCCTGTGGCCTCAGGTAGCCCATACTGAGAGGGTCCTCTGCCACCCAGTGGAGCCAGTGTTAGAGATGCTCTTGCATATGCCCACATGTGCACTGGGCATGGTGGTGCAACATCTCATGGAAGACTCTGAACATTTGATGATTACCTTGGGAGCCATACTGAGATTCTTCAATCCCTCCAAATTGCCAACAAGACCTACAGGGAATTCTGGGGAAGGGCCACCATCACCCTCCCTTGCATTAGAGAAGAAATGTGGCATGTATGTCTTCCCTGGGGACCTTTCCCACGAGACATCTGGGCGAAGCAGCAGCAACTTGCCCAGTGACCACAATCGCCATACCTGCTTCAGGGGTCCTTTGGTTTTCAGGAGGATGAAGATGGCGTAGAGAGGAATGCAGACCATGGAGGAGAGTGCCATCAGCCAGCCAATCACGTAGCCCCAGGGTGGGTACACGTAGGTATTGTTGTATTTCAAAGGTGTGTACTTGATCAGGGAGAACAGGAAGACGGCCTGAGGAGCAGAAAATGGAGACATAGCCAGAGCAAAGGGAGCAGCCAAGCAGGGACACCTGGCCACTCTGTAGGCACCAGCTGGGTGGCAATGAGCGTGCTGTCTCACATGAGCTAGCATGGACCTTGCTTGTTGCAGTGAGGTGAGCTTGGTACATGCTGTGGCAGATGAACACCCCCCTCTCCCTCCCCGCCCCTTCCTTGGATATGGAAGGCGCAGGCACATCTCCCTCTCCCTCAACACTTCCTCTCTCCCCCACCTCTCCTGCAATGGGAGTAACAGCTTCTTTTGTTTGACCCCAGAGCCCATTTGCCAGGGATGTTAAAAGAGAGGAGGAGGGGGCGCAGAGGCATCAAGGAACCGCTGGGCGCCCACAGCCAGAGTCGGGGGGGTGCTGAGAAGTTTCAGGGCACCCCACAGCCAGAGTGGGGGTGCAGAGAAGCTTCTGGAATGCCCACAGTCAGATCTGACTTGGGTATATAAACAGGACCCTCACTGCCGAGGCATGTGCTTGGCCTGTCCTCTTGGAGCACGGGCCAAATGCTGCCGCCGAGAGCCCACCGCTTAGGCAGGATCACTGCCTAAGGTAACCTCCTGTGACTGGGATTGCTTCACCGAGCTGTGTGGGTGAGTGATAAACTTCTCAATATTTCCTCGCAGGATTGAGGGTGTTGTTTTTCCTCACTTAGGCAAAGTGAGGATATTCCATGCCTAAATATGAGCACGTGTATTTGTTTCCTGGAGTCAGGGACAGCTCTGGCCGTTTTTGGTGAGCCACATGTATGCACACTGTGGACCTCCATTGTTATTATTTGCTGCACCCCAATAACTTCCTCAGCTGATACTCGAACCTGTATTTACATTACTGGAGAGCTAAAACCACTTTCTTTACTGGTTAATCTGCCACACCATTTTGACCAGAATAAAAGTTTGGTTTGAACCCTGTTGTCCACCTAAAACTAACTTTGGGGTGCCTCCATGACACATGCCAACTGGACAAGGAGTTATCTCAGAGAGAGGGCCAGGTTTCTCCACAGTGTAAAGCCTTTGGGCTTCCTAAGGGTTCAACCTAAGCAAAGCCAGCAGCAGCTTTGAGGGTCTAGCGACACTGAGACTGCAATTTATTCATATCAAAGTCAGGAGTTAGTGCTGTCCCTAGCAGAAGCCCTCCAGAAGTACCACACAGGCACAGCTTTACCCCTCTTGGGGCTCTCTAGCTGATGATTTGGGCTTCATCAAGCCTGGCTTGAAAATTTCACTGATATTCAACTCCTGCTGGAACCTGAAGACAAAGGACTAGAAATCTTTTGTAAGCTGTAGCTATAGATCCCATCTGTGTCTCGACTGAGATCGAAGAAAACAACTCTAAACATCAAATGAAGGAGCAGAATTTGGCTCAGAAAGCATGTAGAAGTCAGTCAAGCAAGACTGGACATAGATTCAAAACAGGCAAGAACTTGCCTGACTTAGGGTACATTTTCTTTAAATACAGTTGTCACAGGAGTTCTAAAAGATATTTAATAACACAGGAAGCAAATGGCCATGGGAAGATATTTCTGAGCCACGGGAGATCACAGGAACACAGGCTGAAGCAAGCCTTTCAGAACAGCATAATTCTTATTGGTCTTCTACTCAAAAGTAATTTGATCAAACCTCTCCAGACTTTGAGGATACATTTCCCTTTGCCTTCATGGTAAACAAATGGCTTTTCAGGCTCAATTAATTTTTAGACAAAATATAAGGTTTTACAAAGGAAATAAATTGCCACCTCAGCTATGGACAAGCTTCTGCTTTTCCATAGCAGTTTGCAAAACTTACAGCAGCACCTTGAAGACAAATCAGCCTTTTCTACTGAGAACCCATGGACTCAGAATAATATGGCATATTGCCATAATTGCACTTACCAAGCACATACCCGGGGTTATCACCAGCCAGCATATCTTGATCAAGGGCCATGGTCGAAAACCAATCATGTCCTCAATGTTGTCATAGAAGCGGTTGGCACCTTGGTCACCAGCCAGTACAGAGACAAAGTCAGAGGTCAGATCATTGTTGTTTCCTTCAACCACTACTCACATAAGATCCCCACTTTCTTTATCCTCAGTATTTACTCCTGGCAAAAACACCGTTATTTCAATAATATAGCACCAGGTAACAGGCTTTTCTGTCATTGAAAAGACTGATCTGTGGCTAAATACAGATGGAGGTTTTTAACTTCAGCCCTAAGTTATCAGAAAGGTTAATGTAGAAGACATGCCCTGTCCCTCAGAGAGCAGCCAGTAAGAGCTGGCGAGGAATGGCACAAGGCAAGGAGGGGTGCCTGGTTTACAGGTCAGCAAGGGAAAGCTCTTGCAGGTCGAGCACATGGGACTGTGTGAGCCCAGAGTGTTGGAAGAAAGAGAGTGGGGGACACCAAACAAACCCCTCTCTTTGTAACCAGATTGGCACACCAGAGAAGTCATGTCAAGAATCCCTATTGAATTAGCCATTTCCAATGTCATCAAGAGCCTGCTTTCCACAGAATACGTTATTTTTGGCCTACACCCAGAAGATCTGTTAACCCACACTCTGCTGGAAACCAAATCTTCCATCTGCAAGCATTGCTGTACTGCCCAACGGGAGGTGTCCTGTGGGTACCTGATCTCCATCTCCTCTCATTCATTTCACTTAATAGATTATGTTGTTCCCAGTAAATGCTGCCCACCTGAAGAGCACCTAAAAGTCCTACCACTGGCCAGACCCTATCCATTGACTCTTCCCAACCCAAAGCACAAAGAGGAAATGTATGCAATGTTATATAGAGGAGAGGGCATAATGCAGATGGACTTCAGCAGACCTTGCAGTAACCTCTAGGATGTCTTAAAGGTGCAAGAGCCTAACGTTGGACAAAAAGAGATGTTAAAAGAAGAATAACCAAAAAGTCATTCATAAGATGCCCTAACTTCTTCCTAACTAGAGCCAGCCAGAGGTAATATATCAGACTGCCTCAGGTGAAATAGAGCTGCTATATGAAACAAAAAATGTAGCTAGCTTGTCCATAGAAAGGGTTACCAGTTAAGCACCTCTGGGATGAAATAATGCCAAGTTTATCTTATTGATGTTTAATCACAGTGCTTAGCTGATAAAGGAGTCTGCCTTTAGGAGTGTTCATCCCACTGTGAACTCAAGGTTGTGCCACAGGTCCCACCTGCGAGTCTGATGAGACTTTGCTTTTTGCATCTTAACACCAGAAGGCTGGGCTGGGCAAAATATAAGCCTAGAGGACTGGCTGCCCTTAGAAGTGTTTGGGATTTGGTGACTTTTATTTTGGTTTATGTTTTTTATGTCTTAGAATTAATTTCCCATATTATGTTTCCTTTAAATATATGAATTCTACAAAACTATTTTATGTATGCTTTTCTTTTTCATAGCTCTTTGCAATATTTTATATAGCCCATGACTAATGTTTGCAGGAAAGCTCTTTTAAACCCAGCTTTTTGAAGTATTTAGTCTGGGGAGGCGGGGTGAGCAGGTTCTTTGAACACCTCATGATTCCCATCTTGAGTTGTGAAGTTAACAAGTAGCCTCAAGCAGAGACAACAAGCTGTGGCATATCAAGGGACACGCAGCTTTGTGTGGGAGCCCAACCTACACCAGAGAAGAGAGCCCTAAAACTTCCAAGCTGTAAATATCATGAGGCTTCTGACAGCATTTCTGAAAAATATACAGGGAATAAAAGAGAGATGGTATAAAGAAATTCTCTTGCCAAAATGCCAAAATCTCCTGCAGGGTGAAAAAAAGCAGAGACGCGACTCGGCATTTAGAATATGAATATATCATGGTCTCTTATACCATACAGTGTTTCTACAGAAACACCCCATGATGTCAAACATATGACAGATAGATTAATTCATAATGCAACTTTGTGGAAGCCGCAATTTCACCACAAATTTGAGTCTAGCATCTAGGGGAAGAGACATAGCAATTTAAGAAATACAAAGGTGCTAAACAAAAAGAAAGACAGAGCAGACATCCACCCTTCACTGAGAAAACAACCCAAAACTTAAGTTGTTAGTTACAGTGTGCCTCCACCTGTTCTTATTCCTGTTCTCTGTAGTGCAAATATCAGGTCCTGTATTTCCATGGCCACTGTAGCAGTCCGTAGGTGAAGTGATGAAACACAATGGGACCTGACATGAATGTCCTTAGAGAGAATATGAACAGGAGGTTTTACATGTTCTGCCTTTCATAGGCAGATGAAAAAGTAATCAAGCTTAAGAAGTCATCAGTTCAATCACTTGGCATTGGCTTTTTGAGCAAATTAGAAGCTGGAGGATGTGTGCAGTCCCCCTTCCTTCTCAGCACATTAGAAGGATTAGATAAAGCTCCTGCAGAGAAAGCCATAAAGATTTCCCCAAAGAGATTTTTGTTGGAATGAACAATGATGTTGCTGTTATCCCCTGTATCCCAAGCCAAGGAAGACGGTATGCAGGCACAGGGCAGTTATCCATGTACGCTGGTACCACTTCTCTGATGCCGACCCGTCCCATATACCTTCAAAGCTCTTGCATGCTTTTCTGACAAATTGTTTTATTTTGGTACATAAATTCTTCGGTGCTCCCTCTCTGTCTCAGACCTGCAGCATCAACACCTGCGCCAAATCCATGAAAAATACCAGCAGCAGAGGTGTTGTGGCGCTGTGACAACAGCACATCCTTTGGGTACCAGGTGCACTGAGCAGGACCCTTATGGTTCCTAAATAAGATGGTAAGATTGCTGGTGCATCCAAGAGGATAAAGCAGATGTAGCCAGCACAAGCCTGACGGGCAGGATCCAGGCAGAAGGAGGCTGCTGCTTCTGTTAGCCATGCTGCATGAGAGCAAGAGAGAGATTTATGCCAGCACAACACAGATTCACCCTAGGGCCACCCACAGGTACCTGCTGTCATCAGCTTGCTTTAGCTTTGTAAACAGTACTAATGATTTCAAGCCCTGGCTCTCCTGCAGCGATGGAGGCTTTTGCTTTCTCCTGGAACAGCTAATCCTAATGTGCATGCTGTGACTGCCTGGAAAATATCCTCCCTGCAGCACACTTTGGTGGCATCATGTTGTAAATCCCAGTGTTCAAAACCCATGTCCACTTATATGAAGGCTGCCTGTCCCAAAGTGGGAGAGAGGAAAAAGGGGAGGAAAAAACCCCAAAACAACAACAACAAAATCCTCCAGTGCTCCCCTCCAGGGAACATGATTGGCAGGTCTGATGCTGGGCAATCCTTTCACAGGCAGAGAGCAGTACGGGAGGAAATCCTCAGATCTTTGCAAGAGCAGCTGCCTGGCAGCAGAGAGAAGCTGCCAAGTGGTGGGTGGTTGGTGTATGTGCTGGGAGAGGGGAAGCTCAGAACGCATATTTGTGTTAGCAAAAATGCTGTAATTCTTCACAGTGTAAGCAAGAGGCTCAGCCCTGCCAGTTCTAAGGCTGCAGGGGAAAAAAAAAAAAAGGCATTAATTGGCACCACTCACTTTTTTTTTTTTTCCACCAAGATGCTCCACCTTGGCCCTCTGACTACATTTTGGACCAGAGTCAGTCCAATGGATGCAAAGCAGAGCATCAAGAGGATAAAATCTGGTTGTGTGGAGTGTGACAAATGAACCCATGGTGGTGACGGAAAGGGCCATTTCTCAATCCCCAGCTGCTCTGTTCCTCTTCCAGGTTGCTGGGACAGTATCACCTCTCCTGCTGCTCATTGTATGCCATTGCTCCTCTCCATGGGTTGTGTGAAAAGGCACGTGGCTTGTGTGACTCTAAAATGGCAGGGAGGTTCTATACATTAAAGCATAATTCAGTTTAATGTAACTGAGCATGGCGATGAGGCTCTGTAACAGATGAATGAGCACTGTGATCTCCCTAGAAATCCCACAGGGACTGGGTAGAAGGCAACTCTAAATTTAAATCTGGCTGGATCTGGTATTGCAAGCTCTCGGGTGAGCTTCCTTTGCAGGACATCTCTCTAGATAAATCCGTCCTATAGATCTGCTTCTCTTGCATTCCCTGGAGGTCAAGCCCAAACAGCTGCACCTGCTCCCATTTCAGCAAGAGAGGAGTCCATCCAGACTAGAAACTGGCTCCTGCTGTACATGTACAGCATTTGGAGAAACCGATAACCCCTTCATCAGCAATGTCACTACAGCCAACCCAGCTTCTGTAAAACAGTAAGCACCAAAGAGAGTACACAGGGACCAACTGCTCACTGGCTTTTCCAAAACAAGATATAGTCGACACCAAAAGAAATTAGCAGGTGGCAGATTCAAAACACGGAAAAGAGAGTGACTCCTTACACAACACCTGACCAAGCCATGGAGCTCCTTGCTGCAGGATTTTGTGGATGATAAATGCTTACCTGAGTCAACTGGAAAAAATAACAACAGAGAAATAGATTTTACATCTGTCTCTGGAAATCCCTGGGCAACAAGCTGAGTATTGCATCTGGCTCCAGGACCCCCAACACAAGACAGACATGGACCTGTTACAGAGTGTCCAGAGAAGGGCCATGAAAATGATCAGAGGGTTGAAACTCTTCTCATATGATGAAAAGCTGAGAGAGTTGGGGTTGTTCAGCCTGGGGAAGAGGAGGCTCTGGGGATACCTTGTTGAGTTCTTTCAATATGTAAAGGGGGCTTGTAAGAAAGATAGACACGTTTTACCAGGGCTTGTAGGGACAGGAGAAGGAGTAACAGTTTTAAAGTGAGAGTAGATTTATTGTAGATTGGATATAAGGAAGACATTCTTTACTATGAGGATGATGAGAGACTGGAACAGGTTGCCCAGGGAAGTTATGGATGCACTAACTATCATTAGAAGTGTTCAAGGTCAGGCTGAACGAGGCAACCTGATGTAATGAAAGATGCCCCTGCCCATGGTGGTGGGGCAAACTAGATGATCTTTAAAGGTTCCTTCCTGCCCAAATCATTCTATGATTTTACAATAAGTTGTTAGAAGCTGGAAGAATATTCACAGAAAGTACCATTGCTAACTTTTCTGCTACTATACTCTTCCCTGAGCACCCACTCCTGCTCTTGAAAGAGACACAACATGATGTTAAGGCTTGCAATCTTTTCCTTAGGTTAGTACATGCACACTGGTCAGCATAGGAGCCAGAAGGTGCTTGTTTGTGAGATGTTGAAGACCTGGTCTAATCTGGCATCTACCATAGCTTTGCACAATCCTTACAGGTACTGAGCTCTTGTACCTCTGTGAAGGTAAAGAGGGAGAGTGGCTGCTCTGTATCATACGCAACTAGAGCCTTTCCCTAAAAACCACTAGCCTCGATGTGAGCTTCAGGGAGATGAACAGCAACCTGTGTGCTCGGGCACCATTTGGCAGGGAAGAGATCTCTGGTAGGATATCATGGAATACTCTTCTTACTGCACAAGCTATCAAACAGTCGGTTTCCTTCTGATAGTTCACAAAGCTCAGTTTAATCCTATACCTGAGTAGTTTAGCTACAGACTTCACTGAGAGCCAAAGCAGTCCCTCCTGTTTATTTTAGGAGTGCCATCACAGCCCATGCCAACAGGAAGCGTGTATCATCACAGAAGAAACACAGAGCAAGTCTGCATCCCAGCATTTTGTGTTAAATTACCTGACAAGACTAAACTAAAGGCACAATGTAAGCAGACTACAACAGAGACCAGAGAGCAGCAGTCACTCCTCTATAGCTGATTTTCTAATTCAAAGCACAGATGGGAAGAGCAGCAAGATAGTTCAACACGAGGAACTTTCAGAAAGGAAAAAATGTACTTACTCTAAATGTGGAGCAATTAAGAAACATTGTGAGGAAATACAATGGAAACCAGAGACAAAAGAGAGGGTAATTGCAGCATTTATTTGCCCCTAAGGATCTTTTTTATCCATTCCCACTTCTCAACCCCCCCATCCTTGCCTTGAGAAAGAGCAACACAGGTTTTTGTCCTCCACTTACCATACACCCATCCTATAGAGATGACTTCAAAAATGGCAACGAAGAGCAGGCATGTGCCACTGGCAGCATAGTAGTCAAAGAGCTGGAAGATGTACATTCCACCCTGTTGAAGAGGTAGAGAGAGTCATGGCAGGACTATTCCATGTGAGGGAAGAATGACTGAGGCTAGCAGAATATCGGCAGAAACACTGCACCTAGAGCAGGTGGGAGTAGAGAAGAGTCCTCTTGGGGCTTCCCCCAATGTGCCCCAAAAAGATAGTCAGGCCTCGTGGCAGAAAAGTATTTCATGTCCATTTTCTGACGCTGCTGGGCTAGGCTGATTTATGTGTCCATAGGAGCAGAAGCCAGTTTGTTTGCTTGTTTTAAATCAGTCAGCAAGTTTCCAGCATCATTTGAAAATACCGTGTAGCAATGCAGAACTTTGTACCCAAGAAACTGGTATCCTGAGGATCTGGACATTCACATACCTCATTTTAGCTGCATCCATCTTTACATATTGCTCAGGGTCCAAGCCCTATGATGACAGAGGCATGTGGCTACCCTGTCGCCTCTACTTTTGAGCTCAGCCCTGCATAGTTGCCATCATCTACCTGCACAAGTCAGTGGATGACTCCTCTCTCATACTTTCATGCGTTTTCTCAAAAAGAAAGCCCCTCCAATACAAGTCAAGTAGATGCTTTCTAACAGTGCCAAAGGGCCCTTACACTGCCAGAGTAGTAGAGCTGTTACACTTTCACCCCACCATGCATGAGGCGACATGCTGCAAGGATGGGAGTATATGTGTCCATGCAAGGAAGCATGAAAAAGCCAGGGGAACCCTTAACGCAGTTTCGCTCGAAGCAATCTTGATCACAGTAGCAGCTACCTTCACCAAATCCTTAGCCAGGATCCTGTTGGAGGATCATTCTGCAGTGCCTAAGAAGTTCAGCAGGAGTTAGCTTTCACTACACAGCACATGGAGACAACACAGAGGATCTCTCAGACCTCCACCCAAGAGTGCACACACAGTGCAGCACATCACCATGCAGGCAGAGGTGCTTGGCTATCAGCTGCAGAGCAGGGCAAACACCATGCACATAGCCTTGCACCAACCCAGTTCTTCTGCTTCTGGTCTTGGGGGTCACAGGCTCACCACTGGCTCAGGCAGGGTTACGGTGCATCTATTACCCCCAGCCTCCTCTCCTGCTGCTCTGCTGCTTGTGGAAAGCAGACAGCAAGCACTCACTGCCCTTAAAAGAACTTCTACTTGTACAGATCAGTTTGTTCTAACCACCAGGCCTGGTATTTGCACAAAGCTGTGTGTCAGGCAGCCTCTCAGGGCTGTGGGACCGTTTCTTTGGAAGGCTCAGTTATGCAGCGAATACACTAGCATCATGCAGGGTAAAAGCAGCACTGGCTGTGAGAGGCACCAGCTAATGCATTAGAAATGAAGGATAATTAACAGCATCATTGCTGTATCTATCCACTCTTCCAGAGCAGTCTAGTGGGTTTTCAGCTGTATACCCCAGCTGCTACTTTCTTACCTCAGTGACCAGCAACAAGCCCAGGAGGTAGCATATGACTGCGATGGTCAGGATCAGAAGCTCCCGACGCCCCTTCTTCCGAAACACTCCCGGGAACATGTCAATAATAGCTGTCACCATGCTTTCTACACAGACAAACTACAGAAGAAGACAGGTCAGAAAAAACAGTGTCTCCACTTCCCGAAGCATGCATTCCCTCTCACTGTCCTTTCTTCCTCTAGCCACCCAAATTCTTTTGTTTGTTTGTTTTCTCTTTTAGTCTGTCTTGCTTCCACCAAAGGCCAGCTGCAATTGCTAGGGACCCAAACACAGCTCCTCTGGAGCTGCAGACCAAAGGGGTTAAAAGCACAGCCCATGTCAGGAGGTTGAACTGTGAGATGTGTGATGAATTGCCTCAAAGTCAACAGGGCACGTTCCTGCATAGCGGGAACAACCAAGGGATGGGGAGGCAGAGGGCAGACTGCACCCCTCGAGCAGAGTGAGGAAGCACCCGAGATGGCACAAGGAGCCCTTATGAACAGAGAGGAGCTCCCCCTGCCACTGTGAAGCTAAGGGAAGCCAAACGTCTGTGGGGGCACAGCTCAGCCCTAACATCAAGCACACCCCTCCTACAGCAGGACAGGCTACAAAATACATCACGACTGCTTGGGACAACCAATGGAGTATGCAGCCGGGAGTCCCACAGGTTTATTTCTGGCTTTTGGGGCTGACCGTGGGACAGGACACCTGCCCATTGCCACATGGCTCTTGGTTCTGCAGTGTACATCACTCATGGAATGTGTAAGAGAACATGAGCCACTGCTGGGACAGCATGAAGCAGAGCTGTGAGATCAGGCAGGAGGGGACCTCGACCCAGACAAACAGAGGAAACAGGCCTCATTCTCCAGGTGTGGGGGCTGAAATGCTGCAAAGAGCGTGAGCAGAGCACCCTGTCTGGCAGGCATTTTGGGACACCACCTGATCCCCCTCATGCTGGCTTGCCAGGGATGCACACTGTGCTCCCCAGGGTACTCTGCTGAGTTTTACTCCTGGTATAATGGGTATGGGAGAGTAAGAGATAGGCATACCAGCAAGAACACACAGGGATTGCTCTGGTGAGATGCAGTTGGGAAAAAAATGGCCCTATTCCCCTTTCCAGACTGCCCTGCTCTGTGCCAGTGCTCACTCCACAGTGTGTGAGGTTTCGGTGCTGGCACAGAGGTGGGAGGGGATGTAGCTGGGATGAGGTGTAGCTGGAACACCCTCACATACACACAGGGAGAAGGATGCCAAACAGAGATGCCAGCATGCATAATCACTGGCCTTCCATCAGCCTTGGTTCTGAGCTCCCACACTGTGAAAGTTCTGCAGACAATGTGGAGAATGTATGTGAGATACCAGCAAAGCACATAACCACTTTACCCTTTCCCATGGCCTTTGGGAGTGCTCAAGGTGGGGACAAGCACCAGAGCAGTAGACGAGGAGGAGGGTGTGTTTGCTGTACCTGGCTGTCCAGTCCCAAGAAGATCAGCATGAGAAAGAAGAGACAAGACCAGAGCTGAGACACAGGCATCATCGTTACCGCTGTTGGATATGCTATGAAAGCCAGTCCGGGACCTGCCAACAGACCACAAGATGAGCAGGAATGCCCCCCACACTGCAGCCTGCCACCATGCCCCTGCAGCACAGAGTGAGCTCGGGTACTGCTTCAGTGCTTGCTCCACCACGGCTCCCTGCCCACACAAAACTGAAAGCCACATCAGGAAGCACAGTCCTGCAAACTTCACTGCAGACACCCACAGTGATGTAGAATGTAGGTAACATCCCAGGCTTCACTTCAGAAAAGTCCCCTTGCCCTTCAGCCTTTCTGTTCTGCCTTGGCTCTGAAGTCTCCTGGGAAAAAAACAAAAACAAAAACAAACCAACAAACCTACCTGATTCAGCCACTTCTGCAATGGGTACGCCCTGCTCTTGAGACATGAAGCCCAGCACCGAGAAAATGGCAAAGCCAGCAATGAAGCTGGTGGCACTGTTCAGGAAGCAGAGCATGATGCAGTCCCTGCAGAGGGGAGATCAGAGAGAAATCAGTGTTTCCCACTGCAGAATGAGTCCTCTTGGGATCACATCTGTACTCAGCTTTCCAAGTCAGACAGTATGGACCAAGGAACAACAATGCTGCTCTTGAACTTCCTCAGAAGTGAAAAGCTCAGAACAAAGCAAAAAATCAGCCTACTTACCTTGTACCTCACTGTTCATGAGTTATAGGACTATACATGGCACAAAGAGAGATGTAGGGCACCAGCAGTGGCTTTTGAATAGGGTGCCACAATGATACATGTAGGGACATGGCAACAAAAAAGTTGGTAGAAGTCAAAAGAATAAGAAAAACAACAGAGAAAATGAAGAAGATCAATTAGAAAAGGAAGAGGTTGCAAAAGTTAACATGGCCAAGAAAAAGGAGCATCTGGAAGCATGAACACATACAGGTTCAGCAGGTCTGGTAAAACATGGACTAATGGGTTAACAAAAATCCTCACCTGACAAGGGTTGTGTCTACACTGTCTTAATTAACTATGGTCAGGTGGAAAGTGCTATGCCACTTGTCCTGAAATGTTTGTGCACTTGCTCTCTGTGAAAACAGGGCACCAGTCTGAGCTGGCTGGGCTGGAAACCCCACAGAGCTGCTCCACCAGAGCTCCACCAGAGCTGACCCATAGAATCAGCTGCTATGTGGCAGTGTGGACACCCAGCACATTTGGGCTGGAGAGACACCCAGAACTATACTGCTGGTCCAAGGCACATAAGGCACCAGACAAAAGTGCCAGTGCACTGCTTTATTGGTGACAGATACATTTCAGGAAAGTTAGGAGAGCTAGGAGAAAGTATTAATTGCCTGACCAATAGCTGCGGCAGCACCTTCTGGAGAACAAAAGAGGAGAGATGATTGATGTCTCCAGAGTACCATTACATTTTCCCATCCATGCCAGAGCAATACACAAAGGAATAACAAAGCCCCGTCTCCTCAGGGCTCTGTGAAAGGTGTCAGAAATGGTCCTGATGTCTTCACTGAGCTGTGTGTCAGGCCATGGATAAAATGGATCTGTAATCCAAGGGCAAGGAGGAGGTCAGACAGACTCGATTAATCTTCTTGATAGGATCAAAATGCCACTAGCAGTACATTACCCTGATGGTATTAAAGTACTGGAGACAAAGGACCCAGCCATCATCTTTGTACCATCTCGCCTGCCTACCAAGTGTCAACAGAGCTGAGTGTGCCAGCCCTGCTCACTCATCCTTGTCAAAATAGCCCATGATGTCTCCACAGTGGCTGGAGACACTCTCCTGTTTGATTCCTCTCCCTTCTCTAATCTCCTCCCATTTCCAAGCTGACTGGTGGAAGGGCACTACCAAACCTGTTTTCTGGAGCTCCTGTGTTCCCCAAGCCACTTTCCATTCCTATGCTGAGCCCTTTGCAGCTTCCACACCCTGAGCAGCTTGTTAGTCAAAGCAGCATAATCCAAGGTCTCCGCTGGGGACAGTACCTGCCTCAGATGCAGCTCTGTGCTGCTTTAGCAAATTTCCAGAAGGAAATGAGGAGCCGAGGCTCCTCTTACCTGTAACAGTTGTTGGTATATTTGTTGTAGCTGCCCAGAGCTGTCAGGCACCCCTGGCAAATGGCATAAGAGAAGAGGATCTGAGTGCCTGCATCCATCCAGACCTGGAACAGAGAAGGTCAGTGGTCTCCTGACCTGGCAACAAAATAAACAAATTGCTGTGCCCTGTCTAGCAACAACCTCTTCACCCGTGCAGAGCAAACTCCATGAGACAGAGAGAGGCTCAGTGGAGGTAGGAACAAGGAGACCTCTCTGAAAAATGGAGCTAGGGGACTGAAAGTCCACTAGGAGAAGTCTCCTGAGGGGACTGTATTTTCAAATTCCACTCAAGGTGACATGACTTCAATTCATGCCTTTGCTTGCTGGGCAGAGATGGCATCCCTGATAGCATGGCTCCAGCTGAAGTTGACATTGCAGATGTCCGTGGTCTCTACGTGGCTCAGTGGTCTCAGAGCCACTGGTGAGTCATCCCAAATAAGGGCAAGCAAGTCCTTTGCATGATCAATATGCTCCCCTACCTGCTCCCTGGTCTGATTTCCCACATCTCTGAGGCCGTGATGAAGGGTGAAGGGCAGGAAATTGCCAAGCTGAGAGATTTCAGGCCGGTGGGGTGTTGTGCACCAAGGTACCCCTTTGCCCTGGGCATTTCATGGGAAAAGCTGAGTGAGCTTGTTTGCCTGTGCTCCAGACCTCTCCTCTGTGGAAGACTCCCTTCACTCCATGTATTGTGGGTTGAACTGCAGCTTCACTCTTACTCCCTCCCAGGGAAAGCCCTGAGCTGCAGGCAGGAAAACAGCCCACATTTCTGTTGTCCATGTCTTCCCCCTCACTCTCTTTTTCCTCTAAGCAGCCCCCAGCTGCAAATATCCAGGCAGCTCCAATTTGGCAGCCTTCAAAAAATCCCAGTCCAGGCATTGCTGCTTAAATTCATATGGATCTCTCACAGATAGGAACCTACATGGGAGCCCTACAGACATGGGCACACATCATGCTTCACACCAAAGCCCCACATTCTGCTTAAACTCAGTAGCAGGATCTCTCACTCCTGCTATGCTGTGTTCCAGCAGCCTGCAAAGACCATGTCAGCTTTAGTTAGGCTGTGAAAGACAGGAAGGTTTTCAGAGAGCAAGCTCTGACCCTGAATAAAACACACTCAGCCCCAGTCACCCCCTTGTTATTTATTTTGATATTAAAATGCCATTTACGTTCAGCTGGCTCTTTGCTTTCAGCGCACCACAGATTTTTTATTGACAACACATAATTGCATCTGAAAGCCATTAGGGGGAAGACAGTGTGTTTGGCAGCTGGTTTGGGAGCAGTTGGGGCTTTGGCCATCTGGGAAGATGCAGGAGGTAATCTGAGACTGTGGGCTAAGCATATTGCTTGACTGCCTCCAGGAAGAGATTCAGCCATGGAATAATTAGCAGCAGTGTCATTTAAATGCTCTTCTGGGGGAGTGTCTGCATTAGCCCCTCCTTGGGACAGGGAAGGCAGCCTGCACAGTGTTGCTGAGCCCACGTAGGGAAGGGATGCAACCTGCTGCTACCCAAAGGTGTCTGAGCAGACGCCTCAGGGGGGATCCTCCAAGGAGGATCTGTGCAGACCCTGAAGGTGCTGCCAACCTCCTGCCAACTTGAGCTGCCCTGTGGGTCCTGGGTTTGGCTGCACCTCGTGCCCTAATCTGGACTTGCCCTCACTGGGTACGCAGCATCTCCCCTGTCAGAAGCAGTTTCCATGAGCTCCAGCGAGTGTTGGCAGAGGCTGATGTGCTCATTTTGGCCAGACCCTGACCCGGGCAAGTGGGACCAGCCCCCAGGATGGGGGAAGTGAATCTGCTACAGAGCCCATGTTACCTGCCCGCATTTGGTCTCTGCAAGCATAGGGCCCCCCCAGCACACTGTGGGGGCCTTGTTGGAGCCAAAGTGCTAACCAGGCCAGAAAAAATGAAAATTGGTAGATTATTCCACCCCACCTTCCTTAATTCTTTGCATTTAAGACCCAGCAAAACCATCTGTTACATGCTGAATATTTCATACACTATTCTCTTGTTACTGAGCCCATGAGTGGAAATGACCTAATATGCCAATATGCTGCAGACACATGAGCAAAAAGGCTGTGCTGCACAGGATTGGACCCCTTCTCAGCTGTCTTAAGAAGGTCTCACTCGTTCGCCAGTCTCCCTTCAGAGAACACAGCTAGATCCTCAGCTAGCAGCAGATCCAAGGGCCAGGGTACTGGAAACCTTCCCATGGCCAGCACCTGCCTGACCTCCACCTACCTGCGGGTCTGAGAGCCTGGAGATGTCTGGTTTCAGGTAGAAGATGATCCCCTCAGCAGCACCTGGCAGAGTAACTCCTCGCACCAGCAGGATGATCAGCATCACGTAGGGGAAGGTGGCAGTGAAATAAACAACCTGGGGGGAGCAGGGCAGTGAGAGGAGAGAGGGTCAGCAGGGAGGGGGCTGCAGGCATCGTCCCATCTCATCTGCAGGCCCCCACCGCTGAAAACATCCCTGGACTCTGCTGTTGGCTATAGCTGCTAATGCTAGCATAGAAGAGGGGTGGAAAATAAATTAATCAAGGTTATGTCTCACAGGCAATTTTGTTAATCTACATTTGTCTTCTCACCCAAGATTCTGCCACTGGTTGCTTTGCTTTGTTTTCTCTTTCCGGTCAGTGTAATCTCCCTGCTCTCAAGCTGTTCTCTTCATCTTTCTAGAGCTGCAGAAGAAACCCGGGTCTCATCTTGTCACTGAGTTTTAATGAGGAGTTATTAAAATGGTTTTATTCCCAGCAAGAGTTTTTAAAATTAAATAGTGGTTTTTGCTGCCCAATTTGAGACATCTCTGAGGGGTCTAAGTTCCAGGGGTGCTCATGCAGCTTCAGTGCCACTGAGCTCACAGGCAAAAAACAGAGGCATCTCAAAGCCTTTAAGAAAATGTAAACCATTTTTTATGTAAAACCTTATTTTCACTTATCCTTGTGTGTGATGTAAATAAAAACTACAGTAGAATTAATTATCTCTAATCCATTTCCTAATGTAACATATTTTTTTCTGTTTGCAAAATATCCGTGAGCAAGTTGAAACTTCCTAACATTTATTCATTATTAAAATTCATGCAAGTAATGTGAAAGCTTGTTTACTCTATGGATTCATAGTAGGGGGCCTAAAATGATGGTTTTTTCTGCTTTGTGATAATTGGTCAAATAAGTCACAGAACGTGGCACTTTTGTGCTGCCCAATTGAATGAGAACACGAGCACTTTTGGCACAAGTACTAAAATCTACCTTCAGAAATCACTTCTGGGAAACATTTATACACATCAGCTGAATGCATTAGGAAAGGAAACATGAAAAGAACACAAGAGCAGGCAAAATTAATAAAAGAAAAAGGCTTTTAAAGAAAATGAGTCTTCATGGAGTTATTTGAAATTATTTTCCTGAGGTCACTATTGTTTCTTTAAGTTTGGACTCCTTAAATCACAGAAGCGTAAACACAGGAGTCTGGCAGCATTATCCAATCAGAGCAGCCTCTCAGTCAAGCACAACATCCTGTTTACTCCATTAAATGAAATTATGCACCTGAGACCTCCCTACTGCTTATCCTAATACATAGTCAGCAAGGAGAAGGAGGAAGGAGCTGACTTTTTTGATAGTGCTCCTGTAAAACTCAAAATGGCTACCTGCAGAGAAGACAACTGGCCTGCCTGAGCTGTGGTATGTCTCGGGACAGAAAAAACCCACCCTGTGTTGCCCCACTATGTCCACAACATCTGGCTGATAAAAAGTAAGCCCTGTATCCTAAAACGTGTAATGGAAAGTTCTTCTGTGGTCCCAGGAAAACTGTTCCAGCTACTACCTGCAATCACTGTCTCCTCTCACTTTCTGGTCTGACTTTGTCAAACCCCATCAGCTCAATCATCCTGACTGAATTTCTTTAGCTTTCTCCTTGTGCAGGCAAGCTCTGCACACTGGGTCAGCACCAAACAAATGGGAAACTCGGTGGAGAGGGCTGAGAGCTGAAGGGAACCTGGAATGACTGAATTTCACTTCCATGTGGATCAAACAGCCTCTCAGACCCAGTCTCCCAGGATCAGAATGATACCTTTTGTGAAGATGGCACTGTGGTATTCAAACCAGGGAGCATCAGAGATTTAAGATTTAAGATGTGAAGCATCCCCTCTCCCTTTGGATGTGGAGTCTGGCTCTTCCTCCTTGAGAAATGGTGGACAACAGGTCAGCACCAGCAAGAGCCAGAGCCATTAGCAAAAACTGGGAGAAACTTAGTGAGCAGAGTGGGATGTTTTGTCTTGCTCTGTTAAAATGGGTGCCAAGCTGAAAAAGGGGATTTGGCACTGAAATGTACTACAGGTAACATCTGCCAATACTAGAAATAGTGATTTGAAGAAAGTCTGTTGCAGAAATGGATTCTCCTGCTTTTGCTATTGGGACATTCCCTGGACACCCACAGGACCCAACCATCTTTAATGAACCACCCATCTCATTGCAGCCCCAGGGAAGGAGGAAGTCCTGAACAATTCAAGGCCATAGCAGTGTCCCTAATAGCCACCTCAAGGCATCATACTCTCATTCACTCCAGAAGGATAACCAGTCCCCCTGATCTAAGGGATCAATGTAAGCAGGGAGCATTGGCTCCAGCCTCACTAGGAGAATGCAGAAAGTGACCCACTGAGCCAAAAGCCACAGAGCCAGGGAGAGTGCAAAGTAGAGAGCAAAGACACCTCTCCTAGCCCAAGAGTTTTGCAGGATAAAGAAGCAGGGGAGATTCATTATCTATTCACTGATCTGGTTACAGGCAGTAGCTTGTCTATTTTGCTCAAGTGTTCAATTATTGCCAGGGATAGTAAGTTTGCCACTGCAGGGAATCTTGTTAAAAACACCAGCAAGTCAGACCAGGACAACATCCTAGTGAGTAGATGGTTCCCAAGGGCACTTTGAAAATATCCATCAGCCACTGTGAGTATCTGCAAGGGAAAAGGTGACCCAAGACTGCCCTTGGTTCCCAGCTCTTTCCCTGTCCTCTCCTCCCTGTTTGACCTACTCTTTTTTCTTCTTCTTACAGGTCAAACACAACTGGTGTAAATCAGTATGGCCCCACCAGGTTTTAGGTTTGACTTTGGTGCTGTGTGTCTCCTGCCTCGACTTCATGAAGAGGGAAAAGAGATGAGGAAAGAAATGTTAGAAGGGTACAAGGAGGCTTATGGACCAGGAGAACAATCTCCATTCCTACTTTGCCTGTGGACTTGACCCCTTTCCAGATGCAGAAGTAGCAGACGATCCACGTCAGCAGGAGACACAGAGCCAGCTCCCAGCGCACAGTGCCCAGTTCATGAATACCATCCGTGAGTCCCAGAACTCGCTTCCTGCCGGTGTCAAGGGACAGGGAGAGAAGTATTAACACCCCAAGCCCCACATATCCATACAGACCTTCCCCATGTTACCCCATCCCAAGACTTAACTGACTATCCACAACACATCTGCCAAGGGCTCCTAGCCATGTGAATCACCCCAGCCCTGCCTAGGGTTCCCCTCTCTGTCTCTCCTGCTGATGCTGCTTCGACATGCCCTGTAACTGGCCCAAGCCCTCGGTGCCATACCCATCAGACCCATGCAATACAAAATCACCACCTGCCCCACACTGCTCCTCCACTCTGGTAGCTGCCCAGCAGACACTACCCAATCCAAAGAAGGCCACCACTGCCATCGTTGTCACCCCATGACCACCATTCTTCCTCTGGCCTCCTCATATAATATGGACACCCTATATATAAGCAAAAATTGCCTTTATGATTCCCATGCCATTCCTTCAGCCTCATTCCTCGAAGGTTCACCATCAGGAAGATGGGCCACACAAGAGCTCAGCACTGCAACTTGTGCAGTCCCCAGAAGCCCAACCCCACACTATTGATACCTCTTTGCACCCTTCTTTGAAGCAGTCCCCTCAGGGTGCCCTTGCAACTTCTGCAGAATACCTGAGCAATAATTTCAGAGGAGTGACAGCTCTCACTAAACAGTACATGCAAAGAATAGGGCAGGAAAGGCTATCCAGCACTGTGCAGACTCTTTCTGCACCCATGGGCACATATCATCTTCTATGTGGCCTGTGGTGGCTGCAAGGGATAAAGGACACTCAACCTTCTTAGGGGAACTTTAGGAACTATAAATGGAAAAAAAAAAAACAAAAACATTGAAGCTGAGCCCCTGGCATCCCTCTTCTTTATGAGACCTTCCTCAGGTGAATGTGGACATGTAGTGTGCCCCTGGAAGATATTTCAGCCTGTCCAGGCTGCAGTGATGACCCTCTCTGGGACACTGTCTGGTCTGCTGCAAGACCCTTCCCTCAGAGGTGTTCTATTGGCTCTAGCCCCATGATCAAAGCTCCTCAAGCCTCCCACTGGCATCTCACACATGCACCTCAGAACCCTGTTCTCCAGGGATGAGCCTGAGCAGCCTGATGAACCGCTTGCCTTAAGCACCAAGCAAGACATAGTCAGAAGAAGGGAAAAGAAAGTTTTGCCCTTTCTGTTTCACTGTAGAGGACTGCTCAATCTGCCTTGACCTCCCATGCTTGCCTGCCAACAGTAGCCTGCAACACCCAACACAAGTACCCCTTGCTTGCAGCAAGTCCTCATCTTCTTTTGATGACTCTTTCTGTGGCCACACTCACCCAGGAACCTCAGTGACAGAAAGGGAACATGCCTGTGCCCAGCACCCCTTGACAGGCACCCTGCCAGCAGCCTCTGGGGTATACCTAGTCCTCATGCCCCTGGGCTCTATGCCCATCTCTTCAGCAGCTTGGTGCATTGTGCTCCCCATGTTCGGGTCTGACGTGGCACCTCACTTGGTCCTACAGGAATGCATAGCCCTCTGCCTGGATACTCCTACAGCTGCAGCCTTTGGATAAGAGAGGAGCCTGAACAGAGGGAAAGCGGTCACATACTCCCAAAACTCAAGCATTGGGGAAGTGGAGTTCGCAGGCATGGTCCTGTTGTCCAAGATGGAGCTATTCAGAATGTCCACACAGAGATCTACCAAAAGAAAAGGAAGCTTATGAGACAGAGAAATTCTCCAAGGCCTCTCCATGAGGGATGCTCCTTCCCCTCTCTACCCTAAACCTCACTCTGGCAGCACACAGACCCTTCACCCCCTGCTACAGCGCATCTCATTAAACTCTTGCATCTCATTAAGTATCTTATTAGACTCTGGGTCTCCCTAGCTACATATCCCAATCCAGCAGTAGCCAGAGGGCTTTGGGAGGGGGAGAGTGGAGGGAGAGAGCAATTCCCTGCCAAATGGAAACCAGATGGCTGCAAAATATGGATTCTTGAGGGACAGCCACTATGAGTAGTCAGGGTAGAAAATCCCATTCTCCTCCCACACTACACACCATCCCTGTCCATACATGTACACATATGTTCACACATGCCATAGGTGCCTCCATGTTCCACTCCGCCGTCCCTGACCCTGTCATATAGCATGAAATTGCTAAAAACAGAGGAGATGCTGTGCATCCAAGAAACACACCTCATCTTGCATTTGGCAAGCAAAAGACAATCCAGTGGAAAAATGAGAATCCCAGCTTTGGCTGGGAAACTTCTGCCTGTTCAGAGAATGAACCTATGTGACTTGCCTCACAAACAAACCCATGCTGGGGGAGCTGAAGGGATCAGATCCATTCTTTAAAAGCCTGGTTACCTCTGCTGGGGTGAAGGGGCAGAGGAAGCTGTGAGTGAATGGCCTATAGGGTGGAGAATTTTAGCATATCATAGAAATGAATCATCTGTCCCAAGAGAAAAAGGGAGGGGAGTGAGCTGCTGCCAGAGGTCTTTGCAGCCTGGCTTTCCAATGAAAGCAAAACAACCTGTTCAACATGGTAAAAAAGGCCTGTCAAGGACATTAGATCCATGAGGATTATTTCACATCTACCCCATCTTCCCAGGCAAAGACCAAGTGCCTTGAATGAAACCAAAGCCAGGTCTTCTCTGCTGGGCACAGTTATGTGAATTGCAGGCATGAGATGAGACCCCTGGCCAGTGTAATGGTTTGTATGAATACAATTAAACCAGAAAAACTGTGCCTTTAGAGTTTTGTGTTACTGGTTCCTACACTGGGAGACATGTACTGGCAAATCCTCCATTGCAGGCTTGGCCTGATTTAGCCAAAAGCTGAGTGGGCAAAGGAAACTGTTCAGTATGTGGCAGCAACTGTCTCAGTAACTCCTAAGGACCAAGGTAGAGTATGGGAACTACAAGATAATTTGTTGTACTAGAGCTAAGTAAAAGCTCCTGCCACATAAGGAGGCCTCCAGATTGTCTTGAAAACTCTTTCAACCCACCTACCATTCCCACTTGCCAGAAAATGCAGATTTTTCGGTGAAACCTCAACACCCAAAACATCTCTATGTGGAAACAGTTTTACTGTCCCCTGCTGCTAGGCCATACCGCTCACCCTTCCTGGTATTTGCCCATGGTGAATAAAGACAGTTGTCTTTGCAGGAGTCCCTAGCCACTCTGCAGCTCATGAGAGCTTTTTATCTGAATAAAAAATATTTCCTACAAAACCCAAATAATTTCTGGCAATTGGGAAGGAGTTAGGAGCCAACCAAGGGAAGGTGTACCTGAGTTCCAAGGGTTATTGCAGCTGGCCCATGGTAACACTGCAGTGAAGGAACTGAACAGGTAAAAGAGCGCCCAGGACAAGATGATGATGTAGTAGATATTCAGATAGCCCTCAATAACTTGTGAGGCATATCCAATTCCTGTGAAGGAAAGCAAAGGAAGTGAGAATGGGAATGTCAACCAACTCCCAACATGTTGGGCTTAACCTCAGAGACAAAGACCATGCCATGGTAACACCAACCACAGGTCTCAGTGGAGAATAGGGCAAGACTTACCTCAAGGAAAGAGAAAGGATTTTGTGACTGTGCATGCAGACAGGAAACATTGTTGGTATCTCTAGACAGGCATGTGGTGGAAAAGAGAGAGAAAACCTTCCTCTCCTGCAGAAAAGCCAGCTCTGGCCTAGAAAGAAATGCCACTGCTGTCCTCCTCCAGGGCCCATGCTAGAGAGCAGGGGTCTCCAACACAGGAGGTTCTGGGCTCCCCAGGAAGTTTCAAATAGCATGCCTGTGCTTGAGCAAACTAACCAGGCCTTTAATCTGCCTGAGCACAGGTTTCCCTGTCTGCAACACAGGGATAATAAGCTCTCCTCTGCACAGGAGAATGGCGGACATTAGACTCATTAACCTATTAATGCCATTGAACATTGTTCCCCAGGGCTCCAGTAGTCCAGGTTCTTATAGCTGTGCCTTAACCACTGCCCCAGCCCATGTCCAGGCTGTCAGACCAGTCCATGCAGTGTGGTTCCCCCAGTTTGCAGGACACCAGCCTGCAAACACTCCCACAGCAGCCCTGGGCACAGCGACGGGCAGGGAAAGCATCACAAGCCAGTCAGTCTTTCCCATCCTCTTCTCCCTTCAGTATTTGTCCTGGGCTACATGCAGAGATTAGTGCAGCGACACTTCCATCCTCCTCTTCCTGCTGCTTGCTGGCCATCCTGCTTCTCCTCTCTCCTGGGCTCTGAGCATCTCAAAGCAGAGATCATGGCTTTGCTGGACCTGCACAGCCCCCAGCCAGCACCACATGCCCCCAGTCACCTACAGGGGGTCAGGACACTGCCTCTGCACACACAGCAGTCACCAGGAGAGATAGCGAGGCTGGGAGAAAGTAGAAGGGAGGGACAATAAAGGAGAAAGAAAAGAAAACAAAACAAAACAGAATAACATTTCCAAAAAATGAGTCACTGACTGTCAGAAAGCACTGCCAGCGATTCCCCGTAACTTGACTCACCTTCAAAGATGGGACAGATCTTCCTCCAGGCAGTGACGCCTCCTTGGCTGGTGTACTGCCCCAGTGCTGTCTCCAGGAAGAACAGGGGGATCCCACAGGTGAAGAGGAAGATGAGATAAGGGATGAGGAAGGCTCCTGCACAGAAGGGCAAGATGCTGCCTCAGGAACTTCTTTAAAACCTTGTCCCTATCAGCTCTTGCCAGGTACCTGAGGCCACAACTGGACTTGGCTAAATAAATACAAATATTTCTCTGAATTAATTGTGCAACCTCTGCTGAAAAAAAAAAAAAAAAAACCAAAACCAAGGTCTCCAATGCCATCATTTTGTCTAAAAAAATAAAAGTGTGGTCTGTCTTGTGCTACTGCACTACTTCTGAGCTTGATCTTGGCCAAAACCTAGAGGTAAGGAGTAGCAGGGTGAGGTGAAAAAAAAAGAGACAGCACTGGAGAAGTTCTCCCTGCTTCACTCTCCTGACCTCATTCGAGCTTTCAGCAGGAGTCAGGCAAAGCAAAAGGAGTCCTTGTTTCACATAACCACATTTGTTCTGCCTATCTCAGGAGTCACAGCAAAACTCCCACTTGCCCAGAGGATACAAACCTGGAGGCTGGTGGCATTTCTCAGTAAGTAACAAATTTGCCAGGATATAAATTTTCTTGAGATGTATTTCATGTCAAATTTGAAAAGCAATTTGCACAAAAAGAATGGAACTAGGGGAAGAGCAAGAGTATCTTTCCCGCATTTTCAAAATGAAAAAGTTTAACTTCTCTCTTCAAATTCAATTTTTTATTAAAATATAGAGAAATATCTTAAGAGAAATCAGCCTGAAATAGCTCTCAGATTAACCCTTGATGAAATGGAAGAGGAAGGGGAGAGAAAGCAGGTTTTTTTTCCCATAAACACTGACCAACAAAAACAATGCATTGGGAAAGACAAACAAACAAACCAGTGATTACACCCTGTTCAGCTTTTTCCCCCTTCTTTTCAGTTCTGCTGCCAAACCAATACACCAAATATTTTTGTTATTCTGCTCAAAACTGCTCCTGAGACCTCTGCTTCACTGCTGACCTCCCTTCTATCGCCCCACAGTCTTTCTCTCCATCATTACTGTAGGTTTTCACACTTCTACTCCTCTCCAAAGAGCCCAAGGGGACTGCCTTCCCCTCTGGAAAAACTGTCGAGGTCCTGTCATTCCATATAGTGCTCTGGCCATGAGCACCTCCCATTGCCAGTGCCTGGAGAGCATCTCAGCTGCTTGCAACCAAGATGAGGGCCTCTTTCTCAGCTGAGCTGGACCTTGTCCCCCAGGACCTCTCCTCCCCTACCAGCACAGGCATTTGCAATGAAATTCCTTCCCAGGACAACTAGCAGCTGGGAACACTTCCCCTTCTTTTCAAGCCAACAATTTTACAATAACAACCAAGATCCAAATTTCCCCTAAACACAGCTGTGCTGTAGCTGCGGGGAACCTGGGGCCAGAGGGCAGAAGGCTGGTTCACAGCATAGGTCCAGGTTTGCAGAGTAAGGGATGGGAACTGAATGTCCTAAACTAGAGGCAGCTGCTGCTTTCAGATTTGCAAGACATCTATCTGTATGTCCAACCTGCAAGACAGCTTTATTATCCTGTACACGGATGAGCTTTTCAGGAGGTCCCAGACCCTCTCCTCTGATATTCTTTATCTCAGAGGTTGATCCATTTTGGTCTCTGAGTAATGAGGGTTTTCTTACCCCTCTATTGTCTTGCCTCTCTTAACTTTCCCAGAGCAGTTACAAGCTGAAACTCCAGTTGTGATCTCCTTTCCAGTTTACTGCTCCACTGGAGGAGACTCAGCCCTGAGAAAGACTTCCAGAAGCAAACCAAGAACAGGTTCAGGATGCTGAGCAATTAGATCAAATTTGGAAGTGCAACCATAGGTAAATTTACACTTGGTTGCTTTACAGCAAGTTAACACAGTAGTTCTTATGGCATCTATCTTTACAGCTTTATAACCATCTCAGTACATCCAAAGGTGGAGAAAGGTGACAGGATAGAAGTCTCCAGATTGGGTTGTGGGGAACTGGACATGGCATTTATAGGTGGAAAAAGTCTTTTTTTTTCCAATTTAGAAGACTTTTCCGATAGTGTGAATACATCTGAATGTCATGGGAAAGACAGTGCCTTGTCCCATACTAGTTTATTGGCCCTCTGGTTCCATAGATCACTAGAGAGAGAAATGTGCCTTCTATAGTAGTAGCATACTTCCTACTTCCTGCAAAGGCAGTGTGCGAGTTGTGAGGGAAGAACTCTGCCATCCTAATCTTTCCCAAGCCTAGCCTTGTTGGACTCTGAATCACAGCCTTAGATATTCCAGAATAGTCTAATTAAAAAAAAAAAAAAAAAAAAAAAAAAAAAAAAAAAAAAGCAAAAAAGCTATTCAATCAATACATAAAAAGAACAAAAGTAGCCTTTTCACTTAAACTAATTAGCATACAAATTGCAAGGATTACTGAACCGGATACCACAGGCATAAATGATGCAAAGATATCATCTGAGCTCAGGAAGGAATTTTCCATGCAAAACTCATGACTTGTCTCTCAAAGCATCACTGCAGAATGAGCTGTTCAGTCAGATGCACCACTAGTGTTCACTAACCCTTGTGGGTCCGACTTGCTTTTTGTGCCTTCAGTGCCTACCATCAAAACCACAGAGAAGGAGACTGGAAGATCTGCTAAAAGCCATCCCAGGTTCAAGAAAAACTCAATTCCATTTTCTTTAACCGTTCTCTTATTCAACACCCATTTGGTTCAGAGGAGACATTGTAGTGACTCCTGTTTGATTTGGATAAATTCCAGTAACAGCACAGGGGACATGAATTTGGTAGTCCTGGGTTGAACTGCAGCTGAATCATTGACCCATTGGTGAAAGCCCACAGCACGTTGGGTAAGAAAGGCTTTCATGGCATGGCCTGCAGAAAAAGGATGTTTAAGATGGGGGGAAACATGCAAGTCCCAAAACATTCCTTCAATTATCTCTATAGAACAAGAGAGAAGTTATGCTGTATTTGACATGTAATTTATTATTCCTCCTTTTCTTTTATAAAGTTAGATTTTGATTCACCAAGAAAAGTTAGTGACAGTCAATTATTCCTTTCCTCTTTCCCAGTTTAATTTTATTGTTATGAGAAAGTTTATCTTTTAACCATGTAATGATCTTATTGCAGTGTTATTGGAAGAAGCAGAGTCACACAAGAAACAAAGGCAAGGGCAACAGACTCGTTCTGGGGACGGATTTCTCTAGCAATGGGTTGGCTACTGGGAGAAGCATTACTGGGGAAGAGGTAGCAATGTCCTTCTACAGGTACCAGGCCTTGGATACCAACACCATCAAAACCTTTCCTTCTCTGTAACAAGCACCTGAGAGAGGTAGAGAGGGTCACACAGAGGGTGGGAAAAGGGAATTATGTAGAAGGAAGATGCTGGTGGCTTTCTGGCCACTCACAGCTTTCTGATGGTTTTGGAAGAACACGTCTCTAGACACCCAAGAGCCTTAAAGAGCTACTAAAGTTCAATTCAGCAGCCAAACTTGGGAGAGCTGCTTTGAGAAACAGTACCCACTGGGGAGGCAGATTCGCACCACACTGCTATTCTTCCTAGTTTTGGGAAGTCAGGGGCTGAATTGCTGGAGGAGAAAATAAGGGAGTATATGTGGGAGCACCTGAGGTGTAGGAGAAATGGATCCAGGAATGTGTGTATCTTTCATGCCTACAGACGCAGGACAACTTATGCATGCTGTGAACTTACCACCACCGTTCTTGTAGCAGAGGTATGGGAACCTCCACACGTTACCCAGACCGATAATCTCCCCAGCCACAGAGAGCAAAAACTCCATTTTGCTGCTCCACTGGCCTCTCTCTTCCATCTCGTCCTCTTTTATCTCTTTGGGAGCTGCCATGGCCCCATTGGACTCTCCTTCCTTAGCCGCAGCTCTTGTCATGGCTCTGTGGAACAGAGGAGAAAGAGAGCAATGGGACATCGGGATTTGCTGTGGGACATGCTGGTGGGAAGAGTGGGGAGAAACACAGTCACCACAAGAGATGTAGTCCTAGTATCACCATGAGGTTCCCCTCTTTCCCTGGGAAATTACTTATTTAGCATCAGCACGAAGCATTTTCCCCAAGTCATGTCTGTGGGGCAGAAAGGCTGTGCTGAAGGGACAGAGGTAGGTCATTGGTCAGGTGAGATGGGCCCACCTGCATCACCACTTCACTTAACTCACCCCTGAATTCACCTTTCCCACACCACAGTCCACTTCATCCTTCACAGACCACCAGCTTTGGTGTATCTTCATCTGCCCCTCTGCACACTGCCTAGATGCTCTGCATCTCCTTTGTTTCTGGAAATATGGCCAGGACTTCAGAAACAGCAGTGCAGAGGAAGAGACAAGGAGCTCGAGCAAGACATGGGAGCAGGAGGAGTTTTCCTTCCCTGTGTGCTTTATACAGCAACTGTCTCCTTCTGGAGTGGTTTCAGAGAGCAGGATAGAAATGTTATGGACTAATAGTCTGAACAAGAACAGACGGCCGACCATCTCACTTCAAGGCATTGCCAGGAGTGCTGTCTGGGACCCCCTGGACACCATGTTACACTACCATACAATCTGCTACCCAAGGAAAGTGCACACGTGCTGATTTGGCCTTGGATCCCTTAAATAGCAAACAGGCACGAGTACCAAACCTCCACCTTCATGCCCAACCTTGCAAAGAATACAGAGCAAGGAAACGAAGCCCTTCAGATGAGCAAAAGGACTTCATACTTGTGAGGTGTTTCAAGTCTGGGCAAGAGACTACTGAGATTAGACAAGCTCTCTTATCGCAGTGAAAATGTTAGGTGGAAAAAGCCCAGCCATGGAAACACAGAGCGAAGTCACTGTTGGAGGAGGCACATTAAATGTGGCTGAGCCTGTAGGGTGGTACGAGGAAGACATTCTCTGGTCTATACTACATCCTGAATTATGTTTAGCATCATCTTAATTAAGCAAAGTCAGTGGCTTCTTGTTACAAGATACAATTTTCTATCATACACAGAGTCCTTTAATTGGCTAGTAAACTTGAATCTAGCCAAAATTCATACAGACCAGACTGAATCATCTTGTTGACAACATTCTTGTATTGTTTACAGGCATTTGATTATGAAAATAAAGTAAAGCGTGAAGTGAGAAACCTCCCTTTGGCTTAGCTAAAAAACATTATCCTCAAAAGATTACTCCAATGAGTTAGCTGAGGTAGGTACACACATGAGTCCAGCCAGAAAGCACAGACCTAACACGAGCAGAGTGGCTGATGAACTGTGCTGGAGAAGTCCTAACTGTAGCTACATCTCACTGGTGGCATTACTGAGCAGAAGTTGGCCTTTGAAGAAGTGATTGGTATCAGCAAGGGATACACATTCCTATGGTGGGATTAATAAACTACACTGGAAACAAGCCTGTCCAAAGCAGCAGCTTCTCTGCAAAAGGCTTCCATTCTGACCAGCTGCATGTGCTAAATCAGGGCTTTGTCCCTTCACATTAATTTACAGATTTGGTTTGCTGGTGGTTTGAGAGGTTTCTATCATTCCCCCTGTGCCTCCTGAGGGGACATCTCCATCTCCAGGGAGCAAAAGGGACAGCAGTTTGCATCATCCACACTACTTAACTCTTCCTCTGCCCCTGGAGCTGCTCTGGACCACATCAGCTTGCTGTCTCCCAGCCAAAGTCCAAGGATGGCTCTGGAGGTGGTTCAGTCCGGTGATCTCTCCCAGTCAACAGAATGAGCAAGACCTCACCACTCTTGATGCCCTCTACCTGATAGGACCACCAAATCTATCCATCAACTTTTTGCATCAGGATGGTGCACCAGGAGCAGGATGTCAAACCATTCCCCCCCTCCTTCTGCCTAGTCCCTCTCCAGTCATGTCCCTCTGGGCTAGCGTCAGAGTACAAGACTTCTCATGGGGAGCAGGGACTACCAGGGAATCTGAGCTTACTGGGAATAAGAGGAAACATGGTTCTACCATCAAACTGGACCAGTAGCCTAGAAACACCATGGCACCTGTTTTGATGTGGTTTTCAATGAGATAAGGGAGAAGCAGGAGCAGGAACTGGTTTGCCATGCTTGCACTTACTCTATACAAGATATCATCGTTACCATTGTGTCTCATTTGATTCTGTCAGTTGCCCAGTGCAAATGAAATTATTTCCTAAATGCTAACCTTCTGGATATATCAGGCCCCAAGGCAAAGAAAGATGACTGAATATGAAAAAACAACTTTACTGAATGTTCATAGCAAAGTGAGCAGTTTTTGGCACAAGGCATGTTTCCTCCCTCTGTCATTCAAGTGAAGAAAGGAGACCAGATCTCCCAGTGTAATACACCAATTACTCTCTAAATTCCCAAAGCAACAACACACTTTGTTCCCCCATCTGCCTTTGCACTGAAGGGCTCATTCTATTCTCTTTGAAATCAGCAGTGGATTTCCACTGACTCTGAATGCAGAATGGCTGAATCCCGTGCAAAGCATTAACACTGCCTCTAGTAACAGGGACTGCAGCAAGACCAGGGAAGCATAAACCACAGAGGAGAGCAGTCAGGGGTCAGCAAAAACCATTCTCCAGGCTATATAGCTGCCTCTTCAAAAACATCGGAGAAAGATTCTGGTCCCCTATTAAATCTGAGAGGGTTTTTTAGATTTATTTCCAATAAGCCCTTACACATGGGCAGTACTGCTGTGGGCACAAGCAGTTTCAGTGTCAAATGCAGATGCACCAGGGCACTGAGGAAACAACCTCCCATTTTTCCTCAGCCCTTGCCCTTTGTGGTCCATAAGCCAGAAAGCACCTATTTACTCGTATGCCTTGTGTTGCCTCAAACCCACTGAGTACTACAGCACCTGTCAATCTACACTTGAGTGTGAATCAGTCTTCTAACAGGCTCAGAAAAACCTCTGGTGCAACCTAGAAATCACAGCAGGCATCCTAAGTGCTGGCTGGTGCAGAGCTGGCAGCTCTGCAGCTCACCAACAGCTCATCAGCACAGAGGTCCTCCCAGTCCAAACTTCGCCCCCTTCACTTAATTTGGCCACTGGATTGGATCGGGAGGTGGAAACATCAGGTCCTCCCGCCAGTCTTTTCTCAGTTTCCAAAGTCCAGGCAAGCCCCTTTCCCCGCTGCCTGCCTGCGGCAAGGCCTGCCAGCTGGCTAATCAGTTCATTCAGATGCTGCAGCACAGCCCCCTCATCTCTGAGAGGAGCAGAGCTCCGCACACTGTCAAATGCAAGAGAAAAAAATAACACACACTTAATGAAACGTGTTTGATCTGCCACAGTCCTTGGCACGTTCCAATTTGCTGCAGTCCAGGGCACATTATCAAGTACAATGATAGTTAAGTCTGGGCTTATTGAGGATGACACAAGAAGGTGACAGGAGAGGACTTAGCTAATTCTTTGCTTTTAGTCTCTTAATGCAAGGTTTATCCAAGCACCAACCTATTCCTGCTAACATTTGTGTTTCACCTGGTTTTGTGTCAGACCTGTTTTACATGGGGCCAGGGTAATGCCACAATCCTGGAGTCAGGTCCTCTCACCTGACCCCAAGGATGGATCACCCTCAGCACCAGCCTACAGACTCAGCCCTCCCACCAAATCCACCTCAGGGGTACCTGGATCAGGGCTTTGACTCTGCAGCTGTTCTCTGACTCTCTGACAGGCCAACATGAAGGACAGAAGCTGGGACACTGCAGTGGGGAACAGGGCTGGGACAAACACAGACCAGCAGGGGAGATGCAGTGCTTGGTGCCTCATTTTCCTGTTTTTGAAAGGGGGAACACACCCTGGTTATGGAATCAAACCTTTTCAGCTGGGAAGAGCTGGTATATTAAACCAGTTCTCGAAGTTTTGGCCCTTCATGATACGAGCTTCAGCTTCTCCCTTCCCAGACAAAGTGATACACGGCATTACACGTCCCTGCTCCTTCCCTCTCTGCTTTGCCTGCTGTTTCTATGAGAAAGCCTATTCACACAACTCCTGGCTCTTTTCCTGAACATCTAATCCTACTGTGCCCCTGCCCTATACATTCTCAGGCCAGATGGGGACTCAAATACCTTCTTGTTTCCAGCTAGGAACAATTTGGCTCTCCCACAGCAGCCACAGCCACCCGCTGTGTTACATCCTCCCCGACAGGCAGAAACTATTTCTTCTCCCTTTGGATGCCGCTCTCCTTAATCCATGAGCTTGGAGAGAAGACTTTGCCCCTCGTTGCCTGCCTGCACCTTTTCTGCTGTTCCCTCACTGAAGTGTGGAGAAAAATCCTCTGACTCCTTCATTCTCAGCCACTTCTTTTATCTCCGCTGTAAAGTTCTTCCCACTGCTAAGATGCCACCTGACACAGTCCACACTCTGCCCCTTCTCCTGGACTCACTCAGGCACCACCAACACCACCTTCCCTCCTCAGCTCCCTGAGACCTTGCCAGTCTCTTTCAGAGGTTCTCTGCTGTATTTCCAGCCCTCAGGGGCTTTGAGGAGATGCATTTTTCAAGGGCTGAAGTACCCTTTGCAGACATTACTCCCAGCCTGTCATCTTCCCATGGAGAATAGATCCCACGGATCTGTGCCAGATCCAACAGGCAGCTCTGTACGAAATCTTTAGCTTGGTACTGGGCTCGCTGCATGAAAGCAGCCACATTTTTCCCCACAAGATTTATTGGTGAGAAAAATCAGAATACACCTGAATTCCCCCAGGCACTGAAAAGAGAACAGGGAACATACAGGCAGCAATAAACACAGACCACACCAACAAGTTCTTTCCTTCAATATTTGAATGAGGTAGCACAGCCTCCTCTCAGTCACAAATTTGGGGCTGTGTTTGTCCCACACCTACCACCATGAGATGCTTCAAGGATGGCCACAAAAGGCAGGTATGGCCACAAAAGGCAAGGATAAGCCCAGGACACCTCTGAAGTGCTGTGAACACTCACCAGTTGGGTCCAATGTGCCAAATGCATGATGCAGAGATACAGGAGACCAGCATTATTTGCTTCATTTGGGTACAAACTGTTACTAAAGGAGGGAGGCAGGAATCAGAAAAATAGGAGAGCTGAAGTGTCCTTTGAAAGCAAAACATGGTGGTATCCTCAGCCCCTACCAGGGCAAAAAAGGCTTATTCAGTGCTGCTCAGGTGAGACAAGGAACAACAAAGAGACAAGAAAGAAGCCGCCTGGGGTTTTGGCACCAGAGGAAGAAGCTGTTAGAGATTCTCCTAAAGCTTTTCCTCCCACAAACTTATTGCCTGTTCCTGACTGCCATCACACAACAGGTCCTACTGCTGGGCAGTCAACATCCTCTGTTTTATCTCTTCTCTTGTTTCATCTTAAGGCAAATGAGAGAAGGACAATCTCAAGAGCAAAAAGTGAAAGAGAGCAAACATGGATGTCATTAAAGGATACAATACTGCTAGTGAGAGGAAGCACCATTTAAAGCACTTTTGGACACTCATAGGTGCTGCCTGCTTTGCAGGGGGCAGAATCAGAGGTGAGGCTGCAGACAGCTGCACTGCATTTATATTTCTTGGTTTCATTTTGAAACAAACAGCAACCAAGGATGTAAACTGCAATTTAAGATAGGGAGGGAGGGAGGACTCAGAAAGCAAGCAGGTCGGGCTGTGTTACAAAAGAAGGAGCAGGAGGACACAGAAAATTATCTGGTCGCATGATATGAGCCAGCAATTGGTCAGCAGCTGAAATCCTGCGTTGCATTTTGATGGCAGGAGGCGGGGGTGGCTGTGGGAGCAGAGGCAGAAAATCAGGGCTCAGTGAGGAACTGCAGTGCCAAAGTAAAGCTTAAGGAACAAACCCAGTTAGATTGGTGTGTGGGTGCTGCTATTGGAATAAGTCATATACGAAAAATGGACAGGAAAATATCAGCAGCAAAAGTCCTTTCCAGCGATCTATGAGCAGCTACATGAGCGGGGACGGCTGCTTCAACCACAGCTGCTTCCAAACACAAATGCTGCTGGGGAACAGCTCACTCCAGCTGCAAAAAGGAGAAAGGCAAGGAAAGATGTAGCAAGAGAAAAACGGAAAAACTCCAGGACAGCAGCTGAAATTAAAATGCATCTCCTTTCAAGCTGTTGAAAGCTAGCTGGCTTCTTTACACCTTCTAAATAACTTCCAGGTTCTGTGGGCTGCAGGGTATTCCTAAAGCATCTGTTCAGCAAGGTTCATGAGGCACAGGAGGTTGGTAAAAAGATCAGATCCTGCTTACGTTTTCTCCAACATAAAATAAAAGCAATGGTTCTGCATCAGTGAGTTTGTTGCTTACTGAGAGCAGCAAGAGTGAGATAGGAAGCAACTGTGAGTTTACTAATGACACATACATCTGTGATACAAGCTGCAAGGAATATATAGAGCATCATCCTTCAGAACACGTTCCCCCATCTCAGGAGGGGACCAAATGGCTGCTTCCAGGGCCGGAGAGCCTCTCCAGTACCTAATGGTGGCTGGACTTTACTGAGGGCCAGTAGCAATTCCCTTGCTAAAAGCAGTATAGGTTGTTGTTCTCGGTGCCAGTTCAGTCTCTGCTGGTATCTGTGGCTCAGCATCCCTGCTCTGGGCTACAGAGACACAGAGGTGGTTTCTTACTTCAGCCTAGAAGAAAAATCAAGCATAACTGATGAGGTCTGTAAATGGTGCATATATATGATCAGAAACCAGCCTCTGCCTTTGCATCAAACCAAATATGCTCAAGATCTTAACTCAGACCATAGCTTGGTTGCATCTGCTACCACATTGCAGGAGGCCCAGTAGCGTGCAACCATGGCAGGATCCATCTTTCTTGCAGAACACCACAGTGACAAGTCTCCTACAGACACAGAGACAGCCTGGTTCCAGCCTGGCCCTACTGGATCCCTGGCAGCCACCTGCCTGGTGGCCAGAGATGTCTGGCCGAAGCTCCACAGGCTGGCTCAGAAGAAGTTCTTGTGCACAGACAAAGTGTGGGGACAGCATGGCTCCCCTCGCTGGCTGGAGGAGTGGAGCAGGTGAACAGCACAGTGGGTGAAAGCCTCATTGCTCCAGCACCTGCCCTGCAAACAGCGGCAGCAGGGACATTACGGGGCAGCAACCTGTGGTGCAGCCTGGAGGTGGCCCACAGGGACAGGACAGAGTCCGCAGGAGGGGACACAGTGGCTGCAGGGCCACCACCCTACCAGGGCAGCAAATTCATGGAGCCAGGCATGCCACCAGGCAGTCTCAGGCACATTAGGTGAAGGGATGGAGGCTGTCAGCCCACAGTGCTGCTGACCCAGGTCAGCCTGAGGATGGAGGATGAGGGGTTGAGGAAGAGTGGGCAGCAAAGCAACTACCCTCCTTTTGAGTCTGTACCAAAGCGTTGCTGGTTTGGCTGGGTGGGGGGGTCAAGTGCATCTGCCATAAGCTGCATGTGGGCCCACATAAAAATCTTAACCCCTGCAGAGCCTAAAATATGAACCTTGCAATCACTTCCCTGGGGATGCTGCTTTGGGGCAGGAGAGCAGAGGAGCCGGCACCACTGAGAGCAAACATCTCCAAAAGTCTCAAATTCGGAGGCAGAAGAGCAGCACAGGAGATTTGGCATCATGCTGTTCTAGGCACTTCTAGCTAAATGCCCTCAGGCAGGCACGCACTGTGTAACCTCCCAAAAGCACAGCCGGGGGACAGCCACTGTCAGAGTGGTAAGAGATGGGGAGCACAAGAGAAAAGTACTCAAGCAACACTCTTCTGAATGGCAGGTGAGGCTGTGGCATGATGTTACCTTACACCTCTCAGCGCAGAGGACAAGGGGAGCCATCAGCTTCTCTGGCAGAGCAGAGTGCCTTGGCACAGATGGGTGTGCAGCCACCACAGAGCAACAGGGTCATGCCACTGCGGGGTCCCTGCTGCCATCATCCCCACAGCCCACACCCAGCTCCCTTTTTGGCCCTGCACAGGGACCCCAAACCCCACATTCCACTCAGGAGCTGGCTCAGGATCAACCTGGCTGGCCCCGGGGAGGCTCAGCCACCTCCAGCTGGTGCACAGGACAAGGCACACTGGGACAGGCAGAGGCAGGTGTGGACGATCACTCCAACCCCTTCCTGTAACTGTAACCCCTTCCTGGCAGTACCAGCTGCAATGCACACACAGTCTTCTTTACCTGGCATAAAAGGGACTGTGTCCTACCTGCACCCTCTGAGAGGAGAGGTATCTGCTCTCCAACTTGGGGCACCAAAACTTTCCTAGAGCCCTGCCTGGGTGCAGGGGCAGGTAGAGAGATGGTGCAGGACTCCTTAACCTGCCCTCTGCAAGGACCACATCTGCAGCTGTCAATTCAGCAAAGCTGAGATGTTGCAGAACTGCAAAGGTCAGGTCCAAGGTTCAGCCTCTCATATCAGCGGCTGTCAAAGAGGAAAAACTGGGGCAATACCATTTCCAACGGCATTGGATGAAAGTCCTGATTAGCAGTGGTTACTTTTAAAGCACTATTGATTTAAGGAGACATGGATCAGGTGTTATGAAATCCCCGTGTATTCTGCCTGGATTTGTTCACAAATATGCCTGCAAATCCCCAGAGTTTAGCACATGCAAAAACTGTGCTGTCTCCTTCCTCACCGCTACATGGGAACAAACTTGATGAAGCCTCTGAGGCAAGAAAAACAAGAACCACACTCCCAGGCACACCTTTTAGAGCTGCAGCCCCCGCAGTCAATGCACCAGGGCCAGCACCTCTGCAGGGCAGCACGGGAGCAGAGGGAGTCACTGCCTCAGGTTTGCAGAAGCCAAAATGCCTACAGCCTACCTCACTCTTAGCACCTTTCCTCCTGTACCTATTATCACCTAGCCGTTGCTGTCCTTCATTCCTGTCCCTGTCTGGCCCCCTCTCACCTCTCTTCTCAATCTTTCTGCTGTCTGAGTCTTTTTCTTTCTCTCTCTCTGCTGCTGCAACCTTCAGTACCAATTGCCCATCCTTCAGCCATCCCTTTGCTCTGCAGCTTCCTGGCAGACCTCTGGCAACATCACTGCCTGTCCCTTCTTACAGGAACCATTGCAAGAAAAATCTCTTCCCTGGGTTGATCCAAACTGATCATTTGCTCCCCATCCTCCAGCTCTTTTTTTTCCCTGACATTGGCAAGCTTTTCCCCTAGCAGAATTGCTGGCCCACTCCCCACAGTAGGGCAGGCAGCTGGTACACGGCAGCTGGCAGAGGGAGGACGGGAGACACCGGCACTCCTGGCATGACAAGCACATCTAGACAGATCTTCTCAACAAGCAAACAGCCAGCTCACCTGAACCCAGCGCTGGTCTCACCCAGGCAACCCTGTCCCGTCCCACCAGAGTCCAGGCAGTGAATCCACTAAGTGCCAAAGAGATACAGTAAGAGTTAAGGCAAAGACTCCTTTCTCTCCTCCTCCTGTCCCTCCCCTTCCACCAGCCCTCCCCACCAAATTATCACCCAGATCTCATGTGGGTGGCGGGTTAGTAGGAAAGGAGGTGTGGTGGGGTGGGAGAACTTTCTCCCCAGCTCCCTTACAACATACACCTCTCCAAGACCTTGAACTGTGGCCCTGACAGGAAAACAGGAGAAGAAAGCGGCCATGGTCAAGCAAGGTAAAGGCTCAAAGTTTGCAAGGATCAACCAGAGCAGTCAGTGGAGCAACTCCAGGTCCTCTTGACCTCAGCAGGAGGGAGGTATCCCCTTGCAGACCCCATAGCGTGTCCCAGGCTGACTGCCACGTGTCCCTGCTGCTCTGGGCTCCAGCACTTTAATGGAATAGTGGCATCCTTTAAAATCATTCTGCAGCTGTATAGAGCAAACCATCTCCAGGAGCCACTACACTAAACCTGGTTCAGCAGCCAAGCTCAAGGCTCACCAACACCACAAGGCAGATGAAGCAAAAGGTAGAGAGTAGGTGGAAGGGGGATGTTCGTCCTGGGATTACACAAATCCCTCCATGTCTGTGCAAACATGCTGCAAGTTCAAACACAACTCATAGGAGAGAGCTCTGTCAGCAGGGTGAGATACTGCCGGAGTCTTTATTTTTATATTGCTTGTGTGCTTGCTAGAACTGAGCAATCCCTCTGTGCCTTTCCTTTGGCAGCTTACTTTGTATCCATCTCAGCCCTGATGCACTTTTCCAGGGCTTCCCAGGATCGACACCAGCAGCAGGCATTCCAGTTATGCCATTTTTCTCAAGATAATTCAGCTTAGATTTCTTTTTAATGTTATGTTTAATTCTATTGCTGTTTTGTCTTTTGCTTTGTCTCTTAATGTGCCTGCTAAATTCCTATTGACCTTTTCATGTATCCATGTGGTCAAATCACAGCAGCATGCAGGCTGGAAGCTAGGACACATCCAACACATGCTCTGATCTGCCCACCTGTGTCAGGGCTCACCAGATGAGCATCCCCTGACCCCCTTAGTGGGAAACCTGGGAGCTGACAAAAGCCATCACCACTGCAGAAGGCATAGTGGTAGGTTTACTTGCCTGCAGGCTGTGTAGAGGGTCTTTTGTAACGTCATCTCAAAAAAATCCCTCTATGGGTGCCAGCAGCCAGTGAATCAGATCGCATTAGAGGGTGCCAGATTGCCCTGGGGACAAGCGATGCCAGAGACGTGCGTAAAGGGAGTCACCCTCCTGCCTGGCGGGATCCTCAGGGCAAACCACAGAAGGCAGGAGGGGAAAATGTCTCCTTCTGCTTTGGGGGCGTTCATTTACTATGTCAGCTAACGCTGGGGGCAGCCGGTCTGTGCCCACACTGCTGGGCACAAAGAGGAATCAGGACAGATTGGGGCAGCTGCTAGGGGATGTCCCCAGGGATGGGGAGCTCTGAGTCAACCCAGCCCCATCCCAGGGTCCTAACAGGGCCACGAAGGCAGAGGGATGGGGTGGCAGCTGGATCAGATGCTGCCTCTTCATAGGCAGTCAAATACAATGTGCAGTACCCTGTTTCCAGAATTAAACTTTGTAAGCGTGTTACTTTTCAAAGCCCTAGCTTTCACCTGCCATTTGGGTTGGTTGAGTGGATTGGTCCTACACCCGAAGAAATTCAGGCTGATTCTTCCCTTGCACAGGCTGGGGTCAATGTCAGAAGGACTGGGCTCCATCTTCTGCCTTTTGGGGCTGTATCTGAAGTCTTGGAAGACCGTGAGGTGATGACATACTGCCTCTGTCCCTACTGATGAAGGACAGTGCCACTGCCTGTCCTTCCATAGAGGACTGGTGTGACCCAGCACAACTCAGGAAAAGGTGCAATAGAGGTTATCCAGACATGAAAGGGGGATTTAGAGATAAGCCTAGGTAAGCAGAGCTGACCTAAAAACTTGATTTATCCACACTGAAGTGTTTCGCAGGAACGTCACAGGTTTTTTGCAAAGCTGTAGATGGGAAATGACCTGTGACATTCAGGTAAAACAAGAAAAAAGTAAATCTAAATGAAAAATTTATCCAGCAATGTGTGAAAATCATTCTCCAGAGGAAAAAAAGGCTGCTACTTTTGCTTTCCAGCCCAGAAGGTACTAGAAGTAACACTCAGGCTTCAGAGTTTCCCACCAGGCAAAAGTCACTGTGGGTTTAAATCCTGCTACATGCACAGGGCACATTTATCACACCGCAGCAGCCTCCACATGAGGGAATACACTAGTGCCCTGGCCCAGACCAAAAACCAGAAATCGCCTTCTGACCAGCTCAGCTGTGGGGGTATGGGCTGTGCTGATCCCCAGTCCCAGGAGAAGGCAAAGGAAGAGGTGACACACTCCCTGACCACTAATTGCCACGTTTACTGGCAGAGACAGCCTTTGGGCAGGTACCCTGGGCTGTGTAGCTGCACAGGTAGGACAGGGCTGCTAAAGGACACTGCAATCTGACTGAGGGCCTCCCTGCAGCACGGGTTCCTCCTGTGCCACTGCCAAGGGCAGAGGTAGCTTCACACAGGGGCTAGCAGAGGGATTACATAGGTAAACATGAATTCACAGCAAGCCCAAGGAGAAGAGCCACAGCCAAGGCTGACACAGGGGTTAGGCACCATCAGGAATCATAGAATAGTTTGGGTTGGAAGGGACCTTCAAAGGTCATCCAGTCCAACCCCCTGCCATGAGCAGGGACATCTTCCACTAGATCAGGTTGCTCAGAGCCCTGTCCAGCCCGGCCTTGAACGTCTCCAGGGATGGGGCATCTACCACCTCTCTGGGCAACCTGGGCCAGGGTTTCACTACCCTCATTGTAAAAAATCTCTTCCTCATGTCCAGCCTGAATCTTCCCTCCTTTTGTTTAAAACCATCACCCCTTGTCCCATCATAACAGGCCCTGCTGAAAAGTCTGTTGCCATCTTTCTTGCAGGCCCCTTTTAAGTACTGAAAGGCCACAATAAGGTCTCCCTGGAGCCTTCTCCAGGCTGAACAACCCCAACTCCCAGCCTGTCCTCACAGCAGAGCTGTTCTAGCGCTCTCAACATTTTTGTGGCTGTATGAGCCTGAAGAGAGTCTGGTAGGGCGATAAATGCCAACTCCAAGAAGGGCCTGTCACGTGCAGCTTGACACCGACAGAGCCCTCTTCCCCATGATGCATGCCAAGGCGCTTTGCAAAGGGAGGGATGGTGACATCTAACTTTGTAGGCAAGAAAACCAAGGCAAGAGGAAGCCCCGTTGCTGTGCCTAAGGAGCAGGAGCCTTCTCACTGGTAGGTCCTGCACGCAGCCCTGAGCTGTAGTATACTCCCATGCCTTAGAGTCAATGCACTCACCACACAGAATCATAGAATCATTTTGGTTGGAAGAGACTCTTAAGGTCATCAAGCCCAACCATAACCTAAATCTGGCACTAAACCATGTCCCTAAAGCCTCTTTTCTACATCTTATTAAACACCTCCAGGGATGGTGACTCCACCACTTCCCTGGGCAGCCTGTTCCAATGCCTGACAACCCTTTCTGTGAAGGAATTTTCCGTAATATCCAATCTAAGCCTCCCCTGGCACAACTTGAGGCCATTTCCTCTCATCCTATCACTTGTTACTTGGGAGAAGAGACCAGCACCCTCTTCACTACAACCTTATTTCAGATAACTGTAGACAGGAACTTGCCTAACTGACTGAATGCTACGTTTGCAGAGGAGTTTCCCCTAGGCATTGGTATAATTTATTTTTTTAGGCTTATGGCTAATTTCTGATTAAGCAAACCTGTGACTTCCTACACCACATCTAATCACAACTGAACCTAACCAAAGTAACAAGCACTAACAAGTACCCACAGAACCATGATGTGCTCCAGCAGCCACTGCACCACTCCTGCACTGGCCTCCCAGAGAAGAAGAGGCTGTCAGGAACCTCTACCTTTGGAAATAAGGGCAGGGTGAGACATCCCCTGTTTCACAGCATCCCCAGAGTGGGAGAGGATGAGGCAAGGGCAAATGGCTCAGGAGCACAGTGTCAGCAATAAAAGTGGTCAGGAGGGAGGACTAGCAATGCCGAGGAGATATCCGTTGTTGAACTGCCTGTCTAACCACAATTCTTGCTGTTGATCAGAGCCCATGGAGGACCACAGAAAAAAGACAGACAAAAGACACATGGGTACATGTCTTTTTGCTCCTGCTTCCCCTCCTTGCATCCTCAGGGCAGCTCAGCCTGTTGCTGTGGGATGTGTATTGTGACAGCAAATGCCTCCACTGCACAAGGTCGTAAAAGACGTGGTCAGTCTGCAGGGACAGTGAAGAACATATTGCTGCTGAAAGTGATTCGACTCTGGACAGGTCAGATGGAGAAGGGGGTAACCAAGTCACTTGTAACATCTCAGAAACAGTGACTTCCCAAATCCGTCTTTGTGCTCCCCCATGCTCACTTCCCTTATCTGTGCCATGCAGATCTCCATCCTGCAGGCTGCTAACCACATTAGCAGACAAGGGCTCAGCCAAACACTCTGCTCTGAGGGATATGCTCATTTGCACTGGCCTGTAGGGCACACTTAACAGATTATTTGGGGATGTCTGCTTCACAGGATTATGTTAAAATGTCAATCTTATTCTGTTCTCTCAATTTATGCACCATAGCCTGTCTTCTCCCAAAACATGCACCTTCCTTGTCACCGAAATAGGCAACACAATTCACACTACATGATTCTTCGACAACCATGGGAAACTGTCTTGCATATCACTAGTGGCAAAAGGAGAAGGACATCTCAAGGCACCTGTTTGAACATGCTGGGAGCCTCAGGGTCCGGGATGGTCTCCACAGGAGCAGAGGCATCCTCCTCCACAGGTCCATGGGTCTGTCCCCAAGACCTGAAGTATCTCCCCTGCCCTACATGGGCATCTTCATCGGTGGAGGAGGATAGCAGCATCAATAGCATCTCCTGATCAGGGGCCTGAGGCACCACTGACACAAGCATCGCAGTATGGAAAAAGCAGAACCTGGTTTTCGCAGACAGGTGGATAGAAACATCAGTCATCTTTTCCAAGTACTAACAACCTGGGGCAGAATCTCAGAATCTTCTTATGAGAACTTCTCATTTGAAACTACTTCAGAAAAACAAAACAAAACAAAACAAAAACTTTAATCTCATCCCCTTTTTCCTGAAATTCATGGCTTGAATTTTCAGGCTAAGTTGTAGATTTTGGATTCTCAAGGTGGGAAATTTCCAATAACACACCTCCTATCTGGAGGGACATCAGCATGTCCCCAGCTGGAGAAAGTATAACTAGGGGCAAACTCCACAGACTGCAAGAAGAGTTCTTGAATTGCATTGAATTATTGAATGCAATGAAAATCCCTTTCATCATGTTCCAAATCATGAACAATCACCATATGCCAGAATCACCATATTCCAAATTTCATCAAAATTCCCTCTAACCATGGGGTTTTAAATGTGCTGTGAAAAATGTCATGTCTGGAAGTTTCAAACATATTAATTTGAGGTTTAGCCCATCAGCCTTCTCAATGAGCAATACAGAATGTACTTGATTCATATTTCAAGCAAGGAGTCATAGGTTCCTAACTGGTGTCAGAAATAAGACATTTTATTTAAGAATGTCCAACAAAACCTTTGGTTTTCTTGCTTATCTGACCTGCTTAGCTCATCCAAAGCTTTACAGCAATTGGGTCATGTAAGAGCACAGGCTTGGGAGGTTTCCTGGCTTATATGTAACCAGATCAATAAACCACATGCCCAATTTACTGGACACCAGACTATTTTGAAACAAAGCCAGTCACAAGCCTTGCAGCGGATTCCCACTTTGCCCACATGTAGCTGAGCAGACTTTCTACATCAACCATACTTTGGAGACAGCTGTGGACAATTACTGTTTTCTATTAGGTTTAAAATACCTACCCAGTGGACCAAACCTCCTACAGATATTACTGGAGAATGGAAGCTTAATTTTGTTTAAGATTAAAATGACATTAATGAAAATATCTGTTGCTGGAACTTCTAATATGATTCGCACAAAAAGGCCAACAGAAGAAAAAAAAGCAAAACAAAACCTTCTGTACTGAACTCTGTTCACTTATTTCTGTAATTTCTACCAACCAGTACCAAATCCAAGTGGCAGAGCAGCTGGGTGACTCCATCCTTCATCACAGTGTGGATCTCTTTCAAAAGTGACTTTCCCCAGGTTTCTACACTCTTTCCTGCCCTCAGCTCAGACAAGAGCACCATGAAGCGCTGTGGCAGCTGAGGAATCTGGAGCTCTGAGACTTTGAGGCTGCCCAGGAAAACAGTGACAGCCATTCAGCCCTGACCTGCTCCTCGGTCCTCCACTTTCAGCATCCCCAGAGGCAGGGAGGGAGGCATGCAGAAACTCAGTGGCAGAGATTTCAACATGGGAGGTGCAGGGCTGACAACATGGTAGGGGTTCACCCATGGTTGCACATGCAGCCTAGCAAAAGAACCCGCACATTCAGAGTTCCTGTGGGAAATAGGCTGGGAAAAGGGAAAATGGGCTGGAAATGAGGTGAGGTTTCAACAGCCGCTCTGGAACTGAGCCAATGAAGCCTCGGAGGACCACAAATCAGTGGGCTCTCCCTGCTGGATGTTAAATCTGTACCGCCAGAAACCCTCACAACAGCAATCCCCCCAGTATTTGGTGCTCAAATACTGTTTCACTCACAGCCTCTGTGAGTGAAAGCTCATGACCCCTTTCCAGCATCGACCTGCCTCCCATCTCAGGTCACCAGGCTGCAACAACACTAAACTGGGGAAAACTAAGCCCAAGAAAAGCCAAATAACTTGCCATTGCCTATAGGTCCTCGGGGACCTAAATCGGTGTTTGCCACAACGGAGGTCACTGTTCCCTACAAGAGGCAACTGTGGAGAAAACCTCAACAGGAAACGGTGGGGGAAAATGCCCAGGTCATCGTGACCCCAGAGAAAATCCCTCCCCAGCCCTACGGCCGGTGAACAGGCAGCCACCGACCCTAGGAGAAAACAGCCACCCAGCCCAGAGGCTCTCCCCAAGCAGAGAGAGGGGGGACCCCGCCACCCCCAGCCCGCCCGCCGGGAGCCGGCCCCGCGTTGCGGCCGTCGGTGAGGTCCTGGAGCCACCTCGTGGCTAGTGGCGCGGATTGCTTTCATGTGCCTCTTCCACCGCAAGCCTTGGCCGTAGCGTGGTGCCCACCCGTGTCCATGTGCACTTCAGGAAGCCGAGCGCCTCCGGTTGCTCGCTCAGTTCTGCCCAGGCTGCGTTTTCCTTCAGGGTTTTCTGGGAGCCGTCCAGCTTCCCGGGGTTACGTGTCCTTTGGCTGCCCTCCTCAGATGCTGGGGCTACAGCTCTTAAAACACAAAAAACACAAGCCTTTTGATTTTTTTTTTTTTTACCCAAACAGCCTGGAAACGAGGGGTCCTGCTTGTTGACGTAACATGCAGATCCCACTTCACATAGCCCTTCATCCCTAGGCAGAAAACCAAAATGAGTGGCTCTAGAGCACCTGGAAGGCAGCACAAAAAAGACAGACCAGCAGAGACGAGGGAGAATTATCCCTGATCCTTCCCTTGGACAAAGAAAACACAAACCTACATGCTTCTCTCAGGCCCAGGGAATAGCCCAGTGACTCATCAGCCAGATGACTATTTTGGCTGGGAGCTGGCAATGGCTCCAGCAGAAGATGGCATTGCACCCTCCGCTTCAACCAGGTGCCACAGTCCTTATGGGGGGCCCCAAAACGGTGTTCCCTTTTTTCCTTCCTACCCAGGCCAAGCTTCTTCTCCTCTGGCCACCCTCCCACATGGATGTGCCCATGCAACAGAGATCCAGACCTGGATGCCCAGCACACATCCAGCCTAACATGCTGTGAGCAAGGGGTCCTGGTGAGACAAAACTGAGACAGAGCGGATCTAGTGGGCAAAACCAAAGATTTAATGGAATGGAGAAGCTCCCAAAGTCCACACTGGAGCCACATCTCTGAGACTCTCTGACACTCTCCACTCCAGGATCAGTCCTTCCTTTCTGCCCAGCAGAAGGCTGGGATGCTCAGGAACACGGGTGCTTGATCTGCCCCTTAAGAGCCCTCTCCAGGGAGAGGATTAAGGTGCATCGTTAACTCCATGCAGACCATCTCCATGGCAGCCTCTTCCTCAGCCCCTCAAATCTTCCAGAGAAGGGAGCTCAGCCCAGAAATCCCTCTCTCCTTGGCAAACGAAGAATCCTTGCATTATCCAACAGGTGGTAGAGGCTGTATAGAAACCGTTCTGTGGGGAGGGAGAGCCACACTGCTCCTAGCAATGAGATTCGAGCTCTGTCATCATCAAGAGGCCAGCTCTGGTGGAAGGAAGGGGCTGTCCTGTGCCTGGCCTGGAAGGCAAGTCCTCAAGTGGGCAGGTGAGTTGGCGGAGCCTCTGGAAAGCAAAGGCAGGCATTGAACACAGCTGCAAAGACAAAAGGTGACCTGTGCCCTCCCCTTCCAGACATGGATATCATTCAGCCAGCCAGGGCTGCAGGTCTGGTCCCTAAATGCCAGGCATGTTGC